>NC_138202.1:192430554-193630554 GCF_964194415.1 Vipera berus | reverse complement strand
TCAGATGAGCTTCAGGATGAACTGGTCTGTGTAGAGGCTCCCCCGACCCTTGATGCCCTGGTGGTCCAGTGCCTTTGCATTGATGCTCGCCTCCAACTTTGAAAGACCCGTCCAAGCATTGCCCATGCCGCCATCTGCACCTGCACATCCAAGTCCTACACCAAACGCGTCCCAGGTCGTCCCACGTTTTGTGGCATCTGCTGAGGAGCCAATGGAGCTGGGAGTGGCCAGACCTCACCTGACAGCGCAGGAGAGGACTTGGAGATGCCAAGGGGGGTTGTGTTTGTATTGTGGGGAGCCCAGACATTTCACCGCCTCCTGTCCCAGGAAGCACAGTGGGGTGCCAAAGTCTGGCCCTGGGTCTTGGGCTCAGACTGACCAGTCAGGAAATGGGGCAGGCCCGGTTTAGGGGAAACCTTAGGCCAGGCACGCACTACACCCCCACCAGGAACATCAGACATGGACTCTGGACCCCCTCGACATCTGATTTTGGACACTCGGGTCTTTTTGTCTGATCGACCGGGGGGGGGGGAAATCCAAACGCATGTGCTGGTGGATTCAGGGGTCACGACCAATTTTATGGACCAGGACTTTGCGGCCCATTTTGGTGTTCCCTTGACTCCAGTGGACCCTCTGTTGAGGATAGAGACCATTGATGGGCGGGAGCTTGTATCAGGCCCCATTAAGTCTGCCACCCAAACTTTGCACCTAGCCATTGGGGCACATGAGGAGGTGATTCAGTTTTATATCACGGCAAACCTCCATCTCCCTTTGGTCCTGGGTATGGCCTGGCTTTGGACCCACGACCCTCAGGTGACGTGGTCACAGAACACCATCTCTTTTCCGAGCCTGCAGTGTGTAGACCACGTCTGCCACACCTGTGCTAGCCAGGAAGTCTCCGCCCCTGCTGTCTCCTTGCCTCCTGACCTGGTGGACTTCACGGATGTGTTCAGCGAGAAGGAGGAGAACTGTTTGCCCCCACACTGGTCCTACGATTGCCCCGCGAACCTTCTGCCCAATGCGCCACTGCCAGTGGGACGCCTGTACCCAATGTCGGAGCCCGAGTTGGTTGCTTTGCAGGACTTTTTGGACAAGAACCTGGCCAGGGGGTTCATTCAGCCTTCATCGTCCCCAATCTCATCCCCAGTCCTCTTCGTTAAGAAGAAGACGGGGGATCTACATTTGTGTTGCGATTACCGTCGACTGAACGCCATCATGGTGCGGAATTGGTACCCCCTGCCGCTCATCCCGGATCTGATGGAGAGGCTGCGTGAGGCAACCATCTTCACCAAGCTCGATCTCTGAGGGGCCTATAATCTGGTACAGATGCGAAAGGGGGATGAATGGAAGACGGCGTTTGGCATCCAATACAGTCATTTTGAATATACCGTTATGCTGTTTGGGCTGACCAATGCCCCTGCAGTCTTCCAACATCTGATGAACAATGTTATTTGGGACATGTTGGACAGGTTTGTGGTGGTCTACTTTGACGACATCTTAATATACTCCCGGTCCAGGAAAAGCCATCTGCAGAACATCTGCCTCATCTTGCAGTGCCTTCGGGAGCATCAACTCTATGTGAACCTGGAGAAATACCTTTTCTTCCAGACTTCCATAGAGTTCCTTAGCCACATCATCTCTCCTGAAGGCATCGCCATGGACCCGCGTAAGGTGGAGGCCTTGTGTAGTTGGGAACCCCTGTGTCGAGTGAAGGATATCCAGCGCCTTCTGGAGTTTGCCAACTATTACCAGACCTTTATCCCGGGCTTCACTACGCTGACAGTTCCACTAACCTAGCTCCTGAAGAAGAAGGTCACGTTCTGGTGGAGTTCCCCGCAGAAACAGGTGTTTGAGGTCCTCAAGAAGGCTTTCATCACGGAACCCGTCCTTAGGGTCTCCTCAGGGTGCCATCGGCCAGACAATGTCGGCTGGCGACCCCCAGGGGGAGGGCCTTCTCTGTTGGAGTGCCTGCCCTTTGGAATCAGCTCCCCCGAGAACTTCGGATGGCCCCAGATCTCTGGTCCTTTCGTCGCGACCTAAAGACATACTGTACCTTTTCCAACTGGCCAACCTGGACTGAAGACGGGGGTTTTAATATTGCTTTATTTTATTGGTTTTAGTAAATAATGGGGCTTTGTAAATTTAATTTTTTTTAATATTTGTATTTATTGTTTTTATTGTTGGTTTATTGTTGTTAGCTGCCCTGGGTCCTTCAGGAGATAGGGCGGCATATAAGTCCCATAATTAAATTAAATTAAATTAGGCACCCCAATCCGAATCGTCCCTTTGTCGTGGAGATGGATGCATCTGACATGGCTCTTGGGGAGGTGTTGTTACAGGCCCCGGTGGATGGCGGCACTCTTTTTCCCTGCACTTACTATTTGCGGAAACTCAATCCTTCCAAGCGCAATTACACCATCTGGGGAAAAGAGTTGCTGGCTATCAAGGCCACGTTTGAGGCTTGGCGGCATCATGTTGAGGGGGCCTGACACCAGGTGGAGGTCCGGACGGACCATCAGAACCTAGAATACCTGAAAACAGCCAGAAAGTTGAACCAGCGGCAGATCCGGTGGTCTTTGTTTTTCGCCCGGTTCAACTTTCGTGTGATCTACATCCCCAGCGGTCACAACCAGAGGGTAGATGCCCTGTCCCGCAAGCCGGAGTACCTCCGCACCAAGGACCCACTGCCCCCATGGATGGTGCTTCCAGCAGAATCCTTGGCCGCAGTCCATGAGCTGGTGGACTTGCGGGCTCAGGTGCATCAGGCACAGCGCCTGGTCGACTGGTTGCAACAGAGGAAGGCCAAGGTTGGTCCCACGTTCCCGTGGACTTTGGAGGAGGGTTTGCTGAGATATCGGGGGTGACTCTATGTACTCCAAACCCTTGTGATGACACAGTGTCATGACAACCCTGTGGCAGGGCACTTTGGGTTTTTCAAGACCCTCAGTTTGGTGACGCGGACCTTTTGGTGGCCTCGGGTATGGCATGATGTACATGCATATGTGACGTCCTGCGTGCCGTGCCGACAAGCAAAGGCCGCCACGGGCACAACTCCTGGCCTCCTCCAACCCCTGCCGACACCAGAGAGACCATGGGGAGCAATCTCCATGGACTTCTTAACAGACTTGCTGCTGTCCTCAGGGTTTACCACCGTCCTAGTAGTGGTTGGCATGTTAACCAAAATGGCACACTTTATTCCATGTCATAGGCTGCCAACAGCCCGGACGACTGCCTGGTTGTTCCTGCAGCATGTCTTCCATCTCCACAGCTTGCCAGACAGGGTAGTGTCAGATCATGGTGTGCAATTCACAGCACAATTTTGGAAAAGCCTGATGGCCGCGTTGGAGGTGAAGGTGTGCTTGTCATCGGCACACCATCCTGAGACTGATGGGGGGATGGAGAAGGTAATTGGCATCCTGGAGCAGTACCTGCGCTGTTTCGTGAACCAACAGCAGGACAACTGGGCCGATTACCTCTCCCTAGCGGGGGTTGCCTTTAACAACTCCCAACACACCTCCACCCAGACCACCCCATTCTATGCCAACGTGGGGTACCATCCATGGCTCTTCCCTCTGGCTCCCTCAGATTCCCCGGTTCCCGAGACCTAGGACTTTCTGTCAGAGTTGCATGCAGTCCAACAATTGGTATGTCACCAATTGATCTGGGCCAAGGAGGACTATAAACGGTTCGCCGACTGCTCCCAACAGGCAATGCCACCGCTGGCGGTCAGAGATTGAGTGTGGTTATCCACGAGGCATCTCCCGACTGACCGACCGGTAAAGAAACTTGATCATCGATACATCGGCCCATTCCCGATCGAAGTGGTGATCAACCCTGTGGCCTACCGGTTTACTCTGCCACGCTCCATGTGGATCCACCTGGTCTTCCACTGATCCTTGCTGGTCCCCGAAGCCCCTTCGTGTTCCCTTCAACTCCCGACGGTTCCTGCTCCACTGCCTACACCCGACCAGGACGGATAAACAGAGTATGAGGTGGCCAGTATTCGGGACTCCCATTGGCTTAAAGGGCGTTTTCAATATTTGGTTGAGTGGAAAGTGTGCGGGCCTGAGGACTTCTCCTGGGTCGACACTTCCACAGTTTGTACCCCCAACCTCATGCAGGCATTTCATGAACAATTCCCATCTCGACCCAATCCTGACCGTCAGACCCAGGGAAAGGGCCCTGCAGTGGGGGATGGTGTTGTGGCCCCAACCCCTGCGCCTGTCCTAACTGAGGAAGAGGACACTGAGGATGATGGGGAGGAACTGGCCTCCCTCGCTGGGGCCCTCCTCTCTGGCAAGGCCTCCATCTCCATCTGGAGGCCGAGAGGAGCAGAATGGGAGTAGCCAGGTTGGGAGGGAGTTCGAGCAGCTGCAGCAGTCTAGCGAAGATGATTCATGGCTAGATCCTCGAGAAAGATGCAGGGCCAAGATTTTGCAGCCACGCAGGTTGGGTAGGAGGGCCAGGGAGTAGCTGAGTCATTGAGCCACACTCCATAAGGTATAAAAGGGGGTGTGGCTGCTCTCAGAACTTTGTGACGAGCAATAGTTTAAATAATTTCTGGTCACATCTTTGGAACTCTGCTTCTTGTTTGAAACCCTGGTCTGAATTCTTGGCAATGCTTCTGTACATTTGCTACTGGACTGTTTGCCTGGACATTAACACATTCCAGCTGCAATTTGAGGTAACGAGCCTATGTTGCTGCCAAAGCCTTATCAGAAGGCAATTAACTAAAGCCTGTAGAATTAACTCTTGCTAGTTTTTTTATTTTATTTTTTTATTTTTTAATCCCATTTATATCCCGCCCTTCTCACGGTGCCTTACAATTTAAAGCACAAAGCAATGTGCTTAGCAATAGCCTTCATTCTATTTATATGCCTGCTTATTAGGGCTTTCGTGCCCCCCCCAGCGGCATTATTACAAAGTCAGCTTATTGCCCCCAACAATCTGGGTCCTCATTTTACCTACCTCGGAAGGATGGAAGGCTGAGTCAACCTTGAGCCTGGTGGGATGCGAACCTGCACGAATTGCAGGCAGCTGGTGTTACTTAAGGAGGGATTAGCCCACTGCTCCACCAAGCAGTTGTGCCTGCTTGTTTTGTTTCTACTCCGGGAGGGGGGAACAGAACACTGGAGAAGAGCCTAATGCTGGGAAAGATTGAGGGCAAGAGAAGAAGGGGACAACAGAGAATGAGGTGGCTGGATGGAGTCACTGAAGCAGTAGGCGTGAGCTTAAATGGACTCCAGAAGATGGTAGAGGACAGGAAGGCCTGGAGGAACGTTGTCCATAGGGTCGTGATGGGTCGGACACGACTTCGCAGCTAACAACAACAACAAAGTCTTACTACTTGGCCTGTACATTTCATAAATGGTCTTTTTTCTTAGGTAAATATTTTTTATTATTGTGCATGTGTATTTCAATCTGCAAAATGTACATATTCTCATCGTGATTTATAAAGGGTCACTTTTTTTGACCATAGCTCTCTCTCTCTCCCTTTCTTTGTTCCAGCTATCCAAACAGTATGGACCTGTGTTCAAAATCCAACTGGGAGTCCAGAAAATAGTGGTGCTAACGGGATATGAGACCATAAAGGAAGCTCTGGTGAATAACGCTGATGTGTTTGCTGAGAGGGCCCGCGTCCCCATATTTGAGGATTTTTCAAAGGGTTTTGGTGAGGACCTTCATTCCATGTCCATACAGTTTGGAAACATATAACTGTATAATGGACCATTTGTAACAAAGTTATCACAGGATCAGTAGAAATTAGATATGACTGAAGCTAGTTTTTAATTTATAAATAACTCAGCTTGTTCCAAAATAATAAGTGAAAGAGGTATAAGGGAACACAGGGAAAAAGGAAAGTTTTTAAAAAAATAATAATAATAACTGTGGATAGAAACTAAAAAAGAAAAAACCATGTCAGAAATTAAATATAGGAAGCAACTACAGAAAAACAGTATAGTATAGCTCTTGCTAAAATTTAGTGCTATTAATTAGATAATTGTATATTCTGGAATAAACAATACCACAGGGTGTTGTTTTTTTTAATAAAAGATGATATATTGCTTTGCTTTCTTTAAAAAGTCACTAGCCAGTTCTCTGCATAGAGATGGTCTTTGTAATTATTCTGTTAATTGAGACCATAAATATCTTCCTCAAATTCTTCCTCTAATGATTATCAGGATATTTTTTGAGCAGAATTACTTGGGTCTCTTCCATGAATGGCTTAGATCAGTGTTTCCAAACACACAACAACAACAACAACAACAACAACAACAATGTTGGAAGGAATCTTGGAGGTCATCTAGTCCAACCCCTTGCTCAGGCAGGAAACCTTATACCATTTCAGACAAATGGCTGTCCAGTCTCTTCTTAAAAACTTCCAGTGTTGGAGCATTCACAGCTTCTGGAGGCAGGTTGTTCCACTGTTTAATTGTTCTAAATGTCAGGAAGTTTCTCCTTAGTTCTAGGTTGCTTTTCTCCTTGATTAGTGTCCATCCATTGCTTCTTGTCCTGCCTTCAGGAGTTTGGAGAATCGCTTGACTCCCTCTTCTTTGTGGCAGGCCCTGAGATATTGGAACACTGCTATCATGTCACCCCTCACCCTTCTCTTCGTTAAACTACACATATCCAATTCCAGCAACTGTTCCCTATATGTTTTAGCCTCCAGTTTCCTAATCATCTTTGTTGCTCTACTCTGTACTCTTTCCAGACTCTCAATATCCTTTTTACATTGTGGTGACCAAAACTGGATGCAGTATTCCAGGTGTGGCCTTACCAAGGCATTGTAAAATGGTATTAATACGTCACGTGATCTTGATTCTATCCCTCTTTTAATGAAGCCTAGCACTGTGTTGGCTTTTTTGGGAGCTGCAGCACACTACTGGCTCATATTTAAGTGATTGTCCACTAGGACTCGGAGATCCCTCTCACAGTTGAGCAAGGTACCCCCTATACCCGTGGTGGTGAACCTATGGCATGCGTGCCATGGGTGGCACACAGAACCCTCTCTGTGGGCATGCACACCATCATCCTAATCCTTTATAAAACCTTTTTGGTTTAGGCCTCTACAGCCATGTGCAAAAACAAAAAAAGGTTGAATCAATCAATTTCATCTTTTTGCGGGGAAAAAAAAGATCTTGCAAAGTTGGAATTGATTGATTGAACTTTTTAGTCCCACCTAGTCTGCCGTTACCACCGCAGCCATGCCTACCCAATGGGCCACGCCCACCCAATGGGCCACACCCACCCGGCACCCGACGATTAATAAGTGGGTTTTGGGTTGCAGTTTGGGCACTCGGTCTCTAAAAGATTTGCCTATAGTATACCTGTACATTTGGTTTTTCTTGCCTAAATGTAGAACCTTACTTTTTTCACCATTGAATTTCATTTTGTTAGATAGCGCCCAGTGTTCAAGTCTGTCCAGATCCTCCTGTATCTTAAGCCTGTCTTCTGGAGTGTTGGCTATTCCTGCCAGCTTGGTGTCATCTGCAGATTTGATGAGTTCCCCATCTATCCCCTCATCCAAATCGTTGATGAAGATGTTGAAGAGCACTGGGCCCAGAACAGAGCCCTGGGGCACCCCACTACACACTTCCTTCCATGTAGATGCAGTTCCATTGAGGAACACACGCTGAGTACAGCTGGTCAGCCAGCTATGAATCCATCTGGTGGTGATGCTGTCTAACCCACATTTTTCTATTCATTAAGACATATGGATTTCAACTTACAGAATTGGATGGGGAATTCTGGGAGTTGAAGTACAGACATTTTTAAGATAGAAAAATTGGAAAACTTAACTGAATGTTTAAGAAATGTTCCTTGGGTTGGAAGAGCCAATGGATTACCTGTAGAGAGTAGCTCTCTTCAGAATCAGTTGAAATTTTGAATACTCTTTGTTTTTTCAGGAGTAGCTTTTTCCCATGGTGAGAACTGGAAAGTGATGAGGCGATTTATGTTAACCACATTACGGGACTATGGGATGGGTAAGAAGTCTATGGAAAGCACAATAGCTGAAGAGTGCAGTTTCCTGATAAAGAAGTTTGAATCATATAAAGGTGAGTTGGTGTTTCTTCTTGGGCTAAAGAGTTTATCTATCTTATGTTATCTTGAAGGGGTTGAGGTTTCTTCATGACCTATTCCAGACTTGCAGAACTGTTGTTCTGTTTAAATAGATTTTATTGAAGGGCTTTTACAATGCTAAAAGGTAATAAAAACTCAAATCAGAAAAAAAAACTATAAAATAGAGGAAACAGAAAGTGCAAATAGGAGAGAGAAAAGGATGAGAGAGAGAGAGAGAGAGAGAGAGAGAGAGAGAGAGAGAGAGAGAGAGAGAGAGAGAGAGAAGAACTTTAAAAAGAAAAGAAAAGAGAGATAGAAAAAAAAGATTATTTAAAAAAGACTCATGATTTTTCTTGCAACAAATACAGGAAAGTTAATGGAGTCCCACTCCCTATGAGATTACCTCTTCCCATAACTACTCATCCTTATCCATTCACAAATACAAAACTCATTGTGATTTCTGTCCAAATGTCATCAAATCATCCATAAAGATTTCCAGAATTTTATTTTAAAAACCCATATTTTAACTCTGATTAGAGAAGCCAACTGATGCTAGAATCAAGGTGGTGAAAATATAAGGTTAGTACGTAGTTATGATAATTTTATATTATATTAACATTTTGATGAAATTCTACATTTGATGTATAGGAACACCATTTGAATTCAGAGGAATTATGACTGCAGCTGTTGCCAATATCACAGTATCCATTTTAGTTGGGAAGCGATATGACTTTGAAGATCCAGGTTTTATGAAATTACTGAACTTGGCAACAGAAAATGCCAGGCTTTTGGGAAGCCCCTCAGTGCAGGTAATGATTATCCATCTGAAAAGTTCATTTAGTGTGTAGGCACAGCAGTGTGCATTTTTCAGCATTCATTGCAAAATCCAGAATCTAATGTCTAATATCAAAAAAGTTTGGGATGATTCAAAATATATATTTAAAAGTGACACAATATTTCCATCATTATTCCACTCGAGTATCCAAATATGTATGGATGTATGTCATATTTATATCTATATCAAATGGTTTTTGCAGTGGGAACTTGATGCAACTCTGTTTCCATTTTCCAGTCAATTTACAGAAGATATGTAAGAAAGGCTAGAATCTAATTCAAATGTGTTTCAATCACTAAGAACAACTAGATGAGAATTATACATGTTAATGAGAGCAACACAATATTAACTAGAACTGTTTATGACAGAACCTCCAAAATTCTCCACCAAATTTGTGGTGGAAAAAATTCCTGTATACTGCATATTGCAAGCCCTATGTTTAAGGAAACTAAAAGGAAGTCAATTTCTGAATTGTAATTGGTCTATATTATTATCTATATATATAAACAGATATCATTTGACTCTGTAAAATCACTTAGAGAGGGCTGTAAAGCGCTGTGAAGCGGTATATACTGTAAGTGTAAGTGCTATTGCTTTTGCTATTTGTAAGTCTATCCAAAATGATATTCTAGGTATGCGTCTTCTTTGTTATCTCTGTTATTTTGTATGTTTCAGCTGTATAACATGTTTCCCATACTTGGCTTCCTTTTTGGCACTTATAAGAAAGCCCTGAAGAATGGAAGGGGATTGAATGCTTTTGTCAAGGAAAACTTCATCCAATGTCTCAATAATCTGGATGAAAATAACCCAAGAAACTTTATTGATTCATATCTTGTACAACAGAAAAAGGTAATATAATGTGCAGAAATGGCAGCTTGAAGTTTTCCATCACATTTTGCAAATGGAAGTACCCACAATTGGCAACAATCCTTATTATAGGGGGGGAAAAAACAAGCCTAGCATATTCGCAATGATCTCCAATTATTTATTTTGCCTTCAGTACTGTAATGTTGAAAGGTTTTTTTGTATTATACTCACTAACCAGCATTATTATGGTCACTAATCACATTTAGCCTAATTTCAAAGCACTTGAAAATCCTAGAATAATAATAACCCAGAATCTGTTTATATATTTCTTGTAAATTATAATGTTATGAACCCCATAATGAATTCTGCCTCTGCATTGATATCAATAATGAAGAATTTGTTTGTAATTCTTACAAGTTGGCACACATTTCAGGAACATTATATTTAATTATGATGTTGTTTTGTTTGTTAGAAAATTTGCACAAAAAAGAGATAGCTGCACATAAAAAGAGTATTATTGGGGTAGTTATATCAATTGCATGGAAAGTAATATACAATATTTCAGGAAAAAAATATGTTCAAAGACTTACAATTAACAGCTACATATTTTCAAA
The DNA here is from genome assembly GCF_964194415.1 of Vipera berus. Taxonomy (NCBI): domain Eukaryota; kingdom Metazoa; phylum Chordata; class Lepidosauria; order Squamata; family Viperidae; genus Vipera; species Vipera berus. The sequence continues at coordinate 193,620,237 of NC_138202.1, read as the reverse complement.
GGGTTTCTGTAAAAATTTTTATTTAAAACACAATAAATAAATTGTGAATATATTAAACATTGGCCAGATTTAGATTAATCCAACATCATTAACTGAGAGATGCAGGCTTTTGTACATGGCGTTTCATTTCTTTAGGAAATGTCACTGGAGATGGACAATATTCAGGTGATGTATTCTTGGCAAGATTTCAGAAGTGGTTTGCACTTCCTGCTTACTAAACCTGAGAGAGAATGACTGGCCAAGGTCACCCAGCTGGTTTCATGCCTAACGGAAGACTAGAATTCACCGTCTCCCAGCTTCAAGCCGAATGCCTTCATCAGTACACTAAATAGGCTCTCTACTTACATATACATCAATTTAGTTACTTACACAAATACAATCCAGCTACAGAAATTGATACACTCACTCACTTACTCACACTCACTCACTCACTCACTCATACACACACTCACACACAGAGGCATTGAGAGAAAGCATAGAATTAATCTCTTCCAATGATGGTTATGAAACTGAAGATTTTTTTAAAAAAAACCCTCAGAGGTGTGTGGAATTGTAACCTCCTGAATAATAACTTTCATGTGGATCATTATTTATAAAATGTATAGCAATCCCAAAGGAGAGATGACAGTATCAAAAAGGTTTTTACCAGAACATTTTAGAACCTGTGTTGAGAATGTCAACTTTGTGGAGTCATGTGAAGATTCTGTCAATAGGTAATATCCATTATAACTTAAGGACGAGCAGACAAGATTACCCATTGGTATTAAGGTCTAAACCTTGGCTGATAGAGGGTTCGACAGCAAACAAAAGTCATTGCAAAACCAGACTGATCTGGGTTTGGAACATTTTCAGAATGGTTGGAAAAAATCTGGTAAAGTCAGAACATTTTGGACTCAAAATGGACTACTTCAGGCTTAAAACATTTTGCATGCTAATAGTGCATTTAAATACCTTTTGGACAAGGCAGATTTCCACTGAGGAAGAGTGGAAATTTGGCTTTTTAAAAAATATCTGGACAGAACATTGCTGATTTGCTTCGGTGCAACTAGAGATTGCTTTAGAGAAGACTGCACATACTTTGTAATGTGTCCAGGAGTGCACCATTTTAAAACCAATTTTAAAACCAGTTCTTTCTTTTAACTCTAGGAAAGGAAGATCCAGAACAATGGATATTTCAACCATAAAAATCTAAAAGAATCTGTGACAAATCTATTCATTGCTGGTGTGGAAACAACTTCAACCACTCTATTTTGGGCCTTTACGCTAATGATGAAGTACCCTTTAATTCAGAGTAAGTGCTTTACAATTTGACAGCTTTATTACTTTAGTATCTTGATTCCAGGTATGCAGTGTTAGATGTGGAGTAATTAACATAAGTGACAGTGACTTTGCATAATATCTGAGTGAAAGAGGGGGAAAAAGGCAAAGAATTCCATTTCCAATTTTGTGTACTGACTTAAATCATGCAGAAGCACAAATGAAACATCTGCCTTAAAGCAATTTGTTTTTTCCCCATCCCTCTCTATGCTCCAGAGCATGTTTTGGAAGCCAAATCCAAAGCATGGTGTAGCTGTAGAATTTAGTGAGTACATACTGTTAGTTACTGGACAACTATGATGGTGCAAGACATTGGAGTCTATTATATTACTTACAATACGCAAAACCCAGTAAGACCAACAGAGACTCCAGGCAGGGAACAATAAAGTCATATCCACATAAACACAAACCAGAATTATTCAAATCCCCATGAAACAATAACAATTCTCACAATGGCTTAATCTACCTTAGATGGCTTAATCTACCTTATAATCTCAATGCCTGCTGAAACAGGACTACTTTTCTCCTGGCCAGCTCAGACTCAGAAGATGAAGAGGTGTTACAGGAGGGACAAAGCCTGAGGGGATTCAGCAAACCTTTTTTCTTTTTGAAAACCATTTTAGCAATGAAATAAGATTTATCTTTGTGTCTGTGATTTTCTTAGGCTGAGTTAGGACAGCTTTGGCTATTTTATGAAGTGTCAATACTGTAGGCTAGGCTGCATTTGTAGCTCCAAAGGAGATTCTTCCATACTGAGTCGGGTCTGCCATTCAGAAGGCCTGCTACCTGGTTCACCCTCCAGGCACCTATTCAAGAGGGGAACCAGCAACAGAATGTCTCTTCACAACCAAACTGGATGGTCAGGTTAAATTGTGACACAATGTTGTCTGATATATCACAGACAAGTCAAACTCAAGGCCTGTGGGCCAGATCCGGCCTTTGATGTCTTTAGATCTGGCCTGCAAGCAGATTAGTAAGGAGGAAGTATGAGTATTTACCTCCTTGCTTCTTCAGGTGTCTTGTTAGTGGCAGCAGCACTCACAGAGGATGGGTAGTGGGAGTCTGTCCATTGCATGGAACCCTGCGGCAGTGGTAACCACAAGGGTGGGTAGGCATGGGTCTATGACTGCTCACAGTGGCCAGGTGGGCGTGGCTGGGTAGGTCTTGCCAGGTAGGTGCATCTGGCTGGGCCCCATTGACTTGGGATGGCTAGGTTGGCACAGAACAAATCATACTGTCTAAATTGATGTGGGGACAACTCGGTGCCCCAGAAGCTCCTCACATCACCAAACTGCTGGCAGCCAAGCATCCCTGCTCTAGTCCCTTGCTTCAGGGTGGGGTCCTAACAGCTAAATAGAGTTGAGTGTTTATTGGCTGGATGCCCTTCCTGATGCCTACACAGAGTTTGCAGCAGATATTTTTTCTTTGCGCCCTGATAGAGAAACATCTGTCACTGTCTAGAATTGAAATCTCAACATTCGAGAGTGGGAGGCATATTCACCTCTAAGCAGTGGTGGGATTCAAATATGTGAACAACTAGTTCTCTGTGTGGATGCTGCTTCCAGAAGTCCATTCTGGGCTTGGGCAACAAAAAATTAGCTACTGGTTCTGCCGAAGTGGTGCGAACCGGCTGAATCCCACCACCGCCTCTAGGCCACTACATTGATCGATCTGATATATCACAGTATTATGTGTAAAAAGCACAGGGATCATATGTACAATTAAAGCTTCTGTCTTATGTTTCTCTGCATGCATTGTCATGCTGATTTGGACATTTTTTTCCCTTGGCTTTTCTACAGAATCAGGGAGGAGAGCGGGGAGAATGGAATGTGTGTTGCAGCTGTGGAGCTGCAAGATTATCCACTGTTTGTTTTGGAAACTGAAGATTTTTTCTCATAATAATAATTGTCTGGAGCTTAATTGGGTAATGTGACCTGTGCTGTCAGGTGGAAAAAGGAGTTGCTATACTTTTAATATACTGCTTTCGCACCAATTTAATCAGAGCTGGCTTTTGCATTCATCAGTGCCAGTATGCTATGCTCAATAAAGCCTGGCAGTGCAGATTGCAATGTCTCAGGTGTGCTTGCTTTGTTGGGATCATCCGCTGGAACTATGACATATATATTCTTTAATCTGAACTAGTGAATGCACTGTTCCTCCTCAGTGCATTTCCTGCCATTGCAATTTTATATTTCCAAAAGTTAACACCCTATCCAACACATTGCACTTATCTTTATCATTGTTTATTATCTCAGAAAAGGTCCAAGAAGAAATAATAAATGTTGTTGGATATGCTCAGCCAAGAGCTGAACACCGAACAAAAATGCCATACACAGATGCTGTAGTCCATGAAGTTCAACGATATGCTGATGTCGTTCCATTAAACTTGCCACATGCAACTACAATGGATGTTAATTTTAAGGGCTACTTCATTCCAAAGGTGATTGTATTTGTACTGTTCAAACAATCTTCAAAAGTTTTCATAAATCACTTGCTACAGACTCTGTTCATTTTAGGAATATAGTAATCTGCCATATTTGATTTTATTCAAACTCTATGGAGGCACAAGCCTCCATACAGATAGAGCCAAGTATACATTGTGTGTGTAGGAGAGTTATATTAATCTATGGTAGCCAAAAAAATCAGAGTTTATACCACCATAATGATCAAATAGGAATGCAAGCTATTCTTAAGAATAATTAAGTGACGATGTTTCTCATAGATCCTAATACATTCTCATAGAATACTGTATTTATTGACCCTTTTTGTTCTGCCATCTACATGCAACATATGTGAATCTGCTGTGTTAGGACTCCTTTATCTATGGAGAATAAGGACAGGAATAAAGACTATGAAGTCTTAATATTTCCTTGGATTAAGAAGCTTTCTATTGCATATGGAGAAGAACTATGGAACTATGAAGATGGGTTGTTTTTTTTTGCTTGCAGTATAACAGAAAAGCCTTTCATAAGTCATTTTATAGTCGCATAAATGGAAACAAAGACCCAAAGAAGTTCAACAATTCAAAAATCTCTCTATACCAGGGGTGTCAAACTTGCCATGTCACGTGACGTGTTGCGACATATCGTGACTTTTTCCCCATTGCTGGAGCTGGGGTGGGCGCGGTTTCAGCATGATGCATCTGGTCCATGGGCCGGCAGTTTGACACCCCTGCTCTATACAATCTAGAGTAGGTGACTGGGCAGATTAGTGCCTTGTGTACCACACTGGAGATTTTAGGATTATAGAATAACTTGGTGCATTATGTATGACCTTGATTCTTAAATTACCCATTTCTTTCAATTTTAGGGCACCCATTTGATTCCCTTGCTGACTTCTGTGCTCCATGATGAATCTCAGTGGGAGAAACCTCACGAATTCTACCCTGAACATTTTCTCAGCAGTGAAGGAAAATTTGTAAAAAGAGATGCATTCTTGCCTTTCTCTGCAGGTAGCAGCTTATTTTAAATGATATTAAAATGATATCCAGCTTTTCTCCTTGATTAAAATCTCCCAAACTGGGTAGAAGAAGTAAAAGTTAATCATCAATAGTTTTTTAGCTGTTATTCTTGTCCAATTCCCTGCTAACTTAGAAGTTCCCTATGAGGAAGGTGATAATAATAGTAATAACAATAATTTATTAAATTTATATGCTCACAGTTTAGAAAGAAATATAGCCATAGGCATTAAAGGGTCCAGCTGTACTTATGAACATCTCTACTTTCAGTTTTATTGGTAGGGCATCCTAAGAATATATATATTTTAAATAAATCATGACTCTGGGAAACAGAAATATTTATTCCTGCTGTTTCAGCTCTGTAATGGGATTCATGATATGCTTCAGTTTTGCAGACCAGTTATAGGAGTATTTTAAATGGCTGTATATCAGTCTTTCAGAATTTGCATTATTCTTTGATATCATAACTCAATATAATATTGCTACATTCCAACCTCTCTTTTTAAGTTGGATTTGTTATTCTGAATTTTACAGTGAACTCTCAGACCAATATGTCATGAGAAGGTGAAATAAAATACTATTAACAAAACTAATAAATACAAATCCTCTGTTCTCTATTCCTTGTTACAGGTCGGAGATTATGTCCAGGTGAGACCCTTGCCAAAACAGAGTTATTCATGTTCTTTACTAGTCTTCTGCAGAGATTCACCTTCCAGCCACCTCCTGGATTGTCAAAAGAAGACCTGGACATGACCCGTGCAGTTGGGTTTACAACACCTCCCAAGACTTACATGTTACGTGCTGTACCATGTTTCTAAAAACTAGGGATATTCAGAGACTCATGAGTCTCAATTGCTCAGCTGTATCTGTCTTTCTTGGAGCCTTTTTTTCTTGCAACATCTGGTTTTTGGATATGGTCTTTTGGTGGCATATCTATATACTGTCAGGTTTCTGACGTATGGACTTTTCAAGTGACTCTGAAGCATTGTTTACCTTAAAAGTCCTTTATTAGCCTAATACACTGGCAAATGCTTGCTCGAAGGAAGCTGGAATCTGAAATCTCCGCACCTTGCACAATATATTTAAACACAATTCTCCACCTTTCTAATTTTGTCATTAATCATGTTCTCCAATTAATTTAAAGAATCAGCTTCCCTTCCATTAGAAAACCCGCCAAGGTCTTATTTTCTTTAGGTTCAGATGGCCTTGAAGGTACAATCCTCCTCTTCCCCCCTCCCAACTGAAGCAATTAAAATAACAGGCTGTCTCATATATTGTCAGTGCAAAAACATGTCAATATTTGCAGCATTGACATCCGGCTCCCCTTACAAAAGAACAGATCCTGTAATGTAAACAAACACAAGTTAGGAGCTTTTTGGGTTAAAATTTTGTGGAACATTCAAAAGATTTTTAAGAGAAAGATAAAGTTCTCTCCGCAATTGTTTTTATTGGGCATTGTGGTAGATTGTGATGTTAAAGAAACCAATTTGATGTTGAATTTGATAACAGCAGCACGGTTACTGGTGGGACAATACTGGAAGAAGGATAGTTTGCCTACTATAGAATAATGGGTGTTTAAAGTTTCGAATCTTGCAGAAATGTCTAAGATTTCTGCTTATTTGAAGGATCATTCACAAGAAAGATATATTTCAGTTTGGAGGACATGGATAGATTATATTCAAAATAAATATGGGACTAAAAAGTTCCATTTAGCTTATGAGTAGATTTTAGAGGGATATTGTTATTAATTTTAGTGTTAGTACTTTGTATGTATCTATGTTAAAGGGGAGTTAAAGCACGTTATGAATTTGGTTAATTTTATATTATGGATAATTTTTAGTTAGAATATGATTATTATAACTATAACCCTGTATTTAGCTCTGGGAAGTGGGGGGGGAAGGGGGGTGGTTTGTGGTGGGTGGGTTTTGGGGATGTATTGTAAAATCTTTTTTGTAAAACTCTTTAATAAAAAAAAAGATTCTCAAGTCAAGAATACATTTCACTTCATAATGGGTCTGACCTGCTACCATGAGGGGTCCATGTGCTTTCCTAGGGCGAGGTCTTAAAGTGGAGGTTTGAAAAGTTTTCAGCAAGCTACAATGGAACACTGGGTGAATTCTTCCCAAAAGTCTGAGTAGTTTCAATTTTACTGTGACCAGGTGGATGATTTTCACAATGGGGAAAGGCCCCAAGAATTTTGGTCCCAATCTCTTATTGGGTAGTTTAAGGCGTAAGTATTTGTTCGACAAATAGACCTTTTCCCCATCTTGGAATGTTCTTTGGGGAGCTCTCTTTTTGTTAGCTTGCTTTTTGTAGGTCTCATAGGTCTTTTTTAAGGCCACCTTTGTATTTTTCCAAACTTCTTTCCAACCCCTCACCCAATGATCCAGAGTCTGGGAAGCGGAGGGTAACTGAGGGTATTCCGGTATGGGATTGAATTCTTTCCCTGTGGCTACACACGGAAAGGAGTGTAGCTGGTGCTGCTATGTACTGAATTATTGTAAGACACCTCTGCAAAAGGGAGGTGGTCGGTCCAGTTTGTTGGTTGGTAAGAGACGTAGCATCTAAGGTATTGTTCCACCATTTTTTGGCAGATTCTGTGGCCCCGTTAGTAGCCGGGTGAAAAGCATTTCATAGGCCTTGAGATGATCCAATTAATTTAAGAAAGTTTCTCCAAAATTTCGCTGTGAACTTCACCCCTCTGTCCGAAATTATTCACTTATGGGCGCCATGTAGTCGATAGATATGTTTTAGGAACAACTTAGTCAGGCATTGAGCTGATGGAAGTCCTTTGCAGGTGATAAAGTGAGCCTGTTTTGAAAATAGGTCTATCACAGTCCAAATGACAGTATTTCCTCTACTGTCAGGTAGGTCTACTATAAAGTCCATAGCTATTTCTTCCCATGGTTGAGAAGGTTCGGCCACCGGTTGCAGTAACCCAGGGGTCTTTCCTGGGATTCTTTTCATGGTGGCACATACAGTACAGCTCTTGACGTAGTTTTCTATGTCTCGTTTTAATCCCGGCCACCAAAATTGCCAGCGAGTGAGATGTAGAGTTTTTAGATATCCAAAATGTCCAGCCTGTTTGACATCATGGCTGTGTTTGAGGGCATTAAGATGAAGAACTTCAGGCAAGTACAATTCCCCCCCTTGTCAGCCAGACCATCCCTGCATGTTAGGGATATCTGATTGTCTTTAAACCATTGATCAGTGAGGTGTTCTTGCTTTATTTTCTTTACCCCGGGGGTCATCAGGATTAGGGGTCCTGTGAGGTATGAGTTGGGCCACAGTTTGTGGACTGGGAATAATTGCCTTGTAAACTTCTTCGTGTTTGCTTTTGTATTGTGGCAATCGGGAGAGCACATCATCTAGGAAGTTTTTTCTTCCTGGTATGTATTTTAGAGTAAAGTTAAAATGGTTGAAGTACTGTGCCCATCGTACTTGTTTTGGTGACAATTTGCAGGGAGTTTTTAGTGCCTCTAAATTTTTGTGATCTGTCCATACTTCAAAAGGCACCTTGCTCCCTTCTAAGTAGTGCCGCCAGTTTAATAGCCCCCACCTAATAGCAAAGGCCTCCTTCTCCCAGACTGTCCATCTCCTCTCACTTTCAGTAAATTTCTTAGAGGTGTAAGCACAAGGTTGCAGGACCCCACTTTTATTCTTTTGCAATAACACCGCTCTGAGTGGCACGTCGCTGTCATCTGCCTAAATTACGAAGGGCTCCCCTGGGCAGGGGTGCTTTAGGACTTGTTCACCCGCAAATAGTCTTTTTAAATTCTCAAAAGCTTTCTAACAACTCATAGTCCATGCTAGCAGTTGGCCAGGTCATGGTTTTCCCCCTCCCTTGCCCATTATGAGTAGTTCTGCAAGAGGTAGAGCAATCTCAGCAAAAGAGGGAATAAATAGACGGTAGAAGTTGGCAAACCCTAGGAAGCTCTGGAGCTGTTTGCAGGTTTTTGGGGGCTGCCATTCAATTATGGTTTTTACTTTGGCTGGGTCCATTTACCCTCATTGGAGATTCTAGAGCCAAGATAATCTAATCGGGTTTGGTGAAATTCACATTTTGACCATTTGACATAAAGTTTGGCATTCAATAGTTTTTTAACACTTCTCTGACCAGTTTTATGTGGTCAGTCATATTTGTGCTGTATATCAGGATGTCATCAAGGTATACTAGGACCCCTTTGTATAGGTGATCATGTAGGACCTCATTAATCAACTGCATAAATACGGCTGGCGCCCCCTGCAGTCCAAAGGGCATGACTTTGAATTGGTAGCTCTCCAAGGGGCATTTGAAGGCTGTCTTCCACTCATCCGAGTATACAATCTCAGCTGGCCTGGCTGCTCTGAGGCGCCTGGAGTCTCTGCTGGGCTTAATCCACTCTGATGACCAGACCAATTCTCCTGGTTGTTTGGATCTAGCTCCCAGCTGGGAGGATTGCTGAAACTCTTTCCCTGCTGGCTTCTTCGCTGGTCTTTCCCCCACTGGGGTGGCTACTGGTGCTGGGGAGCTGGCTTCAGGCTATTTTACTCCCTCTACTATGGGATCTTCCCCAACTCTTTGCCAGACTGTCTCCCAAACTTGGAGACAGAGACAGGAGGTTGGGACTCCCTAATTAGATTAAAAAGTAGGGTGGATTCCAGGTTGATGTCAAGTTTCCAACGTATGGGCTTTTCAAGTGACTCTGAGGCATTGTTTACCTTAAAAAGTCCTTTATTAGCCTAATACACTGGCAAATGCTTGCTCGAAGGAAGCTGGAATCTGAAATCTCTGCACCTTGCACAATATATTAAAACACAATTCTACACCTTTCTAATTTTGTCATTAATCATGTTCTCCAATTAATTTAAAGAATCAGCTTCCCTTCTGTTAGAAAACCCACCAAGGTCTTATCTTCTTTAGGTTCAGATGGCCTTGAAGGTACAATCCTCCTCTTCCCCCCTCCCAACTGAAGCAATTAAAATAGCAGGCTGTCTCTTATATTGTCAGTGCAAAAACATGTCAATGTTTGCAACATTGACATATACCTTTTCTTAAAAGTTAAGAGTACCACATATCATTTTGCTGAGTCCCATAAGATCAGTAGTTAACAAGGATACATCAAAATTGGTAGTGGCAAACATCAAAATTAATTTTTTTAATCAGAAGGTATAATCATCAATTTCCAATAAAAAGGCCAGTTCGCAAATGAGCAATACTATCAGTAGTAGATAAAGGATACATTAACATTGGTCCTTAGTTGTATCAACCACTACATAGGAACAATTAACAAACTGCCCTCATTTTATGTATAATTTATACTGACCTTCAAAGCATTAAAAAACCCTGTTTGCAGCTAAATCTGTGTTTATGTTCAGATGAAAACCAGTGAAGATGTGATTTGGGCAAAACATCAATGCCCCAGCTTTATAGACAAAATATATTTTACTTTTTATTGGTTAAGGTATGAACATCTATTTCCCAGAAAAAAACTAGTTCTCAAATTATCAAGAAAATCAGACCCTTTCCCAACATTGACTCCTTTGCCTGAGCATATATTGTATTTACCATCCATAACTGTTGAAAGAGATGCATTGAATCAAACAAGAAATACATATACCTTCTTCCTGAGTAAGATGCCCAGGATGTCAGTTTTTGAATGATCATTGACACACTGGGAATCATTCAAGAAGATTTTCATCTTTGAACTAAATATATGAAAGCATTTGGGTCAATATAAAAGGGGGGGAAATGACATTGCCATAGGTGTATACTATAGGCCACCCAACTAAACAGAGGAAATAGATGAACCTTTTGCTAGTCAGCTAACTAAGGTATGTAGGAAGCACATCACAATAGTAATAGGGGACTTTAACTAGCCTGACATCAACTGGGAGACAAACTCTGCACCAAGTGGAAGATCAAACAGATTCCTGTCAAACCTAGCAAACAACCTTGTCTCCCAAAAAGTAGAGAAGGGAACTAGGGGATTAGCCATTTTAGATCTAATTCTTACTAACAAAGATGAAATGATAGAAGGTGTTGAAGCCACAGAAACCTTGGGAGGAAGTGATCATGAAATACTGGAATTCAATATTATGGAAGCACAAGCAATAGAACAAAGTGAAACTAGAGTCTTGGACTTTAAGAGAGCTAATTTCAATAAACATAGAGAGGGCTTGGGAAGGATTCCATGGATGAAAATCCTCAAGGGGAAAACAACTCAAGAAGCTAGGGAAATTTTGAAAAAGTGAGATAATAAAAGCCCAGTCTAGCACAATACCAACAAATGTTTCTCAGAAGAAACCAGCATGGCTGCATAAAGAACTCTCTGATAAACTGAAAGATAAACAGGACAAGTATAGAAAGTAGAAAGAGGGGCACATAACTAAGTCAGAATATCAGAAAATAGCCCAAGCCTGCAAAGGTGAAGTGAGAAAAGCTAAGCTCAAAATGAACTAAGGCTTGCAACCAAAGTCAAAAATAGCAAAAAAAGCTTCTTTCAACATGTAAAAAACAAAAAAATTAAAGGAAATGATTGGTCCATTAGTGGGTGAAAGTGCAAGAAGATGACAAGCAACAGGGAGAAAGCAGAACTATTTAACTCATTTTTTGCATCTGTCTTTACACAAAGGGGAAAAACAGTACAACCTACAAAAACTAGTGCCATAAAAAACAGAATAGAAATGCAAGTTAAGATAGGCAAGAAAATGGTAAGTGAACACCTGTCCAGCCTAGATGAGTTCAAATCACCAGGACCAGATGGATTACACCCCAAAGTTCTGAAGGAACTGGCAGACGTGATCTCAGAACCACTGAACTATATTTTTCAAAGATCCTGGAGCACTGGGGAAATACCAGAGGACTGGAAAAGAGCTGATGTAGTTCCCATCTTCAAAAAAGGAAAAAAAATGGATCCAGGAAATTGCAGACCTATCAGCCTGATCTCAATACCTGGGAAGAGTCTGGAAAAGATAATCAAACAATGAATCAGCGAACACCTAGAGGCAAACAAAGTCATTACTTAAAGCCAAGCTGGGTTTGTCAAAAACAGATCATGCCAGAGAAATCTTATTGCATTCTATAACCAAGTCACAAAATTAGTGGATCAGAGATATAATTTACTTGTGGATATAATTTACTTGGACTTCAGTAAGGCATTTGATAAAGTAGATCACAACCTACTACTTGATAAGGTATAAAAATGTGGGTTAGATAGCAACACCACCAAATGGATTCGTAGCTGGCTGACAGGCTGTACTCAGCGTGTGGTCCTCAATGGAACTGCATCTACATGGAGGGAAGTGTGTAGTGGGGTGCCCCAGGGCTCTGTTCTGGGCCCAGTGCTCTTCAACATCTTCATCAATGATTTGGATGAGGGGATAGATGGGGAACTCATTAAATTTGCAGACGACACCAAGCTGGCAGGAATAGCCAACACTCCAGAAGACAGGCTTAAGATACAGGAGGATCTGGACAAACTTGAACATTGGGCGCTAACAAAATGAAATTCAATGGTGAAAAAAATACAGTTCTACATTTAGGCAAGAAAAACCAAATGTACAGGTATAGTATAGGGGGTACCTTGCTCGATAGTAGTAACTGTGAGAGAGATCTCGGAGTCCTAGTGGACAATCATTAAAATACAAGCCAGCAGTGTGCTGCAGCTACCAAAAAAGCCAACACAGTGCTAGGCTGCATTAACAGAGGGATAGAATCAAGTTCACGTGAAGTATTAATACCACTTTACAATGCCTTGGTAAGGCCACACTTGGAATACTGCACCCAGTTTTGGTCACCACGATGTAAAAACGATGTTGAGACTCTAGAAAGAGTACAGAGAAGAGCAGCAAAAATGATTGGGGGACTGGAGGCTAAAACATATAAGGAACGGTTGCTGGAATTGGGTATATTTAGTTTAATGAAGAGAAGGATGAGGGGGGGCATGATAGCAGTGTTCCAATATCTCAGGGCCTGCCACAAAGAAGAGGGAGTCAAGCGATTCTCCAAAGCTCCTGAAGGCAGGACAAGAAGCAACATACAGAAACTAATCAAGGAGAGAAGCAACCTAGAACTAAGGAGAAACGTCCTGAGAGTTAGAACAATTAACCAGTGGAACAACCTGCCTCCAGAAGCAGTAAATTCTCCAACACTGCAATTTTTTAAGAAGAGACTGGACAGCCATTTGTCCGAAATGTTATAGGGTGTCCTGCCTGAGCTTATTATTATTATTATTATTATTATTATTATTATTATTATTATTATTGTTGTTGTTGTTGTTGTTGTTGTTGTTGTTGTTGTTGTTATTGTTATTGCTATTGTTATTGTTATTTGCTCATAGTCACTCATGCAATACATGTTTCTTGTTTGGATCACTGCAATGCCTCACTCTACATGAGGTTGTCCTTGAAAACCACTTAGAAAATTTAACTGGACAAGAATGCAGCAGCAATACAAAGGTTTGGAAGTCCCACAGTTCTTTCTTGTTACACTATTGCTGTGTGAATTCCTTTCTGGAGGCAATTCAAGGAGCTGATTATCACTTTTAAAGCCCTAGATAGCCTCTTTATGGGTATGTCTACCTGTCCAACTAAATTCAATATTGCGTTTTTGCAGAAAATAATGGCTGAGAGGGAAGAGTATATTGTTTGTTAACAGTGTTTGGTTAGGCAATAACAGAGCACTTTGGAACACCAGAGCAGTAATCTTTGCTCAGTTTTGGCTCTTATATAGTTCATTATGTCTATTTTTAAGCTCCTGATTAGATATTGTGTTTGTTGTTTCTGTTAAACCATAAACCTGTTAGAGATACTTTTTGTATGTGTGTGTGTGTGTGCGGTAAATCTGCTGGGAATATTATGGAAATTGAAATCTAAACCTATGTAGAATGTTTAGGTTGACCCACCAATGAAATCCATAGAAGCCTTTCTCTCAGAATAACAGAGTTGGAGGGGACCTTGGAGGTCTTCTAGTCCAACCTCCACTCAGGCAGGGAATCCTATACCATTTCAGACAAATGGTTGTCCAATCGCTTCTTAAAATCTTTCAGTGTTGGAGCATCCACAATTTCTGGAGGCAGGTTGTCCCACATTAGTTCTAACTGTCAGGAAATTTTCCCTTAGTTCTAGGCTGCTTCTCTCCTTGATTAGTTTCCACCCATTGCTTCTTGTCCTGACTTCAAGTCCTCTGGAGAATAGCTTGACTCCCCCTTCTTTATGGTAACCCCTTAGATACTGGAACACTGCTATCATGTCACTTCTAGTCCTTCTTTTCATTAAACTAGACCAGGGGTCGGCAGCCTGAAAAAGGAAAAGAGCCACTGGGAACCGGTTCCATCACACACACAAAAAAGTGGGAGCCGCGTGCGTGCGTCCATGCAAGCGCATGCGAAAAAAATGTTTTGCGCATGCGCAAAATGTTTTTTCTTGTGTATGCGTGGATGTGCGTGGTTGCCATTTTTTAATGTATGATGGAACCGGTTGTGCGATGGCGACGGCCCGTTTGCAGAGCTACCGCCTTCGGAGGAAGGCGGCAGCTCTGCAAACAGGCTGCGGCAGCTTTCCCAACAAGCGGCGCCGCTGCCTGCTCGTGCGGAGGTGCGCGCGCACCTCTCCAAAGGTTTGGAGAGGTGCGCACGCACGTCCGCTCGTTCAGAGAGGTGCGCGCGCACCTCTCAGAATGGGCAGCAGCGCCGCTTGTTGGGAAAGCTGCCGCGGCCCGTTTGCAGAGCTGCTGCCTTCGGCAGCCTGCAAACGTGCCGTGGCAGCTTTCCCAAAGAGCGGTGCCGCTGCCCGCTCGCGCGGAGGTGCGCGCACACCTCTCCAAAGGTTTGGAGAGGTGCACGCGCACCTCCGCTCGTTCGGAGAGGTGCGCGCGCACCTCTCGGAACGGGCAGTGGCGCCGCTTGTTGGGAAAGCTGCCGCGGCCCGTTTGCAGGCTGCCGCCTTCCTCTGTTCGGGCGGAGGTGCGTGCGCACCTCTCCAAAGGTTTGGAGAGGTGCGCGCGCACCTCTGCCCATTCGAAGAGGTGCGCGCGCACCTCTCCAAACAGGCAGTGCCACTCTCCATTTGGAGAGGTGCATGCGCACCACTGCCCGTTCGAAGAGGTGTGCGCGCACCGGGCGGCTGGGAGCCGCAGGAGACGGCTCAAAGAGCCGCATGCGGCTCTGAAGCCGCGGGTTGCCGACCCGTGAACTAGACAAACCCAATTCCAGAAATCGTTCTTTATATCTTTTCACCTCCAGTTCCCCAATCATCTTTGTTGCTCTTCTCTGCACTCTTTCTAGTGTCTCAACATCTTTTTTACATCATGGCGAGCAGCAGATACTGCTCAGTAGACACTAGACTGTCAGTCTCTTGTGTAGGGCAAGGAATCTTTTTTGGATAAACCAAGTCACAACTAAACATTTAAGAATAAAACTGAGTTGTTACTGGATAACACTGGTCTGAAAATACATAGCCACAGGTAAAGCATGAGTGTCTCTGTGAGTATAGGAATAAATTGGACAAATTTAAATGCAGAGGACATTACTTTCAATGGGCACAAGTAAAACAACAATTTTCACCCTGACCCATGTTTCTGGACTTAACTGGTGAGGAGAAACCTCCATGCATTCCCAGTTCATATCTTTAAAGAGTTAAATGGGAGAAATACTCAGAAAATTCTAATGCATGTGCAAAGTACCTGACTAACTACAGTTTAATTATTAGCAAGGATGACTGTGAGATACTCATCTGCCTTTCTAATATTAAGGGGTCCATTCTTACAGGTAATCTTCATTTTCAGCTAGGTTTTAAGAGTTTAATTCTTCTGTTCCTTTTGGAGCTTTCTGGTTGGCAGACCTTGTCTCTGATCAAATTGTGTTGCAAACGTTCCATTAGAGTCACTAAAGAACTTCCCTGTTAAAAAGAAAAATGGGTTGGATGGTTCCTATTTCAATACTCTTCCTATCTACACTTATGATTATGCTCCTTTTGAGAATGGGCAACCCCTGGAAGAAGACCTCCAAAGATTTTCCACCAGGACCCAGGCCTTTGCCTGTCATTGGAAACCTCCACATCATGGATCTGAAGAAACCTTACCAGACAATGTTAGAGGTAACATGTTTTTATCCTTTCTGTTGCAGGGGAAAATTGCAGTATTCTGTGACTTTTGTAAGCCAGGGAAATTGAAGCTTGGTCTGATTAAAGAGAAATGCTCTTATTAAATCAAACAGCTCATTCATTCCCGACAAATAAAGTAATGTCCTATTCATTCTTTTTTAAAAAAATCTAAGCCCTGAATCTAGGTAGATCAGGCATCAACACAATATATTACTATAGAATGACAAAATGGATAGTTTTGAGATGAGGGTTTTGAAATATGTGTGACCATGTTCAGTTTAAAATAACTTATTTTTATTCCCAACTTATTTTTATTCCCACCCCCAAAACAAATAAAAACATGGTATAATTTTGGTAAACAACTACATATATCCATATAAGTAATGTGTAAATACATTATATTAGAAAAAAACATGTTTCCCAAGCTGTTTATTAGTGGCAAATTTAAACCAAAATGCATTTCTTTGAGAAAGGTACAGAAAAATTGATCACACCAAAAGTATATTTGGACATTGAACAACTTTAAGATTGGTTAATTGAGGGAAACCCAAATGGATCCATTTATTTAATATTCAGAGGATTCAAAGAGTTTCATGAATGAAAACAAGTGATAAAATCCCTTCTGAAAAAGATGGGTGGGTCACAAAAGGGGGCAATGCCCATGCCCACTAAAATCCAGTCACAACATTTGGAACTCACCCAATACCTAAAACTCCCCAGCCCTCTATTCTCTGTCCTTGGCTTTCCAATACTCTCTCTATGAGGGGTCCCCAACCCCCAGGCCACGGCCGACTACTGGGCTGTGGCCCATTCGGAACCGTTGGGCAAGCATGTCCCCACTCAACTCATTTATGCAAGTGGCAGGTGCTTGCACTTACACATGAAGCTCCATTTGTATGAGTAGTGGGCACTTGTGCTGACACGTAAAGTTCCATTTGCATGAGTAATATGTGCTCTTGAACAAAACTCCATTTTCAGGAGCTCACACATAAGCCTGCAACTCACGTGGAACCATTCCCTCTCTCACCCTGCCAGTCTGCTAAGCCAGAGAGCTTGGAGACCACTGCTCATAACCTGCTCCCTCCATCTTTTTCTGCCCCAGAATCTAATGTAGAATCTGCAGCAAAGTCTTACTACTTGGCCTGTACATTTCATAAATGGCCTTTTTCTTAGGTAAATATTTTTTTATTATTGTGCATGTGTATTTCAATCTGCAAAATGTACATATTCTCATTGTGATTTATAAAGGGTCACTTTTTTTGACCATAGCTCTCTCTCTCTCCCTTTCTTTTTTCCAGCTATCCAAACAGTATGGACCTGTGTTCAAAATCCAACTGGGAGTCCAGAAAATAGTGGTGCTAACAGGATATGAGACCATAA
This sequence comes from Vipera berus, assembly GCF_964194415.1. Lineage (NCBI taxonomy): Eukaryota > Metazoa > Chordata > Lepidosauria > Squamata > Viperidae > Vipera > Vipera berus. The sequence continues at coordinate 193,603,001 of NC_138202.1, read as the reverse complement.
AGGAAGCTCTGGTGAATAATGCTGATGTGTTTGCTGAGAGGGCCCGCGTCCCCATATTTGAGGAGTTTTCAAGGGGTTTTGGTGAGGACCTTCATTCCATGTCCATACAATTTGGAAACATATAACTGTATAATGGAGCATTTGTAACAAAGTTATCACAGGAGCAGTAGAAATTAGATATGACTGAAAGTAGTTTTTAATTTATAAATAACTCAGCTTGTTCCAAAATAATAAGTGAAAGAGGTATAAGGGAACACAGGGAAAAAGGAAAGTTTTTTAAGAAATAATAATAATAATAACTGTGGATAGAAACTGAAAAAGAAAAAACCATGTCAGAAATTAAATATAGGAAGCAACTACAGAAAAACAGTATAGTATAGCTCTTGCTAAGATAGGTTGCTTCTCTCCTTGATTAGTTTCCATACGTTGATTCTTGTCCTGCCTTCAGGTGCTTTGGAGAATAGTTTGACTTTCTCTTCTTTGTGGCAGCCCCTGAGATATTGGAACACTGCTATCATGTCCCTCCCCTGCCCCTTCATTAAACTAGACATACCCAATTCCAGCAGCCATTCCTTCTATGTTTTAGCTTCCATTCCCCTGATCATCCTTGTTGCTCTTCTCTGTACAACATCATTTTTACATTGTGTTGACCAAAACTGCATACAGTATTCCAAGTGTGGCCTTATCAAGGCATTGTAAAGTGGTATTAATACTTCACATGATCTTGATTCTATCCCTCTGTTAATGCATACTAGCACTGTGTTGGCTTTTTTGGCAGCTGCAGCACACTACTGGTTTTTCTTGCCTAAATGTAGAACCTTACTTTTTTCACCATTGAATTTCATTTTGTTAGATAGTGCCCAGTGTTCGAGTCTGTCCAGATCCTCCTGTATCTTAAGCATGTCTTCTGGAATGTTGGCTATTCCTGCCAACTTGGTGTCGTCTGCAGATTTGATGAGTTGCCCATCTATCCCCTCATCCAAATCATTGATGAAGATGTTGAAGAGCACTGGGCCCAGAACAGAGCCCTGGGGCACCCCACTACACACTTCCCTCCATGTAGATGCGGTTCCATTGAGGACCACATGCTGAGTACAGCTGGTCAGCCAGCTATGAATCCATCTGTGGTGATGCTATCTAACCCACATTTTTCTATTCATTAAGACATATGGATTTCAACTTACAGAATTGGCTGGGGAATTCTGGGAGTTGAAGTACAGACATTTTTAAGATAGAAAAATTGGAAAACTTAACTGAATGTTTAAGAAATGTTCCTTGGGTTGGAAGAGCCAATGGATTACCTGTAGAGAGTAGCTCTCTTCAGAATCAGTTGAAATTTTGAATACTCTTTGATTTTTCAGGAGTAGCTTTTTCCCATGGTGAGAACTGGAAAGTGATGAGGCGATTTATGTTAACCACATTACGGGACTATGGGATGGGTAAGAAGTCTATGGAAAGCACAATAGCTGAAGAGTGCAGTTTCCTGATAAAGAAGTTTGAATCATATAAAGGTGAGTTGGTGTTTCTTCTTGGGCTAAAGAGGTTATCTATCTTATGTTATCTTGAAGGGGTTGAGATTTCTTCATGACCTATTCCAGACTTGCAGAACTGTCGTTCTGTTTAAATAGTTTTTATTGAAGGGCTTTTACAATGCTAAAAGATAATAAAAACTCAAATCAGAAAAAAACTATAAAATAGAAGAAAAACAAAGTGCAAATAGGAGAAAGAAAAGGATGAAAGAGAGAGAGAAGATTTTTTTAAAAAAAAAGAGAGAGAAAAAAGTTTATTTAAAAAAAACTCATGATCTTTCTTGAAACAAGTACAGGAAAATTAATAGTGTCCCTTTCTCTATGAGATTACGTAATGTTTACCTCTTCCCATATTACAATGTTGACAAAATTCCATATTTGACATCTAGGAAAACCCTTTGAATTCAGAGGAATTATGACTGCAGCTGTTGCGAATATCATAGTATCCATTTTACTTGGGAAGCGATATGATTATGAAGATCCAAGATTTATTAAATTATTGAGCTTGGCAACAGAAAATGCCAGGCTTACGGGAAGCCCCTCAGTGCAGGTAATGACTATTCATCTGACAAGCATTAAAAGCTCATTTAATGTGTAGGCAATGCAGTGTGCAAGGCAGGATTCATTGCAAAATCCAGAATCTAATGCCTAATATTGAAAAACTTTGTAATATATTTTATATATTTAAAATATTTTATATATTTAAAAGTGACACAATATTTCCATCATTCTTCCACTTGAATGTACAAATATGTATGGAGGTACATCTTATTTATATCCTATATCAAACACTCCTTGCAATGGGAACTTGATGAAATTCTGGTTCCATTTTCCAGTCAATTTACAGAAGATATGTAAGAAAGACTAGAATCTAATTCAAATGTGTTTCAATCACTAAGAACAAATAGATGAGAATTAAATATGTTAATGAGAGCAATACAATATTAACTAGAACTTTCTATGGCAGGACCTCCAAAATTCCCCATCAAATTTGTGGTGGAAAAATTTCCTGGATACTACATATTGCAAGCCCTATGTTTAAGGAAACTAATAGGAAGTCCATCTCTGAATTGTAGTTGCTCTACATTATTATGTTTATATATAAATAGACATCATTTGTAAAGTCTGTCCAAAGTGATATTCTAGGTATGTGACTTCCTTTATTTTGTGTGTTTCAGTTGTATAACATGTTTCCCATGCTTGGCTTCCTTTTTGGTGCTCATAAGAAAGCCCTGACAAACAGAAGAGAATTGAATGCTTTTGTCACTGAAAACTTCATTCAATGTCTCAATAATCTGGATGAAAATGACAAAAGAAACTTTATTGATTCTTATCTTGTACAACAGCGACAGGTAATATAATGTGCAGAAATGGCAGCCTGAAGTTTTTCATCAAAAAGCAAACCAAACAAATTTGCAATGGTCTTCAAATCAAATGAGCAATCATTTATTTTGCCTGGTCTTCAGTACTCTAATTTTGAAAGGTTTTTTGTATTATAGTCACTAACCAGCAATATTGTGGCCACTAATCACTACTTAGCCTCATCTTCAAAGGCCTTGAAAATCCTAGGACAATAATAACTCAGAATTTTTTTATATATTTCTTGTACATTTAATGTTATGAACCCCATAATGAATTATGCTTCTGTATGCATATCAGTAATGAACAATTTGCTTTCAATTCCTACACGTTGGCAGGCATTTGAGGAACATATTTATTTATGATGAAGTTGTTGTTTTGATTCTTAGATAATTTGCGTCAAAGAAGAGATAGCTTCATTATAAAAGAGTATTATTGGGGAGTTACATCAATTCCATAGAAAGTAATATACTGTATTTCAGGAAAAAATATGTTCAAAGACTTACAATAACAGCTACATATTTTCAAAGGGTTTTTCTTTAAAACACAATAAATAAACTGTGAATATATTAAACTTTGATCAGATTTAGATTAATCCAAAATCATTAACTGAGAGATGCAGGTCTTTGTACATGCATTTCATTTCTTTTAACTTTAGGAAAGGAAGATACAGAACAATGGGTATTTCAACGATACAAATCTAGAAGAATCCATGACAAATCTATTCATTGCTGGGGTGGAAACAATCTCAAGCACTCTGTTTTGGGCCTTTACGCTAATGATGAAGTACCCTTTAATTCAAAGTAAGTGCTTTACAATTTGACAGCTTCCATTATTTTAGTATCTTGATTTCAGGTATGCAGTGTTAGATCTGGAGTAACGAATGTACGTGACAGTGACTTTGGATAATACCTAAGTGAAAGGGGAGGGTGGCAAAGAATTCCATTTCCAATTTTGTGTACTGACTTAAATCATGCAGAAGCACAAATGAAACATCTGCCTTAAAGCAATTTGTTTTTTTCCCCCCATCCCTCTCTATGCTCCAGAGCATGTTTTGGAAGCCAAATCCAAAGCATGGTGTAGCTCTAGAATTTAGTGAGTACATGCTATTAGTTACTGGACAACTATGATGGTGCAAGACGTTGGAGTCTATTATATTACTTACAATATGCAAAACCCAGTAAGACCAACAGAGACTCCAGGCAGGGCACAATAAAGTCATATCCACACAAACACAAACAGAATTATTTAAATCCCCATGAAACAATAACAATACTCATAGGTTCCCAATGGCTTAATCTACCTTAGAATCTCAATGCCTGCTGAAACAGGACTACTTTTCTCCTGGCCAGCTCAGACTCAGAAGATGAAGAGGTGTTACAGGAGGGTCAAAGCCTGAGGGGATTCAGCAAACCTTTTTTCTTTTTGAAAACCATTTTAGCAATGAAATAAGATTTATCTTTGTGTCTGTGATTTTCTTAGGCTGAGTTAGGACAGCTTTGGCTATTTTATGAAGTGTCAATATGTTAGGCGGCATTTGTAGCTCCAAAGGAGATTCTTCCATACTGAATCGGGTCTGCCATTCAGAAGGCCTGCTACCTGGTTCACCCTCCAGGCACCTATTCAAGAGGGGAACCAGCAACAGAATGTCTCTTCACAACCAAACTGAATGGTCAGGTTGAATTCTAGCATGGTGTTATCTGATATATCACAGTTTTTTCTTCTTTTTACGACCCTGTAATCCCTTGCTTCAGGGTAGGGTCAGTTGAACTGAATGGAGCTGAGTGTTTACTGGCTGGATACGCTTCCTAATGCCTACACAGAATTTTCAGGAAATATTTTCTCTTTGTGCCCTGATAAACATCTGTCACTGCCTAGGATTGAATTCTCAACCTATGAGAGTGAGAGGCGTCTTCACCTGTAGGCCACCGCATTGCTCAATCTGATATATCACAGTATTATGTGCAAAACACACAGGGATCATATATACAATTAAAGCTCCTGTTTTATTTTTCTCTGCATATATCTTCTTTAATTTGAACTAGTGAATGCACTATTCCTCCTTAATTTCCAAAGAAAATTTGGATCTCCTACCATCACAATTTTATATTTTCAAGAGTTAACACCATATCCAACACATTGAGTTTATGTTACTGGGTATTGTTGTTTATTATCTCAGAAAAAGTCCAAGAAGAAATAACAAATGTTGTTGGATACGCTCAGCTAAGAGCCGAACACCGAACAAAAATGCCATACACAGATGCTGTAGTCCATGAAGCTCAACGATATGCTGATGTCATTCCCTTAAACTTGCCACATGCAACTACAGTGGATGTTAACTTTAAGGGCTACTTCATTCCAAAGGTATTTGTATTGTTCAAATCTACGTTTGTTACATTCAGTCCATTTATTACAATACAACAATTAACAATCTTTAAAAGCTTTCATAAATCACTTGCCACAGACTTTATTAATTTTAGGAATATACCAATCTGCCATATTTGATTTTATTCAAACTCTATGGAGGCACAAGCTTCCATTCAGATAGAGCCAAGTATATATTGTGTGGGGTGGAGAGTTATATTAATTTATGGTAGCCAAAAAAATCAGAGTTTATACCACCATAATGATCAAATAGGAATGCAAGCTATTCTTAAGAATAATTAAGTGACGATGTTTCTCATAGATCCTAATACATTCTCATAGAATACTGTATTTATTGACCCTTTTTGTTCTGCCATCTACATGCAACGTATGTGAATCTGCTGTGTTAGGACTCCTTTATCTATGGAGAATAAGGACAGGAATAAAGACTATGAAGTCTTAATATTTCCTTGGATTAAGAAGCTTTCTATTGCATATGGAGAAGAACTATGGAGCTCAGTCCTGTTTACTATCAAGTAAACATCTGAAGGTTTTTGTTTTGTTTTGTTTTTTGCTTGCAGTGCAGCAGAAAAACCTTTCATAAGTCCATTTTATCGTTGCAAACAGAAACAAAAGCATAATGTAGTTCAACAATTTAAAAAACTCTCTATACAATCTAGAGTAGGTGATTGGGCAGATTAATGCCCTGTGTAACACACTGGAGATTTTAGGATTATAGAATAAATTGGTGCATTGTGTATGATCTGATTCTTAAACTACCCATTTCTTCCTCTTTTAGGGCACCCATGTGATTCCCTTGCTGACTTCTGTGCTCCGTGATGAATCTCAGTGGGAGAGACCTTATGAATTCTATCCTGAACATTTTCTCAACACTGAAGGAAAATTTGTAAAAAGAGATGCATTCTTGCCTTTCTCTGCAGGTAGCAGCTTATTTTAAATGATATTAAAATGATATTCAGCTTTTCTCCTTGATTAAAATCTCCCAAAGTGGCTAGTAGAAGTAAAAGTTGATCGTCAATAGTTTTTTAGCTGTTATTCTTTTCCAGATTGATGCTAACTTAGAAGAAAGATAATAATAATAATTTATTAATTATTGGTAATAATGATAATAATAATAACTTATTAAATTTATATGCTCACAGTTTAGAAAGAAATATAGCCATAGGCCATAGGCATTAAAGGGTCCAGCTGTACTTATGAACATCTTTACTTTCAGTTTTATTGGTAGGGCATCCTAAGAATATATATATTTTAAATAAATCATGACTCTGGGAAACAGAAATATTTATTCCTGCTGTTTCAGCAAGGTATTTTTAATGGCTTTATATCAGTCTTTCAGAATTTGCATTATTCTTTGATATCATAACTCAATATTCTAACCTCTCTTCTTAAGTTGGATTTGTTATTTTGAATTTCATAATGAACTCTCAGACCAATATGTCATGAGAAACTAAAATACTATTAACAAAACTAATAAATCCATATCCTCTGTTCTCTATTCCTTGTTACAGGTCGGAGATTATGTCCAGGTGAGACCCTTGCCAAAACAGAGATATTCATGTTCTTTACTAGTCTTCTGCAGAGATTCACCTTCCAGCCAGCTCCTGGATTATCAAAAGAAGACCTGGACATGACCCGTGCAGTTGGCTTTACAACACCTCCCAAGACTTACATGTTACGTGCTGTACCCTGTTTCTAAAAACTAGGGATATTCAGAGACTTATGAGTCTCAATTGCTCAGCTGTATCTGTCTTTCTTGGAGCCTTTTTTCTTGCAACATCTGGTTTTTGGATATAGTCTTTTGGTGGTGTATATATATACCTTTTCTTAAATGTTAAGAGTACCATATATTGTTTTGCTGAATCCCATAAGATCAGTAGTTAACAAGGATACATCAAAATTGGTAGTAACAAACATCAAAATTTATTTATTTTGATCCGAAGATATGATCATCAATTTCCAAGAAAAAAAGCCAGTTCCCAAACTAGCAATGCTATCAGTAGTAGACAAAAGATACATCAGCATTGGCCCTTAGCTTTTGTATCAATCACTACATAGGAACAATTAACAAACTGCCCTCATGTTATGTATAATTTATACTTGCCTTTAAAGCATTAAAATCTCTGCTTACAGCTAAATCTGTGTTTGTGTTCAGATGAAAACCAGTGAAAATATGATTTGGGCAAAACATCAATGCCCAGCTTTATAGAGAAAGTATAGTTTACTTTTTATTGATTAAGGTATGAACATCTATTTCCCAGAAGAAAAACTGGTTCCCAAATTATCAAGAAAATCGGACTCTTTCCCAACATTGAATCCTTTGCCTGAGCACTGAAAGTCCCTCATTTATTGAAATATATATTTATGACTACATTTTCCTATCTTTAGTAAACCATATACCAAGGTACATAAATTCAGTCACCATTTATATATTGGTTTTTTCCCCATTTTCCTGTTCAGCACAACCTCGATGGTATGGGAGTCACAGGGACAAAGTCATTTTCATGGAAGGGATTTCTTTATATATATATTGTATTTACCATCCATAACTGTTGAAGGACTTACATTGAATCTAGCCTTTTGCAACAAGAAATACATATACATATATACACACATACATACACACACACACACACACACACACACACACACACACATATCTTCATATCCCCAACCTACATGCTCTAATGTCACTACACATGTTCCTGATACATTTTTGGACTGCTTTGTTCAATGACTAAATTAAACATTAAATCCCTTCTCCTTCTCTCCATGTACTCTAGCTGCAGGAATAATCGAGGAAGGGGTGATTGTTTATTAAGTATGAGGATGTGATTTGTGAAAGTAGTATCAGGGAGACAATAAATGTGAACTAACCTCAGTTTTTTGCTTCTGACCTTCTCACTATAGCTGTATCTCATTGCTTCATTTAAAATTAATCATGAGCTTTAGAGAGAAATTTCTTGCCCACGTACTCACTAAAAGGAAGGGAAAAAGAAAGGGAAAGGATGATATTTCAGGTGCAAGCAGCAATTGCCTGTCTTCCCCACCTGTAGCCCTAAAAAATCATTTTTGGATTGATGCAGTCCTGAAAATAGGACTATTTCCTGCTTCTCTTGCTAAGACCTCTGTGAAGTGAAAAGAGGACCATCAAGTAGTTCCTACATGTTCCCCATTCATATGTGTACATTAACATGTATGTATGTATGTCCAAATAGATATACTGCACAAAATGGAAATTCATGTACTGCATTTCAAAGAAGCAGGCAATAAGAATTTGAAACTGGGGAAATGGCTCCAAAAACACTCATGTCTAATAATATCTGAGAACCATGTCTTCTATTTAGAAATGCAAAGGAAAAATCAATAAAGTCCATGAGTTTATCATTATCTTCTTCCTGAGTAAGTTGTCCAGGATGACAGATCCTGAATGATCATTGACACACTGGGAATCATTCAAGAAGGTTTTCGTCTTTGACCAAAATATAATGGTCTCACGCTATCTTACAACCTTATTGTTTTGTTAGTCACAAGGGTTGCATGGATTAGACCCCATTTTCCCAGGTCACCTAGAAACTTTAAGTGGACAAGAACATAGCAGCACACACAGGCCTGGGAGTCCGGAAGTTACATTATTGCTGTGTGAGGGTCTTTCTGGGGGCAATTCAAGGTGCTGATTTAAAGTCCTATATGGCCTAGAATCAGGTTATTTGAAGGACTGCCTCTTCATGGATATTTCTACCTGTCCAGCTGGATTGTATAGATGGGCTCATTCTAGGTGCACTCTATTAACAGCTTCCCTACCTGAAATATGGATGGTCTTCTTTCCATAAGGCCTTGAGAACCTCGCTTTTCTCCCAGGCATGGGAGTCAGGATGGGAGCCAAACCCAACATTTTTTTCTTCAGTGGAGCCTAGGTTTGTGATAGAGTTTTATTTTTTGGCCTACATTTTGAAGAAAAAAACACCACTCTTTAACATGTACAGAGCTCTTCCAGACAGCTAGATTAAAAGGAGATGTTAATATTATTTATAAGCAAAAAGTAGGTATCTCAAAGCTTTAGCTTCTAGTTTTATGATTAGTGTATTACTTAGAAAGACAACCACTTACACAATCATCCACAGATAAAATCAGCTGCTTTTCAAATATGACTTCTACTTTTGTTTTTGTTTTGTATCTCCAGTCTCTAAATATGCAAGTTACACATTTTCCTAATAAAACCTCTTTACAGCAATGGCTGAGAGGAAAGTATTCATGAAATCTTATTAAACATGTTTAGTTAGTCAATAATGGAGTCCTATGCAACAACAGAGCAGTGATCTTTGCTCATCCTTGGCTCCTCTCTTAATGTATCATGTTCACAGTTAACCCCCTGATTAGACATTGACTTTGATGTTTCTAATTAAAGAGTACATACAGAATATGTATATGTTTGTGTTTAATGCTTGTCCGCACATTGCTTTTCTGATTCTTAAGTAGGATTATAATCATAACCAAGGCAATGATTAACCATTCTGAGCAGGAGTGTTCTGTTATATGACAAAGGATCCTGAAATCCAGAAGTACCTTTCCATTCATTAGATTTCAGAATTCTAATCATTGTGATTTTAAGTAAAGAAAACTAAACAAGAAAAACTGGAAAAAGAAAGAGGTGAACTATGACTGCTATTATAATTATAGCAAATGTCCAGACCCAGGCCAAACACAGACAGACCCACTGAGAGATGGTTGCAAACTTTACTGATAAGTTTTGGGAAGTAAAAAAAAAAACAAGCCACAAAGGAAATGTGAGTGCAAAGGCATGTAAACACACACACACACACAGTAGACAAACAAGTCCCCTAAAGTTCAGCAGGCTTGCAATAAGAATTCCAGTTCAAAACAGCAGGCACAACAGTGGAAGTCAAAGGGTCCAAACATTGCAAAAGGCTCATCAGCCAACAGATCTAGAATAAAGGTCATGAGGTTTCAATCCAGGGATGAAGGTGCACTGAGTGGGTGAATGAAGCCAGTCATCCACAGAAAGATTTGAGCTTGCTGTTTCTTGATAGTTAATTAATAATTCATTCTTAAATAGACGAGGAGCCCTGCAGGGTGACTCTGCTCTTCAAAGGGTGAGCCCTGAAGATGGGGATAGGGTGGCAGCTGAGACTCAGGGACTAGGATTCCTGTTTCCTTGTTTTTACTACTGTTTCTGTGTTTTTTCTGACAAATTCTCATTTTGCCATCTAGATAATTATCTGGTTTACTTCACAGAAAAGATTCAGAGTAGCACCATAGCTCTCTACTGACATCAAGAAGTGTTACTTTATCTATCACTTTCCTAGAATTGATGGTACCAGAGATATAATTGAGGGCTGAAACCACACTTGAAATCCTTAAAGATATATTTTCCAGGATATTCATGAGAATGTTGAGTTTATTTAATGGAGCTCACTACTAATAGACTTTAGATACTTTACAGGTGCTAATAACATTAGAGTGAGAACCATAATAACCAATGCATTACATTAATCCATTATAGGTGCCAATGGCACCACAATCAGTCTCCAAAAACCATTTTATATGCCCCCTCCAAACTATCAGTTCTGTCTCTGGTTGGCTGACATAGGATTAAAATGAAAAGCATAAATGGGATGATAATAATAATAATAATAATAATAATAATAATAATAATAATAATAATAATAATAATAATAATAATAATAATAAAGTTGGAAGGGACCTTGGAGGTCATCTAGTCCAACCCCCTGCTCAGGCAGGAAACCTTATACCATTTCAGGCAAATGGCTGTGCAGTCTCTTCTTAAAAAACCCCAGTGTTGGAGCATTCACCACCTCTGGAGGCAGGTTGTTCCACTGGTTAATTGTTCTAACTGTCAGGAAGTTTTTCCTTAGTTCTAGGTTGCTTCTCTACTTGACTAGTTTCCATCCGTTGCTTCTTGTCCTGCTTTCAGGTGCTTTGGAGAATAGCTTGACTCCCTCTTCTTTGTGGCAACCCCTGAGATATTAGAACACTGCTATCATGTCACCCCTCACTTTTCTCTTCGTTAAACTACACATACCCAATTCCAGCAACCGTTACCTATATGTTTTAGCCTCCAGCCCCCTAATCATCTTTGTTGCTCTTCTCTGTACCCTTTCTAGAGTCTCGACATCTTTTTTACATCGTGGTGACCAAAACTGGATGCAGTATTCCAGGTGTGGCCTTACCAAGGCATTGTAAAGTGGTATTAGTACTTCACGTGATTTTGATTCTATTCCTCTGTTAATGCAGCCTAGCACTGTGTTGGCTTTTTTGGCAGCTGCAGCACACTGCTGGCTCATATTGAAGTGATTGTCTACTAAGACTCCGAGATCCCTCTCACAGTTACTACTATTGAGCAAGGTACCACCTATACTATACCTGTGCATTTGATTTTTCCTGCCTAAATGTAGAACCTTACTTTTTTCACCATTGAATTTCTGACTAGCAAAAAGTTCATCTATTTCCTCTGCTTGGTTGGGCGGCCTATAGTATACACCTATGGCAATGTCATTTTTCCCCTTTTATATTGACCCAAATGCTTTCAGGTTTACAGTTTTCGTCATTGTTGTGCTCTATTTCTGTAGAGATAAAGTTATTTCTTATATATAGAGAAACTACTCCTCTTTTTTTGTTTAGTCTGTTTCTTTTAAATAGTTTAAATCCCTCTAGCTGTGTGTTCCATTTGTAGGTTTCGTCCCACCATGTTTCCATAATGGCAACAATATCATATCTGCCCTCATTTACCTGAATTTCTAGTTCACCCTGCTTACTGTTCATACTCTGTGCATTAGTGTATAGACATTTGAGTCCTTTATGACTGACCCTGTGTTTCCTTGCTGCATAACTTGTGTGATGCCTGGCTTCCCCTATTTTCTTAGATTGCCAGGAACAGTGATGTTCTGTATCAATTAACTCACTATCCCCATTATTTAGTTTAAATGTTCCTCCAAAAAAGCTGTGATTTTATTGCCAAGTAACTCAGTCCCTTTCTTGGATGGATGCAGACCATCTCTTTTATACATTTTTTCATTGGACCAGCTACAGACATCATGACTAATATAACCAAAGCCTTCTCCTTTACATCACTCCTTTAGCCACATATTAAATTCTGCTATACGCTGGCCTTTTTCATTTTGCTCCTTATACACTGGTAAAACCTCTGAAAAAGTAAGCCTACAGCCTATTCTGCTAAGTTCCTGCCCCAAGCTCTGGAAATCATTCTGCACAGAGAGTAGGGGCCAAAAATGGGCAAATAAGTAGGAGCCAAAATAACAGGCTATCTGGAAGAATCATGTATTCATCAGGTCCTGGAAAGCAATAAGAATGGAAGGCATTCTTGACTTGGGCATAGAGAGAGATCCCACAAAAAGACTTAATATTAACCCTCTTTCCTACTGCTCTTCCTGTAAGATGGATATCCTTAAGAATTACATTCTGACTTTCCACATACCCAAGTCCTACAGGATCTGGGGCATTTTAATAGCAATAGCAATAGTATTTGGTTTTATGTGCTGCTCTGTAGTGCTCTCTGAGCAGTTTACAGTGTCATATTAGTTACCCCCAACAACCTAGGTCTTCATGTTACCAACTTCAGAATGATAGAGCCTCCAGCCCCCTCAGGTTTGAATGCCAGATTGTGGGTTGAGTTAGCCTCTAATGCTGCATTCTAACCACTGTGCCATCAGGGCTCTCCACTGCACTACCAGGATTCTGGTGCCACTGACTGACATTCTGCAGATGCAATAATGGCACAGAAATACCATGACTGCCACTGTATAGGCTTCAATTGGACCATATCAATTCTGTGATATTTTGAAAGGAAGAATGCTGGCAAAAGGGTTCTATGTTTTACTCAGTTTCTTTCCATCTGTAAAGAACACAAGAGAATATTGGTTGATTGAATCATCTGAAGAAGAGCAAACTAATCCAGTCTTTTTCTCAAGGCTTACAAAATCCACACCCTCTACTAACTATACAATTCAGCTTATGATATTCCATTACCAAATGCAGCTGCATCGTGAAACTTTACTTGGCTCAAAATCAGTATTAATACACTTTCAAATATCTTCCACAAGTTGAAGTTCAATAATTACCCTAATGAATTTCACAATGTTCCCTTTATATAGCAAATAAATATTGTCACCAGTCATGGACATTGGCTTACCTATGGCCCAAATGACTAGGCAAAGTTTTTTACTCGGAGAAAATTAAGGTATCATCCATTTTAATTACAAAGTAATCCTATTGAAACAAAGGAAAGCAAACTGTAGCAAACCAGGAAAGATAATGATTCACTGGAAACATATTTAAAATACATCCATGGTAGTGCAACACTTTCAGGTATCTGTGCAGGCATTGCATACGAACCATCTTTGATCAAATCGTACTGCATTTTCCATTTTAAATATTACAGAAAGTATTTACTAAAAGGAAATGGATTGGACTCAACTTGTTTCTATATCACTCTTCTTTATTCTTCTGACTGTATTCCTTTTGAAAATGAACAGTTCCTGGAATAGCAACTCCCAAAATCTTCCACCAAGACCAAGAATTTTACCCTTTATTGGAAATCTCCACATTATGGATATGAAAAGACCACACAGAACAATGTTAAAGGTAATGTGCTGAAATTATGACTGAACACAACTAAAGCAACCGGACAAAATTGGGTCAAGAGATTTTGGAGATATTTATGTTATTGTTTAATAGTGATTGTAACTGTGCTATATTATGTGCAGAATTGCAAGATCTTGGCAAGGTTAGTTGTCCCTTTCATGGACATAATCCTATTAATGGATAGATAAATTGAGAGAGGTGGGTTTTTTTTAAGGAGTGGGTGGCATTAATATCTTATACAAGGGCTACTTGTATAAGAAAGGTATATAAACAAATGTTCTCTCCAAATTTTATGTCAATAGTAAGTCCTGTCCTGCCTGCTTCCATGAAATGAAATGGGTTTCTTAGAGTAACCCAGGTCATAATCTATAAGAATGCTTTCGTTTATTATCCACATCTGGAGCCACTGATTACATCAACAGGCTAAAATACTGCAACACCAAAATAACTTTGAAGTTTCGGTTTCATTTGAAAGTGCCCATCTGAATATCTGCTATAGCAATATGAACAAGTTCTGGGCTTGACTTGTAAATCTATTACAATACATACTGTATGTCTATCAAAAGTCAATGTTTACTGCACAATGTATTAAATATTTTAATTTTCTGAGTTTTGGAAGCAATAATGCAAAGTGGAAGGAGCTGAAGCCCTTGCTTAAACTAACATGTAATCTATAACTAAATATGAAACCTTCATATAATTATCACAGTTTAGTTAGATATTGCTTTTCCCCATTGATTTCTACCTACCTTCATTTGAAACCACAAGAACAGACATTCTTTGAGGGTTAAGATGCTACTAAGGGCTGAAAAGCAGTGCTGGCTTCCACTGGTAATTTTCATGCCTGTAAATCAATGTACATAGCATGATAGAAAATTTATGAGAAGTGTATTTTAAACCACACAGTTTTGTGCAATAAAAAGTACTAATAATTTGTCCAGATGGAAGTTATTTATATGAATTTGTCCTGTAATAAATGTTGGATTTTATAGTATGCACTTATTTTAAGAGTTGTCTCTTACAGTCTGGCACATCAGGAGCAATGCATTTAATTCCAGCCGCATTACTCCAATGTTTCCTTTGTTTCACCACTTCTATTAGTGGGCTTCCTGAATCCCCACCACCACTCTCTACTGTGCTTCTTGCTACTTTCTCCAATTTCTCTCCTTGTCTCCCCCTGTCCTCTCCACCATTATCCCCAATTTCCCTCTGCAAGCCCTACTGTGCTTCCTGCCCCAACTCTATAGGTGTATATTTCTGTATGAGTTTATTGGATTGATCCATTTTTGCCACTTCCCACTCATCTTTCAAGAAGACATCCCTAGCAAGCAATTCTGCCATCTTTACCTTGTTCCAGCAGAACTTTGGTTTCTGGTCCCTGAACAGCAAGTGTACCACACAAGATGCTTTCAGACAAATTTTATTCTTATATCTGTGAATCATGATTTCCATCTGATGTCTGTTACTGTGCATAAAGAGGTTTTCATGGTGATCAGAATAAGTTATCGCTCTTTTTTCCTCCTTGTGCTCAATTCTAGTTGTCAAAAGTATATGGCCCAGTCTTCAGGATTCAACTGGGATTCCAGAAAATAGTGGTATTGGCTGGGTATAAAACAGTGAAGGAAGCTCTTGTGAATCACGCTGATGCATTTGCAGAGAGGCCAAATATCCAGCTTTCTGATGAAATTAGCGAGGGCTTTGGTAAGCTTCTCTCATTCTATTTATCAGGCAGTATACCTTGTCAATATCTGTCCAGAGCTGTGGAAAATAAAACAAAATAAAGTAGTAAGAAGATGGCATAGGAGATTTGTGTTGGAGAAGATAGGTGGCAAGTTAGAAACTAAGAGCCTGCCTGCCATAAGATAGGACTGAAAAGGAGAGAAAGAGAATTGAAGTCAATTCTGCAAAGTTTCAACCTATACTTTTCTTGATTTCTTTCAACCAGCCTTGGATGATTT
The DNA here is from genome assembly GCF_964194415.1 of Vipera berus. NCBI lineage: Eukaryota > Metazoa > Chordata > Lepidosauria > Squamata > Viperidae > Vipera > Vipera berus. The sequence goes on along the minus strand of NC_138202.1, from coordinate 193,587,127 downwards.
GGTCTCCACACTGGATAGTTGGAGAAACAGAATTTGTAAATAAAGGAATGTTTGTAATTTTCTGAGTTACAGAAAAGCTTCACATGAAACTTCACATGCATTTCCCACACTAACTTTCTGACTCTGCACAATGCAAAAACAACTTCCATAAACATTCTCTTCATTATAATGGCAGAAATTTTCAGTAGTGCAAATATGTCTTTTAGTTTTGCACTTTTTCTTTAGGTATCCTTTTTTCTCATGGAGAGAATTGGAAAGTGATGCGCCGCTTCACCTTATCTGCATTACGGGACTATGGAATGGGCAAGAGGACTATAGAGGATAAAATAAGTGAAGAGTGCAGGGTCCTGATAAAGGCATTTGAATCTTATGAAGGTGAGTTGATGTTTCCTTGTGATGGTTCACCTGGAGCTAGACCTTCAGAGATTTACTGAAGAAAAGTTAACAGTCTACTTCTAGAGCTACCAATGAAGTTCCTCAAACACTCAAATCCTATTTAATATTCCTGTGTCCAAAATCTTCATTTTCTCCAGCACTGGTTATCAGTTTCCTAGCAAAATTTACTGTGACTGAGGTGGGAAAACTTTGCCATTGAAGAGTCCTTTAAAGCTAGTGTTTTTTCTTAGCTGTAAATTCATTTTAATAACTTCTTTAATTTTAATATTTGCTACATAGGACAAGCATTTGAGAATACAACAATTATGAATTCCGCTGTTGGCAATATCATAGTGTCCATTATACTTGGCAAGCGATATGAGTATGAAGATCCCACATTTCAAAGACTAATAAAGTTAGTTAATGAAAATGTCCAACTTGCAGGAAGCCCTCCTGTCTTGGTAAATTATTTTTTTTATTTTAAAAGGAGTTCATTGTGTGTTCACTGTGTTATCTTTAATGTAGTGTAGGATTTGTAATAAGTATTCCATGTGTTTGAAGGCTCGCTATGACAGAAAAAAGGCTCGCTATGACAGAAAAACCCCCGATGTCATATACTGTATACTGTATGCAAAACAAACATTTCCCACTATGAAATATGAATAGTTTTAATAAAAATGTCCACATTGTCCAAAAGAAAATTATTCAGGTTTCTTCATGACTCTTTTTATCCGTTTTGTATTTTCCAGCTCTATAATATGTTCCCCATGTTTGGCTTTCTCTTTGGTGTTCGCACCATACTTCTGAAAAACAAAAAGGAATTGTTTAGTTTCATAAAGACTACTTTCATAGAACACCTCAAAGCTCTGGATGAAAATGACCAGAGGAGCTTAATTGATTCATTTCTTGTACGACAGGCAGAGGTAAGGAACTGTTTTATGTCAGAAATTCCAAGTGAGGGATCCTTGGTGCTCTCTGAGTTTGGTTGTTGTTTTTTTTTCCAAATGTTTCATTACACAAACTAAGTAATATCATTAGTGCTAGTTAACTAGATAGCTAGTACTGATGATGTTACCTAGTTTGGGGGTAATGAAACTTCTGCACAGAAAACCACCAAGCTCAGAGAGCACCAAGAATCCCTCATTTCAACCTTGAGCTCCATATATTCTCCTTTATTGGTAATTTCAAATGAGATTTTCATATCATACTGATACCTTAAAAGCAGTAGCTCATTAACAGTCCTTTTGGGTATAAATTTAAACTTGGAAATAAAATCTTGTTGTTTCACTGACAATTGAAACTTCTAAATTGAAAACCAAGGGAGTTTCCTGAAAAAAATGCCCCAAACAGCCCGTTTTAAGGGTTATATTAAAATGCTACCTGTAATATAAAGCATCTGTTTAAATATAAATATAAATTTTCTCAGTTTAAATGAAGCCCCTCTAAAGAAATCTATTGTTGTTCCTGTTGCTGCTGCTGCTATTACTACTACTAATACCGTCATCAATAATAATAATAGTAATAATAATAATAATAATAATAATAATAATAATAATAATAATAATAATATATTTAAATTTGGCATAATCATCTGAGTTGTGATGTCTGCTACTATACCTTGACTGAGATACAATAGAAATGAGATCTATTTTAAAAATAGATACCGGTACCTCCCAAATCATGTCTTTTTTTCCTCAATATATATTTTGAAAAGCAACAGGTAGTTGTAAAGGTCTTATTTAATGAAAGCCCTGTTTAGGCACAGATACAATGCCAGGCAATTAAGAAATTATTTTGGATCATGAAGGAACTCAGTTTTTTGGGAGGGCTTTTGAAAACATTTCTGAATACTTCATTTGAACTGCTTTATCATGTTTGAAGAAGCTTCAGTTTGATGGAGAGATTTTATTCCCCAATGCTTACCAGAGATATTTTCCCCCTCTGGAAATACTTTATTTATTTGCTTACTGAGTTTCTGAGGCTTCAAAGCAGAGGGAAAGGAAGGAAGGAGATACTTTCCTCGGCTTTTCCAATAGCCTTCTTTAGCCATCACTCAGGTGTCAACATAAGTAATTATTCTGTCAGTTGACTGGCAGAGTTTCCACCCTAGAATCTTGTCATTCTAACATCTCCAGTACGAATTACCGTACTAGAAGACATTTTGGGAGAATTTCATGCTCATTATTTCCATTCCTATGAATGTCTTAATCACAAATCAGAGGGAGCTCAGTACTTTACAGCATTTTGAACTGCAATCCCCACAAAACTTTTTATTGATTTAGAAGCTGGGGACCGAAATCCAAAATTCTGGGAGATGCTTCTACTGTTCACTGTTCTCCAGCTCTCTGCTGTTTGGTTGATATAAGCGTACTGAATATGCCTAGATAGACTATTTATATATTTCAGGAAAAGAAAAACAAAGCAGAAAGCTATTTTCATAATGAAAACCTAACTGTTGTTGTGAACAACCTATTTGCTGCTGGCATGGACACAACTTCAACCACATTGCGCTGGGCCATGCTACTGATGATGAAATATCCTGACATTCAGAGTAAGCAGTTTTCATTTGGTTGGGTTTCACTTTTCAAATATTTTGTTAAATTAAAATATAATGCATTGAAACATGATCTACAAAAGGAAAATTTCCATGGCTGACCCTTGATGGCAAACAGGGAGTAATGTCTTGAAAGCTGTAGAATTTCTTTGCACAGTTCCTGTAGGACATCCTTTGTTACCTGCAACATTCATTTATCTAAGCCAGTGAGGGCAAACCTATGACACACATGTTAAAGGTGACATGCCAAAATGTTTTGGATGACACACCTGCATTTATCAACACTTGATAACTATTCTCGAAAGCATGCCTCATTCTTACACAAGTTTTAGAGGTTATGGAGACCTGTGAGAATAAGGTTATACTCTTGCACAGCCTCAAGGGCCTCTGAAAATCACATGAGAACAGGGCATGCTTTTGTGTGATTTTGGGAGTCTGGAGAGGATGTGGAGATGTCAGGACCCACCTCAATCCACATCTTAGGAAATAAGAACTCTTGGATGCAAGTTTAGTCCAAAAGGAAAATGTTTACTAGGATGGAATCGATTGTGGCAATACAAGACGGAATCTAACAAAGTTACATTTCAATCCTATATAAAGCATTCCCATTTCAGCCCCTCCCCTCATCCATTTGGTCAGATGTCAGGCCCTTCCATGGGAAAGGGAACTCTCCTTGGGTTTATGGTTATTGCTTCCTTTTGTTGTAAATGAAGATGCAATCCAGATCTGTCTCTCCCCCTCCCTCCCCCAGTTCAAATGTTCCCTGTTGTTTGAAAGATGCCTAAAGTCTATCCTCTCCCCCCCCCTTTGGAGAGATGGCAGAATCCCCAGAATAAGCACATTGTTCTACCTATACATTTATGAAATGTGATATAAATGGATTCTGACAGGAGAAGAATAAAGACTCATGGGACTCAAGCTGCTCTGGGTAGGTCATAGGAGCCTGTCAACAGAAAAGAAAACAACCCACCACCGTCTGAAGGTAAATGGCACCCAGCAAATCCTCAGGCATTTTGGACCATGAGGGCAATTGCACCATTTCCGGTGCACCTTAAGGAATAGCAGGATGCGGCCTGTTTGAGTGTCAGCATCATTGAATAACAGTAAGATACAGTAGCAAGAATAAATTTTGCCCAACACTTGAAGAAAAAAACAATTCTGACAATATCTGACTGAGAATTTAAAGTTTGAGAATATACAGCAATGGCAAAATTAACAACATATTTCACAACAGAAGTTTTACCAAATTCAAGCAAAACAAAAAACACTTCCCTTATATAGGATATATTATGCAGTGTGGGCATTTTTAGAAAAATCTTGGATGAGGGAATCCCATTTTTAGAACTTATCCTATCTTTGGGCATTACACAAATTTCATTTCTTTCTATGACTGGAAATATAAACACAAAGGTAAATCAGTCATTAAATATCAAGAAAGAAAACATATTTACAAAGGGAAATACTAACATATAAAAGACCATAACTATGCAATATCAGGTTTGCAATGCAAAATACATACAATAGGTGTACGATAGATTTTACATTTAACTTTTTAGTTATCTCTTTTTTTAAAAAAAAAGGTGCAGTGTTGAAAGATATTGGAATTGTATTGCTTGAATCCAGAGTCCACATTTGAGATCAGCTCCAATTTCCTTCCTATATGAGTCTGTGCTCCAAAAAATCTTCTCTGAATTGATCAATGTATACGGATGGAAATCCCATGCATGTTCAGGCCTTTGTTCTGTAAATCTGAGTGAAAATCTGAATTCATGATACTTATCTTTCACAGTTAAATGTATCCAAGGTTTAGTGCAAAATTAAAACATTAACAAACATCTTATAATTGTTTTGTTTTCCTAGATAAGGTATATGAAGAAATTTCAAGAATCATTGGGTCTGCTCAGCCAAGGATTGAACATCGAGCAAAAATGCCCTACACCGATGCAGTTATCCATGAAGTTCAAAGGTTTGCTGATATTGTTCCAGGAAATGTTGCACGAGCAACTACAGTGGATATAATTTTCAAAGGCTTTTTCATTCCGAAGGTGATTAGTCTCATTTAAGTGCTTTATTCACTCAATGTTGCTTTGTGTTGTTATTAGCTGCGAAGTTGTGTCCGACCCATCACGACCCTATGGACAATGTTCCTCCAGGCTTTCCTGTCCTCTACCATCTTCTGGAGTCCATTTAAGCTCACGCCTACTGCTTCAGTGACTCCATCCAGCCACCTCATTCTCTGTCATCCCCTTCTTCTCTTGCCCTCAATCTTTCCTAGCATTAGGCTCTTCTCCAGTGAGTCCTTCCTTCTCATTAGCTGGCCAAAGTATTTGAGTTTTAGCTTCAGGATCTGGCCTTCTAAAGAGCAGTCAGGGTTGATCTCCTCTAGGACTGACCGGTTTGAATGCCTTGCAGTCCAAGGGACTCGCAGGAGTCTTCTCCAGCACCATAGTTCAAAGGCCACAATTCTTTGGCGCTTAGCCTTTCTTATGGTCCAACTTTCACAGCCATACATTGCAGCTGGGAAGACCATAGCCTTGACTATACTCACTTTTGTTGGCAGGGTGATGTCTCTGCTTTTTAGTGTGCTGTCTAAATTTGCCATGGCTTTCCTCCCAAGGAGCAAACGTCTTTTAATTTCTTGGCTACAGTCCCCATCTGCAGTGATCTTGGAGCCCAGGAAAATAAAATCTGTCACTACCTCCATTTCTTCCCCATCTATTTGCCAGGAATTGAGAGGGCTGGATGCCATGATCTTGGTTTTCTTAATGTTAAGTTTCAACCCAACTTTTGCACTCTCCTTCTTTACCCGCAACAAGAGGCTCTTTAGTTCTTCTTCACTTTCTGCCATTAGAGTGGTATCATCTGCATATCTTAGGTTGTTGATATTTCTTCTGGCAATCTTAATTCCAACTTTTGATTCATCTAGCCTTGCCTTTCTCATGATGTGCTCTGCATATAAGTTAAATAGGCAGGGCGACAGTATACAGCCTTGCCGGACTCCTTTCCCAATTTTGAACCAATCAGTGGTTCCATGTCCAGTTCCCACTGTTGCTTCTTGGCCCACATATAGGTTTCTCAAGAGACAAATAAGATGGTCTGGTACGTCCATCTCTTTAAGAACTTGCCACAGTTTGTTATGATCCACACACCCTCTTAATTATTATGTCCAGCCAGATCATGCTCTTGATAGGTTTGATGTCTGTTATGCCATAACAACTATCAGTGTTCAACATTTCTATATGCCTGAAATTTAAATCACAATCTTTGTAGTATAATTTTTAAATTTAAACAAGAAGATAAAAGCTGATACAAACTAATAAACAATAATAAAGTAAAAAGAAGGAAATCACATGAAAAGCAAAAAGTGCAAGAAAAGGGGGGAAGCTAAATATTCTAATATTTTTCATAGCAGTTAAAAGTACAAATTTATTTTGACCTCTCTCTGTAAAGTTGCATCATATTACTCTTCTTTTTATAATCCTTTCCTGCCTACATCATAACTCAAAAGTTTAATTTTTATGCAAAAAGTCCTAAGAGACTTCAAATCCAGAACAAATGTAGATAATTTCTCTTCTTTAATCAAAGAGGTTAATTTATACATTTCAGCAAAATCTATCAACTTCACAAACATTCCCTCCATTGTGGTTACTGTCTAATCTTTACATCTCTGTGCTAATCTCATCTGCTGTCATCATACAGTATGTTGAAATAATCTTCCATGACTTTTTTGTCTATCCATAACTGTAAGAAGGCCAACTATATCATTCTGCTACTAATTGTTCTTTTGATTCAATTTTAAATTCCCCTTGATAATTTTCCAATCTCCCACCAGTGGCCCCAAACCAACCAACAAAACCAAGTTTCAATATGCTTCCACAAGATGGGAACAGTTCTCACATCTGGTGGTAGAGTACTTCACAGGGTTGTGGCCACAGCAGAAAAGGGTTTTCTCCTTGAAACTACCTGCTGGAAATCCTTAATAGGGAGGGTTTGTAGCACTGGGATGAGACAGCTCCTCAGATACTCCGGACATATAGGGCTTTAAAGGTAATAACTAACCGCTTGAATTGGACACAGAAGCAAACTGGTAACTAGTGTAGATGCTACAAAAGTAATGTTTTTTTTTATTGAAAAGTTTTACAATACATTTTATCTTTAACAATCCCCCCCCTCTGCCCACCCCTTCCTAACCCTCCCTAACCCTCCCCCCCTTCCCCCCTCCCCCCTCCCCGACTTCCCAGAGCTAAATACAAGGTATAAAAGCAAAAAAAAAAATCATAAACAACCATATGCTAACAACAATAAACTATTAAGTCTATCGCACTCTAGCTCATATAAAATGACTACAAGCAATACTAATATCACATAAAAAAAAGAAAAAAAACTTATTCAAATGCTAAGTGAAACTTTTTAGTCCCATATTTGTTCTGGATATAATCAATCCACTTTTTCCACTCCATAATATAACGTTGTTGCGAATGATCTTTCAAATAAGCCGAAATCTTTGCCATTTCCGCCAGGTCAGAAACTTTTAGAGTCCATTCTTCTATAGTAGGGAGTTCCTCCTTCTTCCAATATTGACCTACTAAAAGTCTTGCTGCTGTAATTAGGTTCAACATCAACTTGGTGTCCACAACAGTAGTATCTGTAATTATGCCCAATAAGAACAATTGCGGACAAAACTTTATCCTTTGCTTAAATATCTTCTGCATATTCCACCAGATTTTAATCCAAAAAGCCTTAACCTTTTTACAGGTCCACCATATATGAAAATACGTTGCATCTTCGCCACCACATCTCCAACATTTAGGTTGATAGTTCGGATACATACTTGCCAGCTTTTTAGGATCTAAATGCCACCTATAAAACATTTTGTAAAAATTCTCTCTTAAGTTTTGAGCTTGTGTAAATTTTACGTTCCTCACCCAAATCTTTTCCCAAGTGTCCATTGTAATAACTTCTTGAATATTCTGAGCCCACTTTATCATACAATCTTTAACAAGTTCTGTTTCTGAGTCAATTTCTATCAATGCAAGATATATCCGTTTGATATGTGCTGGACCCTGGTTTCTAATTTGCTTTATGAAATTTTCATCAGTCATTGAGAAACCAATTTTCTGGTCTTCTTTCCACCTGGCCCGTAATTGACCATATTGAAACCAAGTTTGAACAATCTTCTCATCTCGTAGAAGATTATACAGCTTCAAACACCATACAGTCCTCTCCAAACTTAAGATCTCCTTGTACGTAGTCACAAAATGTTTGAAGCCAACATTTATGTTTTCTATTGCATGTTTCAGAATTGCCCACAAAGGTATCTTGTAATTTAACTTATGTCTATACTTTTTCCAAACTCTCAGCAATGCCTGTCTTAAAATATGCACTTTAAACACATTATCTACCTTCTTATCATACAATAAATATGCATGCCAGCCAAATAACAAGTCGTGGCCCTCAAGATTTAATAATCTCCCTTGTGTCAAATTAATCCAATCACTTATCACTGACAACGCAGCAGCTTCATAATATAATTTAAAGTTGGGCATTTTAAGACCACCTCTTTCATGCGTATCCTGCATAATCTTAAGTTTAACTCGTGGCCTTTTCCCTGCCCATACAAATTTATTGATACCCCGTTGCCATTCCTCCAAATTTGAATCTTTTTTAAGAATCGGTATCATTTGAAATAAAAATAGAAATTTAGGCAAGACATTCATTTTCACTGCTGCAATTCTTCCCAGTAAAGACAATTGCAATTTTTCCCAACTCTCCAATTCTTTTTGATTTTTTCCCCATAGCTTTTCATAATTATTTTATATAACTTTGCATTTGAGGGTGACAAATACACCCCCAAATATTTAACCCTTTTAACAATCTCGAATCCAGTTAACCCTTCTAAAAGGGCCTTTTGCGATGCTGTCATATTTTTGGCTAATATTTTAGTTTTTTGTACATTAACCTTATATCCAGAAACCTTCCCATATTGCATTATTATCTCCATCAGGTCCACAACAGAATTTTCTGGCTGGGTCACCGTAACAACCAGATCGTCTGCAAATGCCCTCAGTCTATAATCCTGATCTCTAATTTGAATACCCTTAATTTTTTCCGAATTCCGTATTTTAATCAATAATATCTCCAATGTTAAAACAAATAATAAAGGTGAAAACGGACACCCTTGTCTTGTGCCCTTTTCAATGTTTCATACTTCAGTCAAACTATTATTTACTATTATTCGGGCGGTTTGTTTTTGATATAATGCCCTAATTGGTTGTAAAGCTACAACAGTAATGTTGTGTGCCACTGTGTGACCCCCCTCCCCCCCAGAACTGTAAAGGCTGTTGCATTCTGCACCAGCTGTAGCTTCTGAATACTCTTCAAGGGTACTCCTAGTTGGAGCACACAGAGTCATCCAACTGGGAGATGACTAGCCATGAGTGATCATGCACAGGACTTCACAATCCAGATAAGGGGGCAACCTGTGCAGAACACAAAGTTGCACAAATCAGGAGTCATGCAAGATCATGCAAAATATTAGTACCACTTTATAAAACCCTAGTAAGACCACACCTGGAATACTGCAGCCAATTTTGGTCACCATATCACAAAAAAGATGTTGACTGTTTGGAAAAAAATTCAGAGAAGAGCAACTAAGATGATCAAAGGCCTGGATATGAAGAATGGCTGCAGGACTTGGATTTGGCTAGTCTAAAGAAAGAAGAAATAAGGGAGACATGATAGCAGTGTTCCAGTATCTGAGGGGCTGCCACAAGGCAGAGGGGGCCATATTGTTCACCAAAGCACCAGAGGGAAAGACAAGAAACAATGGTTGGAAATTGATCAAAGAGAGAAGCAACCTGGAATTAAGGAGAAACTTCCTGACAGTGAGGACAATCAACCAGTAGAACAGCTTACCCCCATAAATCATGGGTGGTTCATCATTGGAGATTTTTAAGAAGAGACTAGACATTCACCTGTCTTCCTGCTTGAACAGGGGGCTCAACTAGAAGATGTCCAAAATCCCATTCTATTCTATTCTATTCTATTCTATTCTATTCTATTCTATTCTATTCTATTCTATTCTATTCTATTCTATTCTATTCTATTCTATTCTATTCTATTCTATTCTATTCTATTCTATTCTATTCTATTCTATTCTCAGCTAGCTTTCCATAGTCACATTAAGTGGTCTAGCTCTTATCTTCTTGTTTTGTAAAATCCACCAATAAGACACTTTCAGCAAAGGAAAAAAAATATTCTTTTTTTTTTTAAATCTCTATTCTCCTTTTCCATTTGAAACTTTCTAATATTACAATCCTGCCAAGCTTTTTGCCTTTAAATTAAAATCCATTAAAATAGGTTTTTTCTCTTCTTAATTTCAAAAAGAAGGGACTCATTGAGATTTTTTAATCCTCACTGCTCTTCACAATATCTTTCTTAAGTTGTAAAGCGATTAAAGTGTAAAATGATCAAGAAGGTGAAGCTTTTCCCTGTCAAATGTCCATAGAAAGGCTGCAAAGTCATTTAGGGTGCTATTCTTTGATCCCCAAACTACTCAACTCATAATTGTTCCCAAGAAATTATTATTATTATTATTATTATTATTATTATTATTATTATTATTATTATTATTATTATTATTATTATTATTATTATTATTATTATTATTATTGAGAAGCAGCTCTTCTTGAGCACAAATGGATAATCCCCAAATTTGTCCTCCCTTCAAAGAAATTTTCTAACAGGTAAAACAATCTCCTAACTGGCAAGTCCACTGTTGTGTTGTTCTGCAGAGCTATTTGTAGAGACATCTAACCAATCATAACACTTCACCTGGAAGGTGTTCCATTCCCATCACATTGGGAAACTCATGTATTTGGATGGCTTTTAAAGTTTTGATATTTATGAGTAAACCAAAGAGGCGCTAACTGTTTAATAATTCATTAATACCTGCAGGGCACACACATAGTTCCATTGCTGACTTCCGTGCTGCATGATGAATCCCAATGGGAGAAGCCTCATGAGTTCTATCCTGAGCATTTTCTTGATTCTGAAGGAAAATTTGTGAAAAGGGATGCATTCATGCCATTTTCCGCAGGTAACATCTTCTATCATACTTGTATATAGTGAATGATCTGTTTCAATAACAGATTCTTCCTTATAACATTATTACATCAACATTAATCAGAACAATCCACTCAACTTTATAAAAAGTGTCAAAAACCCGTAACTATTTATAATTTTCAGGGATTCAGTGTAGAGGAAATCTACTTGAGGTTCATTTTTTAAAACTACATGATTCCTATACAATTAATCTCCATTGTAAGATTTTATTTTAGTTTTCATGCATGTTGTCATCTGTGAGCTGCTATTTCATGGCAGGAACAGCAAAATGTTACTGAAGAGCCACTGAACTCAGTTTCCCCATCTTTGTTCATTGTTACAGGTCGGAGAATCTGCTTGGGTGAGACCCTTGCCAAAATGGAGCTCTTCCTGTTCTTTACCAGCCTCCTACAAAGATTCACTTTGCAACCACCCTGTGGAATATCAAAAGAAGACCTGGACTTGACACCAGCAATTGGGTTTACAACTCCTCCCATGCCTTATATGTTGTGTGCTCTGCCTCGTTCATAAGATGAATCACAATTCAGTTTCTAGAAATCCTTCATTTCCATATGTGTATTTGTGATTTTTTTCAATCTTCTCTACTAATCATGTTAGGTGTAGTCTCTTGTTGGAAATAGGCTATGATTTCTCATACATTTTAAAACTTACATGCTGCTTTGCAAAGCATAATAAAAGTGGAACTGAGGTAAAAGCTAGCTTAAAAATGGAGTTCAATTCTTGTGGCACTGTCTGTATAATAAGCAATAGCTAATAGTAGTAGTAGTAGTAGTAGTAGTAGTAGTAGTAGTAGTAGAATAACAGAGATCAATAGAAACATCAGAAGCTTTGTGCACATATCAATGGCACAATGGAAGACCCGGTTGCTGCTCAAGGTGATAGATTGGGAGAGGTTAACATCAAGAGAGGAATATTTCAAGGAGATTCACTATCACCACTACTGTTTGTTATTGCACTGATTCTTCTGTCAACAATACTGAATAATTCAGGCCATGGCTATCAAACATGAAAAACATCTGCCAGGATATTTGTCTGGGTTTATATCTATTTCATATTCTCAAAATAATACTCCTGATGTAGTGATTTTTAAAATCTATGCTAATCTTAATGTCAATGTAACATAGAAAATGACACCATCCAAAAAGTCAGAGCACCAAATACTTACCTTTTCCATTGAGCACCAAATACTTACCTTTTCCATTCTGTCCAGAGGATCATCTAAAATTATCACAAATCATCAATAAGGGCCTGTAGGTTATCTATTTCTTTTTAAATCCTCACTCCAGCAATTACCTCATCCTCTCTTGTATCTTACATTATGTTCATTACTTTCAAAGAAAATATGAATAGAAATGGTGACAAGGGACATTCTTATCTTATGCAACAGTCCACAGGCTGAGGGTTGTGGACCCCTGATCTAATACATAATATTATTTCTAATATTATCTCTCAACTGACTTTTGGGGGAAAATCCATACTGATCTGCATGAATAAAGTTCTATAAAACCTCTTGGCTAAAGTCATTATAAATATTGATCAACCTTTGGCAGGAAAACTTCTCCTTTGTATAATTTAGGGTCATAATGATGAAAAAGTGGTAAGATTTGACACTACCCACAATGAAGGAATAATTGATGAAGATGATGGAACTTGCAGAGATGACTAAATTAACTTCTGTGATCAAAGAAAAAGAATATGTACATTTATGACTGACCGGAAACCCCTTATAGACTTTATGTATGAAATGGGGAAAAAAGGTTCACTTATGACCTGTGATTTTGACAATTAGAAAATTGCAAAATAGAAAAAAGTTAACTTTATTTTTAATCATAGAGTAGTTTGTATTTGCTAAAAAAGAAATCAAAAGCTCCTTCCTTCCCTCCCTCCACCTCCTTACCTCCTCCTTCTCCCTCCCTCCCTGTATTAGTTTGTGTTTGTTATGTTCTCTCTAAAACCTTTAATAAAATATATTTTTTAAAAGAGTAATATGCATAAAATATCTTTGCATCTTTGAATTATTTGTTATCATTGTGATTCATCTTGTAATTTTAATATTTTTTCCTCTTTCCTCAATTTATATGCCAATCACTTGTCTGGCCTATCTGCAAATTCAACATTCTTTTGTTTCGCATAATTTATTATTACTTTCATTTCTCTTACTGTTAACAGGAACAATTGTCATTGTAATTTTTCAATTAAATGTAAAGTAGTTTTCTGGGGATTTTTAAAATACTTCTTTCATTTTTATCTCATCTAAAATGGCTTGTATTTTCTTTTGTCTCTTTTTTCTCTCTGATGTTACGTAAAATGTTTCCATAAAAACTTTACTTGCAGCTCAAACCCTCCTTGGGTCTGTATCTTTATTAAGATTATCACATTAAGATTATCACACACACACATACACACACAAATTTATCTCTCTGCAACATCCAAGTATGTATATTCTCATTGATACAAATTCTCATATGTATCAGAATTTTTGGGTCTCCACACATCTACAAGATCTATGTTGTCTACGATATCCAATTACATCAAATTGGAATTTTGTTGTTGTTGTTAGTTGTGAAGTCATATCCGACCCATCACGATTCCATGGACAATGTTCCTCCAGGCCTTCCTGTCCTCTATTATCTTCTGGACTGAATTTAAGCTCACACCTACTGCTTCAGTGACTCCATCCAGCCACCTTATTCTCTGTCGTCTCCTTCTTCTATTGCCCTCAATCTTTCCCAGCATTAGGCTCTTCTCCAGTGAGTCCTTCCTTCTCATTAGGTAGCCAAAGTATTTGAGTTTCAACTTCAGGATCTGGCCTTCTAAAGAGCAGTTAGGGTTCATCTCCTCTAGGACTGACCGGTTTAAATGCCTTGCAATCCAAGGGACTCGCAGGAGTCTTCTCCAGCTCCATAGTTCAAAAGCCTCAACTCTTTGGCGCTCAGCCTTTCTTATGGTCCAACTTTCACAGCCATACATTGCAACTGGGAAGACCATGGCCTTGACTATATGCACTTTGTTGTCAGGGTGACATCTCTGCTTTTTAGTATGCTGTCTAGATTTGTCATAGCTTTCCTCCACAGGAGCAAGCATCTTTTAATTTCTTGGCTGCAGTCCCCATATGCGGTGATCTTGGAGCCCAGGGAAATAAAATCTGTCACTACCTCCATTTCTTCCCCATCTATTTGCCAGGAATTGAGAGAATTGGATGCCATGATCTTGGTTTTCTTAATGTTGAGTTTCAAGCTCACTTTTGCATTCTCCTTCTTCACCTAAATCAAGAGGTTCTTTAGTTCCTCTTCACTGCCATTAGAGTGGTATCATCTACATATCTTAAGGTTGTTGATATTTCTTCTGGCAATCTTAATTCCAACTTTTGATTCATCTAGCCCTGCCTTTGTCATGATGTGCTCTGCATATAAGTTAAATAGGCAGGGCGACAGTATACAGCCTTGCCGGACTCCTTTCCCAATTTTCAACCAATCGGTGGTTCCGTGTCCAGTTCTCACTGTTGCTTCTTGGCCCACATATAGGTTTCTCAAGAGACAAATAAGATGGTCTGGTACTCCCATCTCTTTAAGAACTTGCAACAGTTTTTTGTGATCCACACAATCAGAGGCTTTAGCATAGTCAGTGAAGCAGAAGTAGATGTTTTTCTGGAACTCCCTAGCTTTCTCCGTGATCCAGCGTATGTTGGCAATTTGATCTCTAGTTCCTCTGCCTCTTCAAAATCTGGCCTGTATGTCTGGTAGTTCTCGATCCACATACTGCTGGAGTCTAGCTTGTAGGATTTTAAGCATAACTTTACTAGCATGTGAAATGAGAGCAATGATGTGATAATTTGAAAATTCTTTGGCACTGCCTTTCTTTGGAATTGGAATGTAAACTGACCTTTCCAATTCTGTGGCCACTGTTGAGTTTTCCAAATTTGCTGGCAAATTGAGTGTAGCACTTTTACTGCATCATCTTTTAAGATTTTGAATAGCTCAGCTGGAATACTGTTACCTCCACTAGCTTTGTTGTTGCTCAGATTTCCTAAGGCCCATTTAAGTTGATATTTTAGGATACCTGGCTTGGGGTCAGTGACCACCCAATCGTGGTTGTCTGGGACATTAAGATCGTTCTTGTATAGTTCTTCTGTGTAGTTTTGCCTCCTCTTCTTAATCTCTTCTGCCTCTGTTAGGTCCCTGCCACTTTGGTCCTTTATCATGCCCATCTTTGCATGAAATGTTTCCTTCATATCTCTAATGTTGCGAACCTCCATCCATAATTCTTCAGGCACTCTGTCTATCAGACCTAATTCCTTAAATCTATTTGTCACCTCTACTGTGTATTCATCAGGGATATGATTTAGTTCATATCTGAGTGGCCTAGTGCTTTTCCCTACTTTCTTCAATTTAACCCTAAATTTTGCAACGGGAAGCTCATGATCTGAGCCAGTCAGCTCCTGGTCTTGTTTTTACTGACTGTATAGAGCTTCTCCATCTTTGGCTGCAGAGCACATATTCAATCTGATTTCTGTGTTGACCATCTGGTGATGTCCATGTGTAGAGCTGTTGTTGGAAAAGAGTGTTTGCTGTGACCATCGTATTCTCTTGACAAAATGTTATCAGCCTGTGCCCTGCTTCATTTTTTACTCCAAGACCAAACTTGCCTTTTATTCTGGTTATTCTTTGGCTTCCTACTTTAGCATTCCAATTCACCATGATGATAAGGACATCATTTTTTCGTGTTAGTTCTATAAGGTGCTGTAGGGCTTCATAGAACCGGTCAATTTCATCCTTTTCAGCACCAGTGGATGGGGCATACACTTGGACTACTGTGATATTGAATGGTTTGCCTTGGATTTGCACTGAGATCATTGTGTCATTTTGGGGGTTGTATCCCAGTATTGCTTTTCCTACTCTTTTATTGACTATAAAGTCTTCTGAGGGATTCTTGCCCACAGAAATTCACCCATTCCTGTCCATTTTAGTTCACTGATTCCTAAGATGTCGATGTTCATTCTTGTCATATCTTGTTTGACCACGTCCAGCTTGTCTTGATTCATGGATCTTACATTCCAGGTTCCTATGGAGAATAAATCTTTACAGCATTGGACTTTCCTTTCACCACCAGATGCATCACAGCAGAGCATCCTTTTGGCTTTGGCCCAGTCGCTTCATTCTTTCTGGCGCTACTAGTACTAGCCCTCTGCTCTTCCCCAGTGTCATATTGGACGCCTTCTGACCTGAGGGGCTCATCTTCCAGCGTCATATCGTTTTCCCTTTTGGTACTGTCCATAGGGTTTTCATGGCAAAGATACTGGAGTGGGTTGCCATTTCCTTCTCCAGTGGATCACGTTTTGTCAGAACTCTCTGCTATGACCTGTCTGTCTTGGGTGGCCCTGCATGGCATAGCTCATAGCTTCATTGAATTACGCAAGCCCCTTCGTCATGACAAGGCAGTAATCCATAAAGGGGAAATTGGAATTTACCTCATGTCTATTTTAATATCTTTTTCAAAAGTTCTATTCAAAAGCTGACATACTTCTTTAGCCTAAAAGAACCAAATTGCAGCCATTTATGATGATCCACAATGTGTCATGGCTACTTTGTTGCCTGTCATAGGCAAATGCCAAGAGAGATGCCCTTAGAAATGTGGGTTTTTTTAATTGTGTGGGTGCTCTCACTTACAACATCTTTTTTTACGTATTGTTAAGCTTACATAACCCTCCAAATCAAAGTGCCCCAAGCCAAGATGAAAGGCATCACAGAAACTGTTTGCTTATAATCTATCATATAGACTGTAAGAAATACATCCTCTTCTCCATTCAGATAGCCAGAGGCCATGGAAAATTCCTCAAGATAATGTGGAAAAACTGAATAATTATTCAAGAAGGGATGCTTGTGTTGATGCTGGGCCCATTCTTAGTTAATTTGATTCAATTTACTTGGTTCCTTGACTAAACAATGAAATAATTACCCCTGAAGATTCTGTTAAATATTGTTTCAAGCAAGAAGATTTCACAATCCATTGTGCACTCAGTAAAAGCAATTATAACAGATTATTAACATCTGTCTAAAATTTGGTACTGCATCCCTATCATTTATCTGGTACTTAAATTCATTTAATTGTATTCCAAGAAAAGCAATTTGTTAGAGGGTTCATTTTTTTCTAATAATTTACTCTAATTGAAAGAGATGGATAAAAAGCCCTTGAACTTTTGGAGAAATATAAATGAGCACATTCTTCAAGTTTTTTCTTTAAGAAATTCACACAGTCAGCTTCAAAAACTACTAGGTACAATTAGAAAGCTTTTGTGTGATCCTTTCAACAAGCTGGCAGAGGCCCAGATTCTCTTTTATGAAATCCCACTGTATGTCTAGATCCCTTTAAAACTTAACAAGTTTTAAAATTTATCAATTTGATATGATGATGTTGTGTGCAAGCATCCTTTTACTACATAAGTGTTTTTATTTGTTTTATATAACTATAAATATAAGTACATGTAAATCAAAATAAAAGCTTCATAATGTGCCATTAAAAAAAAGGAAAATAACATGACCTCAGTCTTGGAACTGTGATGAACTGTGATACATGATTTGTTAAACAAAATTCCAGCTATGCCAGTGTAATTGTTGATCAAAATTGTCTTTTGTTTTTCATCTGCTATATCCTAATTGTCAAAAAAATATGGTCCCATTTTTCGTCTTCAAATGGGATTCCAGGAAATGGTGGTGCTGACTGGCTATGAGACAGTGAAAGAGGCTCTAGTGAACCAGGCAGATACATTTTCAGAGAGAGCATCTGTCCCCTTTTTTGAGGATGTTGCAAAGGGCTTTTGTTGTGTCGGGTTCGAGGATCAAAGAGACTCAGACTTCTAGCATGCCATGACTTTATTAGGAGGAAAATGTGGTCCAGAATGGAGGAACAAAGGGTACCAGTCACCTTTATACCTGGCCAGGTGAATACCTGGCCAATAGAGTTAAACCCCTGCTTTGCGCCGGCGGGTCAGCCAATCCCTTTAAATCCAGCTCTCCCACCGAACGCTGTCCCTTTAAATCCTGCTTCCCCGCCGAACGCTGTTCCTGCCCGGAGCTGTCCAGCTCCACGCCTCCTTCAGTAGCTGTCACACGTGTATGCTAAGCTGCATACACTACAGCTTTGGTGAGTTGTTTCATTTTGGATTGTAGCTGGCATTCATTGCAGATGTGCAGTCATTTTCATAGATACTAATGTAAAAGAACTAGGAAGCTTGTGGAAATTCAATCCAGAGAGTGACCCAGATAAAATTTTTCTTTAACCACTTTGACTACATCTAGTCATCACTAGGGGGAGATGGAGAATAAAAAGACAAGACAGCCTTGCAATAACAGCATGAGTCATACACAGACACCAGATCCACAACAGGTTTGGTTCTGCTTTATTTTGCATATTTGGGGTGTGGAAGATCCTGGTCTTTTTTCTGCATTTTTTGCATGTCTCATCATATACATGGTGTTGCTTATTTGTCTTTCCAAATATTCATTTTGATCCATCTCCCAAGGAGCATTTCACCATAACATATGTACAATGTGCACAATACAGACATGCATTGCCATAGATTCATTTCTAAAAATATTGTAACAATATTAGCCCCAAGCTATGGAATGGAGAATTTGCAAGGCCTACTCCAAATTTCTAGGGAGTGTTGGAACTGGTTCATCTCTGGATCTCTCTCTCTCTCTCTCTCTCTCTCTCTCTCTCTCTCTCTCTCTCTCTGTGGTGTGTGTGTGTGTGTGTGTGTGTGTGTGTGTGTGTTTCTCCCAAAGCTCCACTCCACTTGGATCATAATCTGTATTTCCAATGCTTCAGGAAAGAGATGTTTTGGTATAAAGATCACTGTTTATTTCTGATGCTGTAACCATGCTGGAAATAACTTCAGGAATTATTCTTCAGGTATTATTTTTTTTTTCTCATGGTGAGAACTGGAAAGTGATGTGACGGTTCACAATATCCCCATTACGGGACTACGGAATGGGCAGGAGGACCATTGAAGAGAAAATCACTGAAGAGTGTAGTGTCTTAACAAAGACAATGGAGACTTATGCAGGTGGGTTGATGTTTCCTCCCAATGCTCTACTGGAGCATCTTTCAGGACAAGAATAGAATGGAAAATATTTTCATCATGTTATATCAAATAAACAAGCACTGCTTTTGAAATATTTTCCCTGCAACATTTTTAAAATCTATTTTCCCTATAAATATGCTTAGTTGTCTAATGTATGCTAGGTAGGATTTTTCTTGAATCAATAATATTTGCAGAAACCTAACAGATGTCAAAATCCTTTGGTTAGCATTCATACTAAAACCAATTTCTAATTCTGTGTTCTTGAATAATGTAGTCTGAGGCACAAGAAATCAGAGCAACTTTAAGAATAGGTCAAAGCAGTTTCTTTATCGTTGAGCACCAATATTACAAGAATCTCACCAGATTGGGTGCATTCCCTTGGGAACCAGTAGATAAGTCTTCACTAGTCTGGTCTATGATATTTCCCTCCTTGGAGCAACTCCATATTGGCATGCCTTTTAACTCTCTCCTTTCTTTAGCCAGTGATTTCACCACATCTAGTATGCACTAACAGTCACTTTTTAAATAAAAGTTCTAGGCTTAATTTTGGGTCAAATTAATGGTGGAATGTTAGGGTTGCATGCATCCCTATATATAAACATGAAAATGTGTTGCACACTAGAGATATTGTTCCTCCTGTTTTGGATCAATGATAAAAATATTGTAGTTTCTCAAGGAACAAAAATATACAATTTACATTTATTAAGTGATCTAGATTCTAGAATACATACTTGATATCCTACCAATTTTACCAATAAAAGTATTACTTCTCAATTGTCAATATTGGATTCTCTACTGTATTACTGTTAGTTTAGCATAGTCATAAGGCTCAAACTGCAATTGATCCACTTATTCAGCATCACACCCCACTAGCAATTAACTTAAAAGGAGCTAGAATTCCATGTTTTCCAAAGTATTAGTCCCTAAATAATTTCAATTGATAACACTTATTATATGCCTCGCAGTATGTGGGCTGCATACTTCTGGGTGATCACTTGTCTGAGATGGTATAGGTTCTCCTGCTTGAGCAGAGGGCTGGACTAGAAAACCTCCAAGGTCCCTTCCAGCTCTATTCTACTCTAAGGATAGCAACAAAAAGATACACAAAGCTCTGATCATTGGCATTCATAGTTCTCTGCATTTTTACAATTTAGAAATGATTTGAATAAAACTTACCATTCATTGATATGAGGAATAAGAAAAAACAGATGCCCTGTGATATAAAATTAATCTAGAAAATTAAATATTCTTTCTCTTCTTGGCAAATGAGGTTTCACTTTGAGACCATTCCTACATACCTACAAATTTACCATGCTGTTTGCTTTTGTTAAGCCAGTTGCAATAAAGAAATGTAATGTATTGGCTTTAATTGTTTTAAATCACTTGCTTAATGTCTGATCACTTGCTTAATGTCTGACCTAAATTTCTCTGTTATCTAACGGTTGCTGAAAGCCAGACTGGATGTCTCCAAGCTGATAATTAGGCTTGGGGCAGGAAACTGTTACTTTGAACCTATTGGTTGCCACCTAGAGGCCAACAGTATAAATAGCTGTGCAGCAGCTATTAGGGCTGCTTCTGTTCTGAGTTAATAAACTTGTTTGCTGTTTCAACACTTCATCTTGCTTAATGCCTAAAGAACTGGAGATATAACAAAAGACATGAACATTTTTTTTTAAAAAAGCAATATATAGTGTCCACAAACACTGTTCACTTCACTTCCTCCTACTATCCTATCCTTGCAAACCATACTTTCTACTGATCTTTTTATGTTGTCTTTTGTTCTTCAATTTTCTCATCACCCTATTTTTGAGGTTTTCCTTTACTCCATCCAACCATAATATACTTGATCTTTCATTTCCTCTCAACCCATTCACGCTTCATAATAAATTAATTCTGTAATTCGATTTGCTTTCATTCTCTCTGCCTAAATGTGCTTCTTTTAGTTTCCACTGCATCATGTTATTTTTCTTGTTTCTTCTTATATATGAATTTCTACTGTATACAACCAAATGGGCAAAAGCATTCTCTTTTTTTTTTATTGAAAAGTTTTATCATACATTTTATCTTTAACAAACCCCCCCTACCCCTCCCCTATCCCTCCCTCCTTACCCCTCCCTCCCTCCCCCCCCGGACTTCCCAGAGCTAAGTACAAGGTATAAAAAACAAAAAAAGGAATCATAAACAACCATATGCTAACAACCGTAAACTCTAAAATCTATCACTCTCTAGCTCATATAGGATAACTACAAACACTATTAATATAAAATATATATAAAAATATATATAAAAAAAGGAAAAAGAAAGGAAGACTTATTCAAATGCTACATGAAACTTCTTAGTCCCGTATTTGTTCTGGATATACTCAATCCATTTTCTCCACTCCATAATATAGCGTTCTTGCGAATGATCTTTCAAATAGGCCGATATCTTTGCCATCTCTGCCAGGTCAGAAACCTTTAAAGTCCATTCTCCTATAGTTGGCAGTTCCTCCTTCTTCCAATACTGACCTATTAAGAGTCTTGCTGCCAAAAGCATTCTCTTATACCCAGCAAATCTGATATTCCCTGATCAATGTTGAACTTTTTGTTGTACATTCCATTTATTCTCATGCATGTTTTCAATGCATCGTGAATTATTCTTACCACATTCAGCTCTCAGTTGCCAACTCATGGAAAATAAAGCATACATCAATTTTCTTAATATTAATATCAATAATGTACAATAAATGACCTGCTCATGTCTACTTATGTCTAGAGTTAAGCCTTCTTTAAGTATACATACAGAATTATATATGGCAGTGAAAAAAGAGCTCAATGACACACATTATGCTGCCTATATGTCACAATTTTTTTCTTAAACTGAAAAATCAGATTACCAGCATATCAAAGGTTCTTGAAAGTTGAATATTTTTATTAAATAGCTTCAGTAGTCATAGAAATGTGACATCTTCATAGTCATTTTACTTGCCAAATAGAATAGAAACAATGATATTGGAAATGGCAGCTCCCACAATTGTTGTGATATCAAATGATAACTCATTGCTACAAAGGTGCAATTGTTGTGTCTGAACATAGGTCAGTGGCTGTGAGGTCCTTTGTGTTCTCTAAGTTTGGTTGTTTTCTTGCAGACATTTCATTACCAAACTAGGTAACAACATCAGTGCTATTTAGGTACCTATCCTGGCTCCAACTCTGAGCAACTCACCATATAATAAACATAAAAATGCAATTCCAAAAATAGAATTTGGTTGCTCAATATAAAAACACATTCACAAAGAGGCTCCATTGACTTGTGAGGCTGGTGTGTTGTGCAGTTAGCTCACATGGTGTAACAAGATGGTGGGTTTGTTGTGATTACACCAAGTCATGTTTAAACATGAGGGGGGGGGAGGGGAACATAGGTAAGGTTCACCTCCATCCCACAATCTGTTTTGCTGGAAAGTGACTGCAACAAGGCCTGACCTGCCCTCAGATGTTTTCTGCACAGCCAAAGGGGAAACAGAGCAAGGATGGGATATTCTTTTCCATTCTACCACATCATATGTAGAAATTTGAGAGTGTCATAATTACTAATGAAAACTCAAAGGTATGATATACAGTTACATATTGTGCAAATCTGTGGGGATCAATTAAAGAAAGAAGGTAAAATGATCTAGCTTTTGATTCACCCACTGCTATTCTGTGAATCACAAAACAGAATTCAAAGAATTTTTGACTCTCAGTTGCTATTGTAGAGTGTTCTCTACATTGGAGGGAGGGATCCTTTTTATTTCTTTTTATCCATAAATTCTTTTTATCCATAAATTCCTGGAGCAGCAGGGAGCCACCAGAGGACTGGAAAAGAGTTGATGTGGTTCCCATCATCAAGAAACAGGGGGAAAATGTATCTTGGAAACTACAGACAACACATCCTGGCATCAATATATGAGAAGTATCCTGGAAAACATAATCAAGCAGCAGATCTGAGAACACCTAGAAGCAAACAAAGTTATAACAAGAAGCCAACAGAGGTTTATCAAAAACAGATCATGCCAAATGAATCTTATTTCATTCTTTGACAAAGTGACTAAATTGGTGGAAGAACAAAATGTTCAGACATAGTATATTTGGATTTCAGCCAAATATCACAACCTACTTCTTAGTAAGTTAAAAAAATGTGCGAGAGACAGCATCACCACCAGATAGATTTGTGATTGGATGACAAACCACATTCGAAATATAGTCCTTAATGGAACTACATCTACATGGAGAGAAGTAAGCAGGGGGGGGGACTCCAAGGTTCTCTCTTAGGTCCAGTACTCTTTAATATCTTCATAATCAATTTAGATTAGGAAATGGAAGGGGAACTCATCAAATTTGCAGACAAAACCAAATTGGCAGGAATAATCAACACCCAGATGATAGGCTTAAGAACCAGAAAGATCTTGACAGACTCAAGCCCTGGGCCACAAAATTAAATTAGTGGTGAGAAAAGTAAGACTTACTTAGGCAAGAAAGTACACTTAGTACTCTTAGGCAAGCAAAACTAAATATACAGATATAGAATAGGTGGAACTTGCCTCAATAGCAGCAACTGCAACAGAGTTCCAGGAGTCCTAATAGACAACCGCTTAAATATGAGCCGGCAGGGTGCTGCAACTGCCAAACAAGCTATCTCCAGTCTACAACACAGTCATTTCAACAATTCCAGGAAGCCTCCACACCCATTTGTGATCTGATTACACACCTGTGTAATCAGGTGACCCTGATGACACAGATAAGCCTCCAGGGGCTTCAACAATTAGCTAAAAAATGCAAATGACCAGTGTAAAGTAGTGGGTACAGGACCACATGGAGACAATAGACTAAGGTTCCAGTAATAACAGCCTTTATTGAAGTAGAAGACGAAGACAAAGAAGAACCCCCCAGGTGTCTCTTAAACACCTTGCCCAAATCCCCTAATAGACCAATCCCCACATCAGGTTTTCCCGCTATGGAGAGGCCGGCCAATCCAGACACTAAACATGTGCCACCTGGTGTTATCAGTGGCCACACTGTAATTGGACACCCCAACAATATGTACAACACCCCACTATATACATAACAACCAGCTATCTGCAAGGAGTATAAATCTTGCCATTCCCCACCATCCAGTCAGAGCTGAAGATGCTTCTTGGATGAGAAGTGAAACGTCATCAAGAAAAACAATAAAGTCCAGTTGCCTCATGAAAAAGCATCTTTGGGATAATGGATGGAAAGTAATCAAGGAGAGAACAATCCTAGCACTAAGGAGAAATTTGAATGAATATAATTAACCAGAGGAATGGCTTCCCTCCTTAAGTTGTGTGTTATTCATGGGAAAATGTTGGCTGAACAGCTATTCATTTTGTTATGTATTGGGCTTGTGGTATTACACCACGTGTGCTGCTGGAGCAGCTAACGGCTCTCCAGCAACCCAGACAAGCCATCTCCGGTCCTGCAATTGGTCAGCCCCAGGTGGCAAGAGTGGGTTCAAACCTATTGGCTGCCGCCTAGGGGCTAGACTATATATTGTGGCTGGTTGCAGCCCAAGTTCCAGTACAGTGCCAGCAAGAATAAAAGTATGAGTTATTCTGTACTCAGCCTCGTGTCATCATTCCTGCTTCCAAGAGCCCACGACTTAACACATTTAGTAGTAATTTATTATATTTATTTATATTTATGTATCAGTCACATTTATAGTAAAATATTTATTCCTGAAGGTTCTGTTAGATATTTTTACAGGCATGAAGATTTTACAATTCCTCCTATGGATTATTTGTACACATTTATCTTAAAAGGTGGATTTTTGTCTGTGCAGTACAAAGATGTGAAACTGGTTTGCTAAGTTTTCATAGATGCCATGCAAGGGCAGATCAAATTACTGGGCAGGGACCAGAAAACAAGGACGAAATTAAAAAGGACTTCATTGTACAGATGATTCAGTAGAAAGAGTTGCTTTGAAAGATACTGGAATCATTTCAGCTTACAAAATTCCTCATAGTTTTTACTTAAAACTGCTTACTAAAAGGAAATGGATTGGACTGGAGCAATTTTAACATTACTACTATTTATTCTTGCAATTATGTTCCTTTTCAAAAAGGGCAGTTCCTGGAATAACAGCGCCTCCAATCTCCTCCCGGGACCCAGGACCATACCTATTTTGGGAAATCTACACATGATGGATCTGAAGAAGCCTTACAAAACAATGATAGAGGTAAAGCCTGATGATTAAGATACACAAATACTTTTTCCAGAACTTGTTGGGAAGGGACAAAATCTTTTTTATAAGCTTTTTATTCATTTTTTCCATACAAACAATAATATCAATGTGCAGTCTAAGTTTACATATGCTAGTACATATTTAATTGCTAATCCTTTATTCTTTCCTCTAGCCAATGGTAAAATTAATTCCAATTTCTTTCAATCTCATAGTCAATCTGTCCATCTCTGCACATTCTAGTATTTTTTTAATTATTTCTTCATCTGATGGTATTCCTTCATTTTTCCAGTGTTACGCAAATATAATTCTTGCCGCTTTTGTGACATGCATTATACCTAATAAAAAAAGTTCAGGTTTAAAATCTACATGTTCTCTTAACATCTTTTCTAGCCAAGTCTGTATCTTTTCCCAATAATTCTTTATTTATCACATGCCCACCGAACATTATAATATGTGCCTGACTTGTGTTTACATTTCCAACATCAATCTGACATATTTTTAACCATTTTTGCTAGTTTTGCTGGTGGCAAGTGCCATCTATAAAAGATTTTAAATTTTCTTTCTAAGAAGTTGACATTGTCAGTTTATAATTTCTTTCCCATAAGTTTTGCCATTTTTCTAATTCTATATTATATCCAAAATGTTTCACCCATCTTATTGTTTCTTTAAATTGTTCACTTTCCATTTCTAAAGTTAATAAAAAATTACACATTTTCTTAATTAGTTTCTCATCCAAAGTTAACAAAGTCTTGTCAAACACAGTTTGTTCCTTATAAAACCCATACATTTAAACATTTTTATCATATTCAGTTTGTATTTGTAAATGTGTCCACCATGATAAGTTGATGCCCTGATTTTCCATTTCTTGTTTAGATTTTAAGTGTCCTTCAGAGTTTAAAATATCTCTATATGTCCAGAATTTTTCAAAGTCTACTAAATTTGGGTGTATAAATGCTTCCATTGTTGACAACCACCCTGGAATTCTCAAATATATTTTGCTATTTATTTTTCCCTATGTTGTTAACAATGCATTTCTTATATAATGATTTTGGAAATATTTATGAACTTTGTTTTTCCCATACCACAGAAAGTGTGCCACCCCAAAAGTAAGTCATGTCACTCCAGATATAACAACCTTTTATTTTTAAGAATTATCCATTCTTTTACCCATGTTAATATGGATGTTTGATAGTATAGAACCCACTCTGGTAGGCCAAACCCCCCATTTCCTTTAGCATCTTGTAACATTTTCATCTTAATTATAGCTTTCTTTCCTTGCCAAATGAATTTCAAAATAAGTGAATTCAAATCTTCCAAAAAAAATTTCTCCAATTTTATAGGTATTGTTTGAAATAGAAATAAGATTTTTGGTAATAAATTCATTTTCACTGTAGCAATTCTTCCTAGTATTGACAGTTGTAAATTTTTCCATTTTTCCAAGCCCAGTTTTATTTGATTTAATAATTTTATACAATGATCTTTTATCGTTGAACATCTTGCTGTCAACTGTATTCCCAGATATTTAACCTTTTTAACTATCTGTAATTCTGGGGATGGGAGAAAATCTTGGTAGCTTGTTCAGGTAAGTCTGGGATGCTCTGAGGGCCACATATGGTAGAATAGATTTTGGAAGACTTGTAATATGTATTTTGTAGTAGTGTTGCACTGGCTTAGTAAAATGGGTTTTCTTGTGTTTTAATTTGCCTTATTTCTCTCTCTTTTAAATGTATTGTTAATAATTGGCCATAAGTTCAACCTAGCAAAAAAAAATGTAAACAGCCTTTCTTTTAGAAACTGGGACCTTGTGGAAGTGCTTGGCAGATAAAACAGTTTTATTTTCAGCTAACAAACAAAACAAGTATTCATTAGGAAAGTGATGTGTATGTATCTTACCCATATCCATTCTGACATTTTTTCCCTTGAAAATGTTTGTCCCAAAGTTGCTTTTTCAGGAGGCAACTGGACTTTCTTGTTTTTCCTGCCTCCTCCATAGACACTTGAAAATGTTTATTTTACTTTTATTCAAAATACAATGCTCTTTTCAATACTTAAGCTTACATATTATTGGATGTCTAATTTTTCATGATGTAACTTGACAGATAATTTTCCGTAAACCAATTAGCTTTTACTTTGAACTTTCTTTGCTGTGCAAACTATAAAAGTAAATCTAAGCCTTTGTTCCAGGTTCATTTCTCTTTGCTGTTGATTAGGAGCATATAATCCAATAATGAGAATTTTCTTGCCTTGTAACAATAATTCAATAATAACATATCTTCCCTGTGGATCAGACTCAATTAATGTAGCAGATAAATCTCTTCTTAGATAAATAACCACCCCATTTTTTTATCTGGAGCAGATGCTATAAAGTGTAATCCCAACTGGGAATTAATCAAGACTTTTGATCTTTTGCACAAATATGACTTTCTTGTAAGCAAACAATATCACTTTTATGTTGCTTCAGGTAGTGAAATACTTTCTTTCTTTTTTGTGGTGAATTTAAGCCATTAACATTCCATGTCAAAAACTTTATCGCCATTCTTAGCGACCTGGAGCCTCTGGAACACCGCCTGAAGATCCGCAGTTGGTCTCTTCGGTCGCGCCCCTCCCACCGGCTCCGTAGTAACAGGGACTTGTATCATAGGCCCAGAAGCCATCTTAAACCACACAAAACTAAGGGATTTCCCACTCACAGCCACATACTCCACTATCTTTGACAGGGGAACTAGCACCAACCTCAAGGATGAGAGTATGAATAGCATACGCATGGCAGCAGTCACCAACATGGCTGCATGCTTCAGGGTGATAGGCCGCCAAGCTCCCAAAGTCCCCATATGCCAAAATCTCAGCAATGCTGAACTAATTTGCAACCACACTGAAACTATCCCATTCTTATACAGCCACATTAAGCTTCCCTTGGGTTGGTTTTTGTTATGTGGGGGTCAAAGCCTATTCCTACCTACCAGCAAACTCCACCAGGGACCACCAGGGGACCATGCACCTAGCCATCCTCAAGCCTTCACTTCAGAGACAACAGAGGAGGGACCTGAAAACATTAACATTGGATTGTGGCTCCCACACACCCCTATTCACTAAAACCAGCACTGGTAGTGTCATTGGTTGAGGTCTGGGCATTTGCCCTGGCCAATTCCAGAAACATTAACAGCGAATCCAGTACTCTAGTTAAAAACTTAAATTAAACCTCCCCAAACCCTAGATGTTCTAAACAGAGAACTGAGGCAGGTCAGGGAAGCCACAGTGGAAAACAGAGCAGCCACTGATTATCTGTTGCTAAGAGATAACTATGGTTGCAAAGAATGTACTGTTTTAATCTGACCAAATTTCAGAACTCATAGACATAGAGAGTGACATTAGCCACTTAAAAGAAATAACACAAGACATTAGTTACAATAAATTTCCCTTCAATCTGTCTGGACTCGTTTCATGGCTACTGGACTTCCATTGGCTAAAAATTCTCATTTTAGGAGCCACCACAATAGCCATTGTAGATCTTCTCCTCTGCTGCCTCTGTCAATGCAGAAACTAAAACAATTAACAAAAGCTTCAAGGAAAAAGAGCCATTCACAAAGGCTGGGAGACAGAAAAATAAACTTTACCTCTTAGCTAAGCGTAATAGCCTCAGGTGAACTGAGGTCCATTATTTGCTACACTTGTAAATACTTGCATCCACTTTTGTATGTCTCCAACTCATAGCAAAGATGAGAGCTTTGCTTGCTTGTGCAGTCTGGTTCCTAACAGGCATGGAATGGTATCAGTCTGTGGTTCAAGGGTTGGGGACTCCTATCTTAAAGAATATAAAATTTTGTAATTAAATAACAATTCTCTAACTGTTTATTCTAATTTGCAAAATGATTCAAATCCCAATGAGCTTTTGGGGAAATATAAATGTTGTTAAGCTGATTGACTGGATATGTACTTAGAGGCATTCATATATTTGCACATTTCAAGCAGAATTATAAATCATGAATAAATTTCTGCAGAGAACAATACCAGCCAAGCCAAAATTTTCTTACAGCTTATAGGATTCCTGATTTTCAGATTCATTCATAAGAATATATTTTAAGTTCTCTCCTTAAAGAATTAACACAATCACCTTCAAAAACTACTGTGGGCACCATTGGAAAATTTCTGTGTGATCTCTTGAACAAGATTGTCAGAAGCTCAGTTTCTCTTTTATGAAATTCTACTATGTATCCAGTGCTACTGTACGTTCAAGGCACCCTTCCAAATTGTGGAATGGAAGCGTATCCCTTTTGGAGGTTTCATCTTCATAGTATGTCCTGCACAAATGACTCTTTTAAAACATATCAAAAACCTTTTTTTCAAGTTTGACATACATTTCTACTGTGGGAGGATCTTTTATTATGTAAGAATGTTTTAATTTATATTAAATTAGATCATATGAAAATTAAAAATTATAAACAAGAATATACTATCACAATTTTCTATAGCACACAAAAATGAAATAACATCATCTCCACTTTTGAATTTTGACTCATAGTTTCTTAAACAATCTTCTACGTATGTAAGTCTAATTATTTACCAAAATGGTCTCTTGTTTTCCTTTTGCTGAATTCCAGTGGTCAAAAGAATATGGTTCCATTTTTCGCATCAAACTGGGAGTCCAGGAGATGGTGGTGCTAACTGGCTATGAGACGGTGAAAGAGGCTCTAGTGAACCAGGCAGATGCATTTGCAGAGAGAGCATCTGTCCCCTTTTTTGAGAATGTTGCAAAGGGCTTTGGTGAGTTGTTTTATTTTGGGCTGTAGCTGGCATTCCTTGCAGATGTGCAATCAGTGCCATGGAGACATGTTTATATGTAGTAACATTAAAGAAATAGGAAGCTTGTGGAAATCCAATTCAGAAAGTGACCCAGATAAAATCTTTCTTTAACCACTTTGACTACATCTAGTCATCTGTAGGGGAAACTGGAGAATAAAAAAATAAGACAACCTTGCAATAACAACATGAATCGTACACAGACACAAAGCCACAACAAGTTTGGTTCTGCTTTTTTTTTTTTTTTGCAGATTTGGGGTGTGGAAGGTCCTGGTGTTTTCTCTGCATTTTTCAAAACTGTATATGTCTCCTCATATATGTAGTTTTGCCTTCTGTAGTGAACCAGGCTGATACATTTGCAGAAGAGCAGCCACCCCCTTTTTTGAAGAAGCAACAAAAGGATTTTGTGAATTACTTCATTCTGGATCATAGTCAACAATCCTTTATGATCAGTGTCATATAGAAATTTTCACCTGAGGTTTTCACCAGCAGAACCTCGGATGAGCAAGACAGCTTTTGCAAACCAAACCAGGATGAAAATCAAACTGAAACCTTTCTTGTGCAACCCTCAGTGCCAATGAAGGGAACTGGAGATACAAATCTTTTGTTTTTGAAATGTCTTCCACAAGCTTCCTAGTTTCTGGCAAATCTATATTGCTGGAGGCTGGATCCACACTGGGGTAAACTCTCTGGAACACAGAAGAGATAGTTGAGATTTTCCATATAAAGTGCTATCTTTACCTTTGGCTTATGAATGGAATAGCTGAGAGTCAGGATTACATCAAGGGCACATTCGCTCAAGCAGCCTTTCAGAGCCTTAAATTCATCTGAATCTTATATCTTTACAAAATTACAGAATTAGAGAAAAATATAGTTGGAAGGGACCTTAGAGGTCTTCTACTCCAACCACCTCTTCAGGCAGGAGACCCTAATAATTAGCAAACTATAAGATATGTAAGATTCTTACATGTTTTTTGATTGGCTGTGTTCCAATACCATATTGCCTGAATTATAATATGTCTGATGAAATGTTATATCTGCCAAATGGAGTGATCTCTTTTGCTGGATAAAATTAGTAGCCTCTACATTTGATCTCTGTCTCTGCAAAGCGATCATTATATTACATTAGGACTTGACCAGGATAATAGAAATAGGGAGGGAATAAGCCATATTCCTACCTGTAAAGCAGGGGTGTCAAACTGCCAGCCTGCGGGCCAGTTTCATCATACCAAAGCCGCGCCCGCCCCATTGCCGGCAATGCAAAAAGAGTCACGATACATTGCGACATGTCATGTGACGTGGCAAGTTTGACAGCCGTGCTGTAAAGGCATCAAGGAACAGTAACTCCTTATTTTCATCCTCCAGAATACAGAATAACAGAGTTGGAAGGGACCTTGAAGGTCTTCTACTCCAACCCCATGTTCAAGCAGGGGACTGTGTATCATTCCTACAAAAATGGCTGTCCAATCTCTTCTTAAAAACGTCCAGTGACAGAGAACCTACAACTTCTGAAGGCAAGCAGTTCCATTTATTATTTCTTCTTCTTCTTCTTCTTCTTCTTCTTCTTCTTCTTCTTCTTCTTCTTCTTCTTCTTCTTCTTCTTCTTCTTCTTCTTCTTCTTCTTCTTCTTCTTCTTCTGCTATATCTGTTGTTGGACATTGGCGATCATGTTCGTGATCCTGTTTTTATCAGCAGCCGCACGAAAAAGTGCTGCTGAGTTTTGTCCAAACCAGTCCCTTAGATTTTGAAGCCATGATGTTCTTCTTCTGCCTGGACCTTGTTTGCCTTCAATCTTTCCCTGGAAGATTAAATGGAGTATGCTGTATTTTTCTGGATGTTGCCTCACATGTCCGAAATATTCTAACTTTTGTTTTTCAATTGTTTTGATGATTTCCCTTGGCTTTCTCAGGCGGCTTATCACCTCATTTCTGATCCTGTCAACCCAGCTTATACGTAACAGCTGCCTGTAAATCCGCATTTCAAATGCTTCTAGTCTCTTCAGGTGGCTTTCTGTCAGAGACCCACTCTCTACTCCATAGAGCAGGATAGGAAAAAAATATAACATCTGACGAGCCTGAGTTTCAGTCTTAGGCTTATGTCGTGACTGCAGAAGAGCTTTTTCATTTTGAAGAATGCTGTTCGAGCTTTCTCTATCCTTCTCTTTACTTCAGTGGTCATGTCCCAGCTTTCATGTAAATTAGAACCGAGGTGTGTGATCCTTTCAACTTTTTCTAATGGTATTCCTTCCGAATTTATTGGTGGTAAATTAATGAGTTGTTTGCTGATGACCATGATCTTGGTTTTTGAGGTGTTAAGCTTCAAGCTGTATTTTTCAGATATTTCTGTGACTCTGTTGATGAGGAGCTGAAGGTTTTCATGCTTACTGGCAAGCAGAACTGTACTGTCAGCATAGCTTAAATTGTTGATACAAACACCATTTACATTGATGCCAGCCTTGATGAAGATTGATTCAGACTAAATACTGAACAACAGTGGAGACAGAATATATCCCTGTCTGACTCCTCTTCATATTTCTGCATCAGCTGAGTATTTTTGGCCTAGTCTCACATCTGTGATCTGATGCCAATATAGATTCTTTATGATTTGGATGTCTTTGTCATCTAGTCCCCCTTGTTTCAGGATTTCTAATAGTTTGCTGTGTCTTATTTTATCAAATGCTTTTTCAAAATCAATGAAGCACATACAAACACTGTGACTGACATCTCTACAATGCTGTACAAGAACTTGAATGCTGAATTGCACATCTTGTACACCAAGATTGTTTCTGAAACCAAAACCAAATGTGTTACCTAGACGCTCCTCAATTTTCTTATATATTCTTGTGTAAGTTATTCTCAGGAATACTTTCAGGGCATGACTCATTAAGCTTATTGTTCTGTATTTGGTACACTTCTTTGCATTTATTTTGGGGGGAATTGTCACAAAGGTTGATTTTAGCCAATCATTTGGTATCTTTCTTATTTCATATATTCGATTGAAGAGCTGCAGTAAAAAATTCTTCCCATTGTCTTCCAGCAATTTTAAAATTTCTATTGGGATATCATCAGGTCCTGTGGCGTTTCTTGTTTTTGCTATTTTTATTGCAGGTTCAACCTCCTCCATAGTGATTGTTATGTATTGGGCTTGTGGTACCACAGCATGTGTGTTGCTGGAGAGCTAATGTCTCTGGTCCTGCAGTTGGTCAGCCCCAGGTGGCAAGCACGGGTTCAATCCTATTGGCTGCTTCTGTAGGGCTAGGCTATATATTGTGGCTGGGTGCGGCCCAAGCTCAAGTACAGTTCCAGCGAGAATAAAGAATGAGTTTCTCTGTACTCAGCCTTGTGTCTTCATTCCTGCTCACCAGAGCCCATGAGTTAACAGTGATGTTTAGCCCAGTTGTTATATTTCCCATATCTATATCTTCCCTAGTGTCCTCAAAACGTTTTTCAATATATTCCTTCCATCTTTTTAGTTTTTTGTCCTCATCTAAGATAATTTCCCCCTCTTTGTCAACTAAGTTGTTGGTTGTTGTTTTTTTGTAGAGGCCTGCTGCTTCTTTCACTTTTTTGTGTAAAATGAAATTATCATGCATACATTCTGTCTCTTCAATTTCCATGCATCTCTTTGCAAACCACTTTTATTTTGCCAGTCAAATTTTTCTTCTAATTGTTTTCTGCAATTCATTGTATTTTTCTTTGTTTTTATTTTTATAAAATCTTCTTTCATCCATAAGATGAAGAATTTCCTCTGTCATCCACTGTTGTTTCTTGTGGTACCCCTCTCTCTGTTTTGAATTTGTTACCTCTACTATTGCATTTTTAAATTTATTCCAGTTCGCTTCTACATCTTCATCATTCAGGTTGTTGGTTTCTCTTAAATGATTTTCTAGTTCTTCTTTTATCTTACCTCCATGTTTAATAATGAAATCTCTGTCAATTCTTGGTTTAGCAGGATTCGGTTTTTAATCCTGTTTAGTTTTAGCTGGACTTCAGCAAGTAGTAGATTATGATTGGATGGTACATCTGCACCTGAGTATGTCTTTACTGATTTTACTGAGTTTCTAAATCTTTTGTTTATTGAAAAATAATCAGTTTGGTTCCTTACTATATTATTTTGTGTATCTACTAGTGATCTTCAAGTGTAGAGGTGTCTTTTTGGCAATTTGAAAAATGTATTCATCACACATTGCCTATGTTCCTTGCAGAAGTCTACAAATCTGTCCCCTTTACCATTTCTGGTTCCTAAGCCAAAGTGTCCAACTACAGGAGCATCACTTCATTCTCCCACTTTGGCATTGAAGTCCTCCATAAGTATAGTATTATTACTTTTTAGGGTTTTCAGTACACTGCTTATATCTTCATAGAACTTCTCTAAATCATCCTCATCACTGTCAGCTGTGGGAGCGTAAACTTATATAACATTCATATTTACTGGAGTACTATTTCTTTGGATCATCATCACTTGATCGGATACAGGAATAAAGGACTTCATGCATTTATTTACAAGATTGTTTATGATTATAGCTACTCCATTTCACTGGTGTTTGCTATTCTCACCAGA
Organism: Vipera berus; assembly: GCF_964194415.1. Lineage (NCBI taxonomy): Eukaryota > Metazoa > Chordata > Lepidosauria > Squamata > Viperidae > Vipera > Vipera berus. Next base: position 193,552,415 of record NC_138202.1, on the reverse strand, counting down.
GTAGTAGATAGAGCCTTGGTGGAGCAGTGGGCTAATGCCTCCTTAAGTAACACCAGCTGCCTGCAATTAGTGCAGGTTCGCATCCCACCAGGCTCAAGGTTGACTCAGCCTTCCATCCTTCCAAGGTAGGTAAAATGAGGACCCAGATTGTTGGGGGCAATAAGCTGACTTTGTAAAAATGCTGCTGGGGCCCCCGAAAGCCCTAATAAGCAGGTATATACATAGAATGAAGGCTATTGCTAAGCACATTGTGCTTTAGATTGTAAGCCACCCTGAGTCTTCGGAGAAGGGCGGGATATAAATGGGATAAAAAAAGATAGTATAATCTCCTATTCTACACATTCCATTTTTAGGCCAGCAGATTTCACTCACTCCCATTATAGAGCTATTGTATTTGGACATTGCTTGGATAGTGTTGTGTGTTTTCTCAGCTTCATATGGGCTTCTCAGGTTCCATGTACCAATTCGTAGTTTGGGGTTTATCATGCTTCTAGTGGACTGGGAGATTCTTAGCACCTCTGTCCCATTTAAGGGACACCCGTACTCGGGGCCATTATTAGGTTTTGCTGCCATTAACATGATTTTCCTGAGAAATATATAGCGTAGTAGTCTTCCCTTTGCTTTCTACACCACTGTGCACATGCTGTTCAAGTGGCTGCCACCACACCCTGTGCTATTCTTCTGAAGCTGTTCCAACCAATATGGTCTCTGCCTCCAGTCGATACTGGGGAGCCAGCTGCCACTCACCAGGCCTGTTGGTCCACGGGAGGTACTTGATTCCCTCCAACCCACCATTACAGCATAAAAGCCATAATGGCTAGGGCTCCCCAATCCACCACCTGGGGACGCATTCTGTGGGGGTTCCAGGCTCCCCCTAAGAGTATTTTTTCTTACTGATAGGAAATTTCCCCTTAGTTCTAGGATGAAGCTCTCCTTGATAGGTATCCATTCATTACTTCTTGTTCTGCCCTCAGCTGCTTTGGAAAATTGGTTGACTCCCCTCTTCTCTGTGACAGTCTTTCAAATATTGGAAGACTGCTATCATGTCACCCACAGTTCTTCTCTTTGTCAGATTAGACATACACAGTTCCTGCAACATTTATCAGTCTCACCTTTTTTTTTATCACAGGGACCAAAACTGGTCCAAAAGGAGTCTTACCAAAGCAGGATAAAGTGGTACTATGACTTCCTGTTTCCTTGATACTATCTTCTTTATCCCTCTGTTGATGCAGCCTTGGACTAAATTGGATTTTTTTGGCACCCACACCTTATTGGTGGCTTATTTTTAAATGGTTGTCCATTAGAGGACTCCAAGATCATTCTCACAGTTAGAACTGTTGAACTTAATCACTTTTTTGGAATATTTATTTATTTTACATATTGATGACATTGACCCTTTTGACCAGAAAATTCATCCAAATTTAGTAAGTGAATTTCTGAATCCCTAAGAGATGGTGTAAATTTGATTTTAAAAGTTTTAAAATCCATCCAGCAGATGAATTCCTAACCAACCATTCCATTCCATTATTCTGTTCTGTTCTATTCTACCTTTTGTTTGGAAGAAATGCTAAATGTAAATTCTCTTTCATGGAATTTAAGGCTTGGCTGAGGGCAAAACACATTTTTCTCAATGGCATTGGATTGCCACATAGTTAAAATATTTATTTTTGAAAATTAATAATGGATTAAGGAGTCAGAGTGATTTGGAATTATAATTTTGAATGATTTAAAACTGAGGTTCCCAACCCCCAGGCCACAGACTATTACTGGTTGGTCCACAGTCCATTAAGAACCAGGTTGTGCAAGCAATTGAAGCTTCATCTGCAGATGCACAGGATCTAGTTAGTGTGTGAAACCACATACACACTGGTCCATGGAAAATGGTTGTCCACAGTCCCTGACTGCCCAAAAGATGGGTCCCACTGACCCATCTAGAAGAAGATATTTACTCATGAAGAAATGGAAATTGCTTTCATTTTTACTTTGTTTTGAAGGCTGGACACCAAAGGCAGAGGATAAAGAAAATGAAGTGGAAATCATTAGCACAAACTTTGAAAAACCTGTCCGTTTTTGGACAGGATGGATGAAATGCTTGATCAAATTGATGGAACATGTTTTAATAAAGCTTTGTAACAAGAATGAGCTGCGAAGAATTTTAAAATTATATTTCACAATTTAACTTGTTTTCTCTTCAGGTCTTGTTTTTGCTCATGGTGAGAACTGGAAAGTGATGCGACGGTTCACATTATCCAAATTACGGGAATACGGAATGGGCAGGAAGAGCATTGAAGACAAAATCACAGAAGAGTGTAGTGTCTTAACGAAGACAATTGAGGCTCATGCAGGTGGGTTGGCATTTGCTTCTAATGCTCTACAGGAGCATCTTCTGAGATAAATATAGTGTGGGAAATAAAGAAATCAGGTCAGATACTGCAATTTTATCTCTGGGATAATGAACTACCCTTTAAATACTTTTGCATAGTTTTTAATTTAAATACTTCCAATATCAACAGCTCCAGCTATGGCCTTTTATGATAAATGCTCCCTTTATCTAAGCTGATTTTGAGTATTAATGCAGTAAAAAGCAGATTTAATCCTGGTTTCATTTACAGTTCTCTTTTGATCTATTGTTTGTTGCTCAGGAAAACCCTTTGACATCACAACAATTCTGACTGCTGCTGTTTCCAACATCATCATTTTTATCCTACTCGGGAAACGCTATGAATATAAAGATGCCACATTTCTACAACTACTGAAGACAAACAGTGAAAATATTCGGCTTTCAGGAAGCCCTGCTATGTTGGTAAACTATTTTTTAAAAAATGTCACAAAAAAGCAGGCAGCACAATGACTTAGATGAGGGACCAAAAAGGGAGAACATCAAATTTGCAGATTACACTAAGCTGGCAAGAATAGCCAATACCCCAGAAGTCAAATTAAGGATCCAAAAAGATCTTGATAGACTTAAACAATGGTTCCTATCAACAACATGAAATTTAACATGGAGAAAAGCAAGGTTTTACACTTACACTAAAGGTACAAATACAGATTAGGCAAAACCTGGCTCAAAAACAGTAACTGTGAGAGGGAACTTGGAGTCCGAGTGGAAAATCATATGAGTCAGCAGTGTGTGGCAGCAGCAAAAAAAAGCTATACAATCCTTGGTTCCATAAACAGGCATAGAATCAAAACCACATAAAGTATTATTACCACTTTATAAAACCTTAGTAAGACCACACCTGAAATACTGCATCACCACATAAAAAAAAAGATCTTGAGACTTTGAAAAAGTGCAGAGAAGAGCAACTAAAATGATTAAAGGCCTGGAGACTAAAACATACAAAGAACGGTTGCAGAAATTGGGAATGGCTAGTCTAGTGAAAAGAAGAACTGGGGGTTAGGGGAAGACATGATAGCAGTATTCCAGTATTTGAGGGGCTGCCACAAAGATAAGATCGTCAACTTACAGTATTTTCCAAAGCACCGGAAGGCAAGAGAAGAAACAATGGTTGGAAACTGATCAAAGAGAGAAGCAATCTGGAATTAAGGAAAAACTTCCTAACAGTGAGGACAATTAAACAGTGGAACAGCCTGCCTTCAGAAGTCGTAGGTGCTTCATCACTGGAGGTTTTTAAGAAAAGACTGGACAGTCACTTGTCTGAAATGGTATAGGGTCTCCTGCTTGAGCAGGGGTTGGACTAGAAGACCTACAAGGTCCCTTCCAGCTATATTCTGATTGATTGGTTGGTTGGTTGGTTGGTTAGTTGGTTGATTCTCAAGTTTTATTGAGAAGCAAAGCATGTTGCTTTTCCTGGGCATCTGTAGCAAGACTACATCCAAAAACAGCATGAAGATGATGACATCAGGATTCAAATCCTACCTTTATGTAGTTGCATGCAAAAATTTCATGAAAGTATGGAAACCACTTTTTAACATCATGACCGCATGAGTGCTTCATCATTTCCTCTCCCTTCCTTGCAAAGACTTGTGAATGCACTCAAATTGGAAAAGTGGGAGCCTTCATTGAAAATATCTTCCCATCTTTCCTTTTCTTTATACAGTGCTCTATACATGTACTAAACTGCTCCCTTGACGAGGACTTGCATTGAGTTTTTTGCATTGATGGTTCACACCACTAGTTTGGGAATTACCACAGGAGCTCATTCAATAGTATGGTAGAAAATAAGCACTCTCTCTCCCAAAACCTGTGTGGAAGCTCAGTCCATGAGATTTGGGGCTTAGTGAATTAGCAATATTGACTATTCAATGCTCATTCAGTCATGTTACTCATTATTGTAGGGTTTTGTTTTGTTTTGTAGACTTGGGAACATAAATATGTTTGAGATTTCCATGTGAGAAATTCAAAATATTCAACTTCCATAATATATGTTTTCTTTTATCATTCTTTCAGCTATATAATTTGTTTCCCATGTTGGGGTTCCTTTTGACTACTCCTAAAACAATGATAAAGAATCAAAATAAGCTTCATGATTTCATGAAGACCATCATCATGCAATATTTACAAGATCTTGATGAAAATGACCAGAGAAGTTTGATTGAATCATTTCTTGTTCGGCAAAGAGAAGTAATGATTGATTTTTTCTCTCCATCAAAATGCCATAAATATTAACCATTTTCGAGAGGAGTAGCTCCAAGCAGTGGTGGGAATGGGTGATCTCTTTCTGCCAATGTTATATATATATATATATATATATATATATATATATATATATATATATATATATATATATATATATATATATATATATATATATATATATATATATATATATATATATATATATATATATATATATATATATATATATATATATATATATATATAAAATTGTTTGATATTAGAGTTTTTCTTCTAAGAATCCAGTAATCTTGGGGCAACTGAAACCATTGGGGGAAGATATTAACCACATAGGAAGACTTCATGGGCTCCAGGAATATTGGTTATGTGAGTAGGTTGTGTTTCCTTACTTGTATTTTCTTTATATACTTCAGGAGAATATGAAGATGAAAAATGATGGATATTTTTGTAATGAAAACCTTATAGGTCTCATAGATGACTTATTTGGTGCTGGTACAGAAACAATAGCAAACACTATGTGCTGGGCCATACTGCTAATGATGAAGTATCCAGAAATTCAGAGTAAGCGCTTTCATTTCATTGACTTCCAATAAAAATATAAACATAATTGAAAAAGAATTGTTGGCATCTGGAATGTTACTTGAATGAAGGGAAAGAAATGAGCCAAGAATTAAATTGCCTTTCAAATAGACAAGGCAACACTGATCTCACTAAAGGTAAATTCACCCCACAAATGAAAATGAGTTTTAATAAAACCTTTAAAGCTGAGAGTGTTAATCTGCAAGAAACAACATAAAAAAGAAAACCTTGTCAACTTGCTGAAAATTAGGCACGGAACACATAGCATCAGGGAAAAACAAAGAAAAATGAAATCGTAACTTATACTAAAACACTTCCCTCAGAAGTACTGGAACAATTAAAAGATAAAGAAGGAAGAAATTAATCTTGATATTAAGAAAAGAAGGCAAAATTTTAACATTCGCATCCACGTATGCTCCCAATACAGATAAGGAACAATTCTATGGAAGCTTCTTCCAGAGGTTAATAAGGAATTGTAGAGAAGGAAGTTATCACAGAAACATGGATGAAGTGCTAGACCAGAGCTTGGTCAATCATCTCTTGAAGAAAAGAAAAAAAGAGGAACAGTTTCCAAGAAAGTTTTTTTTGTGATATGGATATTTGACCAATGTTGGGAGATTCAAAATCCGTTAGGGGAGAATATTGGAAAATATGATAGAGATTATGTTTCTTTCTGTAAGCACCAAGTGTACTCAAGTATTCATATGGGCTTGATCTCTAAGGCTGTCCCACCATCTATCAAAAAAGTACAGATTTTTTCTGTGATATGGGCATGTGATTTCAAAAAGAAGATAAAATCTGTGAAGCAAGATCATTTTGGAAATACAAACAAACCAGATAATCTTATGACATCACATCAGAAAAGAGAACAAAAGTAGAATAATAACAGCAAAAAGTAATGGAACAAATTCTTACATCCAACATTAACAGAATGTAATAACTGAAGAACTTGCAACCATTCATTATATGCTTTAGATTCTACACCCCTAATCACCTTTGTTGGTATTCTCTGAGTTCTCTATAGAGGGTCAATATATATATTCTTTGTATTGTGGTGACCGAAACTGGATGTTGTATTTCAAGTATGGTCTTACCAGTGGTGGTACACTTCATTTGACCTTGATATTGTCCCTCTGTTGATGCAGCCTAGGATTGTATTGGCTTTTTTGGCAGCTGCAGCTCACAGCTGGCTTATACTTAAGTGGTGGTCCATTAGGAGACCTAGATCTCTCCCACAGTCACTACTTTTCTTTTTACCCTTTCAAATATTTTATTAGTTTATCAAAATATAAAATACAGAAGTACAAAGAAAAATGAAAATAATTGGAAAATAAGGGAGGAAAAGGACTAGAGAAAAAATGCAGGCTAAAGGGATAAAGAAAAAAGAAAAGCATTGATTTCTGACTCCTTTTGGTGCAGTAGAATAAGTTAGTAACATGAAACCTCAGCTTTTTACTTTTATATAGTAATATACACTAGCCATTTCTATAACAACAGATCTATCTAATCAGCAAAACCCAAAATCAAAGTTTCATTTTTTTACACTTCAAGCACAAAGTCCAAAAGCAGTTTCCAAGTAGAAACAAAATTAATTGTGTTGTTTTCTTTAATCACAGCAGTCAATTTAGCCATGTCTGCTAACTCCGTTAATTTTGCAGCCATTCATCCATTGTGAGAATCAAAGCATCCTTTCATTTTTGTGCATAAAGTATTCTTGCTGCCATCAACATATATAACATCAAACTTCTTTTTTTTCCAAGTTCCTTATCCATTAAACCCAAGAGAAAGGTTTCTGGTGGAAAAGTCCACCAGTTTTACCTTGCTACCATTTCTTTTCTGAAAAAAGCTTCCTGGGACAACACCCAAAGGGCATCTTCACAGAGAATCTATTCCAAACTTTTAGGCTAGCAAATCTAACAGAGTAATTATTGAAATCAACATTTACTTTCACCTAATCATACCATGATTAGACTCACTGGAGAAGAGCCTAATGCTGGGAAAGGTGGAGGGCAAGAGAAGAAGGGGACGACAGAGAATGAGGTGGCTGGATGGAGTGACTGAAGCAGTAGGCGTGAGCTTAAATGGACTCCAGAAGATGGTAGAGGACAGGAAGGCCTGGAGGAACATTGTCCATGGGGTCACGATGAGTTGGACACGACTCCACAGCTGACAACAACAACAACAACAATCATACCATAAATAGCCATGCCATCCAAATCCTAATTCATGGCCTTCCAGCTCAAGTAATCTCTTATTTTGGAGTGTCACCCACACTTTTAGTCAGACCAAACAACAGGCATCAAACTATAATTTTAAAACTGGTAAACCCAAACCTCCCCCCCCCCCCGCCTTTTTTAGCATCTTGCAGTAATTTATATCCAATTCTTGTTTTCCCCCCCTTGCCATACTGTATAAAATAGAGATGTCCATCTCCCATTGTTTAAATGGAGTAGCAGTTATAAGTATTGGCAAAGTATGAAACAGAAAATGTATCTTTGGTAAAAACATTCATCTTAATTACAGAGATTCTACTCAATATTGATAGTTGCAATTTATTCCATCTTAATAAATCTTTTTATTATCATTCCAAAGTGACACAAAGATATTTTGAAACAGTTTAGCATTTCTATTTGTCAATATAACCCCCAGGTATTTCACTTTTTTCTCCCTCTTGAATCCCAACCTTTTAATCAATATTTCATAATCATCTGAGGTCATATTCCTAACAAACATTGTTGTTTTCTGTTTATTTAATTTGAAGCCTGCTAAAGCTCCAAACACAACTATTCTATATTGATTTGGGGTCTTGCAAAAATATAACTAAATTGTCAACAAATGCTCTCAATTTATAAACTTCCTTTTTGATATTTATACAGTACCTGTTACTTTCTCATCTCGCCTAATATCCTTACTCAAACCTTCCAACACCAATATATACAACAGGGGAGATAAGGGACCTCCTTGTCTCACGGTCACTGCTTTTCTTGCCTGAGTGTAAAACCTTACTTTTCTCAGTAATGAATTGCATTCTGCTGAGGAGGGCCCAGTGTTCAAGTCTGTCAGGATTCTTCTGGATCTTGAGCCTATCTTCTAAAGTGTTGGCTATTCCCCCTAATTTAGTATCATCTGCAAATTGGATGAATTCCTCTTCTGTCCCTTCATCCATATCATTTATGAAGATGTTGAAGAGTATTAGGCCTAAGACTGAACCTTGTTGGAGTATCTGCTGCATACTTCCCTCCATGTAGATGCAATTCCGGAATGCAATAAGATTTGTCTGACATGATTTGTTTTTGAGAAACCCATACCAGCTTCTAGTAATAGCTTTGCTTGTTTCTAAGTGTTTTCAGTTCAAATGCTTGATTGTCTTTTCCAGGAACTTATCAGGTATTGATTTCAGGCAGATTAGTCTGTATATTTCCTGGATCCTCCCCCCCCCACACACTATTTTGAAGATGGGCTTAACATCAGCTCTTTTCCAGGCCTCTAATAGTTCCCTGTTGACCCAAGAACTTTGAAGGATATGTTTCAGTGGTTCCAAGATACAGCTGCCAGCTCCTTCAGAATCCTGGCATGTAATCCATCTGGTCCTGGTGATCTGAACTGATCTACAGTGGAATGGTGTTCTCTAGACATTTTCTTGCCTATTTTGATTTGTAGTCCTATTCTGTCTTTTATGGTTCTTCTTTTGATAAGCTGGACTATTTATTTCCTTTTGTGCGAAGTCATATGCAAAGTATCAATTAAGCAGTTACATTTTCTCCCTGCTACCCATCATCTCCTTGCCATCTTCTCATATTAGTGAACTGATTATTTCCTTGGCTTTTTTCTTGTTTTTTTACATTTTGAAAGAAGCTTTTTAAACTTATTGTTGACATTTGTTGCACATCTTAGTTCTTTCTGAGCCTTAGCTTTCCTGACTTTGTCTTTGCTGCATTGAGCTATTTGTTGGTATTCTGCTTTAGTAACGTGTCCCGGTTTCCATTTTTTATGCTTGTCCAATTTGTCTCTCAGTTTATCAAAGAGTTCTTTATGCAACCATGCTGCTTTCATCTGGGGTCTCTTATTTTTCTTTCTCAATGGTATTGTGCTAGACATGGCTTTTATAATCCCATTTTTCAGTGTTTCCCAAGCTTCTTGAGTTGTTTTCCCCTTTAGGATTTCCATCCATGGAATCTTTCCTAAATTTTAAATTTGTTGAAATAAGCTCTCTTAAAGTCTAATATATTAGTTTGACTTTGTTCTATTACTTGCGCTTGCATTATAATAAATTCCAATATGACATGGTCACTCTCCCCAAATTTTTCTGCAGTTTCAACCCCTTCTATCATTATATCCCTATTAGTAAAAATTAAGTCCAATATAATTGACCCTCTGGTTCCCTCCTCTACCGTTTGGATGACAAAGTTATCTTCTAGGTTCATCAGGAACCTGCTTCATCTCCCACTTGATGCAGAGTTTATCCCCCAGTTAATGTCTGGGTAGTTAAAGTCTCCCATTTTTACTGTAGCATGCTTCCTTAGAATATATAACTGATTAGCAAGAAGTTCATCTATTTCTTCTGTTTGATTAGATGGTTTATAGTATACACCCATAGCAATGTCATTGCTTTTTCCTTTTATATTAACCCAAATTCAGGTTAAGAAGGTTTTCATTTTTGTGGAGGGGTTGCATTTCTGTAAAGTTGTGGTTATTTCCTTACATATAATGAACACCACCTGTTCTTTTGTTAGATCTGCTTCTTCTGAACAATTACAATCCTTCTAGCAGTATGTCCCAGTTCTGAATTTCACCCCACCAAGTTTCAGTAATGGCAACAATGTTGTATCTGCCCTCAGTACATCAAGTTTGTTTTGTTTGTTTCTCATACTTTGAGCTTTAATGTATAGGTATTTGAGTCTTTTTTCACTGACCCTGCATTTAGTTCCTACATCTCCTGTTTTGTATTTGAGTTCCTCTTCTTTCTTACCATTTGGTTGATTGTTTTAAGGTTTATGCATGGGACTAGATTCTAAAAAGGGACGCGGTGGCTCAGTGGGTTAGGACGCTGAGCTTGTCGATCAGAAGGTCGGCAGTTTGGCGGGTCGAATCCCGAGTGCCGCGTAACAGAGTGAGCGCCTGTTACTCGTCCCAGCTTCTGCCAACCTAGCAGTTCGAAAGCACATAAAAATGCAAGTAGAAAAATAGGGACCACTACGGTGGGAAGGTAACAGCGTTCCGTGCACCTTTGGCGTCTAGTCATGCCGGCCACATGACCACGGAGACGTCCTCGGACAAACGCTGGCTCTTCGGCTTTGAAACGGAGATGAGCACCGGCCCCTAGACTTGGAAACGACTAGCACGCATGTGCGGGGGAACCTTTACCTTTACCTTTAGATTCTAAAAATTGTTTTCTTTCCCCCTCCAGTTTTAGTTTAAAGACCTTTGGATAATCCAAGGCAATTGTTTTCCAAAAACCTTCTTCCCAGTTTTTGTGAGATGTAGTTCATTCCCAGCCATTAGTCCTTCAGGTAGTATTATTGACCATGTTCTGGGAATCTAGAATTCTTTTGACAGCATCATCCTTTAAGGCAGTGGTTTACTTCAAAAAAATTGCCATTCCTTCATTGTATGTCTATCTTTTGTTGTGTGTACAGATGAAAATCTCATCTGTGCACCCAACTCTTTTGCTTAGTTTGCCTAGTTTCTTGATATTGCTTTCAGGCTCTTTGTCATATTATTCATCCCCATATGAAAGAGGAGAAGGTGATAATAATCTGTGGGTTTAATTATTTTAGTAGGCCTCTCAATCATATCTCTGATCTTTGCTCCTGGGAGACAGCAAACCTCCCTAGATAGATTGCCTGGTTTACAAATTGTTGATTCAGTTCCTTTGAGTAGTGAATCTCCTATCATCAATGGGCACCATTATCCATCACATGCCATCATTAGTTCATCTCTTCTTTAAATGGAAATATTCTTCAAAGGAGAAAGAAAAGGAAAAATTGCTAACACAGGAGATCACAGATTAATATGCAGCACAAACATGACCATATCTTCTAATAGTGTAGACAAAATATTTCTGGATGTACCTAAGCAAATTATGAACTCCACAGATGATATCACTTTTAAACTTAACACTAATGATATTTTCTGTATCTTTGTAACATTTCCTTCATATATGAATTTGGTTTGGTCCTCTAATATGTGACAAAGTTCTTTTATGCTTTAGCACTAGTTCTTCAAAGATTTATTTTTAAATTTGCTTTTATTCAGAAATTTGGAGACCACTTGACTCTTGGTGATTCTGAGCTGCTTACATTTATCAATGGCCTGAAGACCTACAAAAACCCAAAGCCATCTAACCAGGGCTCCAACCACAACCAATCACAAAATCTAGGGGAATAGCCAAGTCATCAGTAGTTTTCTGAATGTCACCAGAGTGCTAGCAATCTGGATCTCTGGGTGGTACTTGTTCTGAGATGGCACATTTCCTGGAGTCCCACCATTAATTGATGGAGCCATACTGTTTCAATTTGCCCAATTTTATTAGTAATTGAATTGCACTCAGAAGTCTGCCACAGTTCACAGCTCGCATGGGTGTAATGAGGCACAAACACTCTCTATGCTGCCAGATACTGGGCCAGGTATAGTCACTGAGAGATCTTCAAGAAAGCCACATGTATAACAGATTACAATATTCCATTAATCAAGCGACTAATGCATGAGTGACTGTGTGAAGGGCCACAATCCAAGGATCACAGTGAATGACTACTGTACCATTCAGAATGTAGTATTTATAAACTCCCATTTAAAACAAAATTCAGAAAGGTGTCATATTTGTCATTTTATTCTCCCAGGTAAAGTCCAAGAAGAAATTGCAAAAGAGATTGGTGACCTCCAGCCAAGGACAGAAGACCGAGCAAAAATGCCTCATACGGATGCCGTAATTCACGAAGTTCAAAGGTTTGCTGACGTTGTTCCCTCCAATTTGCCACACGCAACCACCATGGATGTAACTTTCAAGGGTTTCTTCATCCCCAAGGTGATCAGTCTGAAATTACTGCATGAGACAAGGCCTAGCCTTTTTTAAACATACAAGATAGAATTTTAGTAAAGTGCAGTTTTTGTTACTTACTTTTTTTCCTTTAAAGTAATATCAGAAAAACAAAAATAACAAACAGAAATATGTAATATAAAAATACACAAGAGGTTAAAAAGGTAAGTGAAAACAAAAATACAACAGAAAAAAATAATTGCAAAAGAGACTGAAGTTTCTCAGCAACAGACAGACCACCAAGCAAAATGCCTTACACTAATGAAGTTCAAATTCACGAAGTTCAAAGGTTTGCTGACATTGTTCCCACCAATGGATGTAACTTTCAAAAGCTTCCTCATCCCCAAGGTGATCAGTCTAAAATCACTGCATTGTATAAGATCTAATCTACCAAGTGCACTACAGTGAGGTGGAAAAATCAGTCCTTAAAGAAATGGACTTGGCTAACTCAAGTTGATCTGTAGAGCCTGTTATTCATTCATTCGTTCATTCATTTATTCATTTATTTATTTATTTATTTATTTATTTATTTATTTATTTATTTATTTATTTTTCTATAGCGCCCTATTCCCGAAGGACTCAGAGCGGTTTACAGGGCAGCATATAAAAGACAATATAAAAAGATAATATAAAATTAAAATGAATTAAATTAATTAAAGCCCAACAATTAAAACAATATTAAAAAGCTAAAACCCCTTCAGTCCAGGGCTGATAGATCGAAAAGCCAGGTTTTCAGGTCCCGGCGAAATGAACGCAGATCGGGGGCGGTCCAGAGTTCCATAGGTAAATCATTCCAAAGGGCAGGCAGGCAGAAAAACACTCCTATATGCCTATTTCAAAGTGCCAATGGCAGATGTTTTTCTTTGGTATCTGGCATTCCCAAATTGCCCCCACCTCTTGATTTATGGGAGATGCTTTCCTCTCCTTTTATTTTTTTTTACTTTGCCCTCATCTGCTTCTCTTCAGTAAGTCTTTATTGTTTGTTTTGGGTCCTGCATTTTGAGTCCACAAGTTTAAGGTATCATGTTTCAGTGTAATAAAATACAGCTTATCCAACTATTTAGAATTGGTCCAGTTGATAGTCTGTTAATTTGCCTGATGTTTAAATTTTTTGCATCTGTCAATTTCTCTGTGCACAATAATTAAATCATACATATATATGCAATACAATTTTTAAAATTTAGTTTTAATATTTTGAAATTGAATGTTGCTCCAGGCCCAATTATTGATTTTAAAAATCAATAATATAATAATATAACATAACATAACATAACATAACATAACATAACATAACATAACATAACATAACATAACATAACATAACATAACATAACATAACATAACATAACATAACATAACATAACATAACATAACAATATAATACAATACAATACAATACAATACAATACAATACAATACAATACAATACAATACAATACAATACAATACAATACAATACAATACAATACAATACAATATATAATATAGCCATGTATTAAGAGGACGTGCTCCTTTTCATATACCTTTTTTATCCTTTCAATTTTTTAGGGCACGTACATCGTTCCCTTGCTGACTTCTGTGCTCCATGATGAATCTCAGTGGGAGAAGCCTCATGAATTCTATCCTGAGCATTTTCTTGACTCTGAAGGAAAATTTGTGAAAAGAGATGCATTCATGCCATTTTCTACAGGTGAGATTCTCTGATGTCATAGAGTGTGTTCTGTGAAAGGCAACCCTTAATGCCTTCTTTGAAAAGAAAACAATTGATAAAAGCTTGATCTCATAGACCTTATTGTGATGAGTTTAGGCCTCATGGACAGACTCATTCAGGGACAAGTCTGTTGATTCCAGAGTCTGCCAGGGGAATCCTCAGCTCTGTGCCTGAGTTACTGTTGTTATTCCTGCTGTGCTGGCCTCAGCATCTCTGCATTTTGGCAGTCCAGGCTGACTGGGGCCTTCAAATGAACATAGAACTTTGAGTCTTCTTAGCCTGAACTCTTTATTAGCTTTTCTTAAGCTTTTATTCTTAGGTCAGAGCAACATGGCAGAGCATAAAATGCAATAAAGCAAAATAAAATAAGAGCGTTAGAAAGATTAAAATTAAACCAGAGCTACAATTAAATACATTTTTAAAAATCTTTTTAAGTTTAAATGACAGCAAAGCAAAAATAGCATCCTGAATTCTAATGCTTTGAAACACATCTAAAATAACCTAATTCAGTCATTTTTTTAAATCCCATTTATATCCGAAGACTCAGGGCAGCTTACAATCTAAGCACAAATCAATGTGCTTAGCACATTAGAGGTCCAAGCCCTTAAGCTCACCTACTGTTAGTAGTTTGGCCCTGATTTCATTCTAAGCTGGGCCATAGAGGACAGATGCAATAATATTTTCCCCTTGACAGACCACACAGAGACAGAGATGCTGTTAAACAGGGTGCTTATCAGGATAAAAATATCCTGACTACAATCGAATATTTATCGGCATTTTTTTCAGGAAGGCTTTCTCTGAAATTTTCTGTTTCAAGAACTAAAATTTCCCCAAAGAGCAGAGAATTAGATAAGCAGAAGGGATTCCCTGGAGAAGCCTAAAATCTTCCTCATGAAGTTTTTTTGGATTATGTCCAATTGAGTAATAACCCACTCATCCCAACACCTATCTTGGCTCCATAAATATCTAAGTTATTGCCTTTCTCTACAATATATTAATTGCCCTCCTCTGGAATAAAGAACTTAAGGATATTGCCCACACCTTTTTTCCATCTGCAGGACTAATAAAATGTCATTCCTAGATAGTTAAAAGAGAGGCATTACTCCATTCATAGGCATTAATTTTCAATCTTTTTTTACTTTATTTTCAAATTAAGAAACCTGCTGCCATTTAGTGGTTGGAAAAATTCTCTGTCCACATTTCTTTACTGCATTTTTACTTCTTTCCATATCTTTAATCTGTTATTGTTTTACTGTGTGCTGCTCTGTCTGTGGACATAAGACATTGGGAAACCATGTCAAATAGTTTAAGAAACCAATAAACACACCTCTCTCTCTCTCTCTTTGCCATCTATGCTTTCTTCCAGGTCGGAGAATATGTGCTGGTGAGAACCTTGCCAAAATGGAGCTCTTCCTGTTCTTTACCAACCTCTTGCAGAAATTTACTTTCCAGCCACCCCCGGGAATTTCTAAAGATGACCTGGATCTGACTCCTAGTATTGGGCTTACCTCTACTCCCATGCCTTACAAGACCTGTGCTGTGTTACGCTGATCTGACAAAAAAAAATTATAACAAGCTGTTTTCTCAGTCTTGAATTGCCTTCATTTTAAGAGGCACAATTTAACAACAGAATTCAGTATTGTCTATATTTCATCTGTTGTTTAAAAAATGAATGGTAATAACCTATAAATTCATGAAATGTAGATTCTGATAGGGAAATTAATAAGGAAATCATGGAATGCAAAGTGCTTTTCTTTTCTTCTTTTCTTTTCTTCTTTTTCTTGCCATTTGTTTCCTTATTTGTTTACTATTTTTTTGTCTTTTTCAACTTAAGAAGTGGGTATCTTTTTTTTCTGCAACAGTCCCCCAATAGTCAATGTAGATATTTGCTTGTACACCATCCAGAATCCCTCTGTGAAAGCAATGGGCAATATTACAAGGTTGATCAATAAATAAATGCCTAGGTCTCAATTATATTCTTTCTTTTAAAATATTAATGTTAGTAATGGTAGAAGTGGTAACAATAATTATGATTAAAAAGTCCACTCTAGACTACATATATAATCAGGAAATTCTGATCAAAATATTAACAGGTAACAAATGAGATTCCGCAACATTCAAGAACTTCCTTTTTCTTGGAAAGAAGATGCAATTTCTTTGCTATCTAACAGGAGGAATGACCCAACTTGTCCAACACCATAGTGACCCATCTCATTACATAATGTAGATAATTACCACAAAAACACTAAATGTGCTTATACCATTTCAGACAAGTAGCTGTCCAGTCTTTTCTTAAAAACCTCCAGTGATGAAGCACCTACAACTTCTGAAGGCAAGCAGTTCCACTGGTTAATTGTCCTCACTGTTAGGAAGTTTCTCCTTAATTCCAGGTTGCTTCTCTCCTTGATTAGTTTCCACCCATTGTTTCTTGTCCTGCCCTCTGGTGCTTTGGAAAATAAGTTGACCCCCTCTTCTTTCTGGCAGCCCCTCAAATACTGGAGTACTGCTAGCATGTCTCCTGTTATGTATCCAGGTGCAGGCATCTACATAGCAGCAGCCACCAGGGGGCGTTGGCCTGGATGGTTTCGGCGGGAAACCCAGTTTCGGCAGGAAACCTAGGGCCAACCCCATTGGCCAGCTGCCTACCTGGCCAGGTATATAAGGAGGCCAGGTAGCCCTTGTTCTTCAATACGAAACCCCCCCCAATAAAAGAGCTGAACTCGTACTCCGGCTGGCATCTCTTCCTTGCGTCAGACCCACTACATTACATCTCCCCTATTTCTTCTTTTCTCTAGACTAGCCATACCCAATTCCTGCAGCCGTTCTTCATATGTTTTAGTCTCCAGACCTTTTATCATTTTAGTTGCTCTTCTTTGCATTTTTTTCCAAAAATTTCAACATATTTTTTGTAATGTGTTTCAAATAAGTTTAAATCTGTTTGCAAAAGTTTTGTAAGTCCCATCCATACATACAGTATTTTTATAGTATGTGATATAATTTAAGTCCATGCACCTGTTTTGACTTTAGATATTTGCTTCCCACCCCTTCATGGATTACTGCCTTGTCATGACGAAGGGGCTTGCGTAATTCAATGAAGCTATGAGCTATGCCATGCAGGGCCACCCAAGATGGAAAGGTCATAGAGTTCTTGTTAGAGATTAAACTTGTTTGGGTGACAATATTATATAATGGAGTAAAAGCACCTTTAAGGAGTTAAACGGTCTAAGGGTGTGGCTGTAATTATTCCACATAAAAGAGAGTTAGATGTTACACGTAGTTGCTCTTGTATATGTGTTTGATGTTAGTGTTTGGATACCTCTTGTTCTCTTGTTTGCTAACTTGATATTTATTCTCTCAAGAATCAACTGCTTGCTACAGTGTATATTGTTTTTGATATTGGTAAGCAGCTTTTGTATTTTGATACTATGTTTTTTTTATGGACTGACTTTTATGTGCATGATACTGGATTGATACTTGGACTATTTCTTACTGTGTTTCTTTTTGTTGTCTGAGTAAAAAATAAGTTATAAAACTCGTGTTAGTGCATTACTGTTTGCCTAAAAGTCCCAGTACTACTTCCACTGTGTATTAATAATACTCTGTTAAACAAACCATTTTTTCAACAACATATTCTAACAATGGTTATGGGCCCAGATCCAGTGTGGTGCTGAGGACAGGCACAGTATTGTATTTATATATCCTAACTGAGTTTTCAAATTCAGACAATGGCACAAGGACTATTCAATCCATTCTGCATTACCCGGCTTAATGGGTCAAACTACGTATCCTGGTCTACACAATGTAGTTTGCTATTACAAAATCAAGGTCTTTGGAAAATAGTCCATAATCCTCCTGATGTAACTGCCTGGGATCCAACTAATGAAGAAGATAACAAGAAGATTGTAGACTTCAATAAAGACAATGATAAGGCTTTATCTATTATTGGGCTAACATTAGGAGACCAACAGCTAGTCCATGTGCGTGGAGAAGAGTCTGCTGCTAAATGTTGGGCTAAGTTGAAAAAGACTTTTGTTCGGGACAGTGTTGGTGCTCATATAAATCTTACCAGAAAGCTATTTAGAGCTAGACTGGAAAAGAATGGCGATATGTTAGCTCACCTTAACTTTATAAAAGCAACTTTGTTGGAACTGCAAGAAAAAGAACTTATTTTCTCAGAGCTTCACCAGGTTTACATCATTTTATCATCATTGGATGAGAGCTACGATGCCTTTGTATCGTCCTTGGAGGTTTTGTCCAAAGAAGACCTAACTGTTTCTTCAATAACTGGAAGGTTGTTGGAAGAATCAAGATGTCGTATGGAGAGAAAACAGTTGAGAGAGCCATTGCAACAAGAAATAAAGAAGACTGAATCTGCTTATATTTTAAGGAAATGCTTTAATTGTGGGTTAAAGGGACATATTGCTAAGTTTTGTCAGAATAGTAATTGTCAGAGAAAGGAAAGCCATAGAAAGAATAAAAAGCTGATTAATGTAGCTGTAGCTAATAGAACTACTAATAACCACAATTGGTGGGTGGTAGATAGTGGAGCTACACACTGTATTTCAAAAATAAAAAGGGATTTTGAGAATATAAGGTCTAGTAAAAAATATATTTCTATGGCTAATGGCTGGAGAGTCAAGGTCTCTGGAGAGGGTAAGGTTTACTGTTCATTTTTAAAACAAAATTTGGAAATGCTATATGTTCCCAGATGTGATTATAATCTATTATCAGTTAAGGCATTATTGGAAGCAGGTTTTAAAGTTACTTTCCAAGGGGAGGAATGTCTTATTCAAAAGAATGAAGTGAACTTAATAGCTAATATGAAAGACGGTTTGTTTGTAATTAGCAATGATCCTATTATAATGGCTACTACTTGTACAAATCAAAAACCACATGATGAATGTATTCATTTATTACATAGAAGATTGGGTCATGTGAATTTTAATACATTAAAAAGAACTGTAGCTTTGTCTAATGGGTTTAAGTTAAAGGCTTGTAAGAAATATCTGCAGTGTAACGTATGTGGTAGAGAAAAGAGCAGGGCAGCACCAGCTAATAGGTTAGATGGATTTAAAACCACAACTCCATTAGAACTGGTATTTATGGATTTGATAGGTCCTATGAAACCCAGTTTAGGGGGTGCTTGCTACATATTAAATATTCTAGACCATTATAGCAGATATGGGTTCTGTTATCTCCTTACGTCAAAAAATGAAACTATACAAACAATATCTAATTGGCTCAAGTTTGTACAAAGGAAAACTCAGTTAAATGTAAAAACCATAATAACAGACAATGGAACTGAGTTTGTTAATAAACAGTTCAATGAGCTGTTAGTTTCAGAGGGAATAGAGCATAGACGTACAGCTCCTTATAGACCTCAGCATAATGCATTTGTTGAACGGAGGGGCCAAACATTGCAAGCTATGATTAGATCTATGATTGAAGATTCTGGTTTACCTGATAGCTTATGGGGAGAAGCAGCAAAATGTGCTAATCATATTTTAAACAATGTGGTTAGTTCAGCTACAGGTAAAATTCCTTATACCTTATGGTATAAGAGAAAACCAAATCTTAGTTATATTCACACATTTGGGACACCTGCTTGGGTACATATTCCAAGTTCAATAAGAAATAAAGGAGAACATAGAGCTAAACAATTATTTTTGTTGGCTATGAGTTAAACCATAAGTCTTATCGGTTCTGGGAGAAAGGTACTAAAAACATTTATTGTAGTTCTAGCGCTGTTTTTCAAGAACAGTCAGGCTGGGAAAGGGTAGAAGATATTGTATATATTCCTCAACAAGATTTAACTAACTCCTCAAATGAAAGTGATAAAGAAGAGGAGGAACCTGCTAGAGAGATCAAACAAGAACCACTGATAGTGGAGACAGGAGAGGAAGAAGATAATAATGTAAATGTACCTATAAGTCCAATAATTCTCAGAAGGTCTAACAGGGAAAGACGACAGCCTGATCGTTTCGAGGCAGGTTTAATTTGTCAAATAGACATTGAACCTTCTAATGTTGAAGAAATAAAAATGTATCCTGAGAATGAAAGAAAGAATTGGAAAGTAGCTATGGATAAAGAAATAAAGTCTTTGCAAGATCTTAATGTTTATCAAGAGGTTAAAATACCTAAAACAGAAAAGTTAATTGGATGTAAATGGGTTTTTAAACTGAAAGAAAGTGTTACAGGAGAGGTAATACATAAAGCAAGATTAGTTGCTCAAGGATTTGCACAGAATAATAGTGATTATGATGAAGTATTTTCCCCAACGTTAAGAGCTTCCACTCTTAGGGCTGCTTTAGTTTGGGCAGCAAATAAGAATTATAGTATAAAACATGTAGATATTGAAACTGCTTATTTGCATGCAACATTAAACCATGATATATATATGAAAGTTCCATCAGGAATAGAAAGTAAGGTAGGGTACTGTTGGAAACTGAATAAGAGTTTGTATGGTTTAAAACAGTCAGGTTATGAGTGGAATAGATGTTTAGTAAAAGAGTTAAATAGTTTGGGATTTAAAGCTAGTATTGCAGATCCTTGTTTATTTATAAAACAGCAAAATAGTGAATTATCATTGTTATTATTATTCACTGATGATATTGCTATTATAGCAAAAGATGAAACAGAAACTGAAAGAATAATTTCAGGGTTAAAAAGAAAATTTAGAGTAAAAGATCTAGGAGCTATTAGTCATTATCTAGGGCTGGATATTGTCAGGACTAGTAAAGGATTTAAATTGTCTCAAGCTAAGAAAATTAATGGTTTGCTGAAACGTTATAATATGGAAAACTGTAAACCAGTAAAAACACCTATGGTTCAAGGTTTTGAGAGTTCAGCAGATAACAGCAATGTCTTTGATAAAAAGATATATCAATCATTAATAGGCAGCTTGATGTATTTATGTAACTGGTCAAGACCTGATATAGCATTTACAGTTAATCATTTAGCTAGATATTGTGAGAATCCTACAACCAGATGTTGGCAAGGTGCGAAAAGAGTTTTAAGATATTTGAAGCACACCATACATTATTCTCTATATCTAGAGCCAACAAAGGAATTGGAACTAAAAGCATTTGCAGATGCTAGTTTTGCATCTGATACTGTAACCAGGAAATCCACTTCAGGATTGGTTGTATTATTGGGAAACGCTTTAGTAGGATGGAGGTCTAACAGACAGAAGCATATAAGCTTATCAACAACTGAATCCGAATTTTCTTGTTTATCTTTATTATGTACTGAGCTATTGGTATGGAAACAATTATTGTTTGATATGGGTTTAAATTGTAATGAACCAATAAAAGTGTATGAAGACAATCAAGCAGCTATAAAATTAGCAACTAATGCTGCAGTGAAAACTAGATCAAAACATACGGATCTACGGTATCTAAAGGTCAGACAATGTGTTAAAGATAATTTGATTAAACTGGAATATTGTGCAACTGAAGATAATATTGCTGACCAGTTTACTAAAGCTCAGGGTGCTATAAAGCATAAATCTGTTTGTGATATGTGTAATTTGAGATTGTAAAAATATATGTATAATATGCCACCCAAAAGGGGAGATTGTTAGAGATTAAACTTGTTTGGGTGACAATATTATATAATGGAGTAAAAGCACCTTTAAGGAGTTAAACGGTCTAAGGGTGTGGCTGTAATTATTCCACATAAAAGAGAGTTAGATGTTACACGTAGTTGCTCTTGTATATGTGTTTGATGTTAGTGTTTGGATACCTCTTGTTCTCTTGTTTGCTAACTTGATATTTATTCTCTCAAGAATCAACTGCTTGCTACAGTGTATATTGTTTTTGATATTGGTAAGCAGCTTTTGTATTTTGATACTATGTTTTTTTATGGACTGACTTTTATGTGCATGATACTGGATTGATACTTGGACTATTTCTTACTGTGTTTCTTTTTGTTGTCTGAGTAAAAAATAAGTTATAAAACTCGTGTTAGTGCATTACTGTTTGCCTAAAAGTCCCAGTACTACTTCCACTGTGTATTAATAATACTCTGTTAAACAAACCATTTTTTCAACAACATATTCTAACAGTTCTGACAAAACGTGATCCACTGGAGAAGGAAATGGCAACCCACTCCAGTATCTTTGCCATGAAAACCCTATGGACAGTACGAAAAGGCAAAACGATATGATGCTGGAAGATGAGCCCCTCAGGTCAGAAGGCATCCAATATGCTACTGGGGAAGAGCAGAGGGCTAGTACTAGTAGCGCCGGAAAGAATGAAGCGACTGGGCCAAAGCCGAAAGGACGCTCAGCTGTGGATGTGTCTGGTGGTGAAAGGAAAGTCCGATGCTGTAAAGATTTTCTCTCCATAGGAACCTGGAATGTAAGATCCATGAATCAAGGAAAGCTGGACGTGGTCAAACAAGAGATGACAAGACTGAACATCAACATCTTAGGTATCAGCGAACTAAAATGGACAGGAATGGGTGAATTTAATTCAGATGACCATCAGGTATACTACTGTGGGCAAGAATCCCTCAGAAAAAATGGAGTAGCCTTCATAGTCAATAAAAGAGTAGGAAAAGCAATACTGGGATACAATCCTCAAAATGACAGAATGATCTCAGTTCAAATCCAAGGCAAACCATTCAATATCACATTAGTCCAAGTCTATGTCCCAACCACCGGTGCTGAAGAGGATGAAATTGACCGGTTCTATGAAGCCCTACAACACCTTATAGAAGTAACACCAAAAAATGATGTCCTTATCATCATGGGGGATTGGAATGCTAAAGTAGGAAGCCAAAAGATAACTGGAATAACAGGCAAGTTTGGCCTTGGAGTACAAAATGAAGCAGGGCACAGGCTGATAGAATTTTGTCAAGAGAATACGATGGTCATAGCAAACACTCTTTTCCAACAACCCAAGAGACGGCTCTACACATGGACATCACCAGACGGTCAACACAGAAATCAGATTGACTATGTGCTCTGCAGCCAAAGATGGAGAAGCTCTATACAGCCAGTAAAAACAAGACCAGGAGCTGACTGTGGCTCAGACCAGGAGCTTCTCATTGCAAAGTTTAGGCTTAAACTGAAGAAAGTAGGGAAAAGCACTAGGCCACTCAGGTATGAATTAAATTATATCCCTGTTGAATATACAGTAGAGGTGACAAATAGATTTAAGGAATTAGATCTGATAGACAGAGTGCCTGAAGAGCTATGGACAGAGGTTCGCAACATTGTACAACAGGTAGCAACCAAAACCATCCCAAAGAAAAAGAAATGCAGAATTCCAGAGAATAGCTAGAAGAGATAAGAATTCCTTCTTAAATGAACACTGCAAAGAAATAGAATAGGGAGGACCAGAGATCTTTTCAAGAAAATTGGAGAGATGAAGGGAACGTTTAATGTAAAAATGGACATGATAAAGGACCAAAATGGCAGGGACCTAACAGAGGCAGAAAAGATTAAGAAGAGGTGGCAAAATTACACAGAAGAACTATACAAGAATGAGCTTAATGTCCCTGATAATCACAATGAGGTGGTCACTGAACTCGAACCAGACATCCTAGAATGTGAAGTGAAGTGGGCCTTAGAAAAGCTGAGCAACAACAAAGCTAGTGGAGGTGACAGTATTCCAGCTGAGCTATTCAAAATCTTAAAAGATGATGCAGTAAAAGTGCTACACTCAATTTGCCAGCAAATTTAGAAATCTCAACAGTGGCCACAGGATTGGAAAAGATCAGTTTACATTCCAATTCCAAAGAAAGGCAGTGCCAAAGAATGTTCAAACTATCGCACCATTGCACTCATTTCTCATGCTAGTAAAGTTATGCTTAAAATCCTACAAGCTAGACTCCAGCAGTATGTGGATCGAGAACTACCAGAAGTACAGGCAGGATTTCGAAGAGGCAGAGGAACTAGAGATCAAATTGCCAACATACGCTGGATCATGGAGAAAGCTAGAGAGTTCCAGAAAAACATCTACTTCTGCTTCATTGACTATGCTAAAGCCTTTGATTGTGTGGATCATAATAAACTGTGGCAAGTTCTTAAAGAGATGGGTGTACCAGACCATCTTATTTGTTTCTTGAGAAACCTATATGTGGGCCAAGAAGCAACATTGAGAACTGGACACGGAACCACCGATTGGTTGAAAATTGGGAAAGGAGTCCGGCAAGGCTGTCTACTGTCACCCTGCCTATTTAACTTATATGCAGAGCACATCATGAGAAAGGCAGGGCTAGATGAATCAAAAGTTGTAATTAAGATTGCCGGAAGAAATATCAACAACCTAAGATATGCAGATGATACCACTCTAATGGCAGAAAGTGAAGAAGAACTAAAGAGCCTCTTGTTGCGTGTGAAGAAGGAAAGTGCAAAAGTTGGGTTGAAACTTAACATTAAGAAAACCAAAATCATGGCATCCGGCCCTCTCAATTCCTGGCAAATAGATGGAGAAGAAATTGAGGTAGTGACAGATTTTATTTTCCTGGGCTCCAAGATCACTGCAGATGGGGACTGTAGCCAAGAAATTAAAAGACGCTTGCTCCTGGGGTGGAAAGCCATTGCAAATCTAGACAGCACACTAAAAAGCAGAGACAAAACCCTGTCAACAAAAGTGCGTATAGTCAAGGCTATGGTCTTCCCAGTTGCAATGAATGGCAGTGAAAGTTGGACCATAAGAAAGGCTGAGCGCCAAAGAATTGAAGCCTTTGAACTGTGGTGCTGGAGAAGACTCCTGCGAGTCCCTTGGACTGCAAGGCGATCAAACCGGTCAGTCCTAGAGGAGATCAACCCTGACTGCTCTTTAGAAGGCCAGATCCTGAAGCTAAAACTCAAATACTTTGGCCACCTAATGAGAAGGAAGGACTCACTGGAGAAGAGCCTAATGCTGGGAAAGATTGAGGGCAATAGAAGAAGGGGACGACAGAGAATGAGGTGGCTGGATGGATTGACTGAAGCAGTAGGCGTGAGCTTAAATGGACTCCAGAAGATGGTAGAGGACAGGAAGGCCTGGAGGAACGTTGTCCATAGGGTCGCGATGGGTCAGACACGACTTCGCAGCTAACAACAACAACAACTTGCTTCCCTCCTTATTACTACATTTGGGACACAGTGAACTACCTGAAATATAGCTGTTAGGAATTTGTACTGCACCCTTTCCAGAGGAGTAAAAGAAGGATAAGATTCCAGCTGAGCACCAATGAGTAGTTGTGTGCAAGCCTTAGCTAAATGTAGCTTCAGTGCTACTGGAATATACTGTGCTCCTCTGGAGAAATGAAATGTTTGAATTGCCATATTTTGGGGGCATTTTGAATTACATAATTTTGATGTGCACTGCATTTAGTAGAGCTATGGAAAAACATGACAAAATATTTAAAGGATTTAACTTGCTTGATGTTCTGATCATTTATTCCCCAAGTGTGCAATTCAGGTCTTCTTGCAAAGATCATGATCTTAGTTTTACTATACTTGATTTTGAAAGTGTCTTCCAAGTAATAATAATGAGCCAGAGTGTTCAGAGCTCATCTAGGTCTAATTTGCATTTATATTAAAATGCTATATAATCTGCATATCTATTAGCTAATTTTGGAGGGTGATGTTCTAAAACGCAAATCTTCCTACAAAGATGCATTGCTCAATCCAACTGGCATAACCAGGTCTTCAGGCCATTTTGGGAGGCTAAAAGACAGGTGCAGTTCTCACCTCAGGAGGCAAAACGTTCCAGAGGATGAGAAACCCAGCAAAGAAGTCTCTTCTGGATCCTGCCAGCTGGAAGTCCTCAACCAGGTCTGCAACATGCATCTTATAGGAGTGTGGATTGGCCAATCCAATCCTGTTCTGTGAGATGGTTCCTTAGGTAACCTGGACCCATGTGATAAAGAGTTTAAAGGCGATAAGCTTGAATTGCATCTGGAAGCAAACTGGCAACCTTTTGCAGATTATGCAATATCAGTGTAACAAAGGCTGCCCTAGGAGCCCCAAGACTGGGCCATGCAGCTGCATTCTGTGCCAGGTATAGTTTCCAAATACTTTCTAAGGGTAGCCCCATATAGAGTGCTTTGCAGTAGCCCAGATGTGAGATGACCTGGCCTGAAGAACTGAGCACAGGGACCCATGATCCACGAAAGGTCCAAACTGGTGCACAACACAAAGTTGCACAAACGCTTTCCTAGCCACTATTGCCACTTCTGAGCAGGAATCGAGAGTCCAGGAGAACCCCCAGATTGTGTACTGGGTCTGTCTGGGGCAGTGTAACCCCTTCCAGAATAAAAGATGTTAAAGTCCCATATCCTGAAGCTCCACACATCCAAAGCCATTTGGTCTTACTAGGGTAGAATTGAAACCTATTGTCCCCCATCCAGACCCCCCCCCCACACACACACAGACTTCAGACACTGAGAGAGGGTGGTGACAGTATCACTTGGGTCACCATGGGTGGAAATGTAAAGTTGAATATCATCAGCATACTGATGGTACCTCATTGCTTAATGACAGATTATTTCACCCAGAGGCTTCATGTAGATGTTTAAAAAGAGTGGAAAGAGGACTATACACTAAGGCACACAACAACAGAACAGCTATGGACTGGACCTCTCACTTCTTATGAACACAATTGGGCCTGGCCTTGGAGAAAGGAGTCAAAGCAGTGCAAAACTGCATTACCTAGCTCTAAATCCTGCCATTGTCCCAAAAGGATACCATGGTCAATTGTATCTAAGGCCACTGAGGGGTCAAGGAGAACAAGGATGAATGAGCTACCTCCATCCCACTCTCACCAAAAATCATCAACAAATACAAGTAATGTTGTTTCTGTTCCATAGTAGGCTTGAAATCTCACTGGAAGGAGTCCAGATAATCCATTTCAACAACACAAGGTGCCACACAACCATTTTTAAATCATGTTTCCTAAAAGGAAACTGAGAGACTGAACAAAAATTGTCTGGACAGTATCAGCATTTTTTTTTAGGAGGGAACAGACCAGGGTCTCTGTGAAAGTCTTGGGAATGTCTCCTCCTGCAATGAAGAATTTATCATTACCTGAACCCATTATTCATATCGGGGAATCTTTCTTATTCTACACTTTTGAATGTCTAGTTTCCTATAATTTAACAATCTGCTATAAATGAAAGTTCTAGGATTACTTTTCTAAATAATTAAGGGAGGAATGTTAGGGCATAGTCCAGTATGTAAAGATGAAAACATGTTGTGCACTATAATTGCTGCTCCTCCCTGCTTTGCATCAATGATAATGATGTTGCAGTTTCCTCCAAAAATAAACACATAATCTAAGTGCATGAAGTGATTTATAGTATATACATCATACCATACCAAATTCTCCAAGGAAGGTACTGCTTTTCAGTTGTCAAAATTGGATAGCTCAGTTATAAAAATCAAACTGGAATTGATGCACTTATTCATTAGTGCACTTCACTGTTGGCTAATAAAGAGGGAGTACAAGATCTAGCATACAATATCAGCTACAAAAATTGGCATGACTATGGGATACCAGCAGAAGGTACACAAAGTTTTAATCACTTGCATACATGGTTGTTTAAATTTTGCATCCTAAAATATTTACATTCAGGCATCTGAGAATTTTCAAGTGAAATAAAATATTTCTATGGCTCTATCCTAAGTGCCATAGAAAATTGTTTTGACATCTTGAAATTAAATTGATTTGTTTTGGTGTAGAACAATTAATTTTACAGCAAGAAAAAACTTTAAATGAATTCATTAATTTGTTAATTTTGGTATAGTGGATTCAAATTATTCTCTAGACTATATATCCACCCCCATGGATCAAATCTTCCAACTCTTCTTAATTGCATATATTAAAGTTGAATTTTAATTGAATTGATGAGGTCCTCAAAAAATAAAAAAAGACATCAACAATTGTTCTCTCCTCTCCTCCTCTTCCTTCTCTCCTCTCACAAACCAAAGAAGGCCCGGAACATCTGCTCAAGAAAATAAAAGATGTAAATGAGAATTTTAGTCTCTTTCTGAACATCAAAAAAAACCAAGCTCATGACCACTGCAAGGAATGGAAATATTAAAACATAAATTGATGATGAACAGACAGAATATGTGGAAAAATACACTTTCCTAGAGTCACAGATTGCTCAAAGCAGTAAATGCAGCCAAGAAATAATATGTCAGATTGCACTGGGTCGCACAACAATGATGAACATGAGCCAAATATGGAAAAGCAAAGACATCAGCCTGGCAATCAAATGTAAGTTAGTCCACTCTATTTTATTTCACATCCCTATCTATGGTTGCGAAAGTTGGACCGTAAAAAAGCAAGACAGAAAGAAAATCAACTCAACTGAACTGTGGTGCTACAGAAGGTGGATTAGCGTGAGGCAAGACCAGGAGACAGCAGGCACGTTTCTCCAACGTTTATTTAGGGGAAGCACCGGCTTGAAACACCACCGGGACTCCCTGCTATTTATACATAACTTGGACAAGTAATAACCAATAACATTGCGGCGTTCCCCCGCCGCGTGGCTGCAGCCAATCAGGCACGGTGAGTTTTGACAGCCGCGAGCTGTCAGTGCACCGCGCCTCCGACCAGCTGGCAACATTTGACAGCTAGTCGCTACTTCGCATGCGCAGCCCTCGGCAACCTGATAGCTGTTATTGAGCTGCGCCTGCGCGGCCTCTTTGACAGCTGTCATGGTCAGCCGGTCGTCGCGCCTGTGTGTTTAGCAAGCGGCAGCCCGTTTGACAGCTGTCAGCGGGCTGCCGCGTTTTCTCCTCACAAACTGTGTGAGAGATAGGAACTTGTTTAATACACAACAGGAACTGTTTAATACACAACAGAAGGCTCCTGCATATTCTTTGCACAACATAGGTGAGTAAGAAGGAAGTACTGAAGCATATTATGCCAGACATGTTACTGGAAGAAAAAAATCACAAAACTGCATTTCACTTATTTTGGCCATTTCATGCGGGGGAATTCACTGTAGAAAGCAATGAGGCTTGGAAGAGTTAATGCTAAAAGGAAAAAGGCCAACAAAGAACATGGTGGCTGGATACGTTCAAAGCGGACACCAGCCTGACCTAGAACAACTCAAAGAAGTAGTGCAAGATAGGAAGATTTGGAGATATGTGGCCCATAGAAGCACCATGAATCAGACACACTGAATGGATAACATCATGATCATGATCATGATCATCATCATCATCATCATCATCATCATCATCATCATCATCATTCAAGTCAAACAATTTTTGAACCAGTCATTTTCTCTCAGCCCAACCCACCTGATAGGGTTGTTGTTGGGAGCCAATAGAGAAGGAAGGAGCATTGGGTGTATTTGTCAGGTTGAGTTGTTTAAAGGAAGGGTGTAATGGATATAAAGTACTCTTCATCTGTCACTACTTTGGGTCATGTCTAAACACAAGGAGGGAGGGAAGCATAAGTAAATTTCACCTCCTTCTCACAATCTGTTTTGCTGGAAACTGGCTGCAACACAGCTTCACCTACCCACAAACTCTTTCTGTGCAGCCAAAAGGGCAATAAACACAAGAATGGGGAAAGTTAGTTCATTCTTTTCCATTCTACCTCCACATACAGTATGTAGAAATTTAAGGGTGTAATAAAGAACAGTAAGAACTCATATACATATTATGGGAATATTTGGGAATCAATTAAACGGAGAAAGTAACATGATGTAGTTTTTGATCCACCCACTGCTGTTTTGTGAACTACAGCCTTTTACCAAGAACAGTCATCTGAGGTAGAGTTGCTTGATCTTGGTGTTACAAAATCTCTTTTGTTTTGAGAAGAACTTGCACCATATCAGTCCCAGCCAGAAAACAGAAACAAGGTTTGAGAACAAGAGGTGAACCTGTAAGAGAGAGCTAAATGACTATGTTTTCCTAAGTAAAGGATAGATACAGGGATGAGAATGTACAGATTTTTTTCCAAGAGGCACTGAACTAAAGAGAGCCTGTCTTCTGAAAGTATTCAGTCTCACAACTACAGTATTTCATTCTGTGAAAATGATAAGTATTTCCTTTGCTTGACCAATAGGCAGATGTTATGGAAGTTACAGTATGTCAGGATGCTTTTTGTTGACTATAGCTCGACTTTTAACACCATTTTGCTGAGCATTTTCATCGAGAAGCTGACTGACTTGAAATTCTCCCCTGCCATCTGCAATTGGATTCAAGACTTTCTCAGGGACCGGTTAAAAACAGTGAGGGTCGGGTCTGCTTTGTCCAACCCCTAAAGCTTTGCACCGGCTCGCCACAGGGCTGTGTGCTTAGCCCCTACCTGTACTCTTTATACACATATGACTGTGTATCATCTGACCCATTCACTGCGATAATTAAGTTCGCAGATGATACAACTGTGGTGGGTCTCATTACAGGTGGGGATGAGACAGCATACAGGGGGGAGGTACAAAAACTATCCATATGGTGTAGTAACAACAACTTGCACCTGAACATTGGCAAGACAAAATAGATGGTGCTAGACTTCCAGAGGAAAAAGGAGGAACCTGCCACACTTTACATTGGGGAGGACTGTGTGGAGAGAGTTTCATCCTTTAAATTTCTGGGAGTCTACCTCTGTGAAGATCTGACCTGGAAAGTTAACACAACCCAGGTGGCCAGAAAGGCCCAACAGAGACTTCACTTTCTCAGGGTCTTGCGGAAGAACAGGGTAGAACAACAGCTTTATGACCCTCTTTTACCGGTCTACTATAGAGAGAGTCCTCTCGTATGGTATTGTGGTTTGGTATGCTGGTCTGACAGCCGTGGATAGGAAAGTATTACAGAGGGTGGTGAGTACAGCACAAGACATTGTGGGCTGTCCCCTGACACCACTGGATGACATCGCCAGGGCTTATTGCCTTGGAAGAGTGAGGAAAATTCTCAGGGATGACTCACACCCTGGACGGTATCTCTTTACTCTCCTACCATCGGGTAGGAGATATAGGAGTATAGCCAGCCGCACCAACAGGCTGAAAAACAGCTTCTATCTGTGGGCTGTTAGGCTTTTGAATGAGAAATAACTTTTGTGAACTTTTATGAATTTTATGCAGAATTGACTTGGGAGGCCGGTGTGTGGTGTAGTTGGTTCACATGGTGTAGTAAGATGGAGGGTTTGTTGTCACTGTGTGTTGGGGGGGTGGGAGCACAAAGGGAGGCTCAGCTAATCTCAATGTACACATAGTTGTACTTTGACAATAAAGGTTCATTTCATTTTATTTCAGGATTGCCCTTTGGGTGACAACTTTCACATTGGTTGGAAGCTTTTCTAACTGCAATTCATAGTTCTAGAAGTTCTAGAAAGGAGCTTTGGAGGGGGTGAAGTCATATCCAGCACACTCATTGATACCTTTTAAAAGTTGCAGCTTTTCTGGAGCTCGTGTGTTAGCCATGATTTCCAAATAGATTTATATTTAAGGACCTGATTAAAGTGCATCAGTGCCCACTCCAGTTATACACTGTCTTTGAAGCCACAGGCCCACTAATAGACATAAGCATATTTTCAAACATTCACCTTAGCTGTTGCAACAGAGAAGAATGTCTCTTCCTCTGTCTTGGGCAAAAATGATGGATATGTTGGATCCAAGAAAAATTGATCCAAAAGTGCCGGCAGAGAGAACAGATTCAATATAGTGAAATACAATAAAATACAATGCCTTAGACATGAAATATCCAACTTAACAAAAGGAAATGTCTTACATGCAAGTTACAATTTTAAAGAAATAGATCACTTTGCAGTTGTATGCCATACTCAAGAGATGAGAAAAGTTACAAAGCACAGTGATTCCCAATCAGCTTATTTATTCTGCACAGGCTCTGCACAGGCTCTGGACAAACTGACATCTGGGCAGTGATGGAAGTCAGCCAGTTCACACCACTTCAGCAGAACCAGTAACTAATTTTTTGTTGCCCAGGCCCAGAATGGACTTCCAGAAGCAGCATCTACACAGAAAACCAGTAGTTTGCATATTTGAATCCCACCACTGGATCTGGGACTGAAAAAGCAGTAATGGGAGGGAAGGGCTGTTCAAAGGAGGAGTAAGAAGGAGAAAGTGGGAGAAGCCCAAGGGAGACCTCCTCCATCACCCTGCAAACACCGATTGAGGCTGACGCCCTGTTCCATGCCCAAGGGAGACCTCCTCTGTCACTTGTGGGCAGGGGCGGAGTGGGCGGTCCAGACATGCTGCACGCCAGTGGCAAGCGGAGATGGGGGGAAGCCTTCCCCTGCCTGCCTCTGCTTGTTGCCACAGTGTGGCATGTCTGGATCGCCTGCCTTCCCCCCCCTTCTGCCTCTGCTTCCAGGGTGGTAGAGGGGGTTTTCCTTGGGCATGGAGCAGGCCATCAGCTTCAGTCAGTGGTTTGGAGAACCTCCTCCATCACCCTGAGGAGCATTAGAGCAGCAAGACCCAAACAGCTGAAGGGAAGAGCTGAGAGAGAAAAACTCACCATCGGATTAAAGAAAAACTTGGAAAAACCAGAGATGGGAAGGCCAGGAATGGAGACTCAGATTTATCATAACTGGTGCGAACTGGCTGAATCCCACCACTAAAGCTCTTGTTGTCATGACCTTTAACTGAGTGAACCAGTGCATCATAGGGCAACAATTTTTGATTCAAAGTACTTCAAATAGGCAAACCTACAGAATGTGCCCAAAATCTGGGACCCATGACTCCCAAGGAGATGAAATTTGGGGAGGTTCTGGCTGCTTGATTGCTACTGGCTTCTGCTGGGTTTTCTCCTGCTTAAGTGGGAGGCTGGACTAGAAGACCTCCAAGGTCCCTTCCTGTTCTATTCTATTCTATTCACAATTTTTTCATGCCACACCAATTATCACAACTCTGGGTACTTTACTAATAGAGAAGTCTGGCGAACCAATGCCAGCAGAGCAAGAAGCCCAACATTCCCCTGGTGGTCTCTTCTGGTATTTCTGATCCTTGGGATGGATGCACAATCACAAGTGGCATTGGAGCAATCCAATCCAGGCCCTTGTTATATCCCTATTCCAGGCAGTGACAAGAAACACAGGCAAACTGTATCTCAGTTCTCTGGGACAAACCTCAGGCTCCCTCTCGAACTCTAAAGAATGGACCAAATGAATAGATGCTGCACCACCAGGTGTGAGACTCAGATTCTGCATTTCCAATTGACAATAAAACCTAGCAGTTATTTTGCTTTGCATTAGGGAGGCTGTTGTAATAGCAATAATCCCAGTTGATTGGGAAAGTGGAAGTACAGTGGACCGAACCTGTCCAGCCAACAAACAATGTTCATGCTGAGTTGAAATGGGTTTAGAGACAATTTATTTTAATAAGCCTGTTTTAAGAGTTGGAAAATGGATACTGAATGACATCTAGTGGTGGATTAGAGTATAGCAGTACAACTGCAATGACTGATGTTGACCTAGCAAGAAGTCTAGAAATAGATAACAGCTTAGCTTCTTTGTTGTTTGGTGACTCTTAGCTTAACCGAGAACAGCTGGCAACAGAGAAAAATATTTTGGCATACTTACTACCCTGACCTTCTTGAACTATAAACATCTACTGAACTTTGACTTTTAATCTTAAGAACTATTTGGAGAGAAGGAAAAACTTGACTTTTGGCTACGTTTGTCTGAGAGGGACTTTTGGATTGTTTTTAGGGTGGTTGAACATTTTGAACACTTTGAACATTGTGGATTACAAACTCTCCCTGACTGATAATTTTTGGACACCTGAGCAGAAGGACTGTTACAAAAACATTGCTTTTAGTGTTGGACTTATATCCTGGAACCTACTGGACTATAAACTAGATGAGACATTGTTCTATTGACATCAAGACTGGTGATATGAGATAAGACTAGTACTTGGGGATCAAAACAGTTTTGAGAGAATATCTGGAGGGGGGAAATAAAATGGATGCTTCACTTCCATTTGAAGCCCTCAGCTAGGTTTATCAAGGATTTGCAAGAGTGACGCTTCAAGAAAAAACAAATACTTTCCAGAAGGAAATATATTTCATGCTACAATCAATTCACTAAACAATTCTTTCACATAAAGAAAACACAAGAAGAAACTATGATGAGATTAAAAATAATTTAATTAACATAAATGAGCAAATCTCTAGTCTAATCTAAACCTACAAGTAGAAAGTTTCCAGAAAATGACCACAAAGTATGAACAAATAACTCAGAAAACAGAAGATGAATCAGAGGAAATTGATTCAAAGATGGAAGATATAAAAGAAGGGAAGTACGAATTGGCACAAATAAAACTCTGCAAGACTTAACTAATATAATGGAAATGGAAAAGGCACCTTATCCCTTAGGTCTTCAAAATATACCTGAGGACATATACCTGAAGATCTATAAAAAATGGACTATAGAACTGTTAGGGGAAATGCCAGAAAATGGGAGACAAAAAATGAAAAGAGAAGTTGAGGGAGAAGAAAAGTGGGAGCTGTTTAAGGAATATAAATGGGAGGAATTCCCCCTCAAAAATACCCTACTTAAATTGTCTTTCTGCTTTCAAGCAACATTCATAAAAATAGAGGAAAAATTCTTTGGTGATTTAATTGCCTTGGCCTGAAAAGCTATTTGACAAGGGAAGAAAGCTAGAATTAGACTTAAAAAACAGAAGATATAACCTATCAGAGAGGGCATTATATGATTAAATATCTGTTTGAATATGGTTAAAAGAATAGATAATAGATAAAAGAATAGACTTTTATAATAAGAAAGATATGATTTATAATTAGAATAGCACCTTTTTCATATGGGAAATATGAAAACACTAGGATGGCTTCTACAAATGAAATTCCTAGGTACACAAATGTAACTAATTTTGAGAAAATTATAACTGACAAAGGTATTCTGAATATTGATGGGAAATCATACTTAAATAAGAGCTTGAATATTGCATTAACAAGGAGACTTTAATAGCAAATAAAACTGAAATATAAACTGGTTAGAAAAGAGGTTACAAACTGATATTATGATTATTTGTATAACTAGAAAAATATGATGAGGATGTGTCATCATCCTAGTGGATGATCACTTGACCTTGAGCCAGCAGTGTGCAGCAGCAACCAAAAAAGCTAATACAATCCTGGCATAGAAGCATAGAATCAAGATCACATGAAGTACTAGTACCGCTATACAAAGCTCTAGTAAGACCACACCTGGAATACTGCAGCCAATTTTGGTCACCATATCACAAAATAGATGTTGAGAGTTTAGAAAAAATTCAGAGAAGAGCAAATAAGATGATCAAATGCCTGGAGGCTAAAACATATGAAAAATGGCTGCAGGACCTGGGTTTGGCTAGTCTAAAGAAAAGAAGAAATAGGAGAGACATGATAGCAGTGTTTCAATATTTGAGGGGCTGCCAAAAGGCAGAAGGGGTCAGATTGTTCACCAGAGCACCAGAGGGCAGGGTAAGAAACAATGGTTGGAAACTGATCAAAGAGAGAGGCAACCTGGAATTAAGGAGAAACTTCCTGACAGTGAGGACAATTAACCAGTAGAGTAGCTTGCCTACAGAAATCGTGGGTGCTCCATCACTGGAGATTTTAAAGAAGAGACTCTACAGTCACTTGTCTGAAATGGTATAGGTTTCCTGCTTGAGCAGAGGGCTGGACTAGAAGACCCACCAGGGTCTCTTCTAGCTCTATTCTGTTCTGTTCTAAGGATATTAGGTTTTTGCATTTTTTAATCATTAAAATTTTATTTTATTCAAAAAGAGATTAAAATACAAAATTCCCAAAAATTAGAAAACGAAAAACAAAATAACAAACAAGACATTGAAAAAAACCTAACATATATACACATATTATCCCTGCTAGTTGAATATTAATTAATACACTACTCAATATTAATTTCCCACCACTTGCAAAACAGGTCCAAAGGCTTTTCAAACTACTAAATCTATGTGCAAATTACTAACCTGTCATCTGTACAGAATATTAGTGACCAAGTAATTAACAATTCATCCTGGATCAAATACCTACATTTTTTTTTGTTTAATAACATCTCTTATCAATTGTTATCTGAGTGAATATCTCCCAAATTGGTCTATCTTCCCAACAAGGCTCAGGCAAAATTGGTTCCTGTGATAAATCCATTTCCCCATTTTCTTCAATCCTCCCAGGGCCATGGTGGCGAACCTATGCCATGTGTGCCATAGGTGGCACGCAGAGCCCTCTCTGTGGGCACGCGTGGCATTGCAGCAGTCCTAGGCCTCCACTGCTGTGTGCAAAAAAAAAAAGGTTCAATCAATCAATTTCAACTTCTCATGGGAAAAAAAAGATCTCACAAAGTTGGAATTGATTGATTGAACTTTATTTTTATTCCCACACAGCAGCGGAGGAAGTGATGCATCAGATCTGGAAAGAAGGTGCTATGTTGGGGTAGTGGTAGTGGCAGGAGCAGGGTGCTCCATGTGAGGGGTGCGGTGGGGCCTGTGCATGAGGTAGAGAAGCAACATGGCAGCACTAGCATGGTGGTAGACCAGTTGCTTCCCTCCCCCTGCCAGACACCTGCCGAAGCCATGCAGGGTAGGTTGCCACCTGTGCCCCGCCCAGATGCCCTCGCCTCCCCCAAGCATTTTTTTTACTAAACTGCCTTTCAGCTGCATTCCATTTCTCCATTCGCTTCTCAGCCTTTACCACGTGTTTATGGATGGGACAAAAAAAAAACTTCCATCAGGCTTTCTAATTTCTCACGAGATCTCATGAGAAGTTAGAAAGTCTGATGGAACCTTTTTTTTTAATACCAATAGCGCCACAAACATGCGCCGAAGGCTGAGAAGTGAACAGAGAAACGGAATGCAGCTGAAAGGCAGGTAAAAAAAATGCTTGGGGAGACGAGGGCATCTGGGTGGGGGCAGTGACAGCAACCTTACCTTGCATAGTGGCATGAGGGTGG
Source organism: Vipera berus (assembly GCF_964194415.1). Lineage (NCBI taxonomy): Eukaryota > Metazoa > Chordata > Lepidosauria > Squamata > Viperidae > Vipera > Vipera berus. Next base: position 193,515,603 of record NC_138202.1, on the reverse strand, counting down.
GGCCCATGCCAGGCCAGCCCCTGCAGCCCCAGGACAGCCATGCTGGGTGGTTGTGGGCAGGGTGTTGAGGTGGGGGCTGGCAGGCTGACCAAAGCAACAGGTGGCTCAGGGACAGAGAACTGAAGTGGGTGGTCGGGCCATTGGCAAGAGCAATGCAGTTGAGCAAAAAGTGGCATCAGAGGATTTCTTTCCTTACCTGCCCCACTTTTTTAATGGCCTGCCTGAACCTCCCGAGCAAGCCATCCAATCATGAGGAAAGGGTGGGTGGATGGTTGCAAGAGCCCCAGCCAGTGGCGGGACAGTGAGTTGGTGGGAGAAGATTTTTTTTTCAGTTTCTTCCTCACACGCCCAAGGGTGGGCTTGTGCTTTGGGCATGCCCCCTTCCTCTCCTCCTCTCACCTATTCGTGTTTTTACCTCAGAGCTGGGCTGAGAGGTTTAGGCCTTGCTTAGGGCAGCCAACCTGGTGATAATGATGCCACTGCTGCTGCTGCTTCTGAGGCGGGTCCCTCGCTAGGTGCTACAGAACACGAGCCCCAGCCTCTGCCACTACTGCCACTGCCACTATGCCAGCCAAAAGGAAACTGGTGCCACCGACCCTCAACATCACCCCCACCATTGGTGAGGGACCCAGCCCCACCAGTGTTTGGAGTGGGGCTGCTGGAATGGGGTGCTAGTTATGGGTCTGAGGGGAGCAGGCGAAGGGCAAGGTATTTGTGAGGGATGGCCAGGGTGAGCAAGAAAAAAGGAGGAGAATTTGCTACTGGAATGTTATTTGGGGTTATGAGGGGTTGTGTGGAGCTGAGGCAATGAAAGGTTGGGGGAGCCACTGGGAGGGAGGATGCAGTCGGCCTTTGGAGGAGCATCCTGATCCATGAACAGGGGTGGTGGTGCTGCATCCAGATGAAGCCCTAAGAGGTAGGCAAAGTTGGAGGTGGTGGAGCAACTGGGAAGAACCAGGAGTGCCAGAGCTGGTGGTTGAGAGAAACTTCATTGGCCTTTAGGGTCCAGAAATTGGTGAAGGAAGGATGGGGGCATTGGGATGTGCTCCATGGGAAAGAAGAATGAGGTCCTTTCAGGCAGGTTCTTCTGCCCTGAGATGGTCCAGAATGCCAATCAAGGAGAATATTTCTGGCTCAGAGTTAAAATGAAGAGTCCTTGGCGGGGATGTCTCTGAGGATGGTGGGTTTCTTGCAGACGTTTCAGGACCCAAAGTGGGATAATAAGTGAACTAATGATGTTACCTAGTTTGGGTCATGAGACATCTACAAGAAAGCCACAAAGCTCAGAGAGCAGCAAGAACTCCACAGCAACTCTCCTTTTCCTCTTCTCCTCCTTCATTCCACAAACCCCCTCTCTTCTGGCATTGCTGATGTTACCTAGTTTGGGTCATGAGATGTCTGCAAGAAATGCTGAATGGAAATGGAACCCTTGCCTTGCCCCCTGCTGTGCCTTGCCTCACCCCAAAGGATGAGCCTCCTGCCCACCATCTCCCCTGCCAGAGACCACCTGGATCTCCCCCAACCATGCCCGGCCCCCACATTTGGAAACGTTTTGGGAAAAGTATAGCATAGAAATGCCACTTTTGGTTAAGTTTCCACCAATTTTTCTACTAATTTCTTTATAACTGTAGCCTTGTTCACTTAATAATATTATTTTACATCACTTTCTGGGCAACCAATAAACTCTTTTTACCATTACTTTAGTTTTATTACATTTTACAAGCTCACTAAATGAAATAACACAAAAAAACCCAACCAACTTGATAGCGATCACACAACACAGTCAAATGTCCTCCTCTCAGCTACAATACATGACATCAATAATTGAATCCTACTGTGATCTGATTGGCTCATTGCCAAAACAAGATGACACCTGATTGGCTCTCTAAACACTCATGCTCATTGGCTACAATCAGGTGAAGGAAAGCTACCTGATATCAACACAAGAAGGGAATATAAAAAAACTATAACATTAAAGAAAAATGGTTTTGCCATTTCAATCTGGTCAGAACTTGAGTTGGCTGCCAGAAGTCATAACTCAGTATTATTTTGGCACTCTGTAGCAGGTATCCTGAAGGAATGGAGATTTGTGTTTCACAAACCAATCTCTGCTGCGGACTGGGAGAATTATTATTTTTTTATTAAAAAGTTTTAACTTACAATTTTTCCCTTAAAAAATCCCCCCTCCCCCCTTCTCCCTCCCCCCTTCTCCCTCCCCCCCTTCCTCTCCCCCCTCCCCCCCTCCCCCCCCGACTTCCCAGAGCTAAGTACAAGGTATATATAAAAAAAACAATCATAAACAACCATATACTAACAACCATAAACTCTAAAATCTATCACTCTCTAGCTTATATAGGATAAAACAAACCTTAGTAATATTAAATATATATAAATATATATATAAAAAAAACTAATATAGAAAAGAAAAATAAAGAAAGAAGACTTATTCAAATATAAAACTTCTTAACCCTATACTTATTCTGAGTAAACTCAAGCCATTTTCTCCCTTCCATAATATAGCGTTCCTGCGAGTAATCTTTCAAATAGGCCAAAATCTTCACCATTTCGACCAAGTCGGAAACCTTTAAAATCCACTCTTCTATGGTCGGCAGTTCCTCTTTCCAGTACTATCCTATCAAAAATCTTGCTGCCGTAATTAAATTCAACATCAACTTAGTATATTCCATCAGATTTTTATCCAAAAAACCTTAAGCTTTTTGCAGGTCTACCATATATGAAAATATGAAAATATATTACGTCTTTATCACCGCACCTCCATCATTTAGGCTAATAATTCAGATACATGCTTAACTTTTTAAAATCTAAATACCATCTATAAAACATTTTGTAAAAATTCTCTCTTAGATTTCAAACTTATATAAATTTTACATTCCTCATCCAAATCTTTTCCCACCTCCCACTACTTGGCTGTAAGTACGTTGTGAAAGTTCCATAGACTTCTGCTGATCTTGTTCTTTTATCTTTTTTGATCGTTTTAAAGCAGCACACGTCACCCTCTGTTCTCTGGGATCATCCAAAAGTGTTATAACTTGATCTCCTGCAGCACCATTCTCCTCTATCTGTCCATCTTCAGTCTCTTGATATTCTCCTTCTTCAGATCCCTTTGCAGCTTCCAGAAGTGTTAATGGGGTTGCTTTTAAAACATTATTGTAAAAATCACGCGCTTGCATCACAGTAACCAAACGGTACCTTTTACCTTCATACATCACCATCAACCCAGCTGGAATCTCCCATCTGAACCTTATATCTCGTTGCTTGAGCTCTTGCACCAGAAATGTAAAATCCTTCCTTCTCCTTAAAATCTTTGGAGGAATTTCTTTTAAAACCAAAACTTCTTGATCAGCAATCACGACTTTAGTATCATAGGCAGCTTGTATAACTTCATCTCTCATTTCCCTTTTTGCAAAATAAACCACCACATCTCTAGGCAGCTTTCTCTGTCTAGCAATCCATGAGTTCACACGATACACTTTATCCATGCCTCCTTTTATTTCAGATGCTGGCTGATTCAATACCACTTCCAGAGCCTCAGAAACCAACTGCTTTAAATCTTCCTTAATATTCTCCTTTAAACCTCTGATTCTAATGGCAAACTGCATCTGGAAATATTGAGCAAGACTCAATTCCCTATCCATTTTGTCTCTTAAATCTTCATTCTCCAATACTTTTGCTTCTAATATAGCATTCTTTTGAGTCAAATCTTTGACTTTTTCATCCAAATCTTCCACACATTCAGCCACTTTATACACTGAAGACAAAATGTCTACCTTCATCACGCTGAACTTCTGTTCCATCCTCTCTTCTATTCTCTCCTCCAATTTCTCCAATTTCTCCTCCATCTTTGCAAATTTATCACCCATTGATTGATTAATTGATTCCAAAAGTTTATCCAGAGCATCTCGTAAGTCCTTCGATGTCACTACATCAGGAGGATGTAATGCCTGCAATGATGATTGTTGCACCGGGGAAGTTCCAGCACTCCGAAGAGTTTTAGGGGGAGGTTTAGACGCCATCTTTTACTTTCAATTGTGACGCACTTTCACTTAGAGTTTAAAAAGTCCATCAAGCTCGAGAGTAGAATAAAATAATCCTCTTCACCTTTTCCTCTTGTACCGCTCTGCCTGCTCTTTTTATTCCATAGTCCTTCCTTCAGGCAGGGGTGGTCGCAGACGCCTGGCTCTGCTCCATAAAGTCAGGAGCAGAGGCGCTGGCCAGCTGGGAGCGACCCAGGCTACGGGGGAGTTCGATCCTTCGGCCGCCCAAGCTGCAAGCTCAGGCAGCCCCGGAGAACTCGACCCCTACCTGGGGCCTCACCCCCTCCTCTTCTCCCGAGGAGGGGGCTTCAAATTCGCCCGAACAGCTGATCGGCGCTGTTTCGGGCGAAAAAAAACTCAGCTGAGCCGCGGGCAGCCCGGGAAGGCTGTCTCGGACTGGGAGAATTATTATCAGTGCTTGTTTGCCCCCACCGAACCGGTAAAGAAATTATTTTTAAACAGTTATTTGGTAAACCCTAGAACTCCTCCCCCTTGGCCACCAGTCTCAGAAAAGGAGATACAGTCCATCATTAAAAGCTTAAAGAGCAATAAAGCCCCAGGTGAGGATTTTTTACCAGCAAAATTATTTAAGAAATTGGTCCCAACTGGTGGGGCCCTGTATTAGCAGGTCTTTTTACACACATAAATAACACCTGCCATATACCAGATGGGTGGAAGATGGCAATAGTTGTCCCCATATATAAAAAAGGGAATAAAAAGGATCCTAGTAATTATAGGCCCATCAGCCTGATTGACATTGTAGCAAAAATATATGCTAGGTATCTTTTGAACAGAATTGAAATCTGGGTAGAGGAAAGCAACATCCTCACAGAAGAACAAGCAGGTTTTAGACAAAACAGATCTACTATTGATAACTGCTTTGTCTTGAACCACCTAATTGCCAAATATGCCTATAAGAGGAGACCCCTGTTTGCTGCTTTCATAGACCTTACAGCAGCATTTGATATGGTAAATAGAGACGTACTATGGAGTAAATTGACATCTCTTAAAATAAAACCCAGACTCCTGGCTTTGATTAAAACCCTTTACACAAGTACCTGTTTGAGGGTGCGGTATGGGGTTAATGGGGCCCTGACTAACAAGATTCACACAAATAAGGGGATAAGGCAAGGGTGTATCCTGGCCCCATTATTATTTAATTTATACATCAATGACTTGCCAGGGTTAATGAAGGATCCCATGGTACACATGCTGATGATCCTAAATACTTACTGTAATAGCTTGCTTTATGCTGATGATATGATTTTATTATCATACTCACAAGTAGGATTACATAGGCTATTAAGAAGATTCAGCTCTTATTGCCAGGATAACTCTCTAATCATTAGCAAATCTAAATAAAAAATAATGGTGTTTGGAAGAAACCATCAGAGACATAAGTGGCAATTAGATGGTGAACCAATTGAACAGGTTAACACCTTTGTATATTTGGGCATAACTTTTTCCAAGACTGGATCTTGGGCCTGCCATCATCAACGGAGTACATTTAGAGCAAAAGCCTGTTTGAATTTATTGCTCAAACTAAAGAACCATAGTTACCCAGGGTCCCTAGCCCCATTAATCAAGGTTTATAAGGCTAAGGTTCCCACAATGCTCTTGTATTGAGCAGAAATTTGGGGTCTTTACTCAACCACACTCCTAGAACAAACACAGTCCCAGCATTTGAGATGTATTTTGGGTGTAGATCCAAGAACATGTGCTGCAGCAGTTAGAGCTGAATTGGGAATTCATACAATTCAGGCATTATCTAAAATTAGAGCTTATAACTACTGGTGCAAAGTTAATGAAATGGAGAAACTAATAGACTCCCCAAATTATGCCTACTAGAGCAAATAAAACTACAATCACAAATCTCCTGGATCACCAAACTAAATTTTTTTTGTAAGAAGCTGTGGCCTTCCTGTCTCTTGTGTAACAGGAGAACAATCTAAAAAAGAGTTGCCCAAAGAATTAAGGATATAGAAGCACAAACTGATATAGCTATCCTTAGTAAGGTGGGTAACTTGAAATGGCTGAGTAAATACAAATGTACTTTTCAAGTAGACAGTTATTTGAAGTTACAACTCCCAAAACATCTTAGGGAGATATTTATGAGAGCGAGATTTGAACAGCTTGACACAATGGTCAGATATGGGAGATTTCATGCTATACTGTACAATGAGCATCTCTGCATTTGCGGAGCAGCAGAGGTAGAGGACCTGGCTCACATCCTATTTGACTGTTGCCTGTATAAGAGGGTGAGAGACAGGTATCTTGGTCTATATACCAAATGAATGACCCATTGGGATCCCCACATCAAAATAACCTACCTTATGTCCGGCCAGAACTTGAAAATAACATTTAACGTGGCACAGTACTTAAACAAAATGATCCGGTTGAGATCTGCATATGTGGGACTGATTGGGGTAGATTGCAAGGGCGATTCCGAAATATAATGTTATCATATTTTATCTATATCTTAAATTATTGTACATTATTACAATTTCATTTTAAATTGTATTTTATTACTATTTCATCTTAAATTGTATTTTATTTTAATTCCATTTTAAATTGTATTTTATCAAATTCCATTTTAAATTGATATGGCCCAAGGGCTAATCAATAAAGACTTATTATTATTAACCTAAGAAAATTGTGCTTCCTTTTTTTGGTTATTTGGCTATAACCTTTCATAGAATACAGTACAGATAATTGAACAAACTTTGTTGCATTACATTATTGATTAAATTATCCTTCCATTGATATATAATTTTATGGTACTACTCCAAAAAAAGTGGTGTTATTAGCCATCAGGTTTTAGGACCAGTTCTCCAAAATGTTCAGGCATCTTAGTTGATGACTGTGGAATCCTTTAAAATTTGGAATCTTTCTGTAAAGTTCTATTTAAAACACAATTCAAACAATTTGGGGCCAGTCTCTCTCAGCCCAACCCATTTCATAGGGTAGTTATTGTGGGAAAATCAGAGGAGGAAGAATCACTGGGTATGTTCATCAGTTTGAGTGGTTGTTTATAGAAATAATAGACAGAAAATAAACAAAAAATATAATAAAAATAAATAAAGGGGTGTAATGGAGATACACACACACACACATACATGCACACACACGTGTGTGTGTGTGTGTGTAGTACTCTTCATTTGTCACTAAACTGAGTCATGTCTATATATGACGCTGGTTTCCCCCACACACCCCTATCGCACTCAAGCCCAACTGCTTCCCCCCCACCCCAGTAAGCTAATCTGAAGTGCCTAAACAAAATAAATTTTATTTGTACCCTCCCAGGAAAAAGCCCCTCAGACTTGTTGTACCGTTTAACCATAACCTTTTGCTAGCCTAAGCTCTATCTTTATTTTTGTGTTTCCTCTGCTTGCGGTTATGCCTAGCTTCCTACAGAACCTACATCTTTCAAAGTAATTATCCTGCATGTGTCAAAGCCCCTACTTCTAAAAGCCTAAGTTACTCCATTTTACAACTATACTTCAGCTTCAGCTATGCCATTAGGATTAATTTTCTTCATAAGATCATTACACAATTTCTGATCTTATTATCCCCTACACAGAGAAAGTAAAATGATCTCGCTTTTGATCCACCCACTGCTGTTTTGTGAAGCACATCCCTTTGCCAAGAAGACTGTTCTCAGGCAGAGTTCCCTGAACATGGTGTTCCAAAGTCTCTCTTGTTTTGAATAGTATGTGCACTGTATCAGTCAAAGCCAGGGAACAGAATCAAGGACAAGAGGCGCTGAACTAAAGAGAGCCTGTCTTCCAAAAATATTCAATCTCACAACTATTCCATTCTGCAAAAATGAAAAGTATGTCCTTAATTTCCACTTGACTGAGAGACAGATTTATATACTGTAATGTATTGGGGTTTATACGTTTATAAACATCTGGGTTATTTTGTAGTACAAATATGTGAAACTGCTTTGGTAGGCTTTGGCAGATTTCACTAGTTCACATGTAGGACAGATTAAATTCCTCTTGGAAAAAAACCAAGGGCAAAGTTTAGAAGCCCTTTATTGAACAGAGCAGTCAGAGCAATCTCACAAAGAGAAGCCTAATTATACCTTGCTTTGAAATACATGCTGGAATCATTTCAGTTTTCAAAATTCCTTGTAATTTTTACTGAAGACTGCTTACTAAAAGAAAATGGATTGGACTGGAGCAATTTTAATTTTATTACTATTTGTTCTTGGAATTCTGTGCCTTTTGAAAAAGGGCAGTTCCAGGAATAACAACTCCCCCAATCTCCCTCCGGGACCCAAGACCATACCTATTTTGGGAAATCTGCACATGATGGATCTGAAGAGGCCTTACAAAACAATGATAGAGGTAAAGCCTGGTGATTAACAACCATCTTTACCATTTTTTGCCAAAACTTGTTGGGATGGGGCAAAATCCTGGTAACTTGGTCGAGTAAGTCTGATCTGCTCTCTGATGGAGTTTACTTTTATATGGAAATGTTCAAAACTGGAGATTTAGTTGGTATTTGAACATATGTAAATATTCTGGAAGGATTATTTCAAGAAAATCTTTTTGTTAATGAATGCAAAATGTTCTAATTGAATAAACAATTTTCTAATTCTTTGTTTAGATTTGCAGAAATGTTCAAACCCCAAGGAGGTTTGGGGATGAATCATATCTGGGAACCAGTAGTTCCCAAGCTGCAAGTAAAAAGCCGAGCCGGCCGACATTTGACAGTTGACAGCTGTCAAATGGCCGCCCGAAGCAACGACGCACGCGCACCGCCCAGCCGGCCGCCATTCCCGTTGACAGCTGTCAAAAGGGCTGCCGGGGGCCAACGCGCACGCGCCAGATTTGACAGTTCCCGGAACTGTCAAATCTGGAAGTCTTCAACCCGGTCCTCCGAGCTGAGCTAAGCGCCCAGCTGAGAGGAATTCCCTGTCAGCCGCACAGCTGTCAGAGTACTGTTAGTTGATTGGCCGTTCTCCGAACGGCGGGGAAATACCGCTACCTGATTGGCTACGCTGTTTGACAGTTCCCTATATAAACCCGGATTGTTTTGACAGTCAGCTGCCGGGAGCTGAACCAAATAAACGAGTTAACCTTGCCTACGGTCTCTCGCCTGTCTTTGTAAAGACAATTTACCTGGCGACGAGGATGGGATACCGGTGCCACAGAGCTGCCTGCTGAGTTAGCCTCCGCGAAGGAGTTCCGATCCCTCTCGCTGATAGTCACTGCTGAAGCCACATCGAGGGCAAAGGAACCCTTCGGCAGCTTGAACAGCACCGTGGATCCAGACCATGGCAAATTTAGGCCACGTCAGAGAGTTTGACGTCCGCCATCCCGAGGGATGGGAATCGCATTGGGGACAAGTCGAAGGCTACCTCGTAGTTAACAAGATAACGGAGGATCGCCACAAGGCTGCCGCCCTCCTGTGTCTCAGCGGGCCTGCCGTCTACGACATCGCCGTAGGGCTCTGCAGCCCAGACCCCATCGCGACCGTCCCCTACGCCGTACTAACCGACCGCCTCAGCAAGCACTTCATGCCCCGGCGGTCCGAGCTGTACTGGCGCCTCCATTTCGCCCGCCGCCGACAGCAACCGGGCGAAACGACCACAGCCTTCATCGCTGGGGTACGTCACGCTGCCCGCAGGTGCCAATTTCCCGACCTGGAAGACCGTATCAGAGATCAGGTCATCGTCGGTCTCTCCAACGAGCGGCTCCAGCGGAAATTGGTAGCCAGACCCACGTTAGACCTCGCCCAACTCACATTAGAGATCATGGCCTACAAAGATAGCCACCGTGAAGGCTCCCCGTCGTTCAGAAGCAGCCCGGCCGGGTCAGTCCACTACGCCGGGGAACCGGACGATGAGCAACCCGGAACCTTCACCGGCGTCGACGACATCATGTCCCGTTTCAGCAAAATGGGCACCGACCCCGGAAAGAACCGCAGGCCATTCAGGCCAACCGCCCCCGGCCCAAGACCCACCTCCGCAGGCCAAAAACCTAAGTGTGCCAGCTGCGGCGGGGCACACGCCAGAACCACATGTCGTTTCAGAAATGCCAGGTGTCACGGATGCGGGAAGACCGGGCACATTCGCTCCGCGTGTCGCAGCTCGAACCGGGAAACCCTCCACGAGCTTGAGGAGATTCCGGCAGGTAGGACCAGGGTTCCCCTTTCTGCCAGGGAAATTCCCCAGCCCTCAGTATTGTCCATTCGGGCCCAACAAAAAATTTCGCCCATCCACCATTTACAGCCCAAAATTAAGATCTGGGTCAAAATTCAAGGAGTGCCCTGTGAAATGGAGGTCGACTCCGGCTCCTCTGTTTCAATAATGTCCTGGGACACTCTCAAAAAGATTGGGTTTAAAATCAGACGCCGTATCCCCCTGCAGCCCTCCAAAATACTCCTTGCAGACTTCCAGGGGGCCGCCATCCACTTAAAGGGACAGGCACAAGTAAGGGTAGAATACAAAAAATTCCAGGGGCAATTAACAATCCAAATCACTGAGGCTCCCAGGGCCACCCTCATCGGGTTAGACTGGTTCGAGGCTCTAGGCATCCACCTGGAGGGCACCAACCGCATACAATCCCGAACATTAGAGCAGGTCTGCCAGGCGTTCGCGGACGTTTTCGACGGAACGCTTGGCAAATATACAGGTCCCCCTATAGACCTCAAATTAAAACCTGAGGTAGGTCCCATCCGCATCAAGGCAAGAAGGGTCCCCTTTGCGCTAAAACAAAAAATCGAAGCAGAATTGGACCATCTAGTCAGCCTGGGAGTCCTAGAACCAACAGACAGGGGAACCTGGGAAACCCCCATAGTGACACCAGTTAAACCAAACGGTGACGTGAGAATATGCGCGGACTATAAAGCAACAGTCAACCGCGCATTAAATCCCCACGCATACCCAGTGCCTGCTGTCAGGGACGTGCTGTCAGAAATAGGGTCCGGCTCAATATTCGCCAAACTCGACCTAGCGCATGCCTTTCTTCAGCTACCGGTCACCCGGGAAACAGCTGAAGCACAAACCATCGTCACTCACCGTGGCGCTTTCAAAGTAAACCGCCTCCAATTCGGCATCTCTGTGGCCCCTGGCATTTTCCAGGAGGTCATGGAAAAAACCTTAAAAGGAATCCCAGGTGTCTGCCCCTATTTCGATGACATACTCATCGCTGGGGAATCGGAAAACAACTTAGCAGACAGACTGCAGGAAGTACTATTAAGATTTAGAAAAGCAGGGCTCAAACTAAAACGTGAAAAATGTTCCATAGGTGTCCCATCAGCAGATTTCTTAGGCTACAAGATCGACTCGCAAGGAATTCACCCCACAAACTCAAAAATCCTTGCTATCAAGGCAGCCCCTACCCCAAAAAATAAAAACGAGCTCCAGGCCTTCCTTGGACTTTTAAATTTTTATCACGCCTTCCTACCAGGGAAGGCAACTATCGCAGAACCCCTCCACAGACTGCTCGATAAAGGGGCAGCCTGGCAGTGGACTACAGCCCACGAAAACAGTTTCAGGTCACTTAAACAAATGCTTTCCAGCAACGCAACTATTTCCCACTACCAGGAGGACAAACCTCTATGCATAGCCTGCGATGCATCCCCATATGGGATCGGAGCAGTTTTAAGCCATTTAGACAACAATGGCACCCAACCCCCAGTGGCATATTATTCCAGAACTCTTTCCAAAACGGAAAGAAACTATGCCCAAATAGATAAAGAAGCCCTGGCAATTGTGGCGGGAATTAAAAAATTTCACGATTACCTTTACGGTCGCCCTTTTGTGATTTACACAGATCACAAACCATTGTTAGGACTTTTCACTTGGGACCGTCAGACCCCCCAAATCTTATCTCCCAGGATGTTGCGCTGGACAACATTCCTCACAGCATACTCCTACCAATTAATATATAAGCCAGGACACCAAATGTGTCACGCTGACGGCCTCAGCAGATTACCCCTACCCCACACAGAGCCTGACCCAGCCCCAGCAGGCAACATCTTAGCTATTCAAGAGCTCCCAGAATGCCCACTGACAGCAAAAGATATCGCTACTGCAACTTCGTCAGACAAAACACTTAGCAGAGTGCTAGCATGGGTACACACAGGCTGGCAGACCTCTTGCCCAGGCACAGAGTTTCAGCCATATTTCTCCAGGCAAAATGAACTAACGTCACACTTAGGATGTTTACTGTGGGGGTGCAGGGTAATCGTGCCCACCAAACATAGGCCAAAAGTACTGGACACCTTACATGAGGGCCACCCTGGCATCGTAAAAACAAAAGCTTTGGCCCGCAGCTACGTCTGGTGGCCAGGAATAGACCAAGACATAGAAAAGTACATTGCTGGCTGCTACCTATGCCAAGAATCCCGCCCACTCCAACCCAGAGCCCCAATTCATAAATGGGAACTCACAAAAAACCCCTGGTCCCGCATCCACATTGATTATGCCGGGCCCTTCCAAGGACAGGTCTTCCTCATAGTTGTAGATAGTTATTCCAAATGGCTGGAGGTTCTCCCGGTTCACAGCACAACGTCTGCCGCAACCATTCAAGCCCTCAGGGGAATCTTCGCAACACACGGTCTCCCCGACGTCATTATTTCAGACAATGGCCCTCAATTTACTTCTCATGACTTTCAGATCTTCACGAGGAGAAATTGTATTAGGCATTCAACGTCGGCTCCCTTCCACCCGTCGTCCAACGGCCTTGCGGAGGTTATGGTGAGGACCACCAAAGACGCCCTCAAAAGAATCATCACAGGAAACTGGCACCGACGCTTGTCACAATTTCTCTTAGCCCACCATTCTACTCCCTGCACAACCACCGGCAAAAGCCCGGCCGAACTTAGATGGGGCCGCCGCCTGGTGACACGGCTCGACAGACTCCACCCCGACAGACTGGCAGCCGAAATGACACCAAACACCCAGCCAAAAACATTCTCCAAAGGACAAAACGTTTGGTCCCGAGATTATGGGGGAAGGGATAAGTGGGTTCAGGGGGTTATCCTGGACCAAACTGGACCATTATCATACACAGTGGACACTGGGTCAGGACTCATACAACGCAGACACACGGATCAGCTCCGACCCAGGTCACTACCCAACCCCTCTCTGCAACCGACTCTGGGTGAGCCTACGCCAGCCGACACCCCCGGACCCGATGAATTCCTCCCCCAGGACCCACAACCATCTGCTGAGCCCCACCTAGAAACAACCCCTCCAGCCACGCAACCCGAAGGGAGCAACCCCTGTCCCCGACGATCCAGCCGAGCCAGAAAACCCCCCGCATACCTCGCGGACTTTGAATGGAAGGGAAACCCACCATCTGTTAAAGAACCTGTTAACCATACTGTTTTAAAATGTTCAACTGTTGTTATGCATAACATACCTGTTCAGGGGGGGGGGAAAGGGGGTGAATCATATCTGGGAACCAGTAGTTCCCAAGCAGCAAGTAAAAAGCCGAGCCGGCCGACATTTGACAGTTGACAGCTGTCAAATGGCCGCCCGAAGCAACGACGCACGCGCACCGCCCAGCCGGCCGCCATTCCCGTTGACAGCTGTCAAAAGGGCTGCCGGGGGCCAACGCGCACGAGCCAGATTTGACAGTTCCCGGAACTGTCAAATCTGGAAGTCTTCAACCCGGTCCTCCGAGCTGAGCTAAGCGTCCAGCTGAGAGGAATTCCCTGTCAGCCGCACAGCTGTCAGAGTACTGTTAGTTGATTGGCCGTTCTCCGAACGGCGGGGAAATACCGCTACCTGATTGGCTACGCTGTTTGACAGTTCCCTATATAAACCCGGATTGTTTTGACAGTCAGCTGCCGGGAGCTGAACCAAATAAACGAGTTAACCTTGCCTACGGTCTCTCGCCTGTCTTTGTAAAGACAATTTAGGGGAAATATAAATGCTCTTAAACTGAATGACTGAATATATATTTAGAGGCACATTTTTGTTTGCACGTTTTAAGCAGAAGTCATTAAATCTATTTCTGAAATGAACAATAACACAAACAAAATTTCCTTCCCCTTGTTTATAAAGAGGGAGAGAGGTGGAATGCCTGATTTTCAGATTCATGTGTAGAATATCTTTTAAATTCTGTCCTTAAGGAATTCTTTTGATTACTTTCAAAAGCTACTAGGGACACCACTGGAAAGTTTTTATATGATCTTTTCTACAACATATTGGTGGCTCAGTTCCTCTTTTATGAAATTCTACTCTATGTCCAGCACAAAAGGCTTAATGGCATTTTCCAAACAGAGATATAAGTGTATCTCTTGTGCAGGCATAATTATCATGAAAATGGAGGACTCAAGTTATACTTTCCATAAATGTAAAGTGGTGTGATAACTTGAGGAAAAACTGGAGGCAAGCCAAAGGACTAAAACTCCAGACACTCTGAGCTTCAGTATTGAACATGATAAGCATGACAAATTCTTATTAAATTCAGAGGTCTCTGTAAAAAGAACATATCAAGTAAAATGAATCAGAAGTCTCTGTCCAAACAAAACACAGTAAAGAAGATGGACTAGATAACCTACAAGGTCCCTTCTCACTATTCTATTCTATTCTATTCTATTCTATTCTATTCTATTCTATTCTATTCTATTCTATTCTATTCTATTCTATTCTATTCTATTCTATTCTATTCTATTCTATTCTATTCTATTCTATTCTATTCCCAACAAAATGGGACGGAGGGGAATCCTGTTGCACTGTGTGTAAGGAATCACTACACTTCTACAGAAATACAAAACACTAGGGATAAAAGCCTTCTTGAAAATATTTGGATAAATATTGTAAAAGAGGATTGTAAAAGAGCTGATGTGAAAAACAGGGAAAAAATAGATCCAAGCAACTACAAATCAATCAGCCTACAAATCAATCAGCCTGACTGAACTCTGACCCTTTTATGACTTGTGGTGAGCCTTGGTGGAGCAGTGGGCTAATGCCTCCTTAAGTAACACCAGCTGCCTGCAATTAGTGCAGGTTCGCATCCCACCAGGCTCAAGGTTGACTCAGCCTTCCATTCTTCCGAGGTAGGTAAAATGAGGACCCAGATTGTTGGGGGCAATTAAGCTGACTTTGTAATAATGCCGCTTGGGTGTGTGTGTGAAAGCCCTAATAAGCAGGCATATACATAGAATGAAGGCTACTGCTAAGCTTGTAAGCTGCCCTGAGTCTTCGGAGAAGGGCGGGATATAAATGGAATTAAAATAAAAAAAATAAATAAAAATAGTTGGGAAGATCCTGGAAAAGATAATCAAGCAATAGATCTGCGAACACCTACATAGAAGCAAGCAAAGTTATAACCAGAAGCCACATGAGTTTATCAAAAACAGCTCATGCCAAACAAATCTTATTTCATTCTTTGACAAAATGACTAAATTAGTGGATGAGCAAAATGCTATGGATAGTATACTTGGATCTCAGTAAGGCATTTGATAAAGCAGACCACAACCTACTACTTTGTAAGATAAAAAATGTGTGATAAATAGCATCTTCACCAGATGGATTTGTAACTAGCTGGCTGCATTTAATACCTATCCTCTACATCTACATGGAGAGAAGTATGCAGTAGGGTACCCCAAGGTTCTGTCTTAGACCTAGTACTCTTCATCATCTTCATAACCAATTTAGATGAGGAGATAGAAGGGGAACTCAACAAATTTGCAGATGACACCAATCTAGGGGCAACAGCCAACTCTTTAGAAGATAGGTCAAGATCCAAAAAGATCTTGACAGACTTGAACACTTGGCCCTATCCAAAAAAATGAAATTCAGTGGTGAGTAAGGTTTTACACTTAGGCAACAAAAATCAAATGCACAGGCATAGAATAAGTGGATGAACAACAGCAACTGTGAAAGGAATCTAGGAGTCTAAGTCTGACAACCACTTAAGTATGAGCCAGCATATGTTGAAGCTGCCAATGTCAATGCAGTCTTAGGTTGCATCAACAGAGGAATAGTATTAAGATCACGTGACTAGTTCTGGTCAAAAAAGATTTTGGGACTCTAGAAAGAGTGCAGAGTAGAGCAACAAAGATGATTAGGGGTTCTAGTGGACAACAACTTAAATATGTGCTGCAGCCACAAAAAAGCCAGTGTAGTCCTAGGCAGCATTAAAAGAGGAATAGCATAAAGTTTACATGAAGTGTTAGTACTGCTTTATAATGCCTTGGTAAGATGACATTTGGAATACTGCATCCAGTTCTGGTCACCACGATCCAACATACTGAGTCTCAAGAAAGAGTTCAGAGAAGTACAACAAAGATGATTAAGGAACTGGACACTAGAAAACAGGAGATCTGAGTTTAAGTCCTGACTTTGGGTGAGTCATTCTCTTTCAGCCCAACTTATCTCACAGAGTTGTTGCTGTGGGGAAAATAAGAGAAAGAAGGTGTGTTGGATATGTTTGCTGCCTTGAGTTATTTGTAAAATTAATAAAGGTGATAAATAGATAAACAAACAAACAAATATTGAAACAAAGAGAAAGACTAGGGATGACATAATAGCAGTCAAGCTATTCTCCAAAGTACTTGAGGCAGAACAAGAAGCAATGGGTGGAAGCTTGTTAAAGGTAGATACAATCTAGAGCTTAAGAGAAATTTTCTGACGGTGGGAACTATTAATCAATGGAATAGATTACCTTCTGGGGTTGTGGGTTTTCAAAAATATACTGGACAACAATTTGAGTGGGATGGAATAAGGCTCCCACCTTGACCAGAAGGTTGGATTAGAACAGAGTCCCCCAACCTTTTGGGTGCCAGGAACCAGTTCCATGGAGGGTGGTTTTTCCATGGACCAGTAAGGCGTGGTTTTGCCCACTGCCTGGATTCTGTGCATGCACAGATGGTACTTTGCTCACTTGCACAGCATGGTTCCTGGTGGGGGGGTGGACCAGTGTCAGGCCACAGCCCAAGATTTGGGGACCCCTTGACTAAGAAGACCACCATGGTCCCTTCCAGACCTATGGTTCTATGATTCACAGGATGTACTGTACAAACAATCTTGTTCCATCATATTAGAAACCTTTTCACAGCTTTTCTACTGCATGAGGATCTTTTGTTACATAAGCATTTTTAAATATAAGATAAATATAGTCTATATAAATATTAAAAATTATAAAGAAGCTTATACCATCACAGTTCTCAATAGAACTGTTACATACTGACATTATATGGATGATCTCCCGGCCCGAGAACAACCAGGGACTCCCTACGCGTGCAGCCGTTGACAGATGACAGCTGTCAAAAGGCTGATGGAAGAAACCACACACGCACACAGGCCGGCAACAGCCACTGACAGTGACAGCTGTCAAAAGGCTGCGCAGGCGCAAGAACCGGCCTGGCTGACAGCCACAAGCTCTCAGAATGCCAGCTCCTGAAACACGACTCCCCTCAGCCGGTAAGCCAGCCAGCTGATGGATTCCCCGGCCAAGCCGCGCAAGCGCAATCGCCCGGGAGCTGTCAAAACTACCGGCAGGCTATTGGTCGCCGCCCTCGAGGTGGCAGAATACAGTTTCCTGATTTGTTGTTACAGTTGACAGTTCACCATAAAAGGACGAGTTTCTCCGCTTGTCAGCCGTCCGGAGCTGAAGCGAATAAAATGTTTGGAACCCAGCCTGCCGTCTCTCTGATCATTGTCTGAGATAATTCAAGAACAGAAAAAGGAAATAATATCTCTGCCTTTGAATTTTGACTCATACTTTCTTTTTCTCCAAAAAAATATTAATTTTCTATTATTATATTTGATTAATGCTTAATAAACATCATGTTGTCTGAGTTAATTTGTTTGAATAATAATAATAATAATAATAATAATAATAATAATAATAATAATAATAATAATAATAATAATAATAATAATAATAATAATAATAAGTTGGAAGGGACCTTGGAGGTCATCTAGTCCAACCCCCTGCTCAGGCAGGAAACCCTATACCATTTCAGACAAATGGCTGTCCAGTCTCTTCTTAAAAACTTCCAGTGTTGGAGCATTCACAGCTTCTGGAGGCAGGTTGTTCCACTGGTTAATTGTTCTAACTGCCAGGAAGTTTCTCCTTAGTTCTAGGTTGCTTCTCTCCTTGACTAGTTTCCATCCGTTGCTTCTTGTCCTGCTTTCAGGTGCTTTGGAGCATAGCTTGACTCTCTCTTCTTTGTGGTAGCCCCGGAGATATTGGAACACTGCTATCATGTCACCCCTCACCCTTCTCTTCATTAAACTACACATACACAATTCCAGTGCTTTAAAAAAAAAAAAAAAGATGCCGGAACTCTTATCTTGGTGGCCGCAGGAGGCGGTGGGGTGGGGGGAGCATTGCTGCAGTCACGGTTGCGAGGGGTGTTGGTGGCGGGCTGCCCCCTAGGGCTGCAGCTGGCGCGGCTGGTGCCGTGGGAGCAGCAGGGCCCGCAATATATGGCGGGGCTCTGCAGGGCAGGCAGCGGAGGTGGTGCAGGCCAGGCGATGCAGGGTAGCCACTTAGGCACGCAGGGCGAGGTGACGGTGGCACAGGTCCAGCACCAGGTAGGCCACCAGCCTGGCTGACACAGAGGAGCACAAGGAAGGAGTGCACATGGACTCCGCAGAACCCACCTCCCACTCCTTGTCCTCTCTTACTTACCTAGTTGAAATAGTGTACTTGGGCAGCAAAGAGAGATGCAAACTTCCTGCCAAATTGCCTTCGCTGCAGACAACTTGCCGGTGCAACATTTGCCGGCCAGGTCTTTTGGCACACTCAGCAGCAATTCCTATTCCAATAGGCTTTTGAAAGTCAATAGAGGGAGTAGCATAGCTTGTGCAAAAGCTTTTTTCTTTTTGTGCAAAAAAAGGGTGCTGGAATGCCATTCTGAGTATTCTATGAGAAAAAAGCCCTGCTTTTATGTTTTAATCTTATGATTTTAAGTTGCCCCAAACTTCGCCAGGTGCATACAAATTGCATACAAATATTATATAATCGGTAAATAAAGGTAGAACATATGTTAAATATGCATCAAATTATAATATGCTTCCCTACAAAGTCAATTCTTGCTCAATGACAGACCAAGGAGTTAACTCAGAAAGGCAAGAGGAAAATCTAGAAGAGGTCTATGCAACTTGTAGAAGGGAAAGGCCCACACTGATAAATTAAAAATCTTTGTGGTCTGCAAGGGAACGCTGGTGGGCTAATCAATGATTTGGTGACTAGAGGAGAATCTACAGTGTTGGAGCTTGTGGTCATGGAAAGCCATGAAGGCACTAGGCAACATGACTTTTAGGGCAGTGGTGGTGATTTTATTACTTTTTTTTAAAAAAAAAAAGTCTGTGCTCTGTCCAAGGGTACTTGGTAGGCTGCATGTACAGGCCTGGTCTAGAATTTATTTTGGAGCATTCAACTATCTAGAGCAGGCATTCAAACTCATTTTGTTTGAGGCATCTTCTTATAAAAGAATTGCCATTAATTTGTTTTAATAAAATAATTTAAATCAATTTTTCACTTGATTAAATGAATTATATTGGTTGACAACGAGATTTTTTTTAGTACAATTGCCAAATGCAATAAACTGGTTTTAGGTATATGTGTGCACTAATTATTTTAACAACATATTCCATTTGTAAATGAATGCAAATTATACAATTTTTGTGCAAAAATAAAACAAAAACACATTTAAGAGCTGTTATCATTAGTTATCCTTAGATAAAAAATAATTCCATCATCCAAAAGTTTGTTATACTGTATTTAATGAACAGATGCTTTGGGATTAAAAAAAAAAGACTGATTATATTTGATTGTGTATCACCATGGCATTAAAACAAAATTCGAACAGTGTATGAAAAATAAAGGTTCCCTAAACATCTGCTGGCTATATCTATACATTTTCCTTGATAGCATATCACATATAATTGAAGATTATAATTAGTTGCATGTGCACGTTCAGCAAGTGTGATGTATTTGTGCTGGCATTTCTAGGCCTCTTTCCAACCACATCCAGAAAATTTTGTAACTAACATTGGAAATCTTAAGCCCATGTTTTGTATTTCCCAGCAATCAGTTACTGGAAGGAAAAAGCAACCCCTGCTGTGTTACTGATCCCAGAGAAGCATTTGCATGTATGCAGGTATCCTTAGGGTGCCATAGTTATGGATGAGAAATATTGGTTGAAACGTTGGCATTTCTGGATGTAATGTAGATATTTTGGACTTATTTTTCTTTCTTTGCTTGTCTGATATTTTTAAAATGGCATATGCTACTGACTACACTTATGCACATATGTAACATCTTTTGCTAGGATACATGACCACTGCTTGTCCAGAATGTGAAAAGTGAAATATTGTGACTAAACAAAATGTTAATGTACAGATAATACCACCAGAAATTATTTTAGCCTTTTTAATAAATGTTGTTATTGATGTTAACCTCACCATGGAAAACATCATATATTGTTATGTATATACTAGATTAATTATTTAAAGACTGAAGTGCAGCATAACTAGATTCTAAATAATCTATTTTTCAAAAGACACAACAGTCCAAACAGTAAAAGTAAAGTCCAAATTAAGAACATTTGATTCTTAAGAATTGTTTAATTTAAAGTGGTTTAGTTGTAATAGAAGGTTAGATTCAAAATAGTTTTCAAGAGTCTGTACAAAAGATATTTTTTTTCTAGCATCAGCTAAATTAGACATATTACATTGAGAAAAATGTTTGATTTCATTGCAGAGATATTAACAGAGGAAATGATTATTTTGTTATCTAATTTTACCTTCCAAAAGACTGAAGCAGATGAAAAATATGAGGTTCTTTCCTGTTGGCTTTTCTTACTTAGCTGTTTTAGATTCTAAAAGTTTAGTTCCCAAAGAAGTAACCCTGTAAATAACTTTAATGTCCTCCTGTAGGGCAGGCTCTTTTATGACTCAAGGACTTCACCGGGACTTGAAAACCTGGTTCTTCGAGCTGTTTGGCCCAGACTGAGGGGTTTTAATTAATTAATTTACTGGGTTTTAGTTTAACTTCAGGGACTGTAATTTAATCATAGTTTTAAGTGATTTTAATTTTGTATGTTATGTATTTTAATTCTCCCTGTAAACCACCCTGAGTCCTATGGGAATAGGGCGGTATATAAATTTAAATAATAAATAAAATTTAAATTATAAATAAATACTTCAACTCCCAGAAATCCTGAGCCAGCATGGCTCAGCTTGAAAACCTCTCCCTTTCCCCTCAGCATGGCTGGCTCGAGATTTCTGGGAGTTGAAGCCCATGAGTCATAAAAAAGGGCCAAGATTGCCTAAGACCTGGAATAGGCTTTCAGATGGAGCTTTTTTTTTTTTGCAAAAAAAAAAGTGCCAGAATGCCGTTCTGAGCATTCTATGAGAAAAAAAGGCCTGCCCAATTCCAGCAATTGTTCCCTATATGTTTTAGCCTCCAGTCCCCCAATCATCTTTGTTGCTCTTCTCTGTACCCTTTCTAGAGTCTCAACATCTTTTTTACATCGTGGTGACCAAAACTGGATGCAGTATTCTAGGTGTGGCTTTACCAAAGCATTGTAAAGTGGTATTAGTACTTCATGTGATCTTGATTCTATCCCTCTGTTAGTACAGCCTAGCACTGTGTTGGCTTTTTTGGCAGCTGCAGCACACTGCTGGCTCATATTAAAGTGATTGTCTACTAGGACTCCGAGATCCCTCTCACAGTTACTACTATTGTCACACATTCTTAGTCTCTACCCTTTATTTCCGACCATTGATAAAATAAATTCCATGTTTGAAAATATTCTGTATCTTTCTCTTTGATTCTAAACATATGTCTGTCCATTTCAGCACAGTCCAATATTTTCTTTCTTTTTTATTAAAAAGTTTTATAAAAATTACAATATAATCCCCAAAACCAACCCACCCCAACCCCCCCTCCCTCCCCCACTTCCCAAAGCTGAATACAGGGTTACAAATATACTAATCATAATCTAACTAACATTAACCAACTATATAAATAACCAAGTTCATAATGCGCTTTAACTCCCCTTTAACGTAAATACAAGCCAAATAAAAGTGAACATAATAATAAAAACATAAACAAATTAATATCCAAGTTAATAAACAATACTAATAATAATAATAATAATAATAATAATAATAATAATAATAATAATAATAATAATAATAATAATAATAATAATAATAATACCATATAATTAAAACTAATAAAAATTCTGCTATAATAAACTATTATTAATAATAATAATAGTCATGATGTCTGTAGCTGGTCCAATGAAAAAATGTATAAAAGAGATGGTCTGCATCCATCCAAGAAAGGGACTGAGTTACTTGGCAATAAAATCACAGCTTTTTTGGAGGAACATTTAAACTAAATAATGGGGATAGTGAGTTAATTGATACAGAACATCACTGTCCCTGGCAATCTAAGAAAATAGGGGAAGCCAGGCACCACACAAGTTATGCAGCAAGTAAACACAGGGTCAGTCATAAAGGACTCAAATGTCTGAGTAGGAATAGCAAGCAGGGTGAACTAGAAATTCAGGTAAATGAGGGCAGATATGATATTGTTGCCATTACGGAAACATGGTGGGACGAAACCTACAAATGGAACACACAGCTAGAGGGATTTAAACTATTTAAAAGAAACAGACTAAACAAAAGAGGAGGAGGAGTTGCTCTATATATAAGAAATAAATTTATCTCTACAGAAATAGAGCACAACAATGACGAAAACTGTAAACTTGAAAGCATTTGGGTCAATATAAAAGGGGGAAAAATGACATTGCCATAGGTGTATACTATAGGCCGCCCAACCAAGCAGAGAAAATAGATGAACTTTTTGCTAGTCAGCTAACTAAGGTATGTAAGAAGCAAATAACAATAGTAATGGGGGACTTTAATTACCCTGATATCAACTGGGAGACAAACTCTGCACCAAGTGGAAGATCAAACAGATTCCTGTCAAACCTAGCAGACAACTTTCTCTCCCAAAAAGTAGAGAAGGGAACTAAGGGATTAGCCATATTGGATTTAATTCTCACAAACAGAGATGAAATGATAGAAAGTGTCAAAGCCACAGGAACCTTGGGGGGGAAGTGATCATGTAATATTGGAATTCAACATTCTGGAGGCACAAGCAATAGAACACAGCTAAACTAGAGTCTTGGACTTTAAAAGAGCTAATTTCAATAAACTTAGAGAGACCATGGGAAGAATTCCATGGATGAGAATCCTAAAGGGGAAAACAACTCAAGAAGCTTGGGAAATTTTGAAAAGTGAGATAATAAAGGCCCAGTCTAGTACAATACCAACAAAGAAGAAAAATAACAGCTCTCAAAAGAAACCAGCATGGCTGCATAAAGAACTCTCTGATAAATTGAAAGATAAAAAGGACAAGTATAAGAATTGGAAAGAGGGGCACATAACTAAGTCAGAATATCAGCAAATAGCCCGTGCCTGCAAAGATGAAGTGAGGAAAGCTAAGGCTCAAAATAAACTAAGGCTTGCGACCAAAGTCAAAAATAACAAAAAATGCTTCTTTCAACATATAAAAAACAAGAAAAAAGTTAAGGAAATAATTGGTTCATTAGTGGGTGAAAGTGGCAAGAAGGAGACAAGCAATAGGGAGAAAGCAGAACTATTTAATTCATTTTTTGCATCTGTCTTTACACAAAGGGAAAAAACAGTCCAACCTACACAAACCAGTGCCATAAAAAACAGAATAGAAACGCAAGTTAAGATAGGCAAGAAAATGGTAAGTGAGCACCTGTCCAGCATAGACGAGTTCAAACAACCAGGATTACACCCCAAGGTTCTGAAGGAACTGGTAGACGTGATCTCAGAACCACTGAACTATATTTTTCAAAGATCCTGGAGCACTGGGGAACTACCAGAGGACTAGAAGAGAGCTGATGTAGTTCCCATCTTCAAAAAAGGGGAAAAAATAGATCCAGGAAACTACAGACCTATCAGCCTGACCTCAATACCTGGGAAGATTCTGGAAAAGATAATCAAACAACAAATCAGCGAACACCTTGATGCAAACAAAGTCATCACTAAAAGTCAACCTGGGTTTGTCAAAAACAGATCATGCCAGACAAACCTTATTACATTCTTTGACCAAGTGACAAAACTAGTGGACCAGAGGAATGCTGTAGATATAATTTACTTGGACTTCAGTAAGGCATATGATAAAGTAGATCACAACCTACTACTTGATAAGATAGAAAAATGTGGGTTAGATAGCATCACCACCAGATGGATTCGTAGCTGGCTGACAGGCCGTACTCAGCGTGTGGTCCTCAATGGAACTGCATCTACGTGGAAGGAAGTGTGTAGTGGGGTGCCCCAGGGCTCTATTCTGGGCCCACTGCTCTTCAATATCTTCATTAATGATTTGGATGAGGGGATAGATGGGAACTCATCAAATTTGCAGACGACACCAAGCTGGCAGGAATAGCCAATACTCCAGAAGATAGGCTTAAGATACAGAAGGATCTGGACAGACTCAAACACTGGGCACTATCTAACAAAATGAAATTCAATGGTGAAAAAAAGTAAGGTTCTACATTTAGGCAGGAAAAATCAAATGCATAGGTATAGTATAGGTGGTACCTTGCTCAATAGTAGTAACTGTGAGAGGGATCTCGGAGTCTTAGTAGACAATCACTTCAATATGAGCCAGCAGTGTGCTGCAGCTGCCAAAAAAGCCAACACAGTGCTAGGCTGCATTAACAGAGGGATAGAATCAAGATCAAGTGAAGTACTAATACCACTTTACAATGCTTTGGTAAGGCCACACCTGGAATGCTGCATCCAGTTTTGGTCACCACGATGTAAAAAAGATGTTGAGACTCTAGAAAGGGTACAGAGAAGAGCAACAAAGATGATTAGGGGGCAGGAGGCTAAAACATATAGGGAACGGTTGCTGGAATTGGGTATGTGTAGTTTAATGAAGAGAAGGGTGAGGGGTGACATGATAGCAGTGTTCCAATATCTCAGGGGCTACCACAAAGAAGAGGGAGTCAAGCTATTCTCCAAAGCACCTGAAAGCAGGACAAGAAGCAACGGATGGAAACTAGTCAAGGAGAGAAGCAACCTAGAACTAAGGAGAAACTTCCTGACAGTTAGAACAATTAACCAGTGGAACAACCTGCCTCCAGAGGTGGTGAATGCTCCAACACTGGAAGTTTTTAAGAAGAGACTGGACAGCCATTTGTCTGAAATGGTATAGGGTTTCCTGCCTGAGCAGGGGGTTGGACTAGATGACCTCCAAGGTCCCTTCCAACTTTATTATTATTATTATTATTATTATTATTATTATTATTATTATTATTATTATTATTATTATTATTATTATTATTATTATTATTATTATTATTATTATCTAAAATTTACTCATAAGCTAAATGGAACTTTTTGGTCCATTTATTTTGGTCCATATTTATTCTGAATATAATCTATCCATCTTCTCCAGACCGAAATGTATCTTTCTTGTGAATGATCCTTCAGATAAGCAGAAAACCTAACCATTTCTGCTAAATTTGACATTTTAAACGTCCATTCTTCTATAGTAGGCAAACTGTCCTTCTTCTTGCCCTACCAATAACCTTGCAGCTGTTATCAAGTTCAACATCAAGTTAGTTTCTTTAGTATCACAATCTGTAATAACACCCAATAAAAATAGTTGTGGGGTAAACTTTATCTTTCTCTTAAAAATCTTTTGAATGTTCCACCAAATTTTAATCCAAAAAGCTTTTATATTTCTACAAGTCCACAAGATATGAAAATAAGTAGCATCCAAACTGCCACATCTCCAACATTTGGGCTGTAAATTAGGATACATACAAGAGAACTTTTTAGGATCCAAATGCCATCTATAAAACATTTTATAAAAAATTTTCTCTTAAATTTTGGGCCTGGGTAAATTTTACATTTCTAACCCAAATTGCCTCCCATATATCCAATGGGATTGGTTCTTGAATATTTTGAGCCCACTTTACCATACAATCTTTAATTAATTCCATTTCCAAATCCAATTCTATTAAAGTGTTGTAAATTCTCTTTATATGTGCTCGATTTTGATCTTTGATCTGTTTTACCAAATTTTCGTCCAGTAGTGTAATGCCAACCTTCTGATCTAACTTCTACCTAGCTTGCAATTGAGTATACTGGAACCAAGACTGTACAATATTTTCTTGTTTTAACTCAGCTAACGACTTTAATTGCCAATCACTCCCTACCAATCTAAGTAATTCCTTATAAGAAATCCTATTCAAACTCACACCCATAGATACACCCTCTAAAGCATGTCCAGGAATCCCCCAAATTGGTATTTTATAATTTAACTTATAATAATACTTTTTCCAGACACGCAATAAAGCACTTCTTAAAATATGAAATTTAAAAGCCATGTCAACTTTCTTGTCATAAATTAAATATGCATGCCACCCATATAATAAGTCCCATCCCTCAAGATAAAGTGTTCTTTTATTTGTTAAATTAAGCCAATCACTAACCAATGTTAAAACCACCGCATCATAATATAATTTCAAATTAGGCACCTTAAGTCCTCCTCTTTCCCGTGCGTCTTGTAAAATCTTAAGTTTAACTCTTGGTTTTTTCCCCGCCCAGATAAATTTATTAATACCCTTCTGCCATTCATCCAGATTAGCATCTTTTTTTCAATATAGGTATCATTTGAAACAAAAAGAGAAACTTTGGTAAAACGTTCATTTTAACAGCTGCAATTTTCCCCAGCAAAGATAATTGTAGTTTTTTCCAATTATTTAAATCCTTTTGTACTTTTAGCCATAATGTCTCATAGTTATTCTTATATAATTTCACATTAGAGGCTGTAATATATACTCCCAAATATTTAACCTTTTTCACTATTTCATAACCTGTCAATTTTACTAACATTTCCTTTTGATTCATGGTCATATTTTTAGATAATATTTTAGTCTTATTATTATTTACCTTAAAACCAGAAACTTTCCCATATTGAGTTATAATTTCCATCAAGTCTATAACTGATTGAATCGGTTGAGATAATTTGACAACCAAGTCATCTGCAAAGGCTCATAACCTATAATCATTCTGTTTTATTTTTATTCCCTTTATTATAGTTGATCACGAATTTTAATCAATAAAATCTCCAATGTTAAAACAAATAACAATGGTGATAGGGGACATCCCTGTCTTGTGCCTTTTTCAATTTTAAATGCCTCTGTTAATCCCCCATTAATTATAATTTGTGCCGATTGTTGTTGACAGTCCAATATTTTCTTGATTATTTCTTCATCTAGTGATGTTTCTTCATTCTTCCATTGCTGAGCAAATACAATCCTTGTTGCTGTTGGTAAATGCAATGTTCAATATACACTTTGCTTATTAGATTTTTCTGATATTATACCTAGTAAGAAAAGATCAAGTTTAAAATCTACATGTTTTCCTAACATCTTCTACATATAGTATATGAGTCTAATTATTGATCAAAATGGCCTCTTTGTATTTTTTTCTGTTGAATTCCAGTGGTCAAAAGAATATGGTCCCATTTTTCGCATCAAAATGGGATTCCAGGAGATGGTGGTGCTGACTGGCTATGAGATGGTCAAAGAAGCTCTAGTGAAGCAGGCAGATGCATTTGCAGATAGGCCTATCATCCCCATTTTTGAAGATGCAGTGGGAGGATTTGGTAAATTATTTCATTCTGGATTGTAGTTAACAAACCTGGAAAAGTGACTTATGACCATTTTACACACTTAAAACCATTGTCACATCCCAGTGGTCATGTGATCTAAAATCGAATGCTTGGCAACTGGCATGTATTTATGACAGTTGCAAGGTCATGGCCACTGGACTATTATAGCTGTCCTTGCTGGCATGTCACTAGACCTCACTGCAATGGGTTGTTAATATAAGTGATATTATGATGTTCGTTATGTTCCAAACTATTAGTGAAATAAACCTCTGAATCATAAAGTAAGAATTATTGTTTTATGTTGCTGTATGTTTCTTTCATTGGGTTTTTCCATGATAAAGTGTAGGGACTCCTGATCCACAAAAGACTAAAAATGGCACAGAAACCAAAGTTGTGCAAAGGTTCTCCTAGCTGCAAAAAATGAATTTGCAAAACATGAACTGGAAACTCTGTTGTGTTATAAATTATAGTTTTGAATAAATTGGAAGATATGTGTTCATGAAAAAAATGGAGATTGCTTTCATTTTTATTTTGTTTGTTTTGTTTGGATAATGAGATATTGAATGTTGGACACCAAAGGCAGAGGATAAAGAAAACGGAGTGGAAATCCTTAGCACAAATTTTGAAATACCTTTTGGGCAAGTTTTTGCACAGAATAGATGAAACACTTGATCAAATTAACAGAGCATGTTTTAATGAAGTTGTGAAACAAGAATGAGTTGTGATAGTAAAATAATATTTCACTATTTTATCCCTTTTCTCTTGAGGTGTTATTTCTGCTCGTGGTGAGAACTGGAAAGTGATGCGACGGTTTACATTATCCACATTACGGGACTATGGAATGGGCAAGAGGACCATTGAAGACAAAATCACTGAAGAGTGTAGTGTCTTAACGAAGACAATGGAGACTTATGCAGGTGGGTTGGCATTTGCTTCTAATGCTCTATTGCAGCAGCTTCCAGAATAAATGTAGATTGAAAAATAATTTCCTCAGATTTTTCAAATGAAGAAGAAGTGTGTTGGAAGTATCTTCTCTCCAACAATTCTTAAACCCATTGTTTTCTTCCCGTAAATATGCTTCCTTGTCCAATTTATGCAAAGTATATTTACAGAAAATGTGACTTATGGATGGCAGAATGGTTCCATAGGACTTGAATAGTTAATTCAGTATTACACGACAGTCTCTAGTCAATAACACTTCTAGAATTACTCTTCCATAGATACACAAAATTCTCATCATTGGCATTTTTATGCAGGTTCTCTGCATTTTTGCAACCCAAAAATGATATGGATGAAATTGAGTTGAGGAAAAACAAATAAGAGGTGCCTGTGATAAAAAATGATAATCCAGAAGAGGAGTCCCCAACCCCCAGTTGAGCTCTGGGCTGCCCGAGTGCTGGGTGAACTAGTGAGCATGCACGCAACTCCATTCCCCCTTTCCCCCACTGGGCGCCAAGCAGAGAGGTTGGGAACACTGATTTAGAAAACTAAAAGTTCTCCACCTAACTGCCAAATGAGTTTGCATTTATTGAGCATGTCTACATATCTACAGGCTCATCATGCTCTTTGCTTTTTGGCACACCAGCTGCAATAAAGCAAGGAGTGAGATAAAAAAAAATTACAATATTGAGTTATTAAGCAATACATACGAATCAAAGTCTACACACATCTGCCTTCCAGAGTTAAATTCTAGTCTTTTCCTTCTAACATTCTGAGTGAATGTTAGTATTTTATCTGTTTTGTTCAGAGATTTGTGTGTGTGAAGGGACTGTAATATTATCTTAATCATTCTGTCCTGCCTTTCAAGAACTATTGGGTAGATGCAACCAAAGGTATCTGCATTGAGATCTGTTATAATTTCCTCCCATATAATACACGTACTTTTTCTTTCTTCATTTTATGAAGCCCAGTAGTCATTTGATCTTTAAAACGGCAATCATTTAATGAGGAAGGATTACAATAACTTTGCCAAGTGTTTTACCCTCAGGGAGGGAGTTCCACAGTTCCAAAGAAAACATCATGGATATATTGCAATTCTGCCTCTGAGGCAATGAATTACCCTTTAAATATCTTTACATATTTTTAATCTAAATACTTCCAATGTCATCAGCACTATAGTTTTCTATGATTAATGCTCCATTTATGCAAGCTGATTTTGAATATAAATGTAGTAGAACACAGTTTTAATCCTGGTTTTTCTTTTTGATCTATTGTTTTGCCCAGGAAAACCATTTGACATCAAAACAATTCTGACTGCTGCTGTTTCCAACATCATTGTTTCTATTCTATTTGGGAAACGCTATGAATATGAAGATCCCACATTTCTACGACTACTAAAGATAATTGGGGAAACTACTCAGCTTTCGGGAAGCCCTGCTGTGTTGGTAACTTAATTTCTTATTTGAAAAAAAATGTCATGAAAAACAGGCAGCAGAATGTGTGCCATTGAAGCTTTATTGAGAAGCAAAGCAAAGTTGCTTCACATGGGCATCTGTAGCAAGATTTCATCCAAAGACAACATGAACATGATGACATCAGGATTCAAATCCTACCCTTACGTAGTTTTATGTAAACATCTCATGCAAGTGTGGAAATCACTTTTTAGCATCACAACCTCATGATGCATGGTTCATCACTTTGTCTCCCTTCCATGCAAACGCTTGTGAACACACTCAAATTGGAGGAGTGGGAGCCTTCACTGCAAATACATTTCCATCATTTTTTACTCTTTACAGTACTACCTAACTTTACATATACTAAATAGCTTTCTTGTTTCAGACTTTTGTTGAGTTTCTTTTATTGAGCATTCCCGTTCCTTGTTTGGGAATTAACACAATGAGAGCTTAAGAGCTCATTCAATAGTATGGTAGAAAATAAGACTTCCTCACCAAAACCCGTGTGGCGGTTCAGTCCATGGGATTTGGGGCTTAGTGAATTAGCAAAATTGACTATCCAAAGCTCATTCAGACATGTGATTTTGCTTACTGTTTTTTTTTTTTTCAGAATTAGGGAACATAACATAATATCTGTTTTCTTTTATCATTCTTTCAGCTATACAATTTGTTTCCCAATTTGGGGTTCCTTTTCGGTGCTCGTAAAACAGTAATGAAGAATGAAAAAGAGCTCCAAGATTTCATACAGACCACCTTCATAGAATATCTCCAAGATCTTGATGAAAATGACCAAAGGAATTTTATTGAAACATTTCTTGTTCGGCAAAGACAGGTAATGAATTATTTTACCCAAGTCTGTTATTACTGATTTTTTTTAAAAAAAAAAATATTTTAAAAATGCATCTCCAGATAAACAATCTGCAGGTTGATTAAGATCTTTATTTCAGAAATATAGAACAAAACAAATTTCCAAAGCAATTTTAATCATTCCCTCTTCATTACTTTCAGAATGTGCAGCTACTTAAAACTACACCCAGATTGATTGTTCTTTCCATTAAAAATGCCATAAATATTTATTCCTGTCTGGAGGAGTAGGACCAAGTGGGGATAGGAGTGGGCAATCCCTTTGTGCCGATCTTTGCTCTTTCTTTCTTTTTGACTTTAGAGTTTTCCTTCTAGAAAGCCAGTAGTGTTGGGGCAACTATAAGCTCTCAGTGAGGCTATTACCCACATATGAAGTGTCCTCTTAGATTTTAAGAATATTCATTATGTGGGAAGATTGAATTTTCTTACTAGTGTTTTCTTTGTACACTTCAGGAGAATATGAAGATGACACATGGTGGATATTTCCATAACGAAAACCTTATAAGTCTTGTAGATGATTTATTTGCTGCTGGTACAGACACCACGGCAAACACTCTGCGCTGGGCCATACTCCTAATGATGAAGTACCCAGAAATCCAAAGTAAGCACTTTCATTTCATGGCCTTGCAATAAATCTTTAAAAAATAACTTAAAAAAGAATTGTTGGCATCTGAAATACTTGAGTGAAGGGAAAGAGATGAACCAAGAATTAAGTTGTTTTTCAAATGGACAAGACAACATTGATCTCACTAAAGGTAAATAAGCCTACCTTCTAAATGAGATTGATTTTAATAAACTCAAGCCATTTAAAGCTACATAGGGATTATTAGAATGTTTCTTATATGTTTTGTTTCCGTTTTTATTTGTTTTGCATTTTTCAATATAATCATGTTTTCATTTTAATCTTCACTCTAGCACAAGGTATTTTAAATATGTGTATATATATTTTCCCTTATTTTCTCTTTGATATTAGCTAATTAATAACAATTAAAATCAGGGAAAATTTTCCCTTCACACCATAGTATGAGGCAAGTGAAGTGACTTTCTATTAAGAATAATGCATTTCAATTGTGATTAGACTTTGATACCTCTCTATGAGCTCCAATTTACATTTCATTCTTTCTCTAAGCTGAAAGAGTAAACTGGTAGTCACTTATTAGTTCATCTCTTCTCTGAATGGAAATATTCTTAAAAGAAGGAGAAAGAAGAGCAAAAAGTGATCACACAGGAGGTAACATATTAATATCATGAGATATGCAGCACAAACATACTTGGCTTCATGACCTTATCTTCTAATAGTGGAGATGAAATATTTCTGAATGTACCCAAGCAAATTATGAACTCCACAGAAGATATCACTTTAAAAATTACCATTAATGATATTTTCTTTTTTCCCTTTTTATTAAAAAGTTTTAAAGTACATATTTGAACATAAACCCCACCCCCCCTACCCCTACCCCTAACCCATACCCTAACCCACCCAATACCTCTACCTCCCCCACCCCCTGACTTCCCAAAGCAGAATACAGGGTATTATTTTCACAATCTTAATCTAAAATATACTAAGTAACTATAATTACACTTTAAATCCAGTCATGCTTTAACTCTCCTTAAACATCATAATATATCTCCATTACAAATATTCTTCACATTTCTATCTAATTCAAAACTTTCAAAGTCCATTCTTCTATAATAAACAAGTCAACATTCTTCCAATATAACAGTACCAAAAATTCTACTATAATTATTAATTAGAAATATCTTTTTCTTAAAGATCTTACATATTCCACTACATTACGTTAACTTTTAAAATTGTAATCTTTTACAATTCAACCATACATAATAATACATTGCATCATCACAACCACATTTTCAAGATTTAGACTAACAATTTAAATACATACATACTAATTTTTAAGATCTACTGTATATACCATCCCCAAATATCCACCATCATTAGATTTTAATTATCCTACAATCTTTAACAAGTTCCATTTCTAAATCTTATTTCTATCAAAGTCCTCCATTAATCTCTACTGTTATTATTAATATTATTCCTTAAATCTAAGTACAACCCATGTCCTTCTTTGAATCTTGAGATCTTTAAATAAAACCAAGGATTGCACAGCTTCTGAAACTATTTCTTGTAACTGTCACTCTCCTTCTTCCTTTCCTTTTTGACTTCTGAGGATGATGGTAAGCCTGCTTTCAATACATTAGAATAAAAATCACATGCCTTCCCTACTGTATTAAGACAATGTCTTTTTCCAGAATAATTCACCACAATCCCCACTGGTATCTCCCACCTAAACCAAAGCTGTTGTTTCTTTAATTCATCTGTCAGAAAGAAAAAATCCTTCCTTTTTCTCAAAATTCTTGGAGGAATTCTCTTTCAGAATCAAAACCTTCTGATTAGCCACTTTAAGTCTTTTATTATAAGAGATTTGAATGATCTCATTTCTAATCTTTCCCTTTGTAAAATATACAACCACATCCCTTGGCAATTTCCTTTGTTTAGCAATCCAAGAATTAACATGAAATACTTTATCTATCTTCTCAAAAAAATCTTCAAGTTGAAACCCCAAAATAGGCGCCAAGACATCCACCAATATCTCTTCCAGATTCTCCTGTGGATTTTCTTTCAAACCTCTGATCCTCAGGGCAAATTCCATATCTCTATATTGCATCATCATTTCATCTTCAAGTTTTTCCATTTTATTCTCCACTTCACCCATTTTAGCCTCCAGCATCAGATTATTTTGTTTCACTTCTTCCACACATTCATCCAGATTCTCAATACAGCCTGAAAACACTTGAAGTGCCATCAAAGTATCCTCCCTTATTTTCTTGTTCTCCTTTCCAATAAATTCTGCCAACTTCTCAAATATTTTTTCAGACTGAATTTTTAAGGCATCGTTTAGAGCATATTGTAAATCTTTTAAAGTCAATACAGATGCAGCAGCTTTGGGAGGTAACTTCAAAGACTGCGTTCCAGATTGCTGAACAGACAAAACGGGTCTATGTGGTTGGGGAGCCATTTTTGCAAGTAATGACTTCCAATACACACTTTCACTTTCTAGTACTTTGTAGTTAAACTGTGAAATAACCAAATTTGGGAAATAACTTTTTAGCACCTCCAAATTATAAATAGCTCTTTTAAGGTTTAAAAGTCCATTTTACATATTCCAACTCAGTTCAAACAGTCACTTTACTTTAAAGAATTTTTTTTTGCTTCTTGTTAAAAAGAAAAAAAATCAGTCAGGCGCCATCTTCCCCTTCTTTCAAAACGATAGTTGGAACAGGAAGAGAGTTTGAATTTCAGAGTTAAAGCTTTGTACTTGATATTTATACTGCTCCTGCATCAGCTCTGCTGCTACCATCACTCAAGATGTCAATCAGATCCGGCAGGAGTGGATTCAGCGTCTTGTTCTGCTAAAGCAGAAGAGTCCTTCGTCCGGAGCATTTCCAGGCTTTGGGGGGGCTCTCACCCTTCATGCCCCAGAACAAATGTTCTGGGGTGCTAGGGAAGCTCTACCCCTACCTGGAAGCTCCCCCTCCCCTCTTTGCCCAAGGAGAAGGGTTTTTGAGCAGCGGAACAGCTGATCGTCAGCTATTCCACTGCTTCAACAGGATCGAAGGGCCGGAGGTTGAATCCAACCGTCCTCGCCGCTGAAGCTGCATTAATGATATTTTCTGTATCTTTGTTATAGTTCTGTCATATATGAATTTGTTCACTGTATATTTAATTTAATTTAATTTAATAATTTGATTTCTATACCGCCCTTCTCCCGAAGGACTCAGGGCAGTGAACAGGGCAATACACAATAAAAATCAAATACAAAAATTAAAAAACCATTAAAAAACCATTAAACATCATGCCCATAAAATCAATACATATTAAGTTAAAAACTAATTTTAAAAACCCAACCCCATCCCGTCAGACCAGGAATTCCCACCCGTATGAATTTGCTTTGTTCCTGTAATATGCGACAAAGTTCCTTTATGTTTTAGCACCAATTCTCCAAAGATTTATTTTTATTGAGCAATTTGGAGACCACATGACTCCTGGTAGTTCTAAGTTGCTTACAGTTTAAAAAGAACAGTACAAAAAGAAAAAAAAAGATTCTCAAATGGCCTGAGGGCCTAGAAAAAACAAAAACTATCCAACCAGGGCTCCAACCTTAACCTATCACAAACTCCAGGGGAATAGTCAGGTCTTCAATAGTTTTCTGGATGTCATCAGAGTGCCAGCGATTTGGATCTCCGGGTGGTACCTTTCCAGAGGGCAGGCATCAGTTCCGAGAAGGCACGCTTCCTGTAATCTCACTAGATGCCTTTAATTGATGGACCCAAAGTGTGCCCACTTGCTTAATCATACCAGCACTTGAATTACACTCAGAAGCAACTAGTCCAATGTCTAGGCTCACATGGGTATAATGAGGCATGTAGATCACTATCTATAATCCATAATCTATCATCTTTTTAGTGGCCTACAGATTACTGTACTCTATTTGTAAAGCAAATAATGTATGAATGACTCTCTGAAGGGCCTTGATCCAAGGATCTCAGTTAATGAGCACTCTACCACTTAGAATATAGAATTTATGCATTATCTCCCGTTTGATGCAAAATTCAAAAAAGGAATCATCTTGTTAGATAATATCATTTTTGTTTTCCCAGGAAAGGTCCAAGAAGAAATTGCAAAAGAAATTGGTGATACCCAGCCAAGGACAGACCACCGAGCCAAAATGCCTTACACTGATGCTGTGATTCATGAAATTCAAAGATTTGGTGATATTGTTCCATCCAGTTTGCCACGTGCAACCACCGTGGATGTAACTTTCAAAGGCTTCTTCATCCCCAAGGTGATCACTCTAAAATTAATGCATTATGTAAGATCTAGGCTTTTGTGTATAGTGTGGTGGAAAAAAAAACCCCAGTCCTTAAATGAATGGAATTGGCTAAATCAAGTTATAAGGCCACAGACTGCTATTATGTTAGAACAATTTCCACTGATGCCTCTCTACTTGCCTATGGGAGATGTTTTTCTTTGGCATCTGGCATTCCCAAATTGCCCCACCTCTTGATTTATGAGAGACGCTTTCCTCCCTTGTTTTATTCTTTTATTTCTCTCTCTCTCTTACTTTATTGCTTTATGTCCTCTTCTTGTCTTCCATAAGCCTTGATTATTGGTTTTGAGCCCTGCATTTAGATCCCACAAGTGTAAGGTAAAATGTTTCAATATAGTAAAATATTTTACTTTATTTTTATTTTAACTTTTTATCCTCTTTTAATATTGTACTTTTAACCTACCCCCTTTTAACCTTTTAAACCCATTTTAACCTTTTAAAACCTAGTTTTAAACTTATTTGTAAACCTCTTTTAACAAACTTGAATGGGGAAAAGAAGGAAAACACAGCACTCTGCAGCAGAGAGTTTATCCAAGCCTTTGAAGCAGCAGAAAATGGAATATTATATTGCAAACAGACAGTCTGTTCCAGTAAGTAACTCATTCACAGTCACCTTAACAGATAAATTTAAATTTATGTCACTCATTGGAATGGGACTTACAAACCGAACTGGAAGGCAAACATCGTGTAGAGCTGTTCTCCTCCCTCTCG
The DNA here is from genome assembly GCF_964194415.1 of Vipera berus. Taxonomy (NCBI): domain Eukaryota; kingdom Metazoa; phylum Chordata; class Lepidosauria; order Squamata; family Viperidae; genus Vipera; species Vipera berus. The sequence continues at coordinate 193,479,007 of NC_138202.1, read as the reverse complement.
GAGAGTGGCTCCCATCCTTGGAGCACAAAAGCAGCCTTTTTTGCACAGGAGAGAGATGTAACAAACTTAAAGGGAGAAAATGTGACAGACTTCCTCTCCACACAAAGTTTGCTTACAGCTCAAACTGTAAATGCAATATATGATCTCTTGTCAATTGTCATAAATAAGGTCAACTGCCTGAAAGAATCTTTCACAAAGTTTGTTAGGAGCCACCCAAATACTGTAGAAGGACTTGGGAGGATAACCATGGATAGACATGGGATGGCTAACTCAGAAAATGAAAGTAGAGAAGGACCTGGTTTTCCTCCCAAAAATTTGAACACACATAGAGAAAACAATCAGGTAAAGGCCTAAGAGATTACCAATATAACTACAGTCTGCAAACTAACCAGGTTACTTTGCAAATTTATGACAAGAGAGTAAATAGAGGGCATTGGAGTAATAGAGAAGCTATTAGGCTGTCTCTGAGCCAGCTGCTCCACTGTGAATTCACTCTGATAGATCTACTACATGCAGAGTGGCTGCCAGCAAGAATGCAATGTATGAGAATTCTCCTATCGTTCAAACAGCCCACAATTTCCTCCAAGCTCTTCAGAATGAAGCCCTTTCTGAGCACCTTCTCAATATTTCCAATAAGGGTCTTTTGCTCAGAAAAATATGCCCACTTCTGAAACAGCATCACCAAGAGGGAACTGTCACTTTAAATCTAGGCTGCAACAGCCCTCACACTACTAAGCCTGAGGCTGCTGCAACTGAACTGACACTGAGAAAGCAAAGAAGTAATATACAAACTGTGTTACCCACAGCTGCAGGAACTGCTGAGGATGTGCCAGAGGAAATGTTGATTGACCTATTCAATACATTGCCAGAACCTCAGCAAGTTAACATCATTCAAAGATTGGGTGACCTAAAAGAGGCACTGACAACAACTCAATCTACAGCAAAGCCTCTATTTAATTTGGCTCCACTAACCACACAACCTTGTGACAATATATTTAATCAACAATCTGCCTTTACCTCAACAGTAAAAAAAGGTAGTCACACAGGCTGACAGTGGGGTAACTGTACTGACTGACCTAGCCTCTGAGAAACAACTGAAAGACAAAGGGCTTCATCACACAGTGCCCCCTAAGCTGACAGACACTAAGGATATAATCCAGCTTCCATCCTCATTTGATTTAGAAGTTCCCACAACATCTTTCCACAATATGAATCCTCAGCTATGCCCCTCCAAAAATGGACATAAATCTACATTGATAGACTTAAGCCAGAGTACCTGCCCATTGGAAAAAAAATCATTCTTGGAGCAAGAGCAGAGGCACACTGGCAACCAAGATACAGAGGAGCAACAACAAGTTCTGCAACCCATGAGGAGAAATATTGAACCTCACAACAACTGTGTTTATATGGGAAGCTTAGATGATATCGACCAGGCTCCAATGCCAAGTTGACATCTGGCATTTTTACCATCTAGCCAATCAACCAAGCCAGACCACCTTGCCTCTGAGAACCCCATACAGTTGATGACCTGGAACATAGCTGGCTGGAAAGGGATGGTTGATAGTGGACTAATGAGCTTTCTCTCTAGATTTGACATAATAGCCTTTCAAGAAACCTGGCTAACTGAAGTGAACAAACCAGTACAACTGCCAGGCTTTCAGGGATGGGCCTCCCCAGCCCAAAAAACAAAGAACAAAGGGAGACCCTCTGGTGGGCTATGCATTCTTATAAAGCAAGAGTTGCAATGGCAGGGTGAGAAATTATATAACAAAGATAAGTATCCGTACTTTCTAGCTGTCAAATTTGAATATGACCAGTTTGAGTTAATATTGGTAAATGTGTATATTACTCCAACCACATCCCAGCACTATAATTCCGAATATTGGATGGGCTTGGAAGTTATCCTAGAAGATATATCTATACTGTACCCTCAATCCATAGTGGTATTATTAGGAGATCTGAATGCTAGACTGGGTCCCTCTCTGTATGAGCTTACCCAGAAGAAGGGAATCCCAGTGGAGTTCTTTGATAACCATCCTCAGTGTCTCTTGAGAGACTGTAAAAGTAATGCCACTGACCTGCTCCTAGTCTCCTTAATTTTTAAGGGTAATCTCCAAATTTTGGGAAGTAAGGACAAGAATTACACATACCCTTATACATACCACTCAGCTAATTCAAGTAGTGTACTGTATCTCTTTTGTGTGTCTAGAGATAAGGCTGACCTCTTTTCGGAGGTCACAGTACACCTTAGTGAAAATAGCAACCATCAGCCTGTAAGTGTGACATTGCAAGGTCACTCAGATTTAAGACCATATAACATGGCTGACAGATGGCTCACCAAAAAGGTAGAGGTGACCCAAAATAAAAGGTTAATTTGGGCCGAAGTTGATACTAAGACAATATTAAAGGTAAAGGTAAAGGTTCCCCTGCACATGCGTGCTAGTCGTTTCCGACTCTAGGGGCCGGTGCTCATCTCCGTTTCAAAGCCGAAGAGCCAGCGCTTGTCCAAGGACGTCTCCGTGGTCATGTGGCCGGCATGACTAGACGCCAAAGGCGCACGGAGCGCTGTTACCGGTTCCTATTTTTCTACTTGCATTTTTACGTGCTTTCGAACTGCTAGGTTGGCAGAAGCTGGGACGAGTAACAGGCGCTCACTCTGTTATGTGGCACTCGGGATTCGACCCGCCAAACTGCCGACCTTCAATATTAGAATGCCTTAAAACAGAGAATGCTACTAAGTGGGCTAGAACAATCTAGTCATCTACTACTGACTGGATGTCAACCTTCAATGCATTCTCCAATCTTTGTAACATACTGAAGAAACACCTAACAGCTAAACCTGCTACAAAAAGAGCCCAAGTGGGTAGACCTCACTGGTTTGATCCTGATTGCCAGCGACTGAAAAAAAATTGAAGGCAGCCATGAGGCTTGCCCAGAGGAATACTACTGCCCATATACAAGCTAAGATGCTGCACACAAGAAGGGAATATAAAAAAAACTATAACATTAAAGAAAAAAGGTTTTGCCATTTCAATCTGGTCAGAACTTGAGTTGGCTGCCAGAAGTCATAACTCAGTATTATTTTGGCACTCTGTAGCAGGTATCCTGAAGGAACAGAGATTTGTGTTTCACAAACCAATCTCTGCTGAGGACTGGGAGAATTATTATCAGTGGTTGTTTGCCCCCAACGAACCGGTAAAGAAATTATTTTTAAACAGCGATTTGGTAAATCCTAGAACTCCCCTCCCCCTTGGCCACCAGTCTCAGAAAAGGAGATAGTCCATCATTAAAAGCTTAAAGAGCAATAAAGCCCCAGGTGAGGATTTTTTACCAGCAGAATTATTTAAGAAATTTCCCAACTGGTGGGTCCCTGTATTAGCAGGTCTTTTTACACACATAAATAACACCTGCCATATACCAGATGGGTGGAAGATGGCAATAGTTGTCCCCATATATAAAAAAGGGAATAAAAAGGATCCTAGTAATTATAGGCCCATCAGCCTGATTGACATTGTAGAAAAAATATATGCTAGGCACCTTTTGAACAGAATTGAAATCTGGGTAGAGGAAAACAATATCCCCACAGAAGAACAAGCAGGTTTTAGACAAAACAGATCCACTGTTGATAAATGCTTTGTCTTGAACCATCTAATTGCCAAATATGCCTATAAGAGGAGACCCCTGTTTGCTGCTTTCATAGACCTTACAGCAGCATTTGATATGGTAAATAGAGACGTACTATGAAGTAAATTGACATCTCTTAAAATAGAACCCAGACTCCTGGCTTTGATTAAAGCCCTTTACACAAGTACCTGTTTGAGGGTGCGGTATGGGGTTAATGGGGCCCTGACTAACAGGATTCACCCAAATAAGGGGATAAGGCAAGGGTGTATCCTGGCCCCATTATTATTTAATTTATACATCAATGACTTGCCAGGGTTAATGAAGGATACCATGGTACACATGCCGATGATCCTAAATACTTATTGTAACAGCTTGCTTTATGCTGATGATACGATTTTATTATCATACTCACAAGTAGGATTACATAGGCTATTAAGAAGATTCAGCTCTTATTGCCAGGATAACTCTCTAATCATTAGCAAATCTAAATAAAAAATAATGGTGTTTGGAAGAAACCATCAGAGACATAAGTGGCAATTAGATGGTGAACCAATTGAACAGGTTAACACCTTTGTATATTTGGGAGTAACTTTTTCCAAGACTGGATCTTGGGCCTGCCATCATCAATGGAGTACATTTAGAGCAAAAGCCTGTTTGAATTTATTGCTCAAACTAAAGAACCATAGTTACCCAGGGTCACTAGCCCCATTACTCAAGGTTTATAAGGCTAAGGTTCCCACAATGCTCTTGTATGGAACAGAAATTTGGGGTCTTTACTCAACCACAGTCCTAGAACAAACACAGTCCCAGCATTTGAGATGTATTTTGGGTGTAGATCCAAGAACATCTGCTGCAGCAGTTAGAGCTGAATTGGGAATTCATACAATTCAGGCATTATCTAAAATTAGAGCTTATAACTACTGGTGCAAAGTTAATGAATTGGAAAGACTGATAGACTCCCCAAATTATGCCTACTAGAGCAAATAAAACTACAATCACAAATCTGCTGGATCACCAAACTAACAAATTTTGTAAGAAGCTGTGGCCTTCCTGTCTCTTGTGTAACAGGAGAACAATTTGATCTCTGCAGCAAGTGGGAGATCAAACAAATTCCTAACCAACCTAGCTGACAACTTTGTCATCCTAAAGGTGGACGAGGGAACTAGACTTAAAACCATACTGGACTTAATACTTACTAATAGAGAAGAAGTAATAGAGGGAGTTGAAGTTACCAGAACCTTGGGCAAAAGTGACCATGTCATACTGAAATTTAATAGAACACAAACACTAGCAACAGAAAACAGTCCCCAGGTCTTAAATGTCAAACGAACTGACTTTAACAAATTCAGAGAGAACCTAGGAAAGATCCCATGGATGAAAATCCTAAAGGGGAAAACAACTGAAGAAGCATGGGAAACCCTGAAAAATATGATTATAAAAGCCCAGTCTAGCACAATACCACTGAAAAAGAAATACAAGAAATACAAGAAGAAACCAGCATGGCTGCACAAAGATCTCTCTGACAAACTGAAAGACAAAAAGGACAAATACAAAAAATAGAAAGAGGGACATATAACTAGGAACGATTATCAGCAGACAGCCAGAATATGCAAAGATGAAGTCAGGAAAGCAAAGGCTTAGGATGAACAAAGAGTTGCAACAGAAATCAAGGATAATTTAAGAAAAAATCTTCCAATATACTAACAACAGGAAAAAAGTCAAGGAAATAACAGGCAACAGAGAGAAAGCAGAACTGCTTAACTCATACTTTGCATTAGTCTTCACACAAAAAGAAATCATAGCCCAACATACCAAAAAAACACCCCACTGAAAAAGACATACTAGAAACAAAAATTAAAATAAGCAAGAAAATGGTAAGAGAACACCTATCCAACCTTGATGAATATAAATCACTGGGGCCTGACAGATTATAACCCAGAGTTCTGAAGGAGCTGGCAGATGTTATCTCAGAACCATTGCACCATATTTTTAAAAATCCTGGAGCACCAGGGAAATAACTGAGGACTGGAAAAGGGCTGATGTGGTTTCCATCTTCAAGAAAGGAAAAAAAATGGACGCAGAAAACTACAGACTAATCAGTCTAACATCAATACCTGGGAAGATCCTGGAAAAGATAATAAAAAACAGATCTGTGAACAAATAGAAGCAAACAAAGTTATAATTAGTAGCCAGCACAGGTTTGTCAAAAACAGATCACGTCAAACCAATCTTACTTCATTCTTCAATAAAGTGACTAAACTAATAGACTAGCAAAATACTGTGGACATAGTATACTTAGACTTCAGTAAGACATTTGATAAGGTAGACCACAACCTATTCCTTGGTAAGCTAGAAAAAGGTGGAATAGACAACTTCACCACCAGATGGATCTGTAGCTGACTGGCAAACCATACTCAATGAGTAGTCCTCAACGGCACTACATCCACATGGAGAGAAGTAAGCAGTGGGGTACCACAATGTTTCATCTTAGGCACAGTACTCTAATATCTTCATCAATGACGAGGGAATTGAAGGGGAACTCATCAAATTTGCAGATGACCCCAAACTGGCAGGAGTAACCAACACCCCAGAAGACAAACTCAGGATTCAAAAAGATCTTGACAAACTTGAACAATGGGCCCTGTCTAACAAAATGAGTTTCAATGTGGAAAAAAGCAGTTTTAGATTTAGGCAGGAAAAATCAAAGGTACAAGTACAGATTGAACGAGACCTGGCTTAATAACAGGAACTGTGAGAGGGACCTTGGAGTCCTAGTGGACGATCACTTAACCATGAGCCAGCAGTGTGCAGTAGCTGCCAAAAAAGCTAATACAATCCTGGGTTGTATAAACAGAGGCACAGAATGAAGATCACATGAAGTATTAGTACCACTTTATAAAACCCTAGTAAGACCACACCTGGAATACTGTTGCCAATTTTGGTCACCATATCACAAAAAATATGTTGAGAGTTTGGAAAAAATTCAGAGAAGAGCAACTAAGTTGATCAAAGGCCTGGAGACTAAAACCTACAAAGGACGGCTGCAGGACTTGGCTTTGGTTAGTCTAAAGAAAAGAAGAAACAGGAGTGACACGATACCAGTATTCCAGTACTTGAGGGGCTGCCACAAAGATGAGGGGGTCACCTTATTCTCCAAAGCACTAGAGGGCAGGACAAGAAACAATGGTTGGAAACTGAACAAAGAAAATTAAGGAGAAACTTCCTGACAGTGAGGACAATTAACCAGAAATCATGGGCACTCCATCACTGGAGATTTTTAAGAAAAGGCTAGACCACAGGTCGATAATCTGCAGTTCTGGAGCCGCATGCGGCTCTTTCAGCCTTCTCCTGCGGCTCCCAGTTTGGAGAGAGAGAGAGAGAGAGAGAGAGAGAGGCACTTGCACTTCCCTTCTCTCTCTCTCTCTCTCTCTCTCTCTCTCTCTCTCTCTCTCTCTCTCTCTCTCTCTCTCTCTCTCTCTCTCTCTCTGTGTGTGTGTGTGTGTGTGTGTGTGTGTATGTAACTCACGCTGTCCTCGGAGAAGCTGACAAGCTTATTGCTACACCTTTGCTACATCTCCACAGGAAGCAAGAAACAGGAAGCAGCAAAAAGCAGAAGCTCTCAAGAGCAAGAGAGCCAGCCCAATAAGAATGTGTGTCAGCTTGTCCAGAACAGTGTGAAGCCAGCTTGCCAGGTGGGCAAAAGATCGGAGAGAGGGAGAGAAAGTGAGGGAGAGAGAGGGAGGGAGAGAGAGAGAAGGGAAGCGCAAGTGCCCCCCCTCTCTCTCTTTCTCTCTCTCTCTCTCTCTCTCTCTCTCTCTCTCTCTCTCTCTCTCTCACACACACACACACACACACACACACACACACACAAACTGAGTGGGGAAAGAGGACTGACAGACCAAGAGCAGAAAGAGAGAGAGAGAGAGAGAGATAGAGAGAGAGAGAGAGAGAAGGGAAGCGCAAGTGCCTCTCTCTGTCTCTATCTCTCTGTGTCTCTCTCTCTCACTCACTCACACACACAACACAGAAACACACTGAGTAGGGGAAGAGGACTGGCAGACCAAGGTCAGAAAGAGAGAGAGCGAGAAGGAGGGAGGGAGAGAGAGAGCAAGAAGGGAAGCGCAAATGTCTCTCTGTCTCTCTTTCACGTTTAATGAAATATTTTGATATTTTTTTAATTAAGACGTGAGGTATGGGGATAATTATGCTATATTTAAAGATGGTAGATAAGCTATTAAAATTGTTTTTACCTGTTGGGATGAAGGAGAAAGGTTTTTTTCCCTCTTTCTCCTGTCCTTTTCTCTTTTTTCTTCCCCGCAATTTTTTTCTTTTCTATTTTTCTGTTTGTAGTTTGCACCGGCTTTTTATTTCATAAATATGAGGAGGACTCAAATAGACGTTTGATTATTTTATTTGAAAGTAACCTTTGACACAGCATCTTTTTTTTTAGTTCAAAATGTTTTTGTTGCATGCAGAAATAAAATTTGTTTTTTTTGCAGCAGTTCATTGATTTCATAAATGCAGCACACTATAGGTGTTTTTTTAAGGGACGCAGTGGCTCAGTGGGTTAGGACACTGAGCTTGTTGATCAGATGGTCGGCAGTTTGGCGGGTCGAATCCTGAGTGCCACGTAACAGAGTGAGCACCTGTTACTCGTCCCAGCTTCTGCCAATCTAGCAGGTCGAAAGCACGTAAAAATGCAAGTAGAAAAATAGGGACCACTATGGTGGGAAGGTAACAGCGTTCCGTGCGCCTTTGGCATCTAGTCATGCCGGCCACATGACCATGGAAACGTCCTCGGACAAACGCTGGCTCTTCGGCTTTGAAACGGAGATGAGCACCAGCCCCTAGAGTTGGAAACGACTAGCATGCATGTGCGGGGGAACCTTTACCTTTATCTTTATAGTTTTTTTTATACATAGCATAAAGGTAAAAAAAAAAACCGATATATGCAGTGCTATCTTCATTTTCGATGTCAACAGGGTTTTGCGGCTCCCAGTCTTTTCTTTTCAGTGGGAAACAGGTCCAAGTGGCTCTTTGAGTGTTTTAGGTTGCCTACCTCTGGGCAAAAGTCACTTGTCTGAGATGGTATAGTTCTCCTGCTTAAGTTGGGGGCTGGACTATAAGACATCCAAGGTCCCTTCCAGCTCTATTCTATTCTATTCTATTCTATTCTATTCTATTCTATTCTATTCTATTCTATTCTATTCTATTCTATTCTATTCTATTCTATTCTATTCTATTCTATTCTATTCTATTCTATTCTATTCTATTCTATTCTATTCTAACCTCTGGGCCCAGCCAGTTTTTGGTGATACAATCCACACCAGCCTTCTCTTTAAGAATCAAATTGGCAATAAGGCAAGCCTTATTACAGGCTGATATGACATTTAAAAGTAGCAGCCTAAAACCAGGGCCTCTACAGATCTGCTGAGCAGGTAAATGAGATAAGTGCAAAGGGGCAGAACACAAAACTGGTACTAAATTCTGAGCTTGTGTTCCCCATGAGTGCCCCTCCTGCCTCTCATATCTCCCATTACCCAACACCACTGAAATAAACCACCTTCCTCTTCCTTCCCTACAAACCATTCTATCCTCCATCTTCCACACTATTGCTTTAAAAGGGGAACGTGATCCAACCTGATAGTCAGGGGCAAGGTGAGCCCAACAGGCACTATAGCACTTGCTCTCAGTGCCCTCAGGCACACACCACCCCCTTCCTCACTGCAGCAGATGGCCATATCCAGCACCCCCTTATCCCCCAGCACAGTCACAATACATCCACTCAGTATACAAATAACACCCTGCCCAGTTGCTCTCACCCATTGAGTGGGAAGCCACTCCTCCCTCCCAGCTCTTACCCCCAGGAGGGGGACTAACACACTCACCTGACTCTCACCCAACTTTCCCCTCACAGCTCCAGAATCCCCTGAACATTTTTCAAAGGCTTAAGAGCTATTTAGAATTGGTCCAGAGGATAATCTATTAATTTGTCTCATGTTTTCCTTTTAATAGGTTTTTTATTTTATGTTTTATTTTTATTTTGCACAAAGCAAAACTAAAAAATAGAAAAAATGTTCATTTTTTTTAAAAAAACCATACATATAAGTTGCCCCCAGTTGAATATTGACAAATATATTTTAAAAATTATAGTTTTCTCCTTTCAAAACAGGTCTACAAGTTGTGATGGGGGCTCCCTGATACTCCCACATAACACCTCTGCTCCACGAGCTGCATTGGCTTCTGGTTGCCCTCCGGGTGAGATTCAAGGTGCTGGTGATGACCTATAAAGCCCTAAATGGCTTGGGTCCGGGATATCTGAGTGAACACCTGCTGCTGGTATCAAGTTCCCTTCGTCCTGTGCGCTCCCACAGGGAGGGCCTTCTCAGGGTGCCGTCGGCAAAGGATTGCCAGAGGGCGACACCCAGGGGGAGGGCCTTCTCTGTGGGCGCGCCTGCCCTTTGGAACCAGTTACCCATAGAGCTCAGGACTGCCCCAGATTTTCGCTCGTTCCGCCAGGCTGAAGACCTGGCTCTTTGAGCTTTCCGGCCAGGACTGAGAACTTTTAATTTTTAACTTATTGTAATTGGGGTTTTTTAATTAGAGTTAAGGGTTTTAGATTTAATCAAGGATAATTTAATTTATTTTAATTTGTTATTAACTTTTGTATTGTTATATTGTCTTAATTGCCTTATGAACCGCCCTGGGTCCTATGGGAGAAGGGCGGTATATAAGTCTAAATAATAAATAAATAAATAAATAAATAAATAAATAAATAAATAAATAAATAAATAAATAAATAAATAAATAAATAAATAAATATAGAACTTCTATAGTTCTATTTCCTTAGATAATTTAACATACCATCTATTTACTGTTAAAAAAAACACACGAAAGCCCAAAACTAACTTCAAAGTCACTTAAAATCTATTATTGTATTTTGCACACAGAAAGTCCACAATGGCTTTTAATCTACCATAAACCACTGCAGTTATTATCTCTGTTCTGTCCAGGATCAAATATCTTCCACTCATTCTTAATAACAAAACTTTTCTTTAAAATTATTACTGGGATCTTTTCAAACAATTGCATCTCATTCCCCAAAGTCATAGATCTCTGCTGTGAATATCCCTGCAGCGCTTGCTGTTCAGAAGGTTGTTGTACAAGTTGAACCACTAAATCTCTTAATAGTTATCCCCCGATTTAATATAATACATCTAATCCACAATCTCCGTCAGTTTTCCTAATAAAGTCCAGTTCATTGCTGATCCGTACTGCCATTTGTCAGTCTTTTAAGTTCATGCCCCTTTCAGCCTTCTCCAAAAAGCCTGCAATTCTCAAACAAAGCTCCTCCTCTTTCAATTCTGTCAGCAACAAATTGACTTCTAATCTGCCCAATTGCAAGTCTGATTTAGCTGCTGTTACCTGTACCTGGGTATCATCCTTAGGTTGATTTATGACTGTCGTTAAATCATCAGACCTTTCATCTAAATTTTCATTTAGAAAATTTGTAAATTGGAAAGTATTTTTTGTGTTGTCCAAGAAGCCTTTGACATTAAGTTGTTCTTGCTCTCACCTTTCTTTTGTGTCACTTTTTGTGGGCATTATAAAAAGTATATAATGTATAACATTCAAAATCCTTGATTTATTGTTGTTTTCTTTTTTAATATAATCCAAATTTTGCTTATACTTGGACTTTGACAGCAAAACATAAGCAATTTCTCTCAAGGATAAAAGAAGTGGAGGTTCTTTAAAAAAAGAAAAGACCATAGAAAAAATTAAGATAATATTTCCCTCAATAGAGAGAAAATAGAAAAGAAAATGAAAAATCCCATTTTTTTAGAAAGAAAAAAAAGACCAAAGATATATACAAAAGAAAAATAAAGCAGCAAAGTTCTTTTAAAAACTAATAAAACACAAAATCCTAACAGTAGAAATCAGATGCAAATATAAATCAGATCAAATAACTTTCACTGCCAAAGAGGAAGTCTTTGAGCCATTGGTTTCCATGCAGCAAAAGCTAAACTGTTTCATAACTCCAAACCAAAGCAGTAAAAAGAGATAACAAGTTCACATTTATAGACTAACAAGGGGGGTATAAAATAAATCAGTATACAACCAGATGATTAATTAAACATGTAAATCAAAAGCAAAAAAGAGTGATGTTTAAAACTGAGATGCATCTAAAAAAAAAACACTGAGAGGAAAAAATGGAGATGGAAATAGTTTTTATATTTTTTTGAATATAAAATATTGCTTCAGGCTCAATATCTCAATAAACACTTTACAATATCCCTGTATTAATTTCTGTAGACATGCATTAAATGGATATACTGCTTTCTGTAACATCCCTTTTATCCTTTCATTTTTTAGGGTATGTACATCATTCCCTTGCTGACCTCTGTGCTCCATGATGAATCTCAATGGGAGAAACCTCATGACTTCTATCCTGAGCATTTTCTTGACTCTGAAGGAAAATTTGTGAAAAGAGATGCATTCATGCCATTTTCTGCAGGTGAGATTCTCTGATGTCATAAAGTATGTTCTATAAAAGCAACTCTTAACCCCTTCTTTGAAAAGAAAACAGTTGATAAAAGCTTGATCTCATAGACCTTGTTTTGACGAAGTTTAGGCCAACATGTGTGGCCATGAGGCTCATTCAGGGACAAGTCTGTTGATTCCAGAGTCTGCCAGGGGAATCCTCAGCTCTGTGCCTGAGTTACTGTTGTTATTCCTGCTGTGCTGGCCTCAGCATCTCTGCGTTTTGGCAGTCCAGGAGGAATCTTGTCTTTCAGCCTTCCTGGCTGACTGAGGCCTTCAGATGGACATAAAGCTTTGGGTCTTTTTAGCTTGAACCATTTATTAGCTTTTCTTAAGCTTTTATTGTTAGGTCAGAGCAACATGGCAGAGCACAAATATTCCCCCCAAAGCCACCACTGTGAAAAGAGTAATGCTGAGGAGACAGGTTGTTTTTCAGCTTGGACTCCGAACTTTCCTCTTCACACAGTCCCATTTCCATAGTGCATCAGACCACAGCTAAATGCAGCTACAAACTTTGCAATCTGCTTGACGGGCAAGGATTTGAATGCAAATTAAAACAAACCTTTTTAATTTTTTTAAAAAGTTGATAACCCACCTCATTGCATCCCCATTTCAGAGCAAGACACCCTCAAACATTAAGCAATGCAGCTTTTCTTTTTTAAAGCTTTAGGGTGGTGGGGGTTTCTTATTTTGGCACCCCACTCCCTGTCATTTCCTCCATCCCACTGCCTCCACCTCCACTCTCCACCCATCCCTGCCCCCCTTTGATAGCCTGCTCACTCGCCCACCTGGCTCTCCATTCAGCACCTGAAGCAAGTTATCCCTACAGGAAATTTCTGGTGATGTCCTGCAAAGAGATGGCAGCACTGAATTGGCAGAGGGGACTTGGCGGTGGCAAGAAGGCTACCCCCAGCTGACCTTGTTGAACTAGCAGAGTTGAGTCATCCTAGACCAGGGGTAGGCAACCTTGGCTCTTTTATGACTCGTGGACTTCAACTCCCAGAATTCCTGAGCCAGCCATGCTGGCTCAGGAATTCTGGGAGTTGAAGTCCACGAGTCATAAAAGGGCCAAGGTTGCCTACCCCTGTCCTAGACTCTTTTAATCATGTGACCATGGGGAAGTTAAGTGTGAAATACAGTCATAAGCCACTGTTTTCAGTGCCATTGTAATTTGAAACAGTTACTAAATGAACTTTTGTATATGAAATATTACCTGTAATGGCACCGGGATGAAAATATGTATGACTGTGCCACAATAGGACATTTAATATCATCCTTTTCAAGAAGACTTTTTCTGAAGTTTTCTTTATTCCAAGTACTAAATTTTCCCCAAAGAGCAGAGAATTAGCTAAGCAGAAGGGAGACCTAAAATCTTCTCTGTGAAGTTATTTTGGATTATGTCCAATTGAGTAATAACCCACTTATCCCAACACATATCTTGGCTTCATAAATATCTGAGATATCACCTTGCCCTACAATATTTTAATTTGTCTTCCTCTAGAATAAAAAACTTAAGGATATTGCCCACACCTTTTTTTCCATCTGCAGGACGAATGAAATGTGATGTCTAGATAGTTAAAGGAGGGGCATTACTCCATTTGTTGGCATTAATTTTCCATCTTTTTTTACTTTATCTTCAATTTAAAAAATCTGCTGCCATTTGGTAGTTTGAAAAATGTGGGTAGTCCTCAACTTACAACCACAACTGAGCCCAAAACCTCTGTTGCTAAGCAAGACAATTTTTAAGAGACTTTTGTTGCATTTTACGATCTTCCTTGCCACAGTTGTTAAGTGGATCATTATAGTAGTTAAGATAGTAACGTGGTTATTAAAGGAATCTGGCTTTCCCATTGATCTTGCTTGTCAGAAGGTCATAAAAGGCGATCATATGAAACCATCATAAATATGGACCAGTTGCCAAGCATCAGAATTTTGATCACATAATTATGGGGATACTGCAACAGTCATAAGTGTGAAAAATGGTCACAAGTCACTTTTTTGAGTGCTGTTGTAACTTTGAACGGTTACTGAACAAACCATTGTAAGTTGAAGACTACCTGTACTCTGTCTCCATTTCTTTAATAGATTTTTCCTTCTCTCCATATCTTTGATCTTTCATTATTTACCTGTGTGCTGATCTCTCCACGGCCATAGGACATCGGGAAACCCTGTGCAATAGTTAAAAACTAATAAACCCTCATTGTTTTTGCCATGTATGCTTTCTTCCAGGTCGGAGAATATGTGCTGGTGAGAATCTTGCCAAAATGGAGCTCTTCCTCTTCTTTACCAGCCTCTTGCAGAAATTTACCTTCCAGCCACCCCCAGGAATTTCTAAAGATGACCTGGACCTGAGCCCTGGTTTGGGGCTTACCTCCCCTCCAATGCCTTACAAAACCTGTGCTGTGTTACGCTGATCTGACAATATATACATTTTTTATATTACAATATATGTAGATAGATAGATATAGATATAGATATAGATATAGATATAGATATAGAGATAGAGATAGAGATAGAGATAGAGATAGAGATAGAGATAGAGATAGAGATAGAGATAGAGATAGAGATAGAGATAGAGATAGAGATAGAGATAGAGATAGAGATAGAGATAGATAGAGATAGAGATAGAGATAGAGATAGAGATAGAGATAGAGATAGAGATAGAGATAGAGATAGAGATAGAGATAGAGATAGAGATAGAGATAGATAGATATAGATATAGATAGATTGTTGTTGTTATTAGCTGCAAAGTCGTGTCCGACTCATCGCAACCCTATGGACAATGTTCCTCCAGGTCTTCCTGTCCTTTACCATCTTCTGGAGTCCATTTAAGCTTACGCCTACTGCTTCAGTCACTCCACCCAGTCACCTCATTCTCTGTCGTCCCCTTCTTCTATTGCCCTCAATCTTTCCTAGCATTAGGCTCTTCTCCAGTGAGTCCTTCCTTCTCATTAGGTGGCCAAAGTATTTGAGTTTTAGCTTCAGGATCTGGCCTTCTAAAGAGCAGTCAGGGTTGATCTCCTCTAGGACTGACCGGTTTGATCGCCTTGCAGTCCAAGGGACTCGCAGGAGTCTTCTCCAGCACCATAGTTCAAAGGCCTCAATTCTTTGGCACTCAGCCTTTTTTATGGTCCAGCTTTCACTGCCATACATTGCAACTGGGAAGACTATAGCCTTGACTATACGCACTTTTGTTGACAGGGTGATGTCTCTGCTTTTTAGTGTGCTGTCTAGATTTGCCATGGCTTTCCTCCCGAGGAGCAAGCATCTTTTAATTTCTTGGCTACAGTCCCCATCTGCAGTGATCTTGGAACCCAGGAAAATAAAATCTGTCACTACCTCCATTTCTTCCCCATCTATTTGCCAGGAATTGAGAGGGCCGGATGCCATGATCTTGGTTTTCTTAATGTTAAGTTTCAACCCAAGTTTTGCACTCTCCTTCTTCACCCGCAACAAGAGGCTCTTTAGTTCTTCTTCACTTTCTGCCATTAGAGTGGTATCATCTGCATATCTTAGGTTGTTGATATTTCTTCCGGCAATCTTAATTCCAACTTTTGATTCCTCTAACCCTGCCTTTCTCATGATGTGCTCTGCATATAAGTTAAATAGGCAGGGTAACAGTACACAGCCTTGCCAGACTCCTTTCCCAATTTTGAACCAATCAGTGGTTCTGTGTCCAGTTCTCACTGTTGCTTCTTGGCCCACATATAGGTTTCTCAAGAGACAAATAAGATGGTCTGGTACGCCCATCTCTTTAAGAACTTGCCACAGTTTGTTATGATCCACACAATCAAAGGCTTTAGCATAGTCAATGAAGCAGAAGTAGATGTTTTTCTGGAACTCCCTAGCTTTCTCCATGATCTAGCGTATGTTGGCAATTTGATCTCTAGTTCCTCTGCCTCTTCAAAATCCTGCCTGTACTTCTGGTAGTTCTCGATCCACATACTGCTGGAGTCTAGCTTGTAGGATTTTAAGCATAACTTTACTAGCATGAGAAATGAGTGCAATGGTGCGGTAGTTTGAACATTCTTTGGCACTGCCTTTCTTTGGAATTGGAATGTAAACTGATCTTTTCCAATCCTGTGGCCACTGTTGAGTTTTCCAAATTTGCTGGCAAATTGAGTGTAGCACTTTTACTGCATTGTCTTTTAAGATTTTGAATAGCTCATCTGGAATTCTGTCACCTCCACTAGCTTTGTTGTTGCTCAGCTTTTCTAAGGCCCACTTCACTTCATAATCTAGGATGTCTGGCTCGAGGTCAGTGACCACCTCATTTTGATTATCAGGGACATTAAGCTAATTCTTGTATAGTTCTTCTGTGTAATTTTGCCACCTCTTCTTAATCTCTTCTGCCTCTGTGAGGTCCCTGCCATTTTGGTCCTTTATCATGCCCATTTTTGCATGAAACGTTCCCTTCATCTCTCCAATTTTCTTGAAATGATCTCTGGTCCTCCCTATTCTATTGTTTTCTTCTATTTCTTTGCACTGTTCATTTAAGAAGGCATTCTTATCTCTTCTAGCTATTCTCTGGAATTCTGCATTCAATTGGGCGTATCTTTCTTTTTCTCCCTTGCCTTTCGCTTCCTTCCTTTCCTCAGCTATTTGCAAAGCTTCCTCAGACAGCCATTTTGCTTTCTTGCATTTCTTTTTCTTTGGGATGGTTTTGGTTGCTACCTGTCGTACAATGTTGCAAACCTCTGTCCATAGTTCTTCAGGCACTCTGTCTATCAGATCTAATTCCTTAAATCTATTTGTCACCTCTACTGTATATTCAACAGGGATATGATTTAATTCATACCTGAGTGGCCTAGTGCTTTTTCCTACTTTCTTCAGTTTAAGCCTAAACTTTGCAATGAGAAGCTCATGGTCTGAGCCACAGTCAGCTCCTGGTCTTGTTTTTACTGACTGTATAGAGCTTCTCCATCTTTGGCTGCAGAGCATATAGTCAATCTGATTTCTGTGTTGACCGTCTGGTGATGTCCATGTGTAGAGCTGTCTCTTGGGTTGTTGGAAAAGAGTGTTTGCTATGACCATGGTATTCTCTTGACAAAATTCTATCAGCCTGTGCCCTGCTTCATTTTGTACTCCAAGGCCAAACTTGCCTGTTATTCTGGTTATCTTTTGGCTTCCTACTTTAGCATTCCAATCCCCCATGATGATAAGAACATCATTTTTTGGTGTTAGTTCTATAAGGTGCTGTAGGGCTTCATAGAACCGGTCAATTTCATCCTCTTCAGCACTGGTGGTTGGGGCATAGACTTGAACTACTGTGATATTGAATGGTTTGCCTTGGATTCGAACTGAGATCATTCTGTCATTTTGAGGATTGTATCCCAGTATTGCTTTTCCTACTCTTTTATTCACTATGAAGGCTACTCCATTTCTTCTGAGGGATTCTTGCCCGCAGTAGTATACCTGATGGTCATCTGAATTAAATTCACCCATTCCTGTCCATTTTAGTTCGCTGATACCTAAGATGTCGATGTTCAGTCTTGTCATCTCTTGTTTGACCACGTCCAGCTTTCCTTGATTCATGGATCTTACATTCCAGGTTCCTATGGAGAAAAAATCTTTACAGCATCGGACTTTCCTTTCACCACCAGATACATCCACAGCTGAGCGTCCTTTCGGCTTTGGCCCAGTTGCTTCATTCTTTCTGGCGCTACTAGTACTAGCCCTCTCCTCTTCCTCAGTAGCATATTGGGCACCTTCCAACCTGAGGGGCTCATCTTCCAGCGTCATATCGTTTTGCCTTTTGGTACTGTCCATAGGGTTTTCATGGCAAAGATACTCGAGTGGGTTGCCATTTCCTTCTCCAGTGGATCACATTTTGTCAGAACTCAGATATAGTCAGATATAGATATAGATATAGATATAGATATAGGTATAGGTATAGGTATAGGTATAGGTATAGATATAGATATAGATATAGATATAGATATAGATATAGATATAGATATAGATATAGATATAGATATAGATATAGATATAGATATAGATATAGATATAGATATAGATATAGATATAGATATAGATATAGATATAGATATAGATATAGATATAGGTATAGGTATAGGTATAGGTATAGATATAGATATAGATATAGATATAGATATAGATATAGATATAGATAGATATAGATATAGATATAGATATAGATATAGATATAGATATAGATATAGATATAGATATAGATATAGATATGGATATGGATATGGATATGGATATGGATATGGATATGGATATGGAGATGGAGATGGAGATGGAGATGGAGATAGAGATAGAGATAGAGATAGAGATAGAGATAGAGATAGAGATAGATAGATATAGATATAGATATAGATATAGATATAGATATAGATATAGATATAGATATGGATATGGATATGGATATGGATATGGATATGGATATGGATATGGATATGGATATGGATATGGATATGGATATGGATATGGATATGGATATGGATATGGATATGGATATGGATATATTTGTTTTCTCAGCCTTGAAATGCCTTCAGTTTGACAGAGGCAAAATTTAACAACAGAATTCAATACTGTATACATTTCATGTGTTGTTTAGAAGATGAATGCTAATGATTTATAATCTCATGAAATAAAGATTCTGACGGAAGAATAGTAGGGAAGTAATGAAAAAGATTTTTTTAAAAAATATGGGGACATTTATTTCTTTTTCTTTTTACTATTTTTTGTCTTCTTTAACTTTTTGTTTCTGTTTAGACCTTTTTGTCTCTTTTGCTTTAATTAAGAAAGGTAATTTAATTGATTTTAAAAACCATTATTATTATTTTTTTCTGCAATAGTCCTTAGTGCCAATATATGTATTTACTTATATACCATCCAGAGTCCCTCTGAGACGGGTGATAGGCAGCTTTAAAAATTCGGTTAATAAATAATATTCAATTGAATATATTCAATTGTATTCTCTTTTTTTTTACAAAATACAATAATTATGATTAAACAGTTTGAATGAGACCTGTTAATATACACGTAATCCTCAAGTTACGAGTGTAATGGAGCCTGCACATTCCACATTCACTCAAAAACTTGGAGTGAATCTCATACCTTGAACGAGATCACTCCCTTGCTCATTAAAACACATGCGACTCATTAAGTGCACATGAGGTCCCATAGGCGCCGAAACACCTTTTATAGGAAGGGAGATGGGGAACTCCTGTGTGTGAATACAATACTTGAAATTCAAGCAATTTGCTTCACTGTGAACTACCCCATTTGCTCATAGAGGGAGAAGCCAGTTTTCCCAAGGCCTCCCTTCTGATAAAAAGTTTATGAGCAGCAGTGGATTGGGTTTCTTGGCTCCATCTGAGCGGAGGAAAGTGGAGGTGCAGCAGCAGGATTGCTCTCACTTAGGCCAGCACACACAAGCAAGCAGCACACCTGGTCTTATTGTTTGAAAGCAATCCTGCTGCAGCCTCCACTTGAGTGAGGAGGACAAGGAGGAGGAGATGAGCAGCGAGGATTTGTGCCAGCCAGCCGGCCAGGTGAGGAGTAGGTTGGGCTGGATGGCTGGATGGCTGGAGAGGGGGATTGTGATCACTTAGGCAGTTGCCACTGCTGCTGGCTTGGATGTGGGTGCCAGGGACCTGGAACTGTGATGCCTCCCCGCTCAGTTGAAGGCTTTCTGCCCTTAAACTAAGCCCGTCTCATGCAAGTGAGCTGATCACCCAGGCCATGGACAATTCTATGCTTTGCCCCATAGGTGTGCAAATGAAGCAAGCACTCCCCCCCTTTGAGAATAGAAGCTTCCGGGGGCGATGATCTCTTTTGCAGAGAATGGGTGTTTGAACTCACATGATATTATGGCACCCAGGAGCTTCCATTGTTGGTGGGGAAAACATTTCCAAGCCAACTCTCCTCTCCCTCAAAGGGAAAGAAAATGCGGCAGAGAGGAGACAGTTTTTGCAAGGTGAGCCCTGTGCAGCAGGAAGGGAGGGGGAAGCAGTTGTGAGGACTTGCGGGGGGGAAATAGGGTGAATGTTGCAGAGCCTCTGCAGTTGCTGTAAGGGCAAATGCTTTCTGTGTTGCTACAATATTTGTAATTTTGGGACTTGCTCATAAACACTAGGGGGCATGGACCACGTATCTTTAATTTCTTTACTATTTAATAGGAGGAACGACCCAGTTTGTCCAAAACCATGTTGACACATCTCATTATATAATGTAGAAATCTTTACCACAAAAACACTAAATGTGTGTTAAGTCGTGAGCTCTGGAACGCATGGCCAAGATGGACGACGCAGGACAACAGGGTTCAGCATAACATTCTTTATTGATGAAGCACAGACTTGGCAAACAAAGGGGCAACTGCCCCTCTTATATACCTATCCAGGTATACTTGGAACTAATCCCATTGTCCGGATTTCCTGCCAAAGACTGCCCTGCCAATCCTGACAGGGCACCCTGTCACCTGGTGGTGTCAGTGGCTATCTCTGTGTAACATCCCCTATATACATATATACATAACAATGTGCTTCTAAATAAATTAGTGCAGATTGATGAGACTGGATTTGTTTCTAACATGTACAAGAACTATAATGAAAGATGCTCTGGGAGATGAGGACAAACATTGGGGATGGTGGGTATTCTAAGGGGAGAAGGTAAATAGTGACATCATGGTGATGACAAGCATGGGAAGCTATCATCAGACACAGCTGCAGGTCACTCTTAGGAAGATGCCCTAAAGTTTGTATCACTGTTACATTCTAGCCTCTTCAGCTTCCCCCCTAAGACTTGGCCATCAGAGCTTTCTGGACGCCAGGTTCTTTGCTGATTCCAAATGCCAGTAATAAGGATGGCCTGGCATACATTATTAAGAACTGCCTGGGGTCTATGTTGTGGGAGGGGAGGCGCACATAGAAAGATGTCCACCTGGGTTGATATTCCAGGGCAGGATCTGTGTGCAACTATTGTCATGCTAGAGGTGGCTCAGGAGTTCACGGCCACTATGACAACCATGGACCTTTGATTGTCTCATGTTCAATGGTTGGGAGAGTTACACACCAGCTCTTTATTTTGACTCAGCCACATGATCTAGAGTTTAGTGAATCTTTTTATTCAATTTGCTGGATTCCTTAACTGAATAGTGAAACATTTACCATGAAGGCTTCCCATTAGCCATTCTGGATGGCAAATATAAATACCAATGACTGAAAGGCTCTGTCCCTGTGATTCTAGACTGGTGGAAATCTTTGGACATCTCTATGGATATTCTCAGTCATCCAGGTCATGGTTGTCCCAAAGGTGCTTTTGTTATGGTTCCAAACCCAATAAAGAACTTCAAGGCAAGGAATCTTCCTTAAAGAACATTTTATTCAGGAAACAAAGTATCGACACTACATAGTTGAACCCAAAACTAAAATTCCACCACCCAGACACAAAGTAACACATTGCAAATCCCTCCCTTATTAGGCAGTCATAAACCACAGTCTCCAATTAACTTAAAATGCAGGTGTTTCCTCCATTCTCTCAGCCCATCAACTGTTATCAGTTTCCGTTCTTCAGTTCCCATGAAGCTGCACTATTGTTATGGCTAGCTGAGCTCAAGTATTCGCCCCATCCCCCTTCTATGTCTGTTTTCCTAATAAGCAAAGAAAGCAAGTTAAAAGTAAAGTAAATGGCTGCAGTTTCACTCAGTGGTCATAACGGGAACATCCATTGTCACAGCTTTTTCAAAAGGCAGCTGGACTTTATTGTTTTTCATTGAAGACATTTCACTTCTCATCCAAGAGCTGAAGAAGCTTCTTGGATAGAAGCGAAATGTCTTCAAAGAAAAACAAGAAAGTTCAATTGCCTCTTGAAAAAGACTTTGGACATGACTTTCTTTGCTACTCTTTTTATAGAAACACTCAAACAAAATTTTTTCCCCAGGTAATTAATAGGTATTCTGGCCATTCCATCTCCATCTATCTTCAGTGGTTGCTTAAAGATAAACAAATCATAGTCAAAGTGCAGGTAGATAGATTCTGCATAGCAGCACTAAAGAATCATCAGAACCTGGTGAATAATTCATCATAACCATTTCAATCAGAATAGAGCAGGAAGGGACCTTGGAGGTCTTCTAGTACAGCCCCTTGCTCAAGTAGTAAATCCTATAATCAGGGCTTTTTTTTCTAAAAAAAAAAGGTACCGGAACTCTCATCTTGGCGGGTGCAGGAGGCGGGGGGATGGGGGGTGGCGCTGCTGCAGTCACGGGTGCGAGGGGTGTTGGTGGTGGGCTTTTCCCCAGGGCCGGAGCTGGCGTGGCTGGTGCTGTGGGATCAGTAGGGCCCACTCTATATGGCGGGGCTGCGTGGGGCATGCGCCAGACAATGTAGGCATGCAGGGCGAGGTGATGGTGGTGCAGGTCCAGCACCAGCTAGGCCACCAGCCTGGCTGACATGGGTGAGCACAAGGAAGGAGTGCACATGGACTCCAAAGAATCCACCTCCCACTCCTTGTCCTCTCTTACTTACCTAGTTGAGATGGTGTAGCAGGGAGGGATGCAAACTTCCTGCCAACTCACCTTCACTGCAGACAACTTGCTGGTGCAACGTTTGCCGGCCAGGTCTTTTGGCATGCTCAGCAGCAATTTCTATTGGTTTTCGAAAGCCAATAGAGGGAGTAGCATAGCTTGTGCAAAAGCTTTTGTGTGTGTGTGTGCAAAAAAAGGTGCCGGAACACCATTCTGAGTGTTCTATGAGAAAAAAGCCCTGCTTTTATGTTTCAATCTTCTGATTTTAAAAATATATTTTTTTCTATTGTAAGTTGCCCCAAACCTCACCATGTGGATTGCATACAAATATTATATAATTGGTAAATAAAGGTAGAACATATGTTAAATATGCATCAAATGATAATATGCTTCCCTACAAAGTCAATTCTTGCTCAATGACAGACCAAGGAGTTAACTCGGAAAGGCAAGAGGAAAATCTAGAAGAGATCTGTGCAACTTGTAGAATGTGAAAAGTGAAAGATTGTGAATAAACAAAATTTTAATGTACAGATAATACCACCAGAAATTATTTTAGCCTTTTTAATAAATCCGGAGGAGAAGTGCCTCCATCATGGAAAACTGCTTTTATATCGCTGATTCTGAAGGAAGATCAAGATCTTACCCAAACCAAAAATTATAGGCCAATATCGCTTTTAAATACTGATTATAAGATATTTGCAAAAATTTTAGCAAATAGATTAATGAAGGTGATGCAGCAAATGATTCATAGTGACCAAACAGGATTTATAAGTGGTAGACAAATGAAGAATAATGTGAGACATATTGTAGACTTATTGGAATTTTTGGAAAGAAATAACCAGGTCTCTGCAGCGCTGATTTTTTTGGATGCTGAAAAAGCTTTTGATCAATTGGACTGGCAATTTTTATTTAAGGTACTGGAGAAAATGGAATTTGGGGATAATTTTTTACAACCTATTAGGGCAATATATCAGAAGCAAACAGCTCAAATAATAGTCAATGGTAGTTTGACAGATACATGTAACATTGAAAAGGGTACAAGACAGGGGTGTCCGTTGTCACCTTTGTTGTTTGTTTTAACATTGGAAATATTATTGATTAAGATACGAGACTGAAATAAAATTAAGGGAATTAAAATAAGAGATCAAGATTATAGATTGAGAGCGTTTGCGGATGACTTGGTTATTACATTAAGTCAACTGACTTATTCAGTTTTAGAATTGATGGAGATAATAATGTCATATGGAAAAGTTTCTGGATTTAAGATAAACACGCAAAAAACTAAAATATTGTCTAAAAATATGACCATAGAACAAAAGGTTGTTTTAGAAGAGCTAACGGGATTTGAAATAGTTAAAAAGATTAAATATTTGGGGGTATATCTTTCAGCTTCTAATGTAAAATTATACAAAAATAATTATGAATTGTTATGGTTAAAAATACAAAAAGAGTTAGATAGTTGGGAAAAACTACAATTATCCTTACTGGGAAGAATTGCAGCAGTAAAAATGAATGTTTTGCCAAAATTTTTATTTTTGTTTCAAATGATACCTATACTTAAAAAAGACTCAAATTTGGAGGAATGGCAGAAAGGTATTAATAAATTTGTTTGGGCAGGGAAAAGACCAAGAGTTAAATTTAAGATAATGCAAGATGTACGTGAAAGAGGTGGTCTTAAAATGCCCAATTTTCAATTATATTATGAGGCTGCTGCTTTATCATCAATTAGTGATTGGTTTAATTTAACACAAGGGAGATTATTGAATATTGAGGGTAATGATTTGTTATTTGGTTGGCATGCATATTTGTTGTATGACAAGAAGGTGGATAATGTTTTTAAGATACATATGCTCTGGTATGCTCTGTTGCGAGTTTGGAAAAAATATCGACATGTTAAATTATAAAATACCAGTTTGGGCAATACCTAAACATGCAATAGAAAATATAAATGTGGGATTTAAACATGATGTGATTACATATAAAGAAATTCTTAGGATGGAAAGGAATGTATGGCAATTAAAGCCATATAATATTTTAAAAGAAAGGAAAATAGTACAAACTTGGTTCCAGTATGGGCAGTTACAAGCTAGATGGAAAGAAGACCAGAAAGTTGGTATTTCAATAACTGATGGAAATTTGGTAAAACAAATCAGAGATCAAGGTCAAGCACATATAAGGAGGATATATAATGCACTGATAGAAATAGACTCAGAAACGGAACTGGTTAAAGATTGTATGATAAAGTGGTCCCATAATTTTCAGGAGGTTATTACAATGGATACTTGGGAAAAGATATGGGTCAGAAATGTACAATTTACTCAGGCTCAAAATTTAAGAGAGAATTTTTATAAAATGTTTTATAGATGGCATTTAGATCCTAAAAAATTAGCAAGTATGTATCCGAACTGCCAGCCTAAATGTTGGAGGTGTGGTTGTGAGGATGCAACGTATTATCATATATGGTGGACTTGTAAAATAGTCAAAGCTTTTTGGATTAAAATTTGGTGGAACATGCAGAAGATATTTAAGAAAAAGATAAGGTTTTCTCCACAGTTATTTCTGTTAGGTATTATTACAGATTGTACTGTCATAGAAACTAAATTGATGTTGAACTTAATTATGGCAGCAAGACTTTTAGTAGCGCAATATTGGAAGAAGGAGGAACTGCCTACTATAGAAGAGTGGACTTTGAAAGTTTCAAACCTGACGGAAATGGCAAAGATTTCAGCATATTTGAAAGAACAATCGCAACAGAGATACACTGTGGAATGGAGAAGATGGATCGAATATATTCAGAATAAATAAAAAGTTTCATTTAGCATTTGAATAAGTATAGTTTTATATGATGTATTATTAGTTATTCATTATTTAATTTAATTATTTAATTTAGTTATGTTTAAGGGGAGTTAAAGTGCAATAGAATTCAATGTGTCTTTTTTGGTTTGTTAACATATTTTAGCTTAAGTTTGTAAAGTTTATACCCTGTATTCAGCTCTGGGAAGTCGGGGGGGGGAGGGTAAGGGAGGGTAAGGGGGAGGGGAGGGGGAGGGAGGGAGTTTATGTTTTTAAAAATGTATCTTAAAACTTTTCAATAAAAATAAATAAATAAATAAATGTTGTTATTGATGTTAAGCTCATGAAAGGTAAAGGTAAAGGTTCCCCCGCACATGCGTGCTAGTCATTTCCGACTCTAGGGGCTGGTGCTCATCTCCATTTCAAAGCCGAAGAGCCAGCGCTTGTCCGAGGACGTCTCCTTGGTCATGTGGCCGGCATGACTAGACGCCAAAGGCACACGGAACGCTGTTACCTTCCCACCGTAGTGGTCCCTATTTTTCTACTTGCATTTTTACGTGCTTTCAAACTGCTAGGTTGGCAGAAGCTGGGATGAGTAACAGGCGCTCACTCTGTTACGCGGCACTCGGGATTCGACCCGCCAAACTGCCGACCTTCTGATCAACAAGCTCAGTGTCCTAACCCACTGAGCCACCGCGTCCCTTATTGTTATGTATATACTAGGTTAATTTTTTAAAGACTGAAGTGCAACATAACTAGATTCTAAATAATCTATTTTTCAAAACACACAACAGTCCAAACAGTAAAAGTAAAGTCCAAATTAAGAATATTTCATTCTTAAGAATTGTTTAATTTAAAGTAGTTTAGTTGTAATAGATGTTTATAGATTCAAAATAGTTTTCAAGAGTATTTACAAAAGGTACTATTATTTTCTAGCATCAGCTAAATTAGACATATTACATTGAGAAAAATGTTTCTCACTTCTTTCCTTATTGATTTCATTGAAGAGATGTTAACATAGGAAATAGATTATTTTGTTATCTAATTTTAGCTTCCAAAAGACAGAAGCAGATGAAAAATGTGAGGTTCTTTTCTGTTGGCTTTTTTGAATTAGCTGTTTTAGATTCTAAAAGTTTAGTTCCTAAAGAAGTAACTGGCCTCTTTATAATCATTAAATTGTTGCTCTAATGTCAATCCTCAGGTTTGTTTTAGTATAGTTGTCATTGGTTCAGTCTGGTCTTCTTCTTCTTCTGGTCCCATCTGGCTTAGATAAGAGGTCATGCCCAGTGTTGTAGTTGTTGTTTGGCTGACTGGGTTCTCAACATAGTGTGCTTGGAGATCCTTAAAACTCTCCATCTTAGTATTGCTTTCTTCGGCTTCTGTTGTTTTTTGGATTGTAGGTTTTTTAATTGAGATCAAGGTTTGGGTGTCAAAGCTCTCAGTAGATTGTACTTGTTGTTCAAGGTCCCCTGTTTTAATATTAATTTCTTCCTCTTCTGTTGGTTCCTCCAGGGGCTGATGGCTTAGCTACTATTTGAAGCAGCCTTGGTGTTTTCCCTTGTCTTCATTTTGCAGTCACACATATAGGAGAGCTGGAGTCATAATTCTCAATGTCCTTTTTGAGTCATGGCCACCACAACTGTCTCTTGAGGAGGTGCAAGATTTTTATGACCTCAAAGTGCCCCCCCAACTTTGAGTCATGGCAGGTTTGCATGGTTTTTAGCCTCTGGCTGGCAGGTATATATAGCTTCCCACCTAGCCAGGCTAGCCATCATGCACGGAGCAGACATTTTTATGGCTGCCAAACCACTCATCTCCTTCCAGGGCTTTTTATAAAGCTATTGCCGTAGCATTTTCCATGAGTGGCTTTTCTTTCTGATGCACTCTTGTGGTCACCTGGGCTGCTAGCTGATGTGAGGGTAAGGGTTTGATTACTTCTTCTTTGGTGCTGTTGTACTGTGGCATCCTTGAGCATTTGCCAAGAAATTCTCCCCCCACCCCTAGTAGGTAGCATAAGGTGAAGTTGAAATGTTGGAAATATTGAGTCCATCGTGCTTGTTTAGGGGACAACTTTCAAGGGTTTTCAAAACTTCCAGTTTTTTGTGATCTATCCAGACCTGGAATGGGACTTTATTCCCATATAGAAAATACCTCCAGGTGAGAAGAGCCCACCTTACTGCATAAGCCCCCTTCTCCCACACTGCCCATTGTTGCTCAGTTTCAGTCAGCTTTCTTGATGTGTATCCGCATGGTTGTGATTTCCCCTCCTCGTTCTCTTTCGGTAACACTGTCATCACTGTGATGTCTCTGGTAACAAAAGGTTTTTTGGGATCCAGATGTCTTAATACCAGTTTGGTGGAAAAAACTTGGCCCCTGGGACAATCTCGATAATGCATGTGGTGGGTTGGAGAGGAGGGAGTTCATATGGCCCACACTTTCCTAAATACATCCTTCAGGTCCTGGTATTCTTTGAGTATGCCTGGTATTTGCTTTCCCCTCACAACTGCAGCTTCTTCTCACCAGGGGACCTTTGGGGAGGGGTGCAACATTAAGCTTACTGCAATGTTTTCCCTCTCAATGGGAATTTTAAGATCCCTTTCTTCCAGTCCACCCATAGCTAACTGCAGGACTAGGGGCCTCTCCATTCCCTATGCTGCTATGTAGCTTAAGGTCTCTGAATGAGCTCCCATTGTCATCCCCAGGTCACAGTGGTAAAAGTGGCTGGGATGCCTCCTACAACTGACCCATCAAATTGGCAAAATGTGATAAGGGTTTTTAGCCTTCTCAGGAGGATTCCTAGCTTCTCTATTAGGGCTGAGCTAGACACCTGGTACACATGTGCTACATCCCTAGTTTTTTAGGAAGACTTCTTGCCCAGTTCCAGGGAGGTACAGTTCTATGGGAATAGTCTCTGGCATGATTGCTCAGTTACCAAGGGGTCCTCCTCATAGTCGGTGTCTGAGAACCCTTGGTCTTCCTCCATGGGATCAGAGTTCCCTCCCTTCATTTGGGCAAGGGGCTGAACTCCACATCCTCGGTGCTTCTCTGGGCTGCCTCCTTCACATGAAGCTATGACTTAATGGGTTCCCACTTGGAGTTTGTTCTCCATTCTTCACTGGGGTCTTTGCCCTGCATTCCCACACTTGAAACAGGCAGTGGAACATGCCAGCTGGCTTTGGGATCTTGTCTCATTTCCCCTCGGGGGTGGGTGGGGGGGTGATCTCTTCCAGACTTTGCTGGAGTGGTACTTATTCCAGGCTTGGTTGATTTTAGCTCCCTCAGCTAGTACTCACCAGTCATCGAGAAGTGCAGAGGCTCCCCTCATGATGTGTTGTATAGATCATCATTTAGGCTGTCCTTGAAACAGCTCACAAGGATGTCCTCCAGTCAGTCAAGGGGCAAGCCAGGTCCCAGAACTCCTTGGTATACTCAGCTACTGGGCATCATCATTTTGATGTGATCTTGGGCTTTGCAATTAGCAAGACAGTCTTCAAATTGCCATCTCAAGTTGTCATGAACCAGTTGACGTTTTGCAGCTTGGGGGTGTTTGTATTGTGAAGGGTTACCCTCCACCTAGCTGCAGCCCCCTCCAGTACCAGGATGACAACTCTGACCCTGGCTCTCTCAGTGGGGATCTCGTGGCCATATCCCTGCATGTAAGTGAGGATGTGGGCCATGAAAAATCTGAGCTGCTGAGGGTCTCTGTTGAATTTTATGCTGGGGGGGTGGTGCCTTGTGTTCATGTTGGTAGGCTCCATCATCGCCAGCTCTCAGGGCATTCACTCCTCCAGAGAGCACTTGGGGGCTTCTGCCCCCTCCAAGGCTTTAGCTGTGCCCAAGATTGCACTCAGAGATGATGGCTTCCCCTCCCCACTTGCCAATCATTCATGTCATCCATTGTCCTCCACCATTTGGGCAAGAGCTTCTCTTGCCTTCAGATTTTAGAATACCTCCATCATGAAGCTCATTGCTTGATTCATGAGGAGGTCAGTGTTCTTTCCCTTCTTCCTCATCCTCATCCATCACCTGCAGTTCTTCTCTCCATCCATGTTGGGAGCTGCCTCAGGTGAAGTGACCCCTTTGCTTCTCCCCTCCCAGTCATCTCTCTTCCACACACCAATGGACCATCTAGGCTTTGATGAGTCACCTAGGCTGGAAGATTCCTCCGTCCATCCATTGGAGCTTGTGCTGGGGTATGCCTTAGCAGAGGCTTCTCCCCAGCATTCAGCCCCACCTGGTCACTGCTGTGGTTAGACATCATTTGCACGGTTCTGGCTGAATGTATCATCATTCATTGAGTGTTATCCTCAGTGCTTCCTGCATCACATCTATTAGGCTTCATACTTGGGCTCAGCAGGAAAGGATGGTTTTCTAAACTATTCAGCTCCCAGTTGATTATTTCAATCTTAGTTGGCCGAACAGTCACTAACATCAATTGGCTACATTTAAACTTTCAATGCAGATAAGAATGAAGTCTCACAAAAAAATGCCATGCAGTACAATCAGATAGTATTTTTGAACTTCAGTGGATTATAAATGAATGAATAAACATATAAATAAAATTCTGGTCTAGCATATTCAAATATATTAAGAAACACAATAGAACCAACAAGGATGAACCTCTCTCACAATTTGCATCTATAGATCAATAGTAACTAATGACGTTCGGCCATGAAACAATCCTTGTTGAAATCAATTTAAAATAATGTCTTTCAACCAAAAAAATCTGAATCTCTACTACTATTGCAAAGTGCTTCCCTTTTCATTTCTTTTTATCTGTAAAATGGCTAGAACATATTCTTGATAGACAGAATATTACCTTTAATCAATCAATCGGATTAGCTTTAAAATGAAAATAATGCCTCTTTTATTCTATTCCATAGCCCTCGAAAAACTCTAGAAATCCAAGGAAAGCAAAACCAATCCATATAATTGACCCCATCTAGAATATTTTCTGAAGCTTACTGAAGATACACATAAGGTGGGCACAAGGAGTTATATTGCTTCTATGCAAATACTTGAAGACTTTAATTCTCTAAAGGGGCCATTTATGATGATGCACAATGCATCACCACTCTTTAGTGGCCATGACTATGCAAATGCCCATAAGCCACTAATTCAAATACTGGGATTTTGCTTCATAGCAAAACATATAAGAAAATACCTTTATATCAGAGTAATACAAGCAAAGAGAAATTATATCTCAGAAAACGGTGTGACAGAAGTAACAGATCAAACAGAAAATGGGAAGAAAGTCCCCACTTCCTTCTCAGTTGATTGGGCAGAAATGGGAAATTCTCTACACCTGTGTGAAAATATCACATCACTGTTGCTCTTTAGATCCAGTACATTAATAGACTAAATGATTCCATGCTCTGGATTCCTTATCTGAAATATTGTTAATAAGCAAGAGGATTGCATAATCCAGTGTATATTCATTAAAATATGAGCCAA
The DNA here is from genome assembly GCF_964194415.1 of Vipera berus. Taxonomy (NCBI): domain Eukaryota; kingdom Metazoa; phylum Chordata; class Lepidosauria; order Squamata; family Viperidae; genus Vipera; species Vipera berus. The sequence goes on along the minus strand of NC_138202.1, from coordinate 193,448,103 downwards.
GTGTTGGACTGTTGCATACTTCAAATGAGTTTAAACCTGTTTTGCAATGTTTACATTTAGGGATAGGCCCCACCCACGCAAATTTCACAGTGAATGGTAAACAATCAAATACAGATTCAGTTCCTAGATAGAAAGCCAAGGAAAGGTTGAAAGTGATTTAGCTTAAGGGGCAGTCTGAAGATTCAGTAGAAATAGGCACTGGGCTCTGCTTAGGGCAATAGTTTGAAATACTTGTTTGTATCATTTCTGTTTGCAGATTTCATTCTAATCGTTACTGAAAACTGCTTCTGAAAGGAAATGGCTTGGCTTGGATTTGTTTTATTATTGTTGCTATTCATTCTTACAGTTTTATTCCTTTTCAAAATGCGTAATTCCCAGAGTAACAGTTCCCAAAATCTTCCACCTGGACCCAAGACCCTACCCATTTTGGGAAATCTGCACATAATGGATTGGAAGAGGCCTTATAAGACAATGACAAAGGTAAACCCAATGATTAACAATTATGAATGTTGTTTGCTAATGTGTATTGATGCTTATATAAAAGTTTAGCAATTTACCAGGTTATCCAGTTAACTGGAATAAGATTGGTATGCTGCTTGCTGGTTCTAAGGAGTCGAAGGAAACCTGTAAAAATGACATTGACTTGGTCTTTGCATTAGTTTATACGTGCTGCAAAGATTATTCAAAGAAAAGTTAATAGGATACACATTTTTCTATGTTTATCTCAAACTTGAACAGATGGTTAAAATTGCCTATGACTGCGTGGAGGAAGTAAAACGTAAATATCGTTGCACTAATATGTGTGTTAATATAATAATTTGTAGATTAACATATTAAGATATATTCTTAGTTCAATGGCCATTGTTCAAAACCTTCTGCTGTATTTCCTGCTCCAGAGAATTTTTCCAAAATAGCTGAGAGAAAAACATAATATTGAACCTTATTTACAGGATTTTAATCCCATCTTAAATATTGCAAGATTCAAAGAATTAAAGGATTAGAGATGTCCCTCCACTGCCACCACCACCACCACCACCACCACCAAGGATTTGCTCTAATTCATTTGTGGCCTGTTATAAAATTTTGAAATTTTTACAAAAGTGTATGAAATATTTGTTTAAAAATGGAAATCTCAGGTGTCATTATAAAGTATTTTTCAAAGGGGTTTTGCACTAGATTTTTTTAAATTTCTGATATTTTATATTGTTTATAAACTAAATTTAAAGCTGTTGCATTTATATAGAAGCAGATGACGCTGTTCCTATTATGTACATTAATCTATCATATTTCAGACTGCTAAAAGGGAGAATATGTGATAAATGGTGCATTTAAAAAAAAATCCTTCATCCATTGATAATATTCAGTTCATTGCTGAACACTTGAGCTAGTTTGAAGTTCCCATTCCTACAGCAGAAATTAAAACATTTGTAAACAGGATTACTGGGAGAGAATGAGTAGGAAACAATGTATCAAGATAGGAGCAAATCTGTTGATAAAGTAATCCACGTAATTTTTAAGTGCATCCCTGTTTTTGTTGTAAGTAGCCATTTTGATTGGAAGATCTCTACCAACCCTGTCGTCCTCTAGAATTAAAACAATACACTGGCAACCTTCAGCAATAATGAAAGATAGGAGAGAGGGTTCCACATCAGCTGAGGAAAATAACATATCACATCAAATCCAACATAAATGAATAATAATGTAATGAAAATGTGGTCCTTTAAAAACAGCTCTGTAGCTTGGAGGACAGGCTTTCCCTGCTTTAGGAGGAAATGGTTTCAGTCACTTCCTGTCACTTTAGGAAAGATTACAAACACCAAAATTTTCCTGATTTAGACACGGGACATATCTGAGAATAACTGCTCGCATTTTCTTTTCTAGGTGTTTCTTAAAACTGTTTCATTTTTCTTGAAGTGTTGGTGCTTGTGCACAACTGAGCAGTCAATGTGCAGTGTTGTGTGTGGAAGATCAAGAATAGTGCTGCATGGCGGGATAGAAATGAATATATCAGAAAATATTATTATTGAAAATGTTCTTCTTGCCTAGCTAACTTCTTTAAAATTTTCCAAACCTTGACCAAGTTCTGACCTGAGTATCCAATGGGCAATAGTATTTGCACGCTTGTTAAATAGAAGTATAATAACTTATAACATAAAAGAAAGGGGAAAAATCACCTCAGCCTTGGATTTATGAGACATGATTTGTAACAGAATTTTCCTTATGTGAGTCTAATTGTTGATCATCTGCTGAATTCCAGCTGTCAAAAGAATATGGTCCTGTTTTCCGTCTTCAAATGGGATGCCAGACAATGGTGGTGCTGACTGGCTATGAGACAGTGAAAGAGGCTTTGGTCGATCAGGCAGAGGCATTTGCAGAGAGAGCCTCTGTTCCCATTTTTGAGGATTACACGAAGGGTTTTGGTAAGTTATTTCATTCTGGTTCATAGATGACACTCCTTGCAAAACTCTAATTAATATTATGTACATGTACTCCTCATTTAGCAACTCACTCAGATAGCAACTGTTTGCTAATACAATGGTAGTAAATGGTAGTAAACAGTAGTAAAAAAAATTTTTTCAACCAATGCACACACTTACACCCAAATTTCTTGCACTGAACTAAGAATAATGCTGGTGTTGCTGTACAAGAGAACTTTATCTAAATGAGATGGCAGGAACCAGTGGTGTTTGATCTTTGCATCTCTCTCTCTCTCTCTCTCTCTCTCTCTCTCTCTCTCTCTCTCTCTCTCTCTCTCTCTCTCTCTCTCTCTCTCTCTCTCTCTCTCTCTCTCTCTCTCTCTCTCTCTCTCTCTCTCTCTCTCTCTCTCTCTCTCTCTCTCTCTCTCTCTCCTCTCTCCCTTCCTTCCTTGTGTTTCACATGATTTGTTTGGCAACCATGCCACATAGCAACCTTTTCACCAGAACTATTTACAGTTGATAAAAAAAGGATTACAACATTCTACATGTAAAATAGAATGTTGCACCTGAAGTTTTCATAGAGAGGTTACATCACAGAACTTGGACAGCTTCTGGAAATCACAACAGATTGACTTGACTTAATCCCTCAGTGCCAGCAGAGGAATCTAGAGAACAAAAGATATGGCAATTTTTTATTTATTAAATTTAATGGCCACCCATCTTACCACAGGGTAACTCTGTAAGGAATAATTCTACTAACAGTAAGAATCCAACCCTTGAACATGTTTGTTTTACTTGTTTGCAAATTTGGGGTGCAGGAAACCCCAGTATTTTGTGCATGCATTGTTCTTTAGTTGCCTCAAATTATGGTACCTGAGAATTTGCACAGCTAAGTCACTAGTAAATGTTGGACTTAGCTGGTCCAATGTCTAAGGAAAGAAATGGGTGTTTTCCCCCCTCCCCTCCATTTGGATTATATCCTATTTCTCCTTGCAAGAGACACCAAGGTATTTTCACATGCTGGACTGAAATCTTTACTCATCATAGGCAGCTTAAACTTTAAACTTCACACTTAAGCAACCATCTGATGAGAGCATTAACACTGCATTTGCTATGCTGGAAGTAAATAAATGCTTTCCATACCCTTCATTTTTTTATACTCTTCAGACAAATGCACTATAATGTGGGATTTTCCTGGTTCAAACTGATCTTCAACTTATTTCCAATTTAACCTCTTATTTACCTCTCCAGGTATTATTCTTACTCATGGTGAGAACTGGAGAGTTATGCGGCGGTTTTCAATATCTGCATTACGGGATTATGGAATGGGCAAAAAGATTATTGAAGACAAAATCATTGAAGAATGCAGTGTCTTGACAAAAACATTTGAGACTTATGAAGGTGAGTTGGTATTCCCTCCTACAGACTTAGCAATTATCTTTCAGAACAATCCGTGTATAGAAAATCTAGAGGAACCTTTTCAAAAAAAATTGCCAAGAAGTGTGATTTATGACAAATTGTTATACTAAGTTAGCTATTGAAGATTATAGAAGGATAAATTGTTTCCAATATGAGCACTATCTCTGTATATGAAAAGGTGTTAGGAATTGGACTTACTATTCCTCCAGGCTCTGGGTCAGTGATATTCACGTTATCCAATTAAGTAGAATAAATCAACAAGTTAAAAACCTAAGCACTAAACCAACACCATTCACCCAATTTTTGGCTGTCTAAGTGATCCAATTTCCTGTACCCTCTCATTCATTCCCACCCAGGTGTTCCTGACCTTTTACATTCTCCCCATCATCACAAGATACATTGAGATAATTGCATAATTTCCTCTTAATTCTGGCTCAGAATTCTATTATCTTCATTACATGGAACATAATATGCAACTATCACTAATATATAAATTCTTATTATTATCCAACATGTTAGACATACCAAATTTTGAAAGAAGGAGGAATGAATATGGCTAATAAAAATTATCAGTTATTATGGTAGCTTCCACCTTAATACTACATTTATTTTCACATTAACAATTCATTGTTTGCAATTAATAAATATCAAATCATCAGGATGCATTAAACTTGCCAAAACCTTTCTGGATTCCAGCAATATTTCCATATGTGTGTTTGGAAATACACTGGCCATGACCATCATCTGTTTTAGGAATTAGGTAGTAGAAACTGCATTAAGAAAATGTAACAACATAGCAGATGTAAAATCTTCTGAAAAATATATCAAAATTTACATAACAAAATACATGTACATCCTTTTTACATAACAAAATACATGTACATCCTTTATAAGTCTAGTGTATATTAGCTCTTTTGACAATTTCAACTTATCTTCATGGTCTGGCACTCTCTATTCTAGATTACATGACTCTGTTAACTCACTCCTGGAATCATGGGTGGGAACTTAGGTCCTTAAACCATCTTATTGTAACAATTTCAAACTTTGCAAGGAATGGGTTCATTTTGAATAACAGCAGAAACAAACTATAGATAAAAGTGAGAATGCTTCCTCTCTGATGGGAAGAGCTGGGACTCTGCCCTTCACTATAGAGAGGGTAATTGTGCTCAGAAGCCTTAGATCAGTGATGGTGAACTTTTTAGAGACCGAGTGCCCAAACTGCAACCCAAAACCCACTTATGTATCGTCGGGTGCCGGGTGGGCATGGCCCATTGGGTGGGTGTGGCCCATTGGGTGGGAGTGGCTGTGGTGGTAACGGCAGACTGGGTGGGACTAAAAAGTTCAACCTATGAATTCCAACTTTGAGAGATCTTTGTTTTCCCTGTGAGAAGTTGAAATTGATTGATTGATTGATTGATTGATTGATTGATTGATTGAACCTGTTTTGGGGTTTTTTGCACATGGCAGCAGAGGCCTAAAGTGAAAAGATTTTATAAAACCCAGCTGAAGACCTAGAACTGAGGTGATGGCATGTGTGCCCGCAGAGAGGGCTCTGCATGCCACCTGTGGCACGCGTGCCATAGGTTCACCACCACGGCCTTAGATCTACCGGTATTTGTTAAAAGTTTTTAGTTACTCATTTTATTCTTCATGCTGACAGTAAAATGCTCTATCCTTAGCTGTTCTTCCATTCCACATTCCACATAGGGATTAGAATGCTCCTGCTCCTTTTTACCTGTCATCAGAAATGTAACTGCTACTCAAAATTATGCATATCTTTAGCATAATATTAATGTGTAACTCCTTCAGGCTCAAAAGGATGGGTTACAGAGTTATTCTCTGGGTTACTGTCAATACATTTTAGCTCATAAACCTGCATTCTCCTACTATTTTCTATGCAGAGTACAAATTAGTTTCTATGATAAATGCTATGTATAAACAATCTTATCCTCAATATTAAGGTAATGAAGAGTGAGCTTATTCCTGGGATTCTTTCACAATCCTGTTTTAATTTATTGCTCATGACCAGGAAAGCCATTTGACCCAGCAACAAATCTGAATGCTGCAGCTGCCAATATCATAGTTTCTTTTTTACTTGGCAAGAGATTTGAATATGAAGATGCTACACTTCTAAGACTCCTGGAGTTAATCAAAGAAAATTTACACCTTACAGGAACCCCTGCTGTTTTGGTAATGTAATCTTTCATATGAAGAAAAACTTCATCCCTTTGGTTTGTAAAGGTTAATTCATGAGATTTGGATCTAATGAATTAGAAATTTTCGTTAACCATTGCTCCAGCACCGATGTATTTTGTTGTTATTGTTGTTGTTGTTGTTGAGGTTGATGATGATGATGATTTTATACAATGTTGAACAAACCTATTTGGATAAAAATGCTTTGAGATGTCTACCAGAGAATATATTCATAGTATTCAGCTCTCTTAATCTGCTACTTCTCTTATTATTCTATACTGTTCCAGGTGTATAATGTATTTCCCAAGTTGGGATTCCTTTTGGGTGCTCGTGAGAAAATAATGAAGAACCGAAAGGAATTCCATGATTTCATACAGGCCACTTTCCTTGAAAATCTCAAAGAGTTTGATGAAAATATCCAGACGAGTTTTATTGATGCATTTCTTGTTCGGCAGAAAGAGGTAACAAAGCATTTTAAGTATGCCAGGAATTATAAGTGATTTTATTTCTTTCATATGTTTTAAATATATTCTGGCTGGTGCCAGAAGATTTACGGCTGGTGAAAATCCTTGCTTTATAAATGTCCAGGAAATCTATTTCTAGGAGTGAAAGCAAGGAATGTGAGTATATGTCAGGACCCACCTCAATCCACATCTTAGGAAATAAGAACTCTTGGATGCAAGTTTGTCCAAAAGGAAATGTTTACTAGGATGAAATCGATTGTGGCAATACAAGACGGGATCTAACAGAGTTACATTCCCATTTCAGCCCCCTCCCCTCATCCATTTGGTCAGGCTCACATCATTTACTTAGGTGTCAGGCCCTTCCATGGGAAAGGGAACTCTCCTTGTTTTTATTGTTATTGCTTCTTCCTTTTCAGCTGCAAATGGAGATGCAATCTCTCTCCCCCTGTCCCCCCCAGATCAAAAGTTTCCTTGGTCTTTGAAACACAGCCTACTGCAATCTGAGTAACCATCCTCTCCCCCCCCTCGGAGAGATGGCAGAATCCCCAGAATAAACACAATATTCTACCCATACATTTATGAAATGTGATATAAATGGATTCTGACAGTATAGTTTGGACTTTGTGTAAACTTCTCATTCTCAGGTACTGTGGGGAGTATGAACTTGAAGCAAAAATAATAAACATTAATAACTTACACCAGCATGGGCACCACTAAACAGCCATGGCTGATTAAAACACTGATTTAAAACTTTATGAAACAACATTAAAGAGGGGCTGTAAGCACCTCTAGGATATGAGATTTCCCATTATTTGGCTGCTCCACATTTTCCTGAATTCCTAATAGGTGGCTCTCAGCAAGTCTTCTTGCAGCATCCTTGCTGGCTAACCAATTCACTGTTCTTGTGATATCTTTATGCATATCTATTAAAGCTACTACAATGCTTGTACGCCTCTAACTGGAATTTTTCCCTGTAAAAAGCAACACTGGTACATTGTAGCAATTGAGCAAAGCAGCCGCATGGGGGTCTCACTTATCAATCACTTTTCTCAATCTCCAATTGTGGTCATAAATCGAAGATTATCTGTAATACCACTTCTACCTTCTCTCGTGGAGTGATAATTCTGGTAGGGAGATGGTTAGGTGGGCCCTTGGGAAGCAACCCTTTTATCTTTATGTATAAACATTTGGATATTAATTATTAAAATACGGGTTGGGATATGTGTTGAGCATTATTCCTATTGATATAAAAACTGATCAGTGCAGGAAAAGAGGAAAGCCATTCTCCCTTTTTTAGAAACTGTAATCTAAGCGAATCCATGGAAAAATGAAGGTGAGCTCTGATACCTGAAGTCTTTCTTCTTCATGTTAGCTAAAATAAAAATCACTCTTCAAGAAAGAAAGTATTGACCTGCCATTTATTGAGAAGAACTGGCAGAGAAGGTGGGGGAAGTTAATCACAATTTTTCTCCAAACTCATTCCTGGTTGTTCCATTGTCACCATTCACTGGAACATAACGTGCAACAGTCACTCGGCATAGGCATTTCCATACATAGCCCCAGCAAAAGAGTTCATGTATTCTGACATATATTTCTGCCCTTTCTATGGTAATTAATCCTAATTTTAATTTCCCTGCATATACTGATAAATGCTAATCTACAAGATCAAGCTGTCTTCATTTACATCAATTTCCTTTTCCATTTTCCCTTAAATTCCAAAACAGGAAACATTTTAATTTTTCTTTATTTCAATTCATTCAGTAATTCATGGTCTTTCCCATATGTTTCTCACTATCACAAGTAACAGTCTTCTTTAGCCCTGGCCATAAAGAGATGGGCCCATAAACCCTAGTATCCATCAGGATATTTTGTCAGTCAAGACCTTGACATAATTCTTTGTGGCAGGATACAAGTTTCAAGGTTCCCTGCTAAATCATAGAACACAAAACCAGCCACTTTGGGCACATTTTAGTCAGCATGCCACAAACACAACCGAAGGTCAGTTTTGCTGCATATAGGATCTCAAACTACGATCTCTAATTTAAAGTCTATTTTGCAACCACTCTACTATTTCTGCAACCCAATACAGATAGTCCTTGAATTATGACAGCAATTCAAACTGTAATTTCTGTTGCTGAGCAATGGTTGTGAAGCACAACCTAATTGCTTAGCAATGGATATCCCTGCAGTTCCAATTGCCATTTTTAATTGAATTGAAGTGGTTGTTAGGCGAGGACTTCCTCAAAACTTCCTATGGCTTCCTACAACCAAAGTCAGGGTAGAAGCTGCAGGAAGTTGCACATCTCAGGAGGCTTCCAACCAACTGAAAAGGTGGCAGGTATCTGCTGCCAGGTATGGGATGACATGCAGGGGTACACAGGTGGCTGGAGCAGAACACTGCAAGAACAGAATGGCTTGGGATGGTTGCTGTCAGATGGAGAGAGACTGAGGATGTGCATGGGATTGTGGGGAAAGATGCTCAGGAGCACATGTGGGTGCACAAGAGTGCAAGAGAGGGGGAGTCGAGGATTGGGAAGGAGCATGGTGTAGGAGGTACATATGTGACATATTCAGGATGCCTATATTCTGCTTTAGTTTGTTTATATAAGCAAAAATCTAGTGTTTAGATTTAATCATGCTCATAATCACTATAAATATATTATTTGATAGGATTATTATCAATAGCGGGAGGAAAAGCTAAGATTTGTTGCAGATAAGCAACACACTGTTCTCCAGTTTTTGTGAACTACAACTCTCAAAATCTCCTGACGCTGGAAATTTGGAAGCCACTGGAACATCTGTTCGTGTATGTAGATTGTAGAAATACATTGAATTTCCTTGATACCATTTCTTTATACTCTTCAGGAGAATAAGAAGTCAACAAATATCTATTTCCATAATGATAACCTTATAGCTCTTGTGGATAATCTATTTATTGCTGGCATGGATACAACTTCAAACACTTTGTGTTGGGCCATACTCCTAATGATGAAGTATCCAGAAGTTCAGAGTAAGCAGTTTTCATTTGACTGGATTCCAATAAAAATATATAATTACTTGACAAATAATAAGCAGGTGGGAGACCAAGAAGCAAGAATAAGTTGCCCTACCTATTTATATTTGAAGGAATTAATGTGATGTGAGAGTGAATATAAGATGGCATCATATGAAGGGTTCACACGTGTACTTACAGAGATTTCTGAAAGGTGCACCAGCATTATGCACCTATCACCTCCCATTACTGCTGAATATGAGCTAAGACTGAAGACAGGTTTCTGCTAAGAAAGATACATTCCAAGCACAATCCTCCCTTAACTGATTTCTTCTATCTCACTAATCATTTCATACTTCCTATAACTTAAACTTCAAATAATCAGTGATTAATCAACATTTTTCTGCATGGACATAATCATAGAATAAGTCATATAGTGAATAAAAGGGGAAAAAGTACATAAAGAAAATTTACAAGCATATATCATAAATTATTATCTTCAGATCTGTACTTTAAATGTACTTTAGAATTTTTGCATAAATTCCCATTTGAATCAAAATTCAAATTGTGGAATCATCTTGATGTGATTCTATTCCCCCAGGGAAAGTCCAAGAAGAAATTGCAAAAGAGATTGGGGTTCGTGAGCCAAGGACAGAAGACCGAGTCAAAATGCCTTACACCAATGCAGTAATTCATGAAATTCAAAGATTTGCTGATATTGTTCCAACCAATTTGCCCCATGCAACCACCAAGGACATAACTTTCAAAGGCTTCTTCATTCCCAAGGTGATTGCTGTGAAATAATCCCATTGTTAATGTTCCAATCTTTCTTTGTACAGTATAAACAATTTATGACCATAACTGAGTCCACAGTTTTAATCATAAGTCATGATGGACGTAAAGCACATCACCATTTGACCACACCCAATTTTATGACCTTTTTTGTAGCAGTCATTAAGCAAACACTTTATGACCAAAGTGAATGCCATAGTCTTAAGTGAACCCAGTATTCACTATAGCACATTTTCAGCCAGAAACTGGAAGTAAATGGTGGTTTCTAGCAAAAATATAAATTGCATTCATATGATCATGGGAGGCTGCAAACAACCATAAATGTGGGCTGGTTGCCAAGTACCCAAAATATGGCTATGTGACCATAATGGGTGGGGAGGGAAGCAGGACATTGGGGCTTTGAATCTGAATTGTTTTTCAGGGTCTGTTGTAAGCTCAATCAGTTGCTAACTGACTGGTTGTAAGCCAAGGATTCCCTGTATGTAAAATGCAGCTTTAAGACCTGTTGAACACTGAATGTAGCCAATAATCTATTGCCTATTTTTTCCTTAAACTTTTTTGAACTAGCATATTTCTCCATGCACAGTATTTATTATATTATTAATACCATCGTGTATTTAAGTATATAATACTATAGTATATTTAAGTACATTTATTATACTAAATACTATACTATACTATTACACATAGTGATTATGTGTGTAACTGCCATTTCTCTTCTTTAAAAAAGTTTCGACCATAAAGGATTTATTTTCCTTGCAGTCATGTGGTTGTTAGCTCTCTTTGTAAGAGTCGTTGAGCCTCTTTCCATTCTCCACCATTCAGTCAAAACTGAAGAAGCTTCTTGGATGAGAAGTGAAATGTCTTCTAGCAAAACAAGAAAGTCCAGTTGCCTTTCAAAAGAAAGCACCTCTGGGACTCTATCAAAGCATTAAACCTAATCAGGGCAAATTATCTTTTTTTTTTATTTGGTGGGAGAATTTGGCACTGATAAGCTGTTGCAGACAAAAGAATGGAAATTCAAGAGGATATACTTTTTTTTCAAAAAGACATAAATCCTTTTCAAGATTTGATATAATGTAGATTTCAAAGGGCCGATAAGATAGACTAGGTGGACATTTTACCAAAGACCTTTTCTAACTGCAATGCAGTTAATTTAACAGTTAAAATAAAACCAATTTCTTTTAGATGGAGATTGATTGAAGCAATACTTCAGAAAGAATGGATTGTGTAGTACTGTAAAAAAACACTAAATGAAGTTTCTGATAATAATTTGGATAAAAATACAGAGGTAAAGCCTATGACACCAGCAAGGCTATAGCTCAGGGTATTTTGTTCACTATAATTCACACACAAAAAATGCACAGTAAATTAGAAGAATTTTTTTTAAAGGATGACTAATAGAAAGCCCCAACAGATTCCACTATTGTATATCAAATTAAGTTTTTATAACAACTATCTATGTTAACTATGAGAGAAATAGAAACTAAATTAAAATATGTGAAGCAGAAATGTTTTGAGTTTCCTAAAAAGTCAGGAAATTGTTGGCTTGTAAATTGAGAAAACAGCAAGAAAAGAAAACTATATTAAGGATTCAGGATGACAATACAACATTGATAGATAATGTTAGTATAAATAAATCCTTTCATGATTTTATTTACACTTACATGAAAGGCAAGAAGAGCTATTGGAAAATATTGATGAATGCCTGGTTTACAGGATTTACAAAAACTCACATAAACTCAGAAATAAATAATGAACAATCCCATAATAACTTTCAAAATATTGGAAGTTATAAAGAAAATTTTAAAAGGCAAGAAACCAGAGCCAGATGGACTGTCATGTTTATATCACAATTTATGTTCTGAATATCTACTTTTATTGCCATTAAATAATTTGATGGATTTGCCTTATAATAATAAACCTTTATTGTCAAAGTACAACATGTGTACATTGAAATTAGCTGAGCCTTCCCCCGTGCTCTCTCCCCCCAACACACAGTGACAACAAACCCTCCATCCCACCACACTATGTGAACCAACTACACCACACACTGGCCTCCCAAGTCAATTCTGCATAAGATTATGTCCCATTTAAAAGCCTAACAGCCCACGGGTAAAAGCTATTTTTCAGCCTGTTGGTACGGCTGGCTATATTCCTATATCTCCTATCGGATGGTAGGAGAGTAAAAAGATACCGTCCAGGGTGTGAGTCATCCCTGAGAATCTTCCTCACTCTTCCAAGGCAACGAGCCTTGGCGATGTCATCCAGTGGTGTCAGGCAACAGCCCACAATGTCTTGTGCTGTGCTCAGTACCCTCTGTAATACTTTCCTATCCGCGGCTGTCAGACCAGCATACCAAACCACAATACCATACGAGAGGACGCTCTCTATAGTAGACCGGTAAAAGAGGGTCATTAGCTGTTGTTCTACCCTGTTCTTCCGCAAGACCATAAGAAAGTGAAGCCTCTGTTGGGCCTTTCTAGCCACCTGAGTTGTGTTAACTTTCCAGGTCAGATCTTCACAGAGGTAGACTCCCAGAAATTTACAGGAGGAAACTCTCTCTACACAGTTCTCTCCGATGTGAAGTGGGGCAGGTTCCTCCTTTTTTCTCTGAAGAAAAAGAAGAACAAGATTTAACTTCAGATTTTACAGTATTTTACTCATGATGATAAATGTGGATTTCTACCTAGAGGACAACTAAGGAACAATATGAGAAACAAGTAGCACTAATCTTTTTGGTTGCTAAGAAAGCCTTTGATAATTTGAACTGGGATTTTACGTTCAGCATTGTGGAAGGTATGGCCTATGGGAATAATTCTCTTGAAGGGATTGTCTACTTATATATCCCAGAAAGCATATATTACTAGTTTTAATACTATAGGAACCCCAGAGTGGTATAGAACATATAATGAAGAAACTGAAACATTTGGGCATATTAGCTGGTTTTAAAATTAATCAATAGGACAGAAAGATGTTGACTAAAATATAAGGCCAAAGGATGAAAAAATAGAGAAAAATATTAAATATTTAGGGTCACATTGACCAATACGAATTACATGTTGTTTCAGAAAAACTATTTTAAAACATGGAATGAGGTTAAAAAGAACTTGGCAAGGTCAGACAAATTAAACTGTTGCTATTGGGTAGAATTTTGGTTATTAAGATAAATGTCTTGCTGTTATTTCAAGCTATACTAATGTTTTCAACTGATTTACTTTTAAAACAATGGCATAAAATTTCATTATAATAATTTCTACAATAATGTGTTAAATGGAAAACACTCTTCTTATATTTTGTTTAGGGCATGTACATTGCTCCATTGCTCACTTCTGTGCTCCATGATGAATCCCAGTGGGAGAAACCTCTTGAATTCTATCCTGAGCATTTTCTTGACTCTGAAGGAAAATTTGTGAAAAAAGATGCATTCATGCCTTTTTCTGCAGGTAACATCACTCTATATATGTGAAAAACTATCCTTGAAAGAATTTCAGTGCAGCAGGATAGTTAGGAGGGTTCATTATTTATTTAAGATTATAATTATTCCTTTGAGGCAACTCAACTATGAAAAGCCATCTAAAATAGTTTAAGAAACCAATAACCCCTGCTTTTTTGCCATCTATGCTTTCTTTCAGGTCAGAGAGTATGTGCTGGTGAGAACCTTGCCAAAATGGAGCTCTTCCTCTTCTTTACCAGCCTCCTTCAGAGATTTACCTTCCAGCCACCCCCAGGAACATCTAAAGATGACCTGGACCTGACTCCTTGTATTGGGCTTACCACCCCTCCCATGCCTTACAAGACCTATGCTGTGTTATCTTGATCTGGCAAAAAAAAAAGTTGTAACAAGCTGTTTTTCCCAACCTTTAAATGGCTTTACTTTGACAGAAAGGTAAACTCTGACAATCTGATCTATATTGTATTGTATTGTATTGTATTGTATTGTATTGTATTGTATTGTATTGTATTGTATTGTATTGTATTGTATTGTATTGTATTGTATTGTATTGTATTGTATTGTATTGTATTGTATTATGTTATAATAAAGAGCCTAATGCTGGGAAAGATTGAGGGCAATAGAAGAAGGGGATGACAGAGAATGAGGTGGCTGGATGGAGTCACTGAAGCAGTAAGTGTGAGCTTAAATGGACTCCAGAAGATGGTAGAGGACAGGAAGGCCTGGAGGAACGTTGTCCATAGGGTCGCGATGGGTCGCACATGAGTTCGCAGCTAACAACAACAACAAATATTATATTATATTATATTATATTATATTATATTATATTATATTATATTATATTATATTATATTATATTATATTATATTATATTATATTATATTATATTATATTATATTATATTATATTATATTATATTATATTATATTATATTATATTATATTATATTATATTATATTATATTATATTAATATTATATTATATTATATTATAATATTATATTATATTATATTATATTATATTATATTATATTATATTATATTATATTATATTATATTATATTATATTATATTATATTATATTATATTATATTATATTATATTATATTATATTATATTATATTATAGTATAGTATAGTATAGTATAGTATATTATTATATTATATTATATTATATTATATTATATTATATTATATTATATTATATTATTATATTATATTATATTATATTATATTATATTATATTATATTATATTATATTATATTATATTATATTATATTATATTATATTATTATATTATTAATTATATTATATTCCCTATACTTATTTGTATTCTGCCTTTATTACTTTTACAAGTAACTTAAAGCAGTGAACATACCCAACACACTTTTGGGTATGTTCTTTGGGCTAAAAAGAGAGACTGGCCCAAAATCACCCCAGCTGGTTTTCATGCATAAGACAGGACTAGAACTCACAGTGTCTTGGTGATTAGCCGAAAGTCACCCAGATGAATGTCATTGCTAAAGTAGGACTTGAATTCTCAATCTCAATATGTTTTCTAGCCTGATGTCTTAACCAGTAGACCAAACTGGCTCTCTATTATTTAGGTTTCATGTGTTGTCTAAAAGCTAAATAGCAATGATCTATAGACACATAAAAAGTAGCTTCTGACAGAGAAAAATATTAGGAAATCATGAAAAGCAAAGTGCTTTGTATCATTACTGAATTTTTCTTTGGGGGACAGTTGTCTCTTTTGGTTTTTATTATATTTTTACCCTTTCTGTTTCTGTTTAGAAATGTTTTTCTCTTTTGCTTTGAATATTTTTAATTACTTTTTTAAAAAATCAGTCTCGTTTTTCCCCACAGTAGTCCTAATTGTAAATGTATATTTTTGCTTTGTAAACCTAGTTGTCAATTCTATTATGTCTTCAAAAACTAATAAAATAATATTAGTAGCAGCAACAATTGAGGAGGAGTTATTACCTACCTGAGGATATCCCATAGGGCCTTTAGCAACAAATCAGGGGATGGACAGGCTACTCTTGCCAACACCAATGGCACAGAGTGGAATGCAGCATGACCTAACATCTCTTTGCCCAACACCTCTGAAGGGGGTCCCATAAGGCAAGATCATTAAATGGTGTCAATGTCATCCATTCTGAACAAGACCCCCAGGGGCTCATGCAGGACTTATATGAGACAATCTTCCATTTAGAGGAGGCTATAATTGCTGATAATGATCTCCCCTCTTAACATGATAACCTCATAGCTTCCTCTTGTCAAAATCATATCTCCTGACATCCCTCAAATGACTATCCTCTTTCACTTCTAATCTGAAATATCAACAAGACCAACTTTTTTTTTACTATATATCACACTTTGATGTCCTTTTCCTACAGGAAACCTGGGTTTCTTCAGAGGTGGATCTAGATGGTTACTGGGTTAAATCGATCTTGACTATCCCAAGCAAGGCAAGTGGGAGATCTAAAGGTGGTATTGTGACTCTAGTTAGCACAGCTTTGCAATTCAGATTGACTCATTGCCTTCTCTACAGCCATCGCTTGTTGCTACCTTGTTTTCATCCAAACAGGTGGAGATTTTGCTTTTTAACTCTTATATTCCCCCTCTTAGCACTAGCACTTAGACTTATATACCACTTCACAGTGCTCTGCAGCCTTCTCTAAGCAATTTACAGAGTCAGCATATTGCCCCCAACAATCTGGGTCCTCATTTTACCAAGCTGCAGATGACTTAACTAAATATGGAACTTGTTTTTATATTAGTCTCTGTAGTTGAGGGCTGGAGTTGTCAATGTAATTCCAACTTTTATGAATGATTAATGGAATGATCCAAGAAATTAGAGGTCTGTCAGTTTAACATATATTCCAGGGAAAATAGTGAAAACTTCTAATAAAGATTAAATTTAACATTTGAAGTCACAGGCTTTTCTCAAGGATATTGAATGTGACTTAACTAAGTGAAGGTTCTATCTAGCCTACTCAAGTATTTTTTTGAATATTAACAAATATATGGATGTGGGTGAGCCAAACCCATCATTTACTCAGATTTTCAAAAAGACTTACATTAATGGAGTGGGTGTCAGAATGTGAAATATCATTCAATGTGAGCAAGTATAAAGTGATACCCATTGAGGCCAAAATCTTAATTATTGATACACACTAGTGAGATTAGAACTAGCAGTGACTGATAAGGAAAGATATCTTGGTTTAATGATAAAAAGTTCAATAACCATGTTGACACGATGTCCATCTGTATTTTAAAAAGGCCAGTAGCATGTTAGAGGTAATAAGAAAAAGTATTAAAAATAGAGATTCTAATAGAATGCCACTATAGAAATTTCTTGGGTTACAATGGCAATTGGGGCAGGAATTGCTATTGTTTAGTGAGGTGGTCATAAAGTATACTGCTCAAAAAAATAAAGGGAACACTTAAACAACACAATGTACTGTATTTAATAATAGGATGTCTTATCTTGTGTTCCCTTTATTTTTTTGAGCAGTATATATTATCACATGATCACATCATTTAGTGATGGCAGTTCCAGCAGTCCCAATTAAACAATGACAACATGGTTCATTAAAGGATGTCTTCACGTGACTTTGTCTTCTGTCTCTCTGACTTCCTGCTTTGCTTGTGGGAAGCTGGTAGAGAACACAGGACATCATTATCATGTGACCATGCTCATTGCAACAACATAATAGTTAGCAGGACACCAAGCACTTACATTATAATCACATGGCTGCAGGAACACTGCAATGGCCCAAATTCCATTATAGGTCCCTCTTGTTTAGTGCCACTGCTAGTTTGAATAGTTGCTGAATGAGTTATCATAACTCAAGAACCACCTGTATACAAATCAGTGATGCAATCGCATCTGTTATGTGAAGTGTTGGTCAATGCATCTCAAAAAAGTATATAGTAGAGCTGAAGCTGTAGAATGGCAGCTTAGATAATAAGGGGCTAGTGCAGCTTCCCTATAAGGAAATTCTAACATTTGAGGGAAATGAGGGAAATGACTGAGATATACAAAATTATTCCTGATAAAGCAGACAAGGAGAAACTATTATCCCTTTCCCAAAATACTAAAACTAGAGGTGAATTCTTGAAATTGATCCTAAAAAAGATCAGGACAAAGAAAAGGAAATATTTTTAGTCTATTTTTATTTTATTCAAGAAAATTTAAAATACAAAATTCTATTTTTTTTAAGAAATAAAGAAAAAGCACAGAAGAAACAATACATTTAAAGAGTGTATTAAAAAAATCCTAACACATATAAACATATCATCCAAAGTGCTCTCTAAATCTGGTGAGGAAGTTTGGCAAGTTATCTATGATGGGTCATTGCTTTCAATGAGTGGATGTGCACACCTGGCACTAGAGTCAATTCAAAGACTGAGGATTACAGTGACTCTTGATCTGTCTGTCGTAAACTCCTCTGGTTGGGTGCCGATGAATACTTCATACTCGGCTAGGAATATTCTCATCTTATCACACTTGCTGTTGAATTACTATGGTAGGCAGCTGGGAGTCTTGAGGACAAAGGCAACAGGAACCAACAGTTGTGCCTGGACAGGTGAGGCAGGTGGTTGTAGTTGTTGTCAGGATGTGTACTTGCTGAATCAGTTGGTGAAAACTGGCTGCTAAATTTCATATTTAGTCTTTCATGCCATCTTGGCACCTGCTGAGAGAGTGTACATCTGGCTTGTCCACTGTTGCTGCAGCTCTGGGGTCTGAAGCCATGACTTGGGTATTCTGGAGTCCATGAAAAAAATGGTGAAGAAGGAGTAGTTCAGATTAATGTCAAGCACAAAAAATCAGAAGTCCAGGCAATTCAAATGAATATAAAGATTTATTGCAAGCTTATGCTTTCTACATGAATCTGAACTACTAATGGTGAAGGCAAATTAGCAGTAGATAAAAGTCAATGGAATTCAAGGTGGGCTGGACTTACAGTAGATCTGTTATGGGTGTGAAGGGACTCTAGACTGATGATACATTTGACTCTTTACTTGAGCTCAATCTGGTCACCTCCTATAACAACAATAATAATATTAAAAAGGCAAGATTAAAGTTTCAAAACCTTCTATTAACAAACTTTATTGTAATCAAGCTCATAGAAAATTTACCACTGTTTCTTATATATCCCAAATCATCCCAAGAGTTAACACTGATTCATCCTAGATCAAATACCTATGTTTGCTTCTTAATACCATCCCTTAACAATTGTATGGTTAAATATAATAAGTCCAATCTCCAAAGTTGATGTATTTTCCCATAAAAATGAAACTGGTTTCCAGTTAAGTGTGATAAATCCACTTAACCTAAGTGTGAGAAATCTTCTTCAATCCTCTTAAGGAAGACCCATTTATCTCTTATCCACTCAGTCAGTTTTCTGCAGTTGAACTTTAGGGAGGCTTGTGCAGTCAATTCAGTTAGTTCTAAGTCTGTAAGGTCCATATGAGGTGGTTGATTGAGTAATAATTGATTCTACCTTCCCCCCCTCCATCCTCACCCTATGCTTCCTATGCTAATGCCCACTAAATCACTAGTTCAAGAAATATTTCTTTCCAATGAATATACTACTTTCAGACCACATTCCTTTTATGAATCTGATTTATCTTCATTTACTTGCATCTGAATATTTTCTGCAGCCACTTCCACAGGAAACTGCAAAGATCCCTCTTTCCAAGTGTGTCCATAGTCATCTGATAACTGTCTTCAGTCATTCCCATATGCTCCCATTCATAACCAGGGAGCAATGCTGCCAAAAAATCAGCTTTAGCAGCAAAATCAGCAGATTGTTGACAAGAGAGAGAAATTCCCTTACTGTTCAGCATCCATCTTGGGGAGGAGCCCCCAAAAGAAAATAATTTTTATTCAATATGCAACTAATTTTTAGAATGTGATACCATGAAATGAGTGCCGGTTATGAGTCTGGCTGTGTTCAAAAAAGGGTTGGGTCAATTCATGTAGGTCATGGGGATCAATGGCTACTAGTCTTTATGGGAGTTTGACTGCCTCAAAAGACCATGTCCTAAGAGACTAGTGGGCCTCCCTGTGCAATTAGTTGCCCACTGTGAAAACAGACTGTTGGACTAGAAGGGACAGGGGTCCAATCCAGTAGTATAAGGTTTATGTCCTTATGTAACAGGACTTTACAATCTATTGGTAAACAATTTTGTCAATATAAAATTTTTTATAAGAACAAGATGTCATACATTATATTGTAGGTGTAAAATGACTTTAATCCATAGCTTCTTTTACATAAAAGATTAATAATCACATTTGGTTCAAAAATATCAGGACAGATTAAATTGTTTCTAAATGTATAATACCTTTCATTGATTGATTGCTACCCTCAGTGCTTCCTGCATCACATCTGTTAGCCTTCACATTTCACATCAGATGTGAAATGATGGGTTTCTAAATAATTCAACTCCCAGTTCAATATCTCAGCTTACGTTGGCAGAAGACTCAGATAAAACCGGGTGAGGTTCAAGGTGTTGGTAATGACCTACAAAGCCCTCCATGGCATGGGTCCAGAATACCTTGGGGAGCACCTGCAGCCGGCGTCAACTTCCCTCCGCCCAGTACGCTCCCACAGAGAGGGCCTCCTCAGGGTGCCGCCGGTCAAAGAATGCCGACTGGTGGCCCCCAGGGGGAGAGCGTTCTCTGTGGGTGCACCGGACTTATGGAACCATCTTCCGGTAGAGCTCCGGATGGCGCCCGACCTCCGCTCCTTCCGGCGCGACCTTAAAACCCATCTCTTTAAGGAAGCGGGCCTGGCCTGATGGGATGGGGTGGGTTTGTTATTATGACTTTAATTTTAAATTTGTACTATGGGCATTGTTTAATCATGTTTTAATAATTTTAACTTTTGTATCTGTCTTTTACGTATTGCCCTGTTAACCGCCCTGAGTCTCTTAGAGAAGGGCGGTATATAAATTAAATAAATAAATAAATAAATAAATAAAAATAAAACCTCACACAAAATAATTAATTGCTATATAGTGCAATCAGAAACTATTTTGAAGATCACTGGATTATAAGTGAATGAATGAGTAAATAAAATTCTTCCTTCGCCTATTGAAATATATTAACAAGCTCAATATAAATAAATAGAATGAATTTCTCTCACTATTTGCAATCTTGGCTAAAGTATGGTGACTAAGCATGTACAACCATGAAACAGTCCTCATTGAAATCAGTTTAAAATAATCTCTTTCAACCAAACACATTGCAAAGCGCTCTCTATATTTGATTAGGAGAGTCAAAGTAGCAAAAGTGCTCCCCTTTCATTTGTTTCTTTCTGTCAGATGCCCCAAAAATATTTTTGATAGGCAGACTGTTACCTTTAATCAATCAATCACATCAGATCTGCTTTAATGCTTACATTCTAGAAATCCAAGCCATCCCTAAGGAGAAGCAAAACCAACTCTCTTAATTGATCCCATTTAGACTATGCTCCAAAGCTTACTAAAGAAACAGGTAAGGTCACAGGTCTGCAACCCGCGGCTCTGGAGCCGCATGCGGCTCTTTCAGCCGTCTCCTGCGGCTCTCAGTCCTCTGCCATGTGCAGTCCAAAAAAAAAAAGTGGGACTAAAAAAGTTCAGCCAATCAATTCAAATATGCAGGGTAGATGCATATCTCGCCTTGGCTCCACTCTTCAGTCAAACCCTGTTCTGCGCATGCTTGCATGTATGCGCATGCGCACATATTTTTTGCGGCTCCCAGTTTTTCATTTTGTGAGGGAACCAGTTCCAAGTGGCTCTTTCACTGTTTCAGGTTGCTGACCCCTGGGTAAGGTGGACGCAAGAAGTTACACTGTTTGTATTCACGTGCTTGGAGAAATTTCTAATTCTCTAAAGGGGCCATTTATGATGATCCACAATGCATCACCACTCTTTAGTGGTCATTCCTATGCAAATGCCTAATAAGCCACTAATTCAAATACTGGGTTTCTGTTTTGAGTAGCAGAACATCTTAGAAAATGCCTTTATATCAGAGTGATCCAAGCAAAGAGGAATTACATCTCAGAAAACTGTGTGACAGAAGTAACAGATCAAGCAGAAAATGTGGGGCAAAAGTGCCCACTTCTTTCTCACTTGATTGGATAGAGATGGGAAATTCTCTACAACTGTGTGAAAATATGAGCTGAATCAGCTGAGCTCAAGGAAGTAAGTCAGCTTTTGAGATCCAGTATTAATTAATAGACTAAATCAGGGCTGTCAAATTCACAATGTCACATGACGTGTCGCAACGTATCGCGAGTTTTTTTCCCATTGCCAGCAATGGAGTGGGTGAAGTTTCGGCATGACGCATCCAACCTGTGGGCTGGCAGTTTGACATCCCTGGACTAAATGATTCCATTTGCTGGATTCCTTAGCTGAGATATGGTTAATAAGCAAGCGGATTTCATAATCCAATGTATATTCATTAAAACATGTTCCAAGTTTGGATTGCTGCATAATTCAAATGTGTTTACATCTGTTTTGCAATGTTTTCATTTAAGGATAGGCACCACCCATGCAAGTATCACAGTGAGTGGTAAACAATCAGATACAGATCCAATTCCTAGGTAGGAAATAGCCAAGGAAAGGTTGGAAGTGATTCAGCATAAGGGGCAGACTGAAGATTCAGTAGAAATAGGCACTGGGCTCTGCTTTGGGTAATAGTTTGAAATATATGTTTGTATCATTTCTTTTTTGCAGATTTCATTCTAATTGTTACTGAAAACTGCTTCTGAAAGGAAATGGCTTGGATTGGATTAATTTTATTATTATTGCTATTCATTCTCACAGTTTTATTCCTTTTCAAAATGGGTAATTCCCAGAGTAACAATTCCCCAAATCTTCCACCTGGACCCAAGACCCTACCCATTTTGGGAAATCTGTACATACTGGATTGGAAGAGGCTCTATAAGACAATGGTAAAGGTACACCTAACTGCAGAAAGGATCTGTTCAACAAACAGACTCTGGAAAGCATGGGGGTTTGGCCAGAGCACAGGACCTTTTGTTAGGGAAAAGGGAAAGGCTGTGTGAAAATGGAAAGGAAAAGTGAGTGAGAGAATCAGATTTGGGCAACTAGCTAAGAATCACTGAGCAGAGCCCTATTCTGGAAAGGAGGTACCGGTACTTTGAAGTAATCTCAGTGGACAAAGTCATCCCAGGCCATTTGCCTGAAAAAACGAGGGAAATACCACAGGTTAGAACAGTGCTTTTTTTCTAAAAAAAAAAGGTGCCGGAACTCTCATCTTGTTAATCTGGCATGGGCGTGGCCTACTGTGTGGGCGTGGCCAGATCAACATCACTTGCGTCAGGGGCACTTGTTCGGAGCTGGGCAGGACTTGGGCAAATCTGAGGGTCTCTGGCAGAGGGGGGATGGGACCGGGGCAAACGCTGGGTCATGGTCCATTGGAGGAGCCTCACTGATATTAAAGTGGGTGGGGGAAGACATGATAATAAAGGGGGTGGGGGAAGACATGATATTAAAGGGGCTGGGGGAAGACATGATATTAAAGGGGGTGGGGGAAGACAGTGTGTGAGAGAGAAAGAGAGATTTTCTTTTTGTAAGTTTGCTTACTTTGCAATGCTTTCCTTTCCCCACACTTTTGCTTCCCTACTGGCTCAATCTCTCTTTCTCTCTGCCACCCAGATCTACAGCTGCAGAGCAATTTCGCTCCCCCCCTCACAGCCAATCTGGGCAGCAGAAGCATTTTTGAAGCCTCTGGAGCTCGCATCGATGGCCGTGGGGCGATTTGGCGATGCTCCAGCGGCACGATCCGGGCGTCGGAGGCCTGCAAAATGCTTCTGCTGCTCAAATCAGCCATGTGGGGGGGAAGCGAAATTGCTCTGCAGCCCTAGATCTGGGCAGCAGAGGCATTTTGCAGGCCTCCAACGCCCAGATTGGGCTGCTGGAGCATCATAAAATCACCTCATGGCCATGGATGTGAGCTCCAAAACTTTCAAAAATGCTTCTGCTGCTCAGATCGGCCGGGGGGGGGGGGCGGGAAAGTGAAATCACTCTGCAGCCCTAGAACACACGAGTTTAGAGTTTGGGAAAGTGAGCAGGGCCTTAACATAAAAGGCTGGTTCTGCTTTCAAAAATAGAGAAAGGAGGGAAGATTATTGGGCTCCTTGCCTCATTCCCGCTTGAAGCCATCCTTAACAACAAGGAAAAATCTAATCTATCCAACACTACCCAACATTTCAAATATGTGTGCACTGAGAGGATAGCTATTTTTAAGATGCCAGTCCTGCACATCTACTGTATATCTAGAAATAAATCTCATTAAACTCATGAGGCTGTGAAACACAGAAAGGAAACACACACACACACACACACACAAAGAGAGAGAGAGAGAGAGAGCTTCCAATCTTGTGAGCAATTCCAACAGCTAAACTAGCCTGAGAGAAATTCCAAATCTCCTCACCTTCCCAAACTCCAAACTTGCACATCCTACTTCCCTCACTTGCCTTCTCCAACTCCAAACTCGCGTGTCCTATGCTCGTCTTCCAAGTTTGGAGTTCGGAGAAGGCAAGCGAGGGAAGTAGGCTGTGAAACACAGAATGCACGCACACGCACGCGTGCGCACACACACACACAGACACACACAGAGAGAGCTTCCAATCTTGTGAGCAATTCCAACAGCTAAACTAGCCTGAGAGAAATTCCAAATCTCCTCACCTTCCCAAACTCCAAACTTGTGCGTCCTACTTCCCTTGCTTGCCTTCTCCAACTCCAAACTCGCGTGTCCTACGCTCGTCTTCCAAGTTTGGAGTTCGGAGAAGGCAAGCGAGGGAAGTAGGCTGTGAAACACAGAATGCATGCACGTGCGCACGCGCACGCGCACACACACACACACACACACACAGAGAGAGAGAGAGAGAGAGAGAGCTTCCAATCTTGTGAGCAATTCCAACAGCTAAACTAGCCTGAGAGAAATTCCAAATCTCCTCACCTTCCCAAACTTGCACGTCCTACTTCCCTCGCTTGCCTTCTCCAACTCCAAACTCGCGTGTCCTACGCTCGTCTTCCAAGTTTGGAGTTCGGAGAAGACAAGCGAGGGAAGTAGGCTGTGAAACACAGAATGCACACGCGCACGCGCCACACACACACACACACACACACACACACAAACCAGCTGCTGAATGAACCTTGGTCTTCCTTCTGCAGAGACATCTTCAGCACCTTGTTGAGGCCGTGGGGGTTTGTCATGCTGCAAGTTTGTTCTCTGCTCAGCACCTGCTAAGGGCTGGCCGATAGCAGAGGGAGCAGTAGCCTTGCCATGTGCTCCTCACCGGCCTGCTCCCATGCAAACTCTTGCTGACAGTGCCGAACCGGCAGTCGCCATCGGATGCCCACCTTCCCAAACTCCAAATTCACGTGTCCTACTTTTCTCGCTCACCTTCTCCAACTCCAAACTCGCGCGTCCTAGTTTGGAGTTTTGGAAGACGAGCGAGGAAAGTAGGATGCACGAGTTTGGACAGAGTAGCATAGCTTGTGCAAAAGCTGTGTGTGTTCATGTGTGTGTGTGTGTGTGTCTGCACGTGCGCGTGTGTAAAAAAGGTGCCGGAACGCCGTTCTGAGCGTTCTATGAGAAAAAAAGCCCTGGGTTAGAAGGTACCTCCACCTGTTGTGGCCGGTGCATTCCATGGGTGGTGTATTCTGCAGGTTCGTGAGGGACCAAGGAGAAATCCTTGTAGTCTCATCACAGACAGTGGGAAAGAGCATGGGAAGCTCAGGATCTAGGATCCCACCGAGGTCTCCTTTAAGGAGGTTAATGGATGCCTGGGACCAGGACAAATTGCCATTCCAGGCAGGAATGCCTAACAACTGTGTGCGCAAGTTATGCAGGAGTGGACTCTGCTCAGGGATGAAGCAGGAAAAACCAATTTGGCTAAATAAAGGTACTTAAAAGAAAAAGGAAAATAAAATATAGGAATAGTGATTTCTCTCTCTCTCTCTCTCTCTCTCTCTCTCTCTCTCTCTCTCTCTCTTTCTATGCAACCACATAATATGTTTAAGATTTGTGTCTTCCCAAATTTGAGTTAACTGAGATTTATGGTGGGAATGACTAGGATGTGTAAAACTAAGAGTTCTGTTTCCTATGCTGATCTCTTTCCTTTGTCTTTGTGTGTATGAGTGAATGTACCAAAGTGTTTGTGTATTAGGTAAATGTTAACTGTTAAAATCCCTAAACCATAGAGAAAGTGTAGTGCAGGGGTCGGCAACCTAAAAAAGGAAAAGAGCCACCGGGAACCGGTTCCATCACAAATTAAAAAAACTGGGAGCCGCGTGCGTGTGTCCATGCACGCGCATGCGCAAAAAACATTTTGCGCATGCGCGGACGCACGCGGTTGCCATTTTTTAAAAAAGTGAGATGGAACCGGTTCCCGGTTGCCCGACGGCGACGGCCCGTCTGCAAAGCTGCCGCTTTCGGCAGCTTTGCAGACGGGCCGCGGCAGCTTCCTCAAAGAGCGGCACCGCTGCCCGTTCGCCCGGAGGTACGCGCGCACCTCTCCAAAGGTTTGGGGAGGTGCGCGTGCACCTCCGGTCGTTCGGAGAGGTGCGCGCGCACCTCTCGGAACGGGCCGCGGCGTCGCTCTTTGAGGAAGCTGCCGTGGCCCATCTGCAAAGCTGCCGCTTTTGGCAGCTTTGCAGACGGGCCGCGGCAGCTTCCTCAAAGAACGATGCCGCGGCCCGTTCGCGCGGAGGTACGCGCGCACCTCTCCAAAGGTTTGGGGAGGTGCGCGCGCAGCTCCGCCCATTCGGGGAGGTGCGCGCGTACCTCCGCGCGAACGGGCCGCGGCGTCGCTCTTTGAGGAAGCTGCCGCGGCCCGTCTGCAAAGCTGCCGAAAGCGGCAGCTTTGCAGATGGGCCACGGCAGCTTCCTCAAAGAGCGACGCCGCGGCCCGTTCCGAGAGGTGCGCGCGCACCTCCCCGAATGGGCGGAGCTGCGCGCGCACCTCCCCAAACCTTTGGAGAGGTGCGCGCGTACCTCCGCGCGAACGGGCCGCGGCGTCGCTCTTTGAGGAAGCTGCCGCGGCCCGTCTGCAAAGCTGCCGAAAGCGGCAGCTTTGCAGATGGGCCACGGCAGCTTCCTCAAAGAGCGATGCCGCGGCCCGTTCCGAGAGGTGCGCGCGCACCTCCCCGAATGGGCGGAGCTGCGCGCGCACCTCCCCAAACCTTTGGAGAGGTGCGCGCGTACCTCCACGTGAACGGGCCGCGGCGTCGTTCTTTGAGGAAGCTGCCGCGGCCCGTCTGCAAAGCTGCCAAAAGCGGCAGCTTTGCAGATGGGCCACGGCAGCTTCCTCAAAGAGCGACGCCGCGGCCCGTTCCGAGAGGTGCGCGTGCACCTCTCCGAACGACCGGAGGTGCACGCGCACCTCCCCAAACCTTTGGAGAGGTGCGCGCGTACCTCCGGGCGAACGGGCAGCGGTGCCGCTCTTTGAGGAAGCTGCCGCGGCCCGTCTGCAAAGCTGCCGAAAGCGGCAGCTTTGCAGACGGGCCGTCGCCGTCGGGCAACCGGGAACCGGTTCCATCTCACTTTTTAAAAAAATGGCAACCGCGTGCGTCCGCGCATGCGCAAAATGTTTTTTGCACATGCGCGTGCATGGACACACGCACGCGGCTCCCAGTTTTTTTAATTTGTGATGGAACCGGTTCCCGGTGGCTCTTTTCCTTTTTTAGGTTGCCGACCCCTGCACTACACTTTCTCTATGGTTTAGGGATTTTAACAGTTAACATTTACCTAATACACAAACACTTTGGTACATTCACTCATACACACAAAGACAAAGGAAAGAGATCAGCATAGGAAACAGAACTCTTAGTTTTACACATCCTAGTCATTCCCACCATAAATCTCAGTTAACTCAAATTTGGGAAGACACAAATCTTAAACATATTATGTGGTTGCATAGAAAAAGAGAGAGAGAGAGAGAGAGAGAGAGAGAGAGAGAGAGAGAGAGAGAGAGAGAGAGAGAGAGAGAGAGAATCACTATTCCTATATTTTATTTTCCTTTTTCTTTTAAGTACCTTTATTTAGCCAAATTGGTTTTTCCTGCTTCATCCCTGAGCAGAGTCCACTCCTGCATAACTTGCGCACACAGTTGTTAGGCATTCCTGCCTGGAATGGCAATTTGTCCTGGTCCCAGGCATCCATTAACCTCCTTAAAGGAGACCTCGGTGGGATCCTAGATCCTGAGCTTCCCATGCTCTTTCCCACTGTCTGTGATGAGACTACAAGGATTTCTCCTTGGTCCCTCACGAACCTGCAGAATACACCACCCATGGAATGCACCGGCCACAACAGGTGGAGGTACCTTCTAACCCAGGGCTTTTTTTCTCATAGAACGCTCAGAACGGCGTTCCGGCACCTTTTTTACACACGCGCACGTGCAGACACACACACACACACACATGAACACACACAGCTTTTGCACAAGCTATGCTACTCTGTCCAAACTCGTGCATCCTACTTTCCTCGCTCGTCTTCCAAAACTCCAAACTAGGACGCGCGAGTTTGGAGTTGGAGAAGGTGAGCGAGAAAAGTAGGACACGTGAATTTGGAGTTTGGGAAGGTGGGCATCCGATGGCGACTGCCGGTTCGGCACTGTCAGCAAGAGTTTGCATGGGAGCAGGCCGGTGAGGAGCACATGGCAAGGCTACTGCTCCCTCTGCTATCGGCCAGCCCTTAGCAGGTGCTGAGCAGAGAACAAACTTGCAGCATGACAAACCCCCACGGCCTCAACAAGGTGCTGAAGATGTCTCTGCAGAAGGAAGACCAAGGTTCATTCAGCAGCTGGTTGTGTGTGTGTGTGTGTGTGTGTGTGTGTGTGTGGCGCGTGCGCGTGTGCATTCTGTGTTTCACAGCCTACTTCCCTCGCTTGTCTTCTCCGAACTCCAAACTTGGAAGACGAGCGTAGGACACGCAAGTTTGGAGTTGGAGAAGGCAAGCGAGGGAAGTAGGACGTGCAAGTTTGGGAAGGTGAGGAGATTTGGAATTTCTCTCAGGCTAGTTTAGCTGTTGGAATTGCTCACAAGATTGGAAGCTCTCTCTCTCTCTCTCTCTCTCTGTGTGTGTGTGTGTGTGTGTGTGCGCGCGTGCGCGTGCGCACGTGCATGCATTCTGTGTTTCACAGCCTACTTCCCTCGCTTGCCTTCTCCGAACTCCAAACTTGGAAGACGAGCGTAGGACACGCGAGTTTGGAGTTGGAGAAGGCAAGCAAGGGAAGTAGGACGCACAAGTTTGGAGTTTGGGAAGGTGAGGAGATTTGGAATTTCTCTCAGGCTAGTTTAGCTGTTGGAATTGCTCACAAGATTGGAAGCTCTCTCTGTGTGTGTCTGTGTGTGTGTGTGCGCACGCGTGCGTGTGCGTGCATTCTGTGTTTCACAGCCTACTTCCCTCGCTTGCCTTCTCCGAACTCCAAACTTGGAAGACGAGCATAGGACACGCGAGTTTGGAGTTGGAGAAGGCAAGTGAGGGAAGTAGGATGTGCAAGTTTGGAGTTTGGGAAGGTGAGGAGATTTGGAATTTCTCTCAGGCTAGTTTAGCTGTTGGAATTGCTCACAAGATTGGAAGCTCTCTCTCTCTCTCTCTCTTTGTGTGTGTGTGTGTGTGTGTGTGTGTTTCCTTTCTGTGTTTCACAGCCTCATGAGTTTAATGAGATTTATTTCTAGATGTACAGTAGATGTGCAGGACTGGCATCTTAAAAATAGCTATCCTCTCAGTGCACACATATTTGAAATGTTGGGTAGTGTTGGATAGATTAGATTTTTCCTTGTTGTTAAGGATGGCTTCAAGCGGGAATGAGGCAAGGAGCCCAATAATCTTCCCTCCTTTCTCTATTTTTGAAAGCAGAACCAGGAAGCTGCCGCGGCCCGTCTGCAAAGCTGCCGAAAGCAGCAGCTTTGCAGATGGGCCACGGCAGCTTCCTCAAAGAGCGACGCCGCGGCCCGTTCCGAGAGGTGCGCGCGCACCTCCCCAAACCTTTGGAGAGGTGCGCGCGTACCTCCGCGCGAACGGGCCACGGCGTCGTTCTTTGAGGAAGCTGCCGCGGCCCGTCTGCAAAGCTGCCGAAAGGTTTGGGGAGGTGCGCGCACAGCTCCGCCCATTCGGGGAGGTGCGCGCGCACCTCTCGGAACGGGCCGCGGCGTCGCTCTTTGAGGAAGCTGCTGTGGCCCATCTGCAAAGCTGCTGCTTTCGGCAGCTTTGCAGACGGGCCGCGGCAGCTTCCTCAAAGAGCGACGCCGCGGCCCGTTCGCGCGGAGGTACGCGCGCACCTCTCCAAAGGTTTGGGGAGGTGCGCGTGCAGCTCCGCCCATTCGGGGAGGTGCGCGCGCACCTCTCGGAACGGGCCGCGGCGTCGCTCTTTGAGGAAGCTGCCGTGGCCCATCTGCAAAGCTGCCGCTTTCGGCAGCTTTGCAGACGGGCCGCGGCAGCTTCCTCAAAGAGCAACGCCGCGGCCCGTTCGCGCGGAGGTACGCGCGCACCTCTCCAAACGTTTGGGGAGGTGTGCGCGCACCTCCGCCCATTCAGGGAGGTGCGCGCGCACCTCTCCAAACGGGCGGTGCCACTCTCCATTTGGAGAGGTGCGCGCGCACCGGGCGGCTGGGAGCCGCAGAAGACGGCTCAAAGAGCCGCATGCGGCTCCGGAGCCGCGGGTTGCCGACCCGTGGTGTAGTGTATGCTCTTAAGCATACACGGAAATGTCAGCAGAGCAGGGGGCTGGACAGCTCCAGGCTACAACCATTTTTGGCGGGAAAGCCTGAATAGAGCAAGCTGTTGACAGCCCCAGGGCATGGTCAGCTCTGGTGGGAAGCCAGGGTTTGAATCTATTGGTTGCGATTCACCTGGGCAAGTATAAAGAGACGCCAGGTAACCCCTTAGCCCCAGCTTCATTCCTGATCCAATAAAGAAGTTACTACCCAGCTCCACTGTCTGTCTCTCTGTGTGACCACGCGACATTGCAGAAAGAAATTTAAATTCTGCTAGGAAAAGAAAAACAAAAGTTAAAATAAGCCACCAAAAGGAAAATATTCTAATGCTATTTGCCTGGCCAACAAAATAGGATGTTGAAAGCATAGAATGTGGCTTTTAAATCTGGCAATATGCTAGCACTTAGCACAGCCAGAACTAATCTGAAAAGCGCCATAAAAAGAGCAAAGCAAGCCCATTGTCAGAAAGTTCAGAACTTTTTTCAGGATCCAACAAACACCAGGCAGGCATATGTGGCAAGGAATCCAGGCCATCACAGATTATAAGGTGGGTCCATCGAGATTCAAGGGTGACACAGACTTCTTAAATGAGCTGAACACATTTTTTGGGAAGATTCAAATAGCACCTCTGCAAGATAAGCTGTGCCCCATTCTGATGAGCAAGTGCATAGCTTTAACGTTACCTCAGTCCAGAGGACATTATGGAAAGTTAACATTTGGAAGGCAGGAGGCCCAGATAATATCCGTGGGTGGGTTCTTAGGGAATGTGCTGATGAGCTGGCTTGTGTTCTTACAGATATTTTCAATCTTTCATTGCAGCAGGCAGTGTCCCATTATGTTTTAAGACGGCCATTATTTTGCCAGTGCCCAAAAAGTCTACTATTATGGATCTCAATGATTACTATCTGGTTGCACTTACATCCATAATTATGAAATGTTTTGAAAGGCTGATAAAGGACATTATTATATCTAGCCTCCCACCAACATTTGACTTGCTTCAGTTTGTTTACCATCCAAATCAGTCTACAGAGGAGGCTATTTCTTCTGTTCTCCATCTGAGCATGGAGCACTTAGAGTATATAGAAATATTCTTGTGTGAATGCTGTTTGTCAACTTCAGTCTGGCATTTAATACAATCATTCCTCAGCATCTAGTAGACAAACTGGGCCTTTTAGGCTTTAATACTCCTTTGTGCAACTGGATTCTTGATTTTCTTATTGACAGGCCCCAATATGTATGAGATGGGACTAATATTTCTAACACCGTTTTCTTGAGCACAGGTTCTCCCCAGGGCTTTATCCTAAGTCTGCTGTTGTTTACCCTGTTGATCCATGACTGTTGTGCAAGGTTTGCCACCAACCATATTGTGAAGTATGCGTATGATACAACAGTTGTGGGTCTTATTCAAGATGATAATGAGGGTGTATACCACAAGAAGGTAGAAGGTTTGGTGAACTGGTGTAAGAAAAACAGCCTAGTTTTAAACATTGGAAAAACTAAAGAGGTCATTGTTGATTTCAGAAAAGGCAGGCACAGCCACACTCCTCTATGTATTAATGATTCATCTGTGGAGATACATATTAAGAATAGAAATTGTCCAAAGTTTTTTTACTATATTTCCTGCTCCAGGATATTTTTCCAAAATGCTAAATGAACAACGTATTTTTGAAACTTAATTACATGATGATAATCCCAGGTTAAATATGGCAGGATTCAAAGAATCATAGGATTGGAAACCCTCCCTCCCTCAAGAATTTACTTAAATTATATTTGTGGCCTGTTATAAAATTTTGAAGTTCTGACAGAAGAGTATGCCATTTTGTGCAAAATATATATGTATATATATATAAATCTCACATGAAATTAGAGTTTTTGTACTAGATTCATTTAAATTCTGATATTTTATATTTTTTATAAAAATAAATTAAGTTCCTTGACTCTTTTCTGTCACTTTAAGAAATATGTCAAAGCACCAAGAGTTTCCTGATTTAGATAGAGGATGGATCTGGGAATAACTGCTGGCATCTTATTTTCTACGTACTTCTTAAAAGTGTTTCCTTTTCTTCAGTTGTTGATGCTTGTGCACAGCTGAGCAGTCAATGTGCAATGTTGTATGTGGTAGATCAAGAAGGATGCTGCCTATGGAAGAATAGAAATGAATATATCAGAAAGTTTTTCCCATAACGAAGGGTATAAAAGCACAGTTCTTGTGGCTGCATCTTCAGGTCAGTCCTGCAAGCTCATTTCTTTAAAACTTAGAAAAACTTCAATCAACTTCTGAGAAGAGTATCCAATGAGCAATAGTATTTGTATTGTTGGAAGTCAGCACCGACCCACCCTCCTAGAGAAGGAAATATTTTGGGGGATGTTAAAAAAGTCAGAATATTATATTTCCGCAAAGGAATAATAGAGAAATCTTAGGCAGAAATCAGCCCCCAGTCTCCTTTCCCCAGGCAGAGGCCAGCTTTTAGAAATGCAGATTTGGGGCTACCTATTCATAAGCAAAACGCCTTCAACCCCAGCCCCAGAGAAGGTTTGAGCTGATGGGATTAGATAAACAAAGACTCCCAAGGATAGGAACAGGAAGAACCTCAAATACAAAGCCCAAAAAAAGTATAAAAGCCCACCTATCCCAACTCCATTTTGTCTGCTTTCTCAGAACCACATACTGTTGGTTCTGTTCTTCAATAAACAGAACCTTCTTTCCAAACAGCCTCCATTTTGTTTATTCCCATCTTGGACTGGATCTAATGATTTTTTTCTTTCAACAATATGTTAGATATGCAATACAAAAATTAAAATGCAAAAATTATTTCTGGTGATTTAACTACGTTGCAATGTCATCTAAGAATAGAATAGAATATAACAGAACAGAACAGAACAGAACCGAACAGAACAGAACAGAACAGAACAGAACAGAACAGAATAGAATAGAATAGAATAGAATAGAATAGAATAGAATAGAAGCTGGAAGGGACCTTGGAGGTCTTCCAGTCCAGCCCTCTACTCAAGCAGGAGAACCTATGCCATCTCAGACAATTGACTGTCTAGTCTCTTCTTAAAAAGAGCATTTCAGACAAATGGTTGTCCAATTTCTCCTTAAAAACTTCCAGTGTTGGAGCATTTACAACTTCTGGAGTCAGGTTGTTCTGCTGATTAATTGTTCTAACTGTCAGGAAAATTCTCCTTAGTTCTAGGTTGCTTCTCTCCTTGATTAGTTTCCATCTGTTGCTTCCTGTCCTGCCTTCAGGTGCTTTAGAGAATACCTTGACTCCCTCATCTTTGTGGCAACCCCTGAAATATTGGAACACTGCTATCATGTCCCCCCTCATCTTTCTCTTCATTAAACTAGACATACCCAATACTGTTCTTTATATGTTTTAGCCTCCAGTCCCCTAATCATCTTTGTTGCTCTTCTCTGTACTCTTTCTAGAGACTCGAAATCTTTTTTACATCGTGGTGACCAAAACTGGATGCAGTATTCCAAGTGTGGCTTTTCCAAGGCACTGTAAAGTGGTATTAACACTTCACGTGATCTTGAGTCTATACCTCTGTTAATGTAGTCTAGCACTCTGCTGGCTTTTTTGGCAGCTGCAGCACACTGCTGGCCCATATTTAAGTTATTGTCCACTAGGACAGGGCTTTTCAACCTTTTCACCCATTGTACCACTTTTAGGATAAGGCAATATCCGAGTACCACCAGTCACCCAGCAAGGTGTCAAAAAGTTGACCAAAAAAAGGAAAAAAATGATAAAGTACAGGTAGTCCTTGACTTACAACAATTCGCTTAGTGACTGTTCGAAGTTACAATGGCACTGAAAAAGTGACTTATGACCATTTTTCACTTATGACTGTTGCAGCATCCCCAGGGTCATGTGATTTACATTAGTATGCTTGGCAACTGATTCATACTTATGATGTTCTGTGTTGCAGGGTCATGTGATCAACTTTTGCAACTTTTTGACAAGCGAAGTCAATGGCTGGGGGTTGGGGTGGCCAGCTCATCACTCAGGTTGCGTGGTGCCTGTGGGGGGAAATCCGTGGGTCTCTGGTGGAGGGGGTGGGACTGGGGTGGGTGCCTTCCGTCCCTCCCTCTCTCCCATTGTCCCTTCCTTTCTTCTTTCCTTCCTTCCTTCCCTCCCTCTTTGTCCTTTTCTCCTTTCCATTGTCCCTCCCTCCCTCTCATTGTCCCTCCTTCCCTCCCTTCCCTCTTTGTCCCTTATTTCATTCCTTCCCTCCCTTCCTTCCCTCTTTCTCCCTCCCTTCCCTCCCTCCCTCCCTTCCTTCCTTCCCCCTTTGTCCCTTCTTTCCTTCCTTCCTTCCCTCCCATTGTTCTGCTCTATGATGCCCAGACCCCAGCCTGGTTTTGGCAGGCAACGGAGGATTCTCACCACACGGAGCAACCAGGGATGAAGTGAACTGGTGATATCATGGCCCTGCCTGTGTACACACAGAGGCAGAGGAGAGCACATGCTTGAAGGTGGCCGCACGTGCATCCCTCCTTTGACTGGGGTTGCTGCTTGACCTGCTGAGGCTGGGCATGGCTGGCAGCTTTGTGCCTGCCGCCATGGTGGCAGGCAGGCAAGGGAGGCTTCTCCTCCAGGGGTGGGGGGAGAAAGATGCATTCTTCAACCGGCTCTTCCTTCCCCTTCTCTGGGCTGGGCTGCAATCTTGCCTGGTGCTTCTGTGCCTCCTCCTTCCTCCTCCCCCCCTTGCAGAAAAAAAGGAGAAGACAAGCAGTGAGGCAGGGGGTTTCCCTATCCCAGATGCTGTCTTTGCAAGAGAGGCAGCAGGAAATCTTTGCAAGCAGGAAATCTTGCATGGGAAATGCAGCCGGGGATTTCCCCTGCCACACAAACACACACACTCTTTCCCTGGCTTGCTCCGCATCTGGGGTTTCCTTTCTCATGAGAAGACCCACAATATTTCCTGCTTGCAAAAGGAGGCATCTGGGATGGGGAAAACCCCTGCCCTACCACTTGCCTTCTCCTTTTTTTCTGCAAGGGAGGGGAAAGGAGGAGGCGCAGAAGCAGCGGGCGAGATTGCAGCCCAGCCCAGAAGAGGGGAAGGCAGAGCTGGTTGGAGAATGCGTCTTTCTCCCCCCATCCCCAGAGGTAGAAGCCCCTCTTGCCTGCCCGCCGCCCTGGCAGCACCACGCAAAGCTGCCAGCCATGCGACACACCCGGCTGCTTGCTGCTTGCTATGTGAAGCCCCAGGATCAGCAGGCTACCAGGCAGCACCTGTCGAGCCCCATGGGCCTGACAGTCAAATGAGGTGGGGGAATCCAAGCACCGGACCACTGCCTCCCTGTCTGTTCTCCTCCAGCTCTCCTGGATGCTTTTTTCACGTGAGAGCTCAAGGAAACCACATGCGAGCTCAAAGAAACTTTCCTAGACTAGATTCCGCCGGTAGTTTCAAAGAAGGAACCGAGTCCAAAAAAATCTTTGACAGTTTTCCCACATTTTTCCAGCCACACGCCAAAATTCACCATGTTTCGAGCTCAAATCATGAACCTGAAGCAAAGACGGAAGGCTTCCCAATCGCCATTTGCCGCAATGGGCATCCTAACTACTACAAACCATTAAATCTATCCATTAATAGCAGAATCAAATGGAGGTGGGGGGTTTTTGCCTCCTGTCTCTGCAAGTTCTCTGTTTGATTTTAGTAACTAGGCAGCGGATTGTTCACAGGAAGAAAAGGAAAACTTACTAGCTCCTGGTAATAATTTTGCCTTGAACTCTGGCATTTCCTCTGCATCCAAAGATGGCACGGGGGGAGGGGGGCACAGCAGAGCTAGGGGGCTTCCTGGAACATTATGTCCCAATTCCTTACTCCTCTCTTTCCACGCACCTCCTGCTACTTCTACCCGCACCCACCCTCCATTTTTTAGGAAGCGAACAAAAGGCTGCTAAGACTGTCCAGAAAAGCCAAAATGTATGATCCAGCACAGAACCAAGGCGGAAGGGAGGGAAGAGAAACTCCTCTGTGTGTGTGTGTGTGTGTGTGTGTGTGTGTGTGTGTGTGTGTGTGTGTGTACAGCAGGAGCTGTGCAGCAGGAGCAGCAGGAGGTGAGTGTACACACACACATACACACACGCCCTCACCCACAAAGTGCAACACCAGGCCAAGACCTGCCGGAGCCCCTGTCCTCTCCTGCCTCCTCCGCCCCCCAGCCAAACCGTTCCACTGACTTTCAGGCAAATTACAGCCCTGCATCTCGACAGGCTCGCCATATACAAACAGGCAGGAGACACAATGGTATTTCACCTTCTCAGACACATCGCACAAATCCTTTGGACCCTGGCTCCTGGCAATCTCACTAGCTCGCTTTCTGCAAGCAAGTGAGCTGTGCAGGAGTGTGTGATTGGTTTTCTCAGTGCAGCTCAGCTGTAGTTGCACAGGCTGATCCCGTGCTCCTGCCCAGTTAACTTGCTTGCAGAAAGCAAGCAGAAAACAAGAAAGTGAGCTGTGCAGAAGTGTGTGATTGGCTTTCTCAGCGCAGCTCAGCTGTAGTTGCACAGGCTCATCCCGTGCTCCTGCCCAGTTAACTTGCTTGCAGAAAGCAAACAGAAAACAAGAAAGTGAGCTGTGCAGAAGTGTGTGATTGGGTTTCTGTGAAACAGTGGGGGGGAGGGAGGCAGGCAGGCGTGTTTTTCCCTCCACACCCACATTCTGATGGCTTTACCTGGCACGCATCAGCAAAACAAATGTGGGCCTCAATTCCCAGTTGCTGCTGCGGGATGAGTCCTCCAGGAGGATGTGCACCATCTGGCCGCTTTGCTTTCCCCTCCATAAAGCTGGGCACATCAGGAAGAGGAGAGGGGGGAGGAAATGAAGATGGACACCTACCTGCCGAGGGAGTGGATGTCTCTGTCCCCTTCAGGCTCAGGCTTGCTTCTTTGGGAAAGTTTCTGACAATGAGTCCCAGGGGAGGGCAGGGCCTCACTCTGCGCCTGTGCTCTTCATGCGTCCTGATAGGTTCCTGCAGGCTGCCGGCCAGCAGCATGTTTTCCAGCAGCAAGTGAGCTAGTAAGGAGTGGAGGGGGGGAGGAAGGTGATGCCGCGTACCACCAGCCAGGTGCTTGCGTCCCACCAGTGGTACGCATACCACTGGTTGAAATTTGTTTTTATTTTAATTCCATTTATATCCCGCCCTTCTCTGAAGACTCAGGGCGGCTTACAAGCCTAGCAGTAGCCTTCATTCTATGTATATGCCTGCTTATTAGGGCCTTCACACACACCCCCAAGCGGCATTATTACAAAGTCAGCTTAATTGCCCCCAACAATCTGGGTCCTCATTTTACCTACCTCGGAAGGATGGAAGGCTGAGTCAACCTTGAGCCTGGTGGGATGCGAACCTGCACTAATTGCAGGCAGCTGGTGTTACTTAAGGAGGCATTAGCCCACTGCTCCACCAAGGCTCTTTAAGCCCTGTCTTAGAAGACCTTTGTTATAAATGGGGCTTTTTCCAGGGTTGCATTTTCGTTCTACACAGATATACTTTGTCATCAGTAAAGTTGCTTGTTATTTTAAATTGACTGGGTCTCTGTGCATTCTAAAGAATTGTTTGTGCCTCAGTGTTCAGTTGAAAGTAATTACAACACTGTGTAATGCCAAGTGAGATGCCAATTTAAATGAAGAGTTTTAACTGTGTGGCAGCTCTCACCTACAACCTATCTCCCACTCCTCCCATTCAGATAGGCCATTGAGACCCCAGTGCCACAAGAAGGGAGAAAGTTTGTCAAAGAAACCTTTGTGGCCAAATAAGAGATTATACAAAAAACAGAAAATACTCTTTTTTTCCTACTCACAAAGTCGTGGAAAATTCTTTATCATTCAGCCAATGTGAAAATGTTGGCTCAATAATTAACTATATAATTACTCAAGAAGGCACGTCTCTTTCATTCTTGGGACCCAATATTGCTTAATTTAATTCCATTTGTTGGAATTCTTAACTGTATAGTGAAACATTTACATGAAATCTGTATACAATATTGTTAACATCTGACCTAAATGTTGGATTGTTGCACAGTTCAAACAAGTTTAAATTTGTTTGCAAAGGTTTCACAGATCCTGTCCATGCAGCTCAGGTCAAACTCCAGGGGAGGAGAGAGAGACAAAACAAGGGAAAGGAGGCGGTCCCTTTTTATACAGGGCATGCTGAGGATTCAGTAGAAAGAGTAGATGGTCTACGCCTAATTCAGTCCTTTGAAATACATGCTTGTATCACTTCGGTTTGCAGAGTTCATTGTGATTGTTACTGAAAACTGATTGCTGAAAGGAAATGGATTGGACTGGAGCAATTGTAATATTATTACTCTTTATTCTTGCAGTTATGTTCCTTTTGAAAAAGGGCAGTTCCTGGGATAACAGCCGCCCCAATCTCCCCCCAGGACCCAGGACCATACCCATTTTGGGAAATCTGCACATGGTGGATCTGAAGAGGCCTTACAGAACAATGATGGAGGTAAATGATTAATAAGTACCATTCTTTGACAAAATTTGTTGAGATAACACAAAAATGTGATTAGTTGCTCAGATAAGTCTCATGTGTACGCTGATGTTTTTCAGTGTCTATGGAAATATTTTAAAAGTGAGATTTACCTGATATCTGAACAAGGGGTTGGACTAGAAAACCTCCAAGGTCCCTTCCAACAATCTTATTTATGTTATTCTGTTATATTTATGAATCCTGGAAGGATTATTACAAGAAAATCTTTTTTTGTTGTTGTTAATGGATGTGTAGAAGTTGAGTCATGGCAACTGGTCTTTTTTTTCATTTAAAACATTTGGCTGCTTATCCAAGTAGCTTCAGGTTGGTTGGTTGGGCGGGGGGACCCCATATACTATATATCCTCCAGGGAGTTTTCATTTCTCACCTAATCTGAATAAGCTCATTAGGACCCATGTAAGAGAAAGATTTTTGAGTAATGACCATTAATGACTCTCTACCTACTCCCCTGACTACCCTAGAGGACATATATGGGCTCCCCTTCCCCAACTTGCTCAGACTGAACAAGCTACTTGGATAAGCAGCCAAACATTTTGAAACAAAAAAGAAGTCCAGGTGCCATAATTCAACTTTCAGACATCTCGACCTGGATGACTGAATCTTCACTGACATTTGTTAATAGATATAAAAAATTTTAATTGTTCATTCAGATTTGCAAAGCTGTTTCAAAACCCACGTAAATACAGTTAAGCTGAATGGTTTCATATATGTTCTTAGAGGCACTCCTATGTTTTAAGCAGAATTCAAAGTAATTAAAATACTTTCTGCAGGGAGCAACATTAAATGCAAGATTTTCTTACAGCTTTTTAAGAAGAGGATTGGGCTATTTTTCCTGATTTCCAGAGTCATTTATGAAAATATATTTTAATTTCTTTCCTTAAGGAATTCCCATGACCGTCTTCAGAAACAAGAGGCATAATTGGAAGTTTCTGTGTAATCCTTTCAACAACTGGATAGTGTCTCTTTTAACTAAAATTCAACTATATATCCAGCACTAAAGGCTTCAAGGCAGCTGTGCAAAATACTGGAATATAAGTATATCTCTTGCACAGGCTTCATCTTCATACAGAGTCTTACATAGTTAATCCCTCTATGAAAATGTTTATGAGAAACATTTATCAGTTTGACATGGTTATTTGGTGTGCAAGAACCCTCTTATTACATAAGGGTCATTTTGATTGTACACACACACATACATACATACACACAAACACAATGTAGTAAATGAAATGAAAATTAAAAATCATAAAAATACAACATCATAACATGCCATAAAGCAAAAACAGAAAATAACATGATCTCATCGTTGGAACTGTGAGAAATGATAGCTTAAACAAAATTTTGCACATCACTTATTTATTATTGATGAAAATGGTCTCTTGTTTTTCATCTGTTGAATTTCAGTTGTCCAAAAAATATGGCCCCATTTTCCGCATCAGACTGGGGTTCCAGGAGATGGTGGTGCTGACTGGCTATGAGACGGTGAAAGAGGCTCTAGTGAACCAGGCAGATGCATTTGCAGAAAGAGCTTTCGTCCCCTTTTCTGAGGTTTTTGCAAAGGGCTTTGGTGAGTTGTTTCATTCTGGATCATAGGTGACAATCATTTCAGATGTGTAATGGGTATTCTGTAGAACCTTTCACCTGAAATTTTCCTGGGCAATAACCTCAGAGAACCAGGATAGCTTCTGCCAATTAAAACAAGATAGAGAAAAATATTTATTTTGCTATTTTGGCCTGATCTGTTAATTGGGAGAACTACAGAATAAAAAGTAATGGCAAAATTCTAATAAAAACATTTTGCCCCCTCCACACACAAACACACACACACACATACTCAACAGGTTTGATTTCGTTTCTTTGAAAATTTGGGTGTAAAGGGTCCCAATGTTATGCACGTATTTCTCTGTATTTTTCTCCTTATGTACATAGTTATCCATTCCTTTCCTTTGTGCAATGTTTCTGTCAATTTCTCTTCCCTTATACATCTTTCCATCTCAACCTTGATGGAAACTGGAAATTTGCAGAGCTAGTTCTTAGTCTTCAGTTAGTTATGGAAATGGCTGATGTGCATAATGGAGTACGGGCTGTTTTCGCCCAAAGCCCCATTTAGATCATCTCCAGCCACCTCTCCTGGCAAGAGGTGTTAGATGTTTTTGTGCCAGCCATGGCAGTTCCCCAAAAAGGTCATCAGATGGGAGCAAAGAGGCATCTTTGCTCCCACTGGTGGGTCAGGGGTCCCCGGCCCCTGCAGCCCCATTGGAGAGAGTTAATTGGTAAGGACCCCCTATAAAAACCTCTGCTCAGGGGCTGCTCTTGTCTGCTCTCTTTGTTCTCTCTTCTGCTTGCTTGCTTGCTGATCCATGAGCTCAATCCAGGCATGGATGCCTCCATGCCAGGGAACTCTTTCTATTTACTTTATCATTAAATAAAGCTTTGACTGATTGCATCCCTGCGTGCTGCCTTTTACTTGGAAGCACCTTAACGAACCATCGGTCTCGTGAGGCTATCTCACAAGAGGCACCTGGGTATTTTACTTCATTTGTTTGTTTGTTTTACCTTTTTCAACTGCTTATGTCCCTTAGGAAGGACATAGGAAGGTATGATAAAATTATTAAAATAGAAAAACAACATATGGAAATTAAACATGTAGGAAATTTAGAATTTAAAGGGAGGCAAGGATGACTAAAATCTGTTAAAAATTAGTTTAAAAAAACCAAAGGGAGACTTCTTGTGGGGGGTCAACCAATTTACACGTTTGACTGCAACATTTCCTCATCATAAGCATCATCTGCATTTCTTTTCTTAGCTATCACTTTCCATTATTTTTTAAATTAAATTTTCATTAAATTTCAAAGTCAAACATTAAAATACAAAATAACACAAAAGGGAAAAGGGAATAACAATGCAAATTAAATGTGACAGGAAAAAAATGCAACAAAGAAAGGTATAACATAGATGATCTCCAGCTTTCTTTTGGTCCAGAGAAAATAATCTGAACAATCTCTCTCTAAATTTAAACAAATAATACCAATAACTTAAAATCTCAATAATCCACACTCTAAAGTGCCAATAAACTAGTCTTCTCTTAACTTTAATCTAATTGATATTAAATCATCAAATATATACATAAAACCTTATATTTAATGAAGAGAAGGACTAGGGGTCACATGATAGCAGTGTTCCAATATCTCAGGGGCTGCCACAAAGAAGAGGGAGTCAAGCTAATCCCCAAAGCGCCTGAAGGCAGGACAAGAAGCAACAGATGGAAACTAATCAAGGAGGGAAGCAACCTAGAATTAAGGAGAAACTTCCTGACAGTTAGAACAATTAACCAATGGAACAACCTGCCTCCAGAAGCTGTGAATGCTCCAACACTGGAAGTTTTTAAGAAGAGCCTGGACAGCCATTTGTTTGAAATGGTATAGGGTTTCCTGCCTGAGCAGGGGGTTGGACTAGATGACCTCCAAGATCGCTTCCAACTTTACTATTATGATTATGATTTAAAAAGTTACAATATTTCTCTAATTCAGTTCAATCTAATCCTAAAATCCCAAAGTCAAAAGCTGATTCTTCTTTTTATCTTGTAAGAAATCAAGCAGCAGACTCCAAGTTGCAAATAATTTAGTCAAATTACTGTCTCTAAGAAAAGCAGTCAATTTCTTCATTTTGGCTAGACCCATTAGTTTCAAAATCCATTCTTCCATTGTGAGTATATTTTCCTCTTTACATTTTTGAACATATAACAACCTTGCCCCCTATAGTCATGTGTACAAATGATGTCTTCTTTCCAACAGTTTATCTGCTATCCCTAAAACAAAAGCTTCAGTTTTAATTATACACCCATTTTCAAAATTTTCTGAACCCACCTGATTCCAAATGTCTATGGAGATTCTCAATCATCTACATCATGGTTGTCCCAAAACTGTTTTTTTTTTTTTTTTCAAAAGGCAATGCGGCTTTCATGGTGTTTTCTTAGAAAATGTTTCCCTTCTCATCCAAGAAGCTTTGGGGCATCTGATTCCAAAGTTTTTTGGCTTTCCCACATGTCCACCAAGGATTATAAAAGGTACCTTCAGATTAATTACATTTTCAACATTTGTTTGATACTCTCTTGTACATCTTTGATAAATTGTCAGGAGTTAAATACCATCAATACATCATTCCATAAAAATGTTCTTTCAAATGATAATTCAATGTAAATTACAAATCTTGTGTGCACATAATTCCCTATTGATCAAGGACAATATAACCAAAATTTTAGTCCATTTTACCATGCCATCTTTCACATATTAATCTTCAAGATTAAATTTCAATAATAAAATCAAAGAAGAAATTGAGAATTTTGATGAACCTATTTTGGAGAATTTTAGTAAACCTATTTTGGAGATTAGGTCAACCTATTTTCTGTTTTCCAGAACAAAAATAAGCACACATTCAAA
Source organism: Vipera berus (assembly GCF_964194415.1). NCBI lineage: Eukaryota > Metazoa > Chordata > Lepidosauria > Squamata > Viperidae > Vipera > Vipera berus. The sequence goes on along the minus strand of NC_138202.1, from coordinate 193,404,676 downwards.
ATGAGCAGGAGGCATAGTTTAGAAAAACTTTATCTGTAAAATATATATAAACATGATACATACAATTTCATTCAGCTCTGGGGAACATCAACAACTCTTAACTTGGAGATCAGAAAAAAAAACCAGAGAAGACTAAGACACCCCCAGACCTAGGCTAGATCACATGCCTCACACAGCCAATACTGTGTCTTAATCAAAAACAGTTCTCACTGGCTGGTTTGTTGCTATGGCTATTCCAGTTCATAAAATTTCTTACACAATGACACTCCTCCCTTTATGACTGGAATAGACATAAAACCAAATAATTTAATATTCTTCCTATTATGTTGTGGGCTCTGATGAGCAGGAATGAAGACATGCAGCTGAGTACAGAGAAACTCATTCTTTATTAAAGCTGAAACTGTACTGAGGATTTGGAGTCACCCTGCCACAATATATAGCCAGACCCTCTGGTAGCAACCAATCAGATTGAATCCATGTTTGCCACCCAAAGTTGACCAATTGCAGGACCGGAGATGTCCTGTCTGGGTTATTATTATTATTATTATTTATTATTTATTACATTTATATACCGCCCTTTCCCGAAGGACTCAGGGCGGTTTACAGGGTAATTAAAAAAAACCAAGATACAAAAGTTAAAAACAAATTTTAAAAAAAATTATATTTGTCCCTGCATAAATAAAACCCCAGTTAAAATTAAGATTAATTCTCAGCCTGGGCCAGAGAGCTCGAAGAGCCAGTTAATTCTCCAGCAATGCACGTGGTGCTATTCCAAAAGCCCAGTACATAACACCCCTCCCTCCTAAGATCAGGCTATAATACCCTTAACAATAGTCAAGGCTTACCAATCACTCCCAACAACCAAAATACTCAAATAATAATAAACAATAATAAATGTAATGCTTTGTTAAGCCAAGGTAGTTAGAATGACATTACGTGACCTTTACAGACGTGCTGTCAGGACCCACCCCAATCCATGTCTTAGGAAAACAAAAACTCTTGGAGTCAGTTCTAGTCCAAAAGGAATTTTTACTAGGACATGCTTGGTTGTGGAAATACAAGACAGGACTTCGTATTGTTTTACAAATTGAAACTTTATAAAGGGTTTCCGGTTCAACCCCCCTTCCCTCAACCCCATTTGGTCAGCCCCCATCATTTTACTTCGTGTCATCCCTTTCGTGGGGAAAAAGGAACTTCGAATCTTTATTGTTATTGCCTTCTTCCTCTACAGAATTAAATGAAGATACAAGCCAGATGCCTTCTTCTCTAACCCTCCCTTTTTCCCCCCCAGTTCAAAAGGTTCCCTTGGTCTTTGAAATAACCTAAGGCAGGCTGAATCCACATGTGCTCCTCCTTCCTCAGGAGATGGCAGAATCCATGGGGGGGATAATGTTTTAAACATACATTTATGAACGTGATATAAATGGATTCTGATACGTGCCTTGTAGAATGGACTACAAAGAGATTAAAGAATGGAAAAAATAGCTTGTCAATGCAGTATAACTACAAAGAGATAAAACAACGTCTCAATGAACATGCTTGCCACCCCCAATTTCTGTAGGTAGTGGTACAATGTCCAACATTACACATCACTTTATTTTACAACATAGTCTGTAAAATATGCTGGGGGTTTATGTTGTCTGGATGAACGCCTTGGAGTTCCAGTCACTTTGTGGTCTACCAGCTTACCTGGTGGGCTGGGTAGACCCATGTCCCCTTGTGCTCCATTGTCCAGGGGAGTTGAATTGCTCTGGCTGGCCTCTCCAGGTTGGCCCACCCCAGAGTCTGACTGTTTAGCAGAGTAGGCACAGCGGTCGCTGAGATTCGGCTGGTTCACCTGGTTAGGGGTCCCATGTTGCACTTCTGAGTTGCCATGTTCCTCCTCTGAATCAAGTTCCACTGAGAAAGGAAAATCCTGGCGGTTCTGGTGTGAGCTGGCTTGGACACCAGCTTGAGGACCTTGGGAGGGACTTGTGTCATAGTCCTCACTTAGTGACCATTCTGGAAACCTTTTCCTAAGTTGGTCAATGTGTCTTCTGACCAGTCGCCCTCCCTCCAACCCCACTTTATAAGATAGGGGTCCAGATTGTTTGATCACCTGACCAGGAACCCACAAGTTTCCAGGCCCATAGTTCCTGGCTCAAACCCAATCACCTATTTGTAGCCCCCTCGGGGTTTTTGGTTTAGAGGCTTTGGATGCCACTCTGTCTGGATGCAACCTGTCCAGTTTAGTAATTAATCACCTTCCCCAATGAAGCTCAGCAGGACTTTTACCTGTAGCTGTGCAGGGTGTAGAGTGTTGAGAGAGCAAGAAATCTGCCAGTCTATGATGCCAGTCACCTGTGATGATGCGCTTGAGCGCCTCCTTTGTTGTCCTCACCATGCGTTCGGCTTATCCATTCGAAGAGGGGTGAAATGGTGCAGACGTAGCATGTCTGATGAGGTTAGCTCTGAGAAAAGCCTGAAACTCAGCAGCAGTGAATTGAGCCCCATTATCAGAAACCAAAACATCAGGCAACCCATGTGTTGCAAAGAGTTTTCTCAGCACCTGGATGGTCCTAGCAGTAGTCATATTAGGGACTGGAACTACTTCCAGCCATTTTGAGTGGCTATACACTACTACCATAAAAAGCTGTCCTTGAAAAGGACCAGCATAGTCTATATGAACCCTGGACCAGGGAGTATGTGTTTCCTCCCACCTATGAACTGGGGCCTGAGGCATTTCAGGCCTAGACCTCTGGCAGGTATAGCAACCATGGACATGATCCTCAACAGCCTTATCCAGGCCAGGCCACCAAAGGTAGCTTCTAGCTAAGGCTTTCATCTGTACAATGCCTGGATGGCCTTCATGTAAGAAATGTAAGTCTCTGTCCCTCAATGATGTGGGGATAATGACTCTGTTGCCCCATAATATGCAGCCCTTATGTGCAGACAATTCATGTCTTCTGACAAAATAACTTTGGAAATCAGGGCCTGGACTTTTTTCCAACCAGCCCATGTATACCCATGACAGTACTCCGCTCAGAATTTTATCTGTGGCAGTCTCAGCAGCAATATCCCCAGCATGGAGGGGAAACTCATGCAAGTCCTGAATGGACAATATTTTAGCAGCAGGAGCTGGATCAGGATCCATTAGTGGTAGTGGTAGTCTGCTGAGGCCATCTGCATGGCCCATTTCCTTCCCAGGTTTGTGAATTAACTTAAATTTGTATGCAGACAAAAATATAGACCATCTCAGCATTCTTGGAGATAGTATGTGGGGAGTTTGCTTATCTGTTGTGAATAGGCCCAAAAGGGGTTTGTGGTCAGTGTAGACAGTGAATCCCTGCCATATAAATAATCATGAAATTTTTTGACTCCAGCCACTATGGTTAAGGCTTCTTTATCAATTTGTGCATAATTACGCTCAGCAGCAGATAAGGTTCTAGAATAGAATGCAATAGGAACTTGTTTCCCATTCTTCTCTATGTGGCTTAAGACTGTTCCCACCCCGTAGGGAGATGCATCACATGCAAGACATACAGGTTTAGACTCAATGTAATGAGTTACAGTGGACTTTTCTGAAAGAAGGGTCTTAAGATCCTGGAAACTTTTTTCATGTACGTCAGTCCATTTCCAAGGGGCTTTCTTATCAAGTAACCTGGTGGAGGGGCTCAGCTATTGCAGCCTTATGAGGTAGAAATGTATGATAAAAATTCAAGAGGCCCCAAAATGCTTGACACTCTGCTTTTGATTTTGGCCTAGGAGCCATTTTGATGGCCTTCACTTTTGACTCAGTGGGGTGAATCCCACTAGCATTGATATGGAACCCCAAGAATTCCGTTGATGAAACCCCAATACTACATTTGTTTTTCTTCAACTTGAGGCCCGCATCGCGAAGCCTTTGTAACACAGCCCTCAGTCTTTTGGCCAATACTTCTGGGGATTCCCCGGCAATGAGAACATCATCAAAATAAGGACAGACACCCTGTATCCCTTTAAGTGTGCGTTCCATAATCCCTTGCAAAATACCCGGTGCAACACTGACTCCAAACTGCAAGCATTTGACTTTGAATGCCCCTCTATGATTTACTATTGTTTGAGCTGCGGCTGTGGCTTCGTCTACCGGTAGTTGCTGATATGCCTGCGCTAAATCAAGTTTAGCAAAAATGGTTCCCTCTTGCAAAGAGGCTAGAAAATGGCTGACTATTGGGACCGGGTATGCATGTTGATTTAAGGCTTTATTTAATGTGCATTTGTAGTCTGCGCAAATGCGAACCTCCCCGTTGGGCTTTAAGTGGGATGACAATAGGAGTTTCCCACTCCCCCCCCATCAACAGGCTGTAACACACCCTGCTCCACTAACTTATCGATTTCAGAATCAATTTTGTGTTTTAAGACAAAAGGAACTCTGCGAGGCTTGACCCTAATCGGTACAATGTTAGGATCTAATTTAAAGGAAATTGGTGACCCAGTATAAGTTCCCAGTTTTGACTCGAAAACATCTGCGAATTCCTCACAAACAGCCATGAGGTCTGCTGTCTGTGTCGGGTTAATGCCTGTTATTTGAATGCCCAAAGCCTCAAACCAATCAAGTCCTATAAGACTTGTTCTTTGGCCCTCTACTACTATGACATCCAGGTGCCCCAAAAACCCTTTAAATTTCACCAATAAGGTGGCTTCACCCTTAACTTTAACCTGAGCATTCTGAAAATCTGTTAAAATAATATCTGAGGGTCTTAGTTTAGCCCACTGGCTGCTGCATCTGCACACAAAGTTAAATGTGTCATGCGAGATGATTGAGACCGCCGAGCCGGAGTCCAATTCCATTTTGCATGGAATTCCTTGTAGCTCTACCGAGAGCTTAAGTTTAGACTTAAGGGGACGACGAGTCCCAGTGCGACAAACGCTTCTCCGGCTCCTGAAGAACCCCACACTAACTGGACCCAGGGCCCCAGTACCTTTCCTAGTCGGTTCCTTCGACTGGTGCTTGGGTGGTCTGTCTCTCTGGTGAGCTCTGCACTCCACCACGATGTGGCTGGTCCTTCCGCAAGCTCTATACGTGGCCGAACGGAATCTGCAATTTGCATGGGAGTGGTTGCCTCTGCACCCCTTACATCTAGGTAAGAGAACTGCCTTGTAATTGTTCTCTCTTTGCTGGTTGCCACAGTTTTGCATGCTTGGCTGTCTCTGGAGCTTGTTTATTTCGGGTTCTTCATCTTCTGATGATTCTCTGCCGCATTTGGCGACCTCGTGGACAGAATCTTCTATCTTTGGAGATTTAGTGGGCTGCACAGTTTGTACTGCCCCTCCGGCTGCTTCGTCAGCCATGACCTCGTCTTGTGCTTCAGTGAATGTGAGATTTGGTCTGGCAAGCAATCTCTGCTGCAGGGTTCTGTCTCTCAGGCCACAGACGAGTTGGTCTCTCAGACGGTCCTCTAAATTCGAAAACTTGCAGAGGCATGTGGCCTGCCTTAGGCCCGTGATAAACTCTGATGCTGTCTCACCGGGAAGTCGAATTTAAAATGTCATGCCATTTCCGACATTTTTGGCTGGAAATGCCCGATCAGCTTCTTCTTAAGGTCAGCAAACAATACTGCTTCAATGGGCATTGGCACAAAGAGATTTTCTGCTAGATCGAACGTCGCTGGCCCACTCATGCACAGCAACATTGCAGCTTTTAGGCCTTCCTCTGCAATCTGGTTTGCTCGCAGATAGTTCTCCAGTTGTGAGAGGTAAGATGGCCAATCTTCTGGATGTTTAATGTCGAACTGAGTTTGCCGATGTTCAGCATCTTTCTTCGATTCCTGCATTGTTGGATCCTGCTTCTTAGGCTCAGGGAATGCGTCCTCTGAGCACGCGGCCACTAGTGTAGCTTACTAACCGGCTAGGGAGGGGAGGGAAGATGCCTCTTCCCTCCAGCGAGTAATGCCATCCCCTCGTGACTTCAGTCCTTAGGCAGTGAAGCAGGATCCCATCCTCATCGCCACTATTATGTCGTGGGCTCTGATGAGCAAGAATGAGGACACGCAGCTGAGTACAGAGAAACTCATTCTTTATTAAAGCTGAAACTGTACTGAGGATTTGGAGTCACCCTGCCACAATATATAGCCAGACCCTCTGGTAGCAACCAATCGGATTGAACCCATGTTTGCCACCCAAAGTTGACCAATTGCAGGACTGGAGACGTCCTGTCTGGGTTGCTGGAGAACTGTCTGCAAATTTGAAATGCATGTGAAAGAGAGACAGACTTTGATTCACACTTATGGCAAGCTATGCAAGCATTTTATATGAATAAACAAGTGATTTATCGTACTCTAGCTATAAACTAGGAACAAAGAGTAAATTAACCTTCGTCAGGTTCTCCAGCAACGCACGTGGTGCTATTCCAAAAGCCCAGTACATAACACTTCCTATGGTGTACTCCACCCAATGGCTTGGTCATTACATCTGCCAGATTGTCATTTGAAGAACAATAAAGTAAGCAAATAAGTTTACTTTTAATGGCTTCTCTGACACTACAATACTTAATGTCCACATGCTTGCTTCTACTTTACATTCTGTCACCTGTTGCCATTTTAATGCAAGCAGCATTATCTTCAAATACTGCTACAGTTTCTTTAACTTCTATACTTAAATCCTTTAACAGCTGTACATACCAGTTACCTCTGAACAAAGTTCAGACAGAGCAATAAATTCTGTCTCTGCAGTAGAAATAGCTACAGTTGTTTTTTTCTGGATTTCCATCCAATCAAAGTCCCTCCAAATAATACCACAAACCCAGAATTGGACTTTCTGGTTTGCACATCATTGGCATAATCACTGTCAACATAACATTTTAACTTTAATTCTTCAGAGACTTGTATTTGAAGATCCAAATTCACAGTTCCCTTCAAATACCTGAGAATTCTTTTCACACCCATCCAATGCAACTGCATTGGTGTGGCAGTAAAGTGACTTAAGATGCTTACTTGCACAAGCTATGTCTGATCTGGACCACTGTGACAAATATAACAGGCTTCCTATTGCTGACTGATATCTCCTGATCACAGGCTTCACTTTTGTCGTCGCCCAAAAGTTGTGAAAATCTATGCTCATATGTGTTAGAGCAGAATTAAAATCCTTCATGTTGTATCTCTCTAACAGCTGTTCAATATTTCCTTCTTTGACTGAGAACAAAGCCACCTTTCTCAGTGTTTTGTATCTCTACACCAAGATAGTTTTGTATTTCACCCAGACTTTTCAACTCAAACTTTTTCTCCAATTGATTAGCAAATTCTTTCATCTGTGTCAGATCCTTTGCAATGAAGCAAAGATCATCCACAAATGCTAATAACTGGCAATTCCCACCATGGAACCTTGCAGTATATGCAACCATCAGCTTTACAATTCTTGAACCAAAGACCCTTCAATGCCACATCTAAACAGATGTTTCAGTTTCTGGCTGACTGCTTCAGCCCATAAATGGCCTTGTTCAGTTTATACACAGTGCCAGCCTTTTTACTTTCATACCCTGGTGCTTGAACCATGTAAATTTCTTCCTCCAGCTCTGCATTGAGGAATGCTGTGGTTACATCAAAGTGCCAAATTTTATGCCTACGTGCCATTGCCAATGTTAGTGCCAACCTTATAGTTTCATGTTTTACCTTTGGTGCAAATACTTCATCATAGTGCGTGTTTTTCTTCTGCAAAAACCCCTGTGCCACCAATCTTGCCTTATATTGGACTTCATTGTTGGATAACACTTCCTTTTTGTATATCCATTTACATCCTACAGCTTTGTAACCTTGTGGCAAAGTCATAGAGGTGAACACTTTATGTTCATCCATGGATTTCATTTATTTGTCCGTGGCCTCTTTCCACTTCACTTGCTCCACTTTGGGTAGTGCCAATACTTCCTGATAGTTTCTTGGCTCATACCACACCTTACACACCTTTACTTTCCCAGCAGAATACCTGTCAGGTAGAATGCCCTTGTTCCATTTCTCTGACCTGCGTGGCATTGACTGCTCTTGACCCTTTCCTGCTTCACATTAGAGTCACCATCTTCTTCTGACTCCTTTTCTTGCTCTTTTTCAGCTTCTCCTCCCTGAACACTGACACCATCACTAAGTGAGTTACCATCACTATGTGTATCATCCCCAGAATTGGCATCAATTCTGCCCAAATTCTGCTCTGCAAAGCTAGCAGATGTGGAAATTATTATACTTCTGCTCCCATCACTAAAGCGATAGCTCTTTGAGCCAGGCTCATAGCCCATAAATCTGAGCTTTCTAGCCTTTGGTTGCCCTTTTCTCCTTGATTGCCTTTGGAATATGCACCCATGCATTGCTTCCAAACACCCTTAAATGTGCTAGAGATGGCTTTCTCCCATATAGCACAGCATATTGAGTATCATTTATAGAGGAACTCCACAGCCTAATTAGCAGTCAACATGGCTTCGCCCCAATATGACATGCTCAGACCAGAATCCTCCAGCAGTGAGTCTTTCATGGTCTGCAAGACTCCATTCCGTGTTTCAGCATGCCATTCTTAGTTTCTGTGTACTTTGTGCGTCTATGTCGTATTCCTAGCTGTCCCAACCACTGTTGAAAATTTGTTGACATGAATTCTGAACTCCCATAAATTTGCAGCTGCCATACCTGTTCCTATATCTTCTTTCTGCGAAGCTTACCCATTGCTTGAACTTCTGCAGCACTTCTGTTTTCTCTTAAGCAAATAACAGAAACCAAATCTGTTGAAATCATCTACAGTGACTAGCGCATGCCTGGCTCCTCCCAAGCTGGCTTGCATTGATCCTACTAAATCTGCATTTACCAGCTTTAGAACCCTTGTTGTTTGCCTTGTGCTCTTCTTGCTCTCTGGGAATACCTTAGATTTCGATGATTTACATACCGCACAGTCTAAGTATGTCTTACACCCTTTTAAGGTTAATCCCTCTGCAAACTCTGGCATCCTTTGCATCACTCTGAAGCTGGCATGGCCAAGCTTTTGTGCAAGAGATGAATGCATGAATCATGCTGTGCCACATTACCAAATGTTTGGCCACATTGAATCTTTTGTGCCTGCAACACATAAAGATTATTTGGTTTTATGCCCTGTGCACATACACTCCCATTTCTTTTTATGAGACATTTCCCATCCACAAATGTGGTCTCAAACCGTTGTTTGTCAAGACTGGGAACACTTAGTAAATTATGCTCCATTTCAGATACACATAATACATTATTAAACTTTTCCTCCAGTCATGGAATCAGCACACTGCCTTTCCCCATGACTTTTGCCTTCTGGCCATTTTCTAAGGCCACTGAATCTCCTCCCGTTGAATCCAACCTGGAAAACAACTTAGATTTATTAACAGTTGTTTGACTAGCCCCACTCTGTATTAACCATTTCTTTCTGCTGTTACAATAGCTAACTTTTGCAACTGCAGCTTGTCTATTTGCTGTTCTTCCTTGTAAACAGTTTTTCTTTAAATTAGTTTCAGCCCCACAGCTGAAGCATTTCTTTTTCTCCTGTTCGTTCCTCTTGGGAATTCTCTGCTGAAATGTAATCCAATCTCTGCAGTCAGTCAGTCTACTGCTTTGCTCTCTCTTCTCCTTGGACCCCCACCTCAGGAATTTCTCCTTGTTGGGCATACTTTCCTGTTCTGGTTTGTATTCAAAAACAGCTGAAACAATGGCCATGTTTCATCAAGACTATTTAGTACCAACAGCACCTTCTGAGATTCAGGAATCTGCATTCCCCACTGTTCTAATTCAACAAACAGTTTCTGCATGTGGAACAAATATTCTTCTATGGTCTCATGTGGCAGCAGCCGGACTCTGTACAATTGCCTCAATAATTGCACTATATTGCATGCTGAAGCACTCACATGGACACTTCTCAATTTCAACCAAACTTCTTTTGCAGTTTTTAAGTCAGCTACATTTGTCCACAGGGTCGTGATGGGTCGGACACGACTTTGCAGCTAACAACAACAACAACATTTAAGAATTGTTGATGTTCCACACTTAAGATGATGTACGCCAGTGCTGCATGATCTGCAGCTGCTAATTGCCCCCTGGGGTGGATTAATCACAATATCCCAGATCTCCTTAGCCATTCCATTTTTGCAGCCCAAATAAGATAATTATTTTGTCCCAATCAAGGCAGAGAGCTCTCCTTTAAATCAGCCATCCTGCAAGCCTTCAGCTGAGCAGCCTTTTTCTTTCTTAATTCAGGCACTCCTTCAGCTTAATTACAGCTCTGTGTTGAGCATCAATCTTTTTCTTCAGTCTGAACTGTGTGCAAAGAATAGTTGGGATCTGGGCCCATAACCTGTTAGAGTTTTACAGCTTTCCAGTGCAAAAATAAGCCCCCAAAATAAGCACACATTCAAAATGAGCAGGAGGCATAGTTTAGAAAAACGTTATCTATAAAATATATATAAACATGATACATTCAGCTCTGGGGAACATCAACAACTCTTAACTTCAAGATCAGAAGAAGAAAAAAACCAGAAAAGACTAAGACACACCCAGACCTAGGCTGGATCACATGCCTCACACAGCCAATACTGTGTCTTGATCAAAAACAGCTCTTATTGGCTGGTTTGTTGCTATGGCTATTCCAGTTCATAAAATTTCTTACACAGTGACATTTTCCAAAGCACCTGACAAGAAGCAATGGATGGAAACTAATCAAGGAGAGAACCAACCTGTCAGGAGAAATTTCCTGACAGTGAGAACAATTAACCAGTGGAACTGTTTCCAGCACAGAAAAAAGTGACACATTAAGCACTCGTTTACCTGACAAAAACTTTTTTGCTTCCACTATAATTTTGTTTTTGTTTTTTTCATCATACAGCACATAAAGTCCAACTACTATAGATTTAACTTCTTAGATTTTCACTTCCGCAGCTACTAATCTATCTTGATCATCTTTCAACAAAGGACATGGCTTCAATTGTGATTTAATATATAAAAGAACTACATTAGTCTTTTTAGAATTTGCTGATGTAAACTCTTCCCCTAAAGATTTGTTAATTCAAAATTTTATATTTCTCTTTTGTGTATCAGTCTCTTGCAAGCATATCACTTCCAAATTTCACAAATCATGAATTTTTTCCTTTTCTTTCTCTTAAGACTCTTTTAAGTCTTAAACAGAATTTTTTTTCTCTGAGCTCCAAAAGGGCCATATTTCTCAACTCTCTTTCTAATTCTACACTTCTCATTTCAATTTTGGTTTCCAAAAAGTCCATTCTGTCATTAGTTTGGTTTATATATCCAATAATCTTGTCCAACTTGGAATCCAATTTCTTTTTTCTTTTTTTGCCTAAAATTTCAAATCTAGCATCCTAGATTCAATAACTTTTACAACAAATTATGAATTCTTCAAAAACTGTTTTAATATAAAATTTCCTATATGGGTATCTTTGGTCTCTCCTTGGGACTATTATAAAAGCAATAAGAAACAAGAAAACCTTTTTTAAAAAAATATTTTTAAAAGAGACAAAGCTTTATTTGCCAATAAAAAATAAGACAAGAGCTCCCTCTCTTGACCAAAAGCTAAATTACAGCAGCTCAATAATGACAACCTATTAGGAATTAAAGTCCTAACCTGGTTTGGGTGAAATACATATAGTATGGTTGTGTACCTTTAAGAAGAAAAATGGCCTAAGGGTGTGACTAATTCTATTCAGCATAAATGAATTTCAGATGTTAGACTTTCTCTCTCTCTCTAGTGTTTTTTCTCTGACTGACTTGTTACTGTGTGTATTGATATTTGACTTTTAACTGGTAAGGATTTTTGACTTTGACTTTGTTTACTCCTGAACTGTTATTCAACGGTGATTCTTCGTTACTGACCTTGGATTGAAAACTGGACTATATGTAATTGTGTTTTTTGTGTGTGTGTGTTATATTGTCTGAGTAAAAATATTGTTATGATACAACTCAAGTTAGTTTGCCTTTTACTGTTTGCTTCTTAAAGGTCCCAGTACACTTTCCTTTGTGCATTGTAAGCCTTGTATAAGGCATTCTGCACATTCTAATTTTGTTTCCTAGTAACACAACCTATGTAAATTTCAAAAAGAAATGCAAAAAGCAGCAAATTACATTTACCTTCCTTAGCCACTCTGCATATTGAAAAATAAAAAAATAACTTTCACAGGGAATAAATAAAAGAAAGGAAGTTAAGCTCAGAATTTCAAATGTAGATTCTCCAACCATCCAAAAAAAATTCAAATTTATCAATCCACACAACTTCAATCCCCAATTAAATAGTCCCTGAACATTCACATTTCTTTTCTAATTATTACCATTCTATCTCCCTTACTAAAGTCATAACAAAAATAGTTTCCAAACTACTGATTTATTGCAAGAAGAAAAATTAACTCTGTGCCAAAAGAAAGCCTGTCAGACAAAAGAGAAATGCTTAGAAATTAGAGTGTTGGCCCTAGAGTCCTTTATGGGGTTACGTCCCAGCTGAAGGACAAGATGATTACTTTTCTTCTCAGCTGTTCGCTCAACAAGGGAACACAAACACAGCTTCAGTGATCTTTCCAAAAACTCCAGCTGTGTAGGGATGTAAGGGGTGATTCCTGGAATTTGCCATCAATCTCCAGGGAACCTTTCAGGATTTAGGTAGCTTGCCCTACCTGAAAATCAAATGGGGAATTAATTCCACTCATCTCCACAATTAAAGTTTTTTTTAACCAGCATAAATCCTCACCACTTTTAGCTAAATTTCAGACCTTGTTAATCAAGTGCTCATGTCCACTGCTTTAACAGTTCTCTTGGAGAAAGATCAGTAAATGTTTGGTGTAAGTGAAATGATTACATTGAAACAAGCTGTTCTCCATTGTTCAGCCATTTTAATTTGTGAAATTTAGTCAGGGAACAAACAACAAAAAGTATGTTTTCCTCTATATCTCAATCCAAGGTTATAAAAAAATTCAGTAGGAATAAACTCCAAGTATTTTACAAATTCAAAAAATACCAGAATCCAGTGGTGAGAGTCTGACAGCTCTTCTTCACCGCTTGGCTTTCCATACAGAAGGGACAGAGATTATCCAGAACAGCATACTGTACATCAAGAAGGAAAAAGGGAAAAAGCATTTAAAGTCCAGCAAGGGGTTGAAATAAATCAGCCTTCAACTGCTAATCAATTCTTAAAGCAAAACCATAAAATCAAAAAGGGAAAGTTAATACTCAGGCATGCTTAGAAAATGAAACTACTAGACAGGAAATTGTATACACCAAGTGACTTTTTGATCATTTCCAGAGAGAATTGGAATCTTCAAGACCCCCTTCCTTACTGGGTCCACGATCCTCCAAATGTTAGTCTTGGATCACTCCTAAGTGCCCCTATTTGAGACCAGGAAAAAACACTGCCAAAGAACCGGCTATAGCAGTGAAATTAGCAGATAGTCAGTAAAGAGAAAAAAGAAACTCTTACCATGCAGCAGCCATCTTGAGAGGAGGTGAATGGCTGAACAATGTCTGAAACCGAAGAAAAGAAGGTGTGGAAATAAGCAGCTTCTAGATGGGTTTCTCTTTAAAAAGCTTGAACAAACTATGATTGTCCAAAAAATGTTAGCATCTGAAACTTTGTTTTTGGATAAAGATATACAAAAGGACTTTCACCCAGTTCCAGATCAAAGTGATAATCTCAAACCTGGAGAAAAGGCAAAGTGGTTTTCATCTGTTGTTCCGAAATTTAAGTCTGTATATTTCTTTAATATCATGGCTTTGACTGGAAGGGAGAGAGATAAATTCCTTTCCTCTAGGAAGATGGAGGGAGACTGAATGGATTTATTACAGTTAACTGGCAACTACTTCTGCTTACACTTTGATTGGAAGTGTACTCTGGAGACGGAGTCTGCTATATTTATTCAAACAACAATTGACAAGAGATGATATTAAAAAACATACATGGATATTTGACCCAGAACAATCTATTTATAATTCTGGGATGATTTGGGATAGATTAGATGCTGTAGTAAATTTTCTACAAGTGGATTACAATAACAGCTTGTTAACAGAGAGTTTTGAAACTGTTTCACTATCATTGTTCTTACTAATAACTGCTTTGTCATTCATATAACATATAGAAGACAGGCCAATAAGTTGCAAATAGATTTAGTAGCTTAAAAATTTTGGGAGGGCCTATTTTGCAAGAGGTGGGAACTAATGTTGAAATAATATATTAATCAATATCCAACTAGAGGGGTATGTGTATAATGTGATTTTTCTTTGATGCACTTTTTTAAAGCTTTGATTGGTTTTTCGTCTTCTTGGATTTTTTGTTTTGTTTTGTATTTTGTATTTTAACTTTGGAATAAAATAAAAATATAAATTTAAAAAAAGAAACAAGCTGCTTTTCACATCTTTTATTTTTGATAATCTAACTATTGTGGAAATATCTTCAAAAGAAATAATATTTATTATAATGGTGATACTTTGCTGTTACAAATAGATTTTAAATTTGACCTCTTGTCTTTACCTTTTCATTTCAGGGGTTATTTTTTCACATGGTGAGAACTGGAAAGTGATGCGACGGTTCACATTATCCACATTACGGAACTATGGAATGGGTAGGAGGACCATTGAAGACAAAATCATTGAAGAGTGTAGTGTCTTGACAAAGACAATTAAGACTTATGCAGGTGGGTTTTTGTTAAGTATTCGGTTCTGCAGGCATTGAAAGAACCGGAGGGTTATTGAAGGTCAGAACATAACAGAAGCAAACTACCAACTGCTGTGTAGCTTTTGTATGGTTGGCCATTAGGCGGCAACCAATAGATTTAAAGTAGCGGTTTTCCCACCCAAACCTACTAACAGGCTGGAGACAACAAGTCTAGCTCAGCCAGCAACCGTTATATAACACACAGAGAAATTGGGTCAGACATTTAACAACAGCTATACATAAAACAGTGAGTTAACAAGTAATGCCAATACATTACAACCCTTCCCCATAGATAGTACAATTCTCATTTGCTTCCAAAATCTTGCAATTACTTGGGTGAACACCTTGGGGTTATAGGAATTTCCCGGTCTACCTGCTTGCCTGCCAGGCTGGGTAGACTGGGGCTGTGAGGCTCAGTGCCTTTGCTGTTACTCGAGTTCCTTTGGCTGGCCAGTCCCAGTCGGCCCCAACCAAAGTTCTATCATGCGGGACTGTCCCTTAGTTCAGTTTGTCCTTCCTGGTCAGGGGAAACAGTTTCCATGTTCAGAAGGTTCTCTTCTACAGCCGACTCCCCATCATTATTAACAACAGTTCTTTCAGACCATGCAAATTGCTCTGTTGGCCCACTGTCTAGCGAGCTCTGACTCTGTTTCATGTGAACCCCCCCAGCCAGCAGCTGATCTGCTAACCGCCAACACAGCTGATCAATATGCCAGCGAATGACGTGCCCGTCCTCCAAGACCACCTCATAGGAGAGGGGTCCTGACACCTTGACAATCTTTGCAGCCACCCACAAAGACCCTGATTCGTAATTTCAGGCCCACACCCGGTCCCCCAGTAGTAAGTTTCATGGTGCCTTGGGACACGAAGTGTCCGCAGCAACTCTGTCAGGGTGCAGACTGTCCAGTTTAGTGTTCAACCTTCTGCCCCAACACATCTTGGCTGGGCTTTTGCTGGTGGCTGTCATGTGCTGACAAAGTAAGAAATCAGCCAGCTTGACAATTCGCTTCAGGGATTCCTTAGTCATGCGAACCATGCATTTGGCCTGACCGTTCAATAATGGGTGAAAGGGAGCCAACATGGTGTGCCTTATGAGGTTGGCTCTGAGGAAAGCCTGGAATTCGGATGCGGTAAACGGCCCCATTGTCAGAGGCTAAGACATCTGGAAGCCCATGTGTTGCAAATAGTTCCTGCAACATCTGGATGGTCCTAGCAGTAGTCATATTGGAAATTGGAAATTAGACTGACTACCAACCACTATTAAAAACAGCTGTCCCTGAAAGGACCTGGCAAAATCTACATGGATTCTTGACCACGTTGTGTGTGTTTCCTCCCACTGGTGGACAGGGGCTTGCAGCATCTCTGATCTGGACTGTTGACACTTGTAGCACCTGTGTACTTGGGCCTCAATAGCTTTATCAAGCCCTGGCCACCAGAGTTAACTCCTCGCCAGTGCCTTTATCCTGACTATTCCCGGACGGCCTTTGTGCAGAGACTGAAGGACCCTGGGCCTGAGTGAGCTGGGAATGATAACCTTACTGCCTCAAAGGACACACCCCTTATGACCTGACAGCTCATTCCTATGCATAAAAAATCTCTGGAACTCCGGTCCCCAGCTATTTTTCAGCCATCCTGTGTGAATCCAAGTCAATGCCCAACTAAGGATTTTGTCAGCTGCTGTCTCCACAGCTATGTCTCCAACATGGAGAGGGAACTCAGGCAAATCTTGTATTGCTAAAATGCATACAGCCAGATCCGGATCTGTCTCCACTTGCAGCAAGGGCAATCTGCTAAGGCCATCTGCATGGCCCATTTCTTTTCCTGGTTTGTGAACCAGCCTGTAGCTGTAGGCTACAGGGGAGGAAAGTGTGATAAAAATTAAGAAGGCCCAAGAAGGCTTGAAGCTCTCCCTTGGACTTACTGAATCGCTTTCAGTTTTGGTTCCGCAGGATGGATGCTATTAGCATCGATGAAGAATCCCAGAAATTCAGCTGAATTTACCCCAATCTTGCATTTTCCTTTTTTTACTTTAAGTCCCGCCACGTGGAACCACTGAAGGACAGCCCTAAGCTGTTCAACTAGGACCTCAGTAGACTCCCCAGCAATGAGTACATCATCTAAGTAGGGGCAGACCCCCAGAATACCCTTGAGCATATGCTCCATCACTCCCTGAAAAATTGCTGGGGTACACTCACCCCAAATTGTAGGTACTTAACCTTGAAGGCCCCCCTATGTGTAACAATGGTTTGAGTGGCTGCAGTGGCCTCTTCCACCAGCAGCTGCTGATAGTCTTGTGCTAAATCTAATTTAGAAAACATGCTGCCACCCTGCAACAATGCCAAAATGTGACTAACAACCGGCACTGGGTACGCATTCTGTTGAAGTACCTGGTTAATGGTGCACTCATAGTCAGCACATATTCTTACTTCCCCATTGGCCTTTAGTGGCATTACAATGGGGGTTTCCCACACCCCACTGTCTATGGGCTGCAATACCCCTGACTGACCAGCTTGTCCAGCTCTGCATTGATTTTGTGCTTTAACACAACAGGCACTTGACGGGGCTTAACCCGGATTGGTGTTACCAAAGGGTCAAGTTTAAAAGCTATCAGAGGGCCCTTGTACTCATCCAAATGTGGACTGAAAACATCCGCAAACTCTTTGCAGACTGAAGATAAGTCTGCCATCTGTGTCCGCTGAATGCCAGTTATTTGGATGCCCAATACATCAAACCAATCGAGCCCTATGAGGCTTGTGCACTGGCCTTCTATCATGATAACATCGAGTGGGCCGGAAAACCCCTTGAACTTTACCGCAAATGTGGCTTCACCCTTAACTGCCACTCGGGAGTTTTGAAAGTCAGTTAACAAAATGTTAGATGGTTGTAGTTTGACCTATCTGTGGCTGCGGTTGCAGATGTGCCTGAAGGTTCCAATGGAGATGATGGACACAGCAGAGCCTGTGTCCAGTTTCATTTTGCATGGACCTTGAAGCTTCTGCTTAAAAGGTCAGGTGGCACCAGTGCGGAAAATGCTCCTCCGGCTGGAGCAGAACCCTACTTAGTGTTGTGAATGATTCGTCTGGTTGACAGTCCCACTGGTAACCTCAACAGATGGTAGCAATGTGGCCTGGTTTACCTCATGCCCGGCATGTGGCTGTTCGGAAATGGCATTCCGCATGTTGATGGCAGCCTCCATAGCCCATGCATCTAGGGAATAGAACTGCCTTGTCAGAAGGCCTTGGTCCCTTCTCCTGATGCCTCTGTAACTTGTCAACTTCGTAATCAGAGTAGGTGTCTTCCATCCGCTCGGCGTCTTTGTGGTGTACGGATTCAGTGTTCGGCGCACCTTTGGAGGGCCGCAGTGCCTTAACGGCCCCTCTGGTGGCTTTATCCACCATAATCTCTTTCAACACCTCCTGTAGCAAAAGAGACTCCTTAGTGATAAGTTTTTGTTGGAGCTCTCTGTTCCTGAATCCAAAGACTAAACGGTCTCAGTCTTTCTTCTAAATTGGCAAAATTTACAATGACGGGACGCCTTCCAAACAGCTGCAATGAACTCCATTCCCGACTCACCAGTTTGTTGTTCACGTTCCTCAAAGGCATGCCTCCATGCTATCATGGATAACTTCAGCTCGAAATGGTCTGGGAGCTTCTTCAAGTCCATGTAACTTACGGAT
Organism: Vipera berus; assembly: GCF_964194415.1. NCBI lineage: Eukaryota > Metazoa > Chordata > Lepidosauria > Squamata > Viperidae > Vipera > Vipera berus. The sequence continues at coordinate 193,386,350 of NC_138202.1, read as the reverse complement.
TATAATGGTGTGGGAGCGACCAAGTTCTTGGTGATATCGAAAGTGGCTGGGCCGCACATGCAAAGGAGGGTCGCGGCCTTCAGCCCATTTTTGCCAACTTTTTTGGCATGGAGGTACTTCTCTACATGGGAAATGTAAGACACCCATCACTCCGGGTGAGTAACGTCAAACTCTTTAACCTTTTCGACTTACGCCATTATTATTTTCCTGTTTCTCACATTGCCTCATGCTGCTGGCTTCTGCAGAGGCCCTGGGATGGATCCTCAGGGTGTGGTGGTCTCCAGCATGGCTTGCTAGGCAGACCGAGGAAGGGGGAATGTCGTTCCTGCCAGGCTGTGTGCTGGCCTCACCTCCTAGTAACTTCAGGCTCTTACGATAAAGCAGCACAGCCCACCTTCGTCGCCTGTGTTAAATACTTGGTTCTGCAGGAATTGAGCGAGACAGAGGGTTCAAACAACAACAGGCTTTATTGAAGGTCAGAACATAACAGAACCAAACTACCAACTGCTGTGTAGCTTTTATATGGTTGGCCACTAGGTGGTGACCAATAGATTTAAAGTAGCGGTTTTCCCAACCAAACCTATTAACAGGCTGGAGACAACAAGTCTAGCGCAGCCAGCAACCGTCATATAACACACAGAGAAATTGAGTCAGATATTTAACAACAGTTATACTTGAAACAGTGAGTTAACAAGTAATGCCAATACATTACAGTTTTCATTTCCTCCTAATGCTTTACCAAATGCTTTTCAGGACATACATAGAGTGTGAAATAATAATACCTTGAGAGACAGGGCAACTAGATGCAGCCATCAGATAAAAGGCAGCTTAGAGCACAGTAGAAATGTGGGTAGGGCAAGAGGCTCAAAAAAAGGTCTTTCTTAGTTTTTTGGGCTGCAAAACTGATGGATGGAGAGAAGCACTTTCAGACTCACAAAATTATGTTAATGTAACTTACAATAAAATAGAATTAACTCATTTGGTCATGTTTCCTGTCTGGTCTACCTAGTAAGCTGACGGGATATCGAAATCCTTTCTGGTAATATCCATAGTAGAAATAGTTTCTTATTCCAAATTCTTGAATAGCTAGTTTTGTACAATAACAATATCTTATAAATGAAAGTTCTAGGCTTAATAATTTGTATAATTAAGGGAGAAGTACTAGCGTAAAATGCTACATATAAAGATAGAAGCATGTTGTGAACTGGAGTTGTTGCTCCTTCCTGCTTTGTATCAATGATAATGTTTCAGTTTCTCAAAGAACATAAACATCTAGGTATATACTTCATACCTTACCGAATTCTCCAACAAAAGTACTGTTTTTTTAATTATAAATATTGAATTCCCCTGTATGATAACTGCAGCTCAGTTATAAGGATCAAATTGGAATTGGTGCACTTATTTATTTACTTACTTACTTACTTGCCAAATAGATATATTTGACTGCTCAATGCACGCACAGTGACTCTTGGTGATGTACAACATCCCTCACCATTCATCATCATACCTAACTGGTATTTAATATAAAGGGGGAACGCATTCCATATTTTCCAAAATATTGATACTTGAAGCCCCCTCGCCCAGGATTATAAGATGTGTTAGATGGGCCTGGCACACAATATCAGAGCTGCAATAATTGGCATGACCATGTGATAGCAGCAAAGAGATAACCATTGGCATATATATTAGTTTAAACTTTTGCAACCCAGAATAGAAGTATATTTACATTCAACGATCTGAGAATTTTCAGATGCAATAAAATATTATCTCTGGGTACTGAATGTTTAAATGGTAAATCTGTTGTTCAAACAGGGATTATCTGAAACAAAAGTGTAATTATTACCAGAACATTCATTTTTGTCACAAAAATTCCCTCAAACAGTTCAGTTTTCAATTTTTCCATTTTCCCATTTTAAAATGACTTTCTGAATTTCACCCCTTAAAATAATTATTTTAAAATAACATACAACTTATATTTGTCTTACTAATACCTCAATATTGGAAGAGCCTTGGTGGAGCAGTGGGCTAATGCCTCCTTAAGTAACACCAGCTGCCTGCAATTAGTGCAGGTTCGCATCCCACCAGGCTCAAGGTTGACTCAGCCTTCCATCCTTCCGAGGTAGGTAAAATGAGGACCCAGATTGTTGGGGGCAATAAGCTGACTTTGTAATAATGCCGCTTGGGGGGCGAAAGCCCTAATAAGCAGGCATATACATAGAATGAAGGCTACTGCTAAGTTTGTAAGCCGCCCTGAGTCTTCGGAGAAGGGCGGGATATAAATGGAATTAAAATAAAATAAATAAAATAAATAAATAAATAAATATTACTAAAAACCAGTTTTCCCCCTCATTTGATTTGATCTTCTGATTTTCTTTGGTTTTTTTTTTGTCAGCATCTTAGTATTATGGCTATTAATCTTGAGACCTACTAATAAACCAAAGTTTTTTAATTTTCCCATTCTCAAATCTCTCTAGTGAGATTTCTAGAATTAATACCAACTCATCCACATTCTTCTTTAATCTTCACTCCAATAATTTTCTGTTTTTGTCTTATGTCTTTGTTCAAATGCTCTTCTATCTTCATACATTCTCAATATCAAAGTCTTACCTATCTGTAGATTAATTTCCACCGCAACATTAGCCACCCAGCAATGACATGAATAAACACGTGGCTGAGTTAAAAGTCATAAAGACCCTGACCACTTTGAATTTGAGGAATTCAGGTTCAAACTGCTACCAAAGACTGCTCCCTAGGCATCTTCACAAGTTGTTTTTTTTTTTATTGAAAAGTTTTAAAATACAGTTTTCCCTTAAGAAACCCCCCTTCCCCTCCCTGCTCCCCCCCTACCTCCCCCCAACCTCCCTCCCTCCCCCCCTCCCTCCCCCCTCCCCCTCCCCCCCCCCGACTTCCCAGAGCTAAATACAAGGTATATATATAAAAAGCAATCATAAACAATCATATGCTAACAACTATAAGTTCTAAAATCCATCACTCTCTAGCTTATATAGGAAAAGACACACATCTTCACAAGTTGATGTAAGAGCAAATCCGAGCTATTTTATCTGCAAATTCCTCTGCACAGTCCTGAAGGGGGACATCAGGCTTTCCCCCATCCAATCAACCCTGTTATCCATGATTAAACTAAATTCAAGGCAGGCGTTATTACAAAGTGACCAGACATTTAATAGTAGCAGCCAAAGACAGGGCATCTGTAAGTCTGCTGCTCAGGAAATAGGGCTGAGTTTAGGGAGCTCCAATAAAAGTGGAGTTAGAATGGCATAAGATGTTTGGATAGAATTTTCCAAGAGCATCCTATCTTCTCTCTCCCATCTTACCTCCTCATATCTGTAACCACTGAGATATACTAACCATCCCTAGTCCCCGCAAGTCCCAATGTCCCTCAACCCAGACTTCCTAGTTCCCCAAACAAGGGATTCCTGCCCAGAGTCACTTTGAAGTGAGATGGGTGGCAAATAAATTTAATAAAAAATAAAATCCCCACATCTCTCAACCAAATACATACAACTGAGGGGACAGTAGTAATCTAGGTCCCTGGTCACTTTAACACCTGTCAGTGACACAAACACTACCCTTTAACTGTCAGCCACCCATGCACCAGCCACTCCACCAGGATATTACATCTATATTACACAAAGTTCCCATTACTACCTCCTGGTTTTAAGCCAGAAGGAATCAGTGCCTTACAAAGGAAGAGTCATCCTTTGCCCACAACACAACCCTATCAACAGTAACCAGGCCAACCAGATATTAAAATTCAGACAAAATCTGGCAGAAGCACAGCATGGTCATTACACCATCCTTTCTGCACACCCAGTGATGAAGAAGACAAGATGGTTCCCACAAAGTGATCCACAGCAACCTTCAAGAACAAGCCCTCCAGGGTTACTAATCTTTCCCAGTTCATTCATCCAAGATCATCTCCATTCAAGAAGGGAGGGAATTGGTGGCAGAGGGAACAACAAGCAAAACACTTCTACTGTTTACTGATGCTGTCACCAAAAAGACTCAGGACTGTCACCAAGAACCAGGTCTCTACTACCACCCACCCAGCTGCCAGCTGCATTGCTACCACAAAATAGAAATGCAGCAGTAAACATAATTCAGCAAGTTTACTCCAGAGTGATCCTGGTGCAGCTCCCACCAGTGATGGCAATCAGCAGAAGCAAAGAACCAATACAGCTCTCTCTAGTCATGGCCAACAGCCTGAAAGGGAATCTGCCTCCTGAAGTCCAGCACATTGGGCCAAGGTCTCACTCAGGGTAAACTGGCATGTCACCAGAGTGTGCCAGACATAACCAGGAAGGCTCCAGAGACTCCACCAAAATACCATGCCTCTTGTGCCAACCTCCACATATTAAAAATCCCACACAATGCAACCCAGCATTTCTCATCCAACATCCTTCAATAATCCAAACTGAAATATTTCTGAAAACTGGCAGTCATTTGCTGTTTAAAACTGCAATCATTTAATGAGGATATATCTAGAGTTTACCTTGAAGCACTTCCTCATTTGCAAATAAATCCTTACTGATGTATGAACAATAAAAATACAATACCTCCTATTTTATCAGCACTGACTGTAGTTTCTATGATATGCTCCCTTTATGTAAGGTGATTTTGACTCTAAATTCATTGGCATTCATTCACAATTCTGTTTTGATCTATTGTTTGTTGCCCAGGGAAACCATTTGAGGTCACAACAATTGTGACTGCTGCTGTTTCCAATATCATTGTTTCTATTCTACTTGGGAAGCGCTATGACTATGAAGATGCCACATTTCTACGACTTATGAATATAATCAGTGAAAATATACGGCTTACAGGGAGCCCACATATAGCGGTAATCTAATATTTCATTTGAAGAAAAAAATGCATGAAGTATAGATAAATGTGTGTCATTTGTGCTTTATTGCTAAGCAAAGCATATTGCTTGTCATAGCAGGATTGTGTTCAAATGATAAAATATAAATAATATCATGATTCAAATTTTATATAGTTGCATTGAAATATCTGATGTAAGTATAAAAGTCACTTTTTTCTGCTGTGACATCACTTACTTTCCCTTATTTCTATAAGCAAATGTCCATGTTACTTGTGAATGCACTCATATTGTATGGTTGGAAATGCCACTTCAATTTCTTCCCTGTCTGACACACAAACGCACTTTACTTCACAACTCTAGAAGTACTAAATATTTTCCTTGACTTGAACTTGCATCAATTTCTTAGATTGATCATTCTCATTGCTTCTTTGGGAATCAACAGGATGTGAGCATGAAGAACTCATTCACGAGTATTTTGGAAAATGAGCACTTCTTCTCCCAATAATTGTGTGGAGATTCAGTTCATTGGATTTGGATTTGAAACATTGGCTATGTATAGCTTTCTTAATCATGTACTTTTGCTTATTATTGTAGTTTATTTTGGTACATTATTTTCATTAAAATGCTTTCAGATGTCTGACAACTATATTCAGAGTATTCAATGTACTTAATATGTTTTCCTTCATCATTCTTTCAGCTATATAATATGTTTCCCACGCTGGGCTTCCTTTTGGGTTTTCACAAAAAAATAATGAATAACAGAAAGGAGTTCCAAGATTTCATACAGTCTACCTTCATAGAATATCTCAAAAAACTTGATGAAAATGACCAGAGGAGTTTTATTGATTCATTTCTTATTCAACAAAGAGAGGTAATGAAGTACAAGCTATTTTTAACTTTTTTTTAATATGACTACTTGTAAATTACATGTGGTTGGTGAAAATTTTTGCTTTAGAAATATGTGTGTGTCAACGGGAGGGGGAACCAAATTTCTTGCCCTTTCTAATCATTCCTTCTTGATTGTTTGTTTCAGAGCCTCTAGTCATTTCAATTACAGTCAGTTTACTATGTAGTTGTTGTTTGCATTAAAAAGATCATCAATATATAGCCTATTCCCGTGGTGGCGAACCTATGGCACGCGTGCCACAGGTGGCACACAGAGCCCTCTCTGTGGGCACACGCACCCTTGCCCAGTCCTAGGCCTTCAGCTGGGTTTTATAAACCCTTTTTGCTTTAGGCCTCTGCTACCATGTGCAAAAAAAGAAAAAAAAGTTCAATCAATTTCAATCAATTTCAACTTCTCGTGGGGAAAAAAAAAGATCTCGCAAAGTTGGAATTGATTGATTGAACTTTTTAGTCCCACCAAGTCTGCCGTTACCACCGCAGCCACACCTACCCAATTGGTCATACCCACCCAATGGGCCCTGCCCACCCGGCACCCAGCAATACATAAGTGGGTTTTGTGTTGCAGTTTGGGCACTCGGTCTCTAAAAGGTTTGCCATCACTGGCCTATTCTGATCAATCCTTCAGTGGGCCAATCAATTTATTTTTTTATATCACAATTTTATTGTGTATAATCAGGTATCAGGGAGACAGCACAGAGTGTAGGCTGGAGCTGGCCTGGACTATATATTAAAATCTTTGGGCTGTGGGAGAGATGGTGGAGGACTGCAAGTTGGCTGTTGCAGGGGAAGCAGGGCAGCTAATAGTTGGTGTCCCTTCTTTTCTGGCTATAGTCTAACTGAGAACATTAAGATCCTACTTTTTCATATCAGATTGGTTGTAGGAAAACATCAGTTATCTGTTTTATTACTGGCCTGGCATTTATTATGGAGGCCTGGTAGAGACAAGTGGAGATTTTTAATGAAATTAATGAAATCTTTAGGAATCTTATCTCTCTGACTGGATATTTCATCTGAAAGAATGGTGTGTTCAATTCTGGCACCTTATTTTCAAAAGGCTAATGATAAGCTAGAGAAAGAGTTCAAAGGAGGACAGCAAAAATGATTCAGGAATGTGAGGACATACCCTATAAGAATAGGGTGAAGGAACTTGGGATGTTCAATTTGGAGAAAGATTTAACAACGACACGATAGCTGCATTCAGGCATATTAGGAGAAGTTACACAAAAGGTAGATGAGAGCTGTTTTTCAAAGCTAGGACTAGTCTCCAAAGGTTCACGGTCATCCAAAAATCTTCTTAGTTCCTTACTAGTTGCTCACATTCATTTCTAAGGAGCAAAGCCACCAAATACACAGCTTTGGTGGGAAAATCAGCTGTTCAGTGACAGGACAGAAAAAAATGCCTGCCCCTCAACATGGCATCTTGGGGTAAGTCCTTCATGGAAAAAGTTCCTCAGCAGCCCATTCTCCTGATACGGTTTTCCACCCTAGTTATAATTCTATGGTCTAATTTTTTGGGAATGATGCCCTTCATTTCTTCCTTCTGTTCTTCCTTTTGCCAAGTATATATTTTAGACTGATGACAGAGACTGTCTTATCAGACTCTATAAGCTTTTCTTTTAGAGAAAAAGGTGAAATAAAAACAAAGAACGGAAGGAATTTAATATATAGCAGGTTCAACACACTATGTCAATTTTTTTCTCTGTGTAGTCGCCAATATTCCTGACTTATAGATGACTTTTCTAGACATTCACTCTTTTATTTCCTTTCCTGTAAAGAAGTACATCTCTCACTGTTTTTGTATGACAGCTTCAATAGTCCTTTATTATTTTGTAAAAGGTAAATGATGTCCCCTAATCTGGACTCCACTAAAGTACTCAGTCCACTGAAGAAGTATCCTATTAGTCTTCTGGAATTTAGGTTGTATAAGTATATTGTGTTTCCTTGATAGTTCTTCTCTTTTTAAAATATACCTCAGGAGAGTAAGAAGATGACTAATGGATATTTCCATAATGAAAATCTTAAAGCTACTTCGGGTAACTTATTTGCTGCTGGTACAGAAACAACTGCAAGCACTCTGCGCTGGGCCATACTCCTGATGATGAAGTACCCAGAAATCCAGAGTAAGCATGTTTCATTTTATTGGCTTTCAATCAAAAATAGAATAGTAATGAAGAGATTACTAGATGAACAAGGGAAAATAGAAAGTAAGAATAAATTGTCCTTTCTGTTGATATTAAGGAACTCATCAGTGTGAGAATATGAAGAAAGAGGTATAAGATATTTCTGCATTGAGAGTTCACACATGTATGCTTCATTTTATATTCTCATTGACCCATTCTACTATTTTTTAGAAGAAGAGCACATCACATCTTAATATGAGCCAAAACTGAAGGGACTGTTCCGTGAAGAATAATATATTCCAACCATGATATGATCTTGACTCATCTCTATGTGCTCCACCCAACATTTAATTCTTTCTATGGTTCGAAAACGTAAACTAGATGTCAAGTTTCCGACGTATGGGCTTTTCAAGTGACTCTGAGGCATTGTTTACCTTAAAAGTCCTTTATTAGCCTAATACACTGGCAAATGCTTGCTCGAAGGAAGCTGGAATCTGAAATCTCCGCCCCTTGCACAATATATTAAAACACAATTCTACACCTTTCTAATTTTGTCATTAATCATATTCTCCAATTGATTTAAAGAATCAGTTTCCCTTTGGTTAGAAAACCCACCAAGGTCTTATCTTCTTAGTAAGAGATGGCCTTGAAAGGTGCAATCCTACTCATCCCCCCTCCCAACCTTAAAGCAATAACATTCGATGTCAGCAGCGTTAACACTAATAGTCAATTAGTAATCTATTTCTCCTCTGGATATTCATAAACAAGGAAAAAGATGGCAAAATGCTAACAAAAAACATAGCTTTGTGTTATTAGGTATGTACTACAAATGTATTTAGCTATTTAATATTTCTGAATCTACTTAAGTGAGTTAAAACTTTTAAATACTATCCTTATTATTTTTAAAAATTGTCACTAACATTTTCTGTATCTATTTTCTTCAGAGATAAATATTGTGTTTCTCTAATGTACAGATAGTCATCAACTTACAACTACAATTGGAACCAGAACTTCCATTGCTAAGCGAGGCAGTTGTTAACTGAGTCATACCCAATTTTAAAATATTTTTTTGCACCAGTTATCGCCACAGTTGTTAGTTGAATCATCTGGTCATTGAACAAATTGGGCTTCCCGCATTGACCCTGCTTGTCAGAAGCTAGCTGGAAAGCTCACAAATTACTATCACTTGACCACAGGGAGCTGCAACTATCCTAAATACACGCTGGTTGCCAAGTGCCTAGATTTTGATCTGATAACCCCAGGGGTGCTATGATGGTCAAGAGTGTGAGGATTGGTCATGCAGAATTTTTTTCAGTGCCATCGTAACTTCAAACAGTTGCTAAATAAATGGTTTAAGTCAAAGCCTATGCAACCAATTCTTCATGTTTTATCCTGCACAGTTTGAAATTTTTGCATAAACTCTCATTTAAAACAAAATTTAAGCAATGAGTCATCTTTATACATAATCTATCATGCCAGGCAAGGTCCAAGAAGAAATTGCAAAAGAGATTGGGGTTCGTCAGCCAAGGACAGAAGACCGAGCCAAAATCCCTTACACCGATGCAGTAATTCATGAAATTCAAAGATTTGCTGATATTGTTCCAACCAACTTGCCACATGCAACCACCATGGACATAACTTTCAAAGGCTTCTTCATCCCCAAGGTGATCAGTCTAAAATCACTGCATTGTTCAGATTCCAATCTTTTTAGTACAGTATAAACCGTTTTACATAGGAGTTATTAAGCACTGATAATCTATTTCCCTATTTTTCCTTAAAGTGTTTCTCCTTGTCTAGTATTTACCTTTCATTATTTAAAAATTCATACATTTGCAATGCTGTTTTAAAAATTTAATTATTTTTATAACAATATATTATATAGACACACTTTTAAATATAGATTTTTCCCTTTTGATGTTTAGGGTATGCAGATTGTTCCATTGCTGTCGTCAGTGCTCCATGATGAGTCTCAGTGGGAGAAACCCTATGAATTCTATCCTGAGCATTTTCTTGATGCTGAAGGAAAATTTGTGAAAAGAGATGCGTTCATGCCTTTCTCTGCAGGTAATATTCTCTGTACGTGTGTGCATGAGTCCATGCATAATACGAATGCTTTATATTTTGGAAAGAAAAGTTCACAAGACACAGCGGAACATTTGAAAAAGTGGTAATAAAACCATGATGTATTAAACTTCCAATTTAACAGAGTTTAGACATAAGATTGCCTGATGCTGCCATAAACTTACGCTGCACTACTAGGCTTTTGAACATAAAACAACAGCAACAAAAAGAAAGTTTTAGAAAGATCTCTGTGATAGTTTATGGAAATATTTATGAACTTCTGAGATTAATACCAAGGTCCTTCAATGTCTCTTCCAGTCCTCTGATTCTATGAAGGAACCTATGAAGGATGTTATGGCAGTCATATCCTATAATTCACAAAGGCATTGTTTATGTCATCACTAGATTGTCATCACCATTCAGGGTTCTTAAACCATGATATATCTGAAGTCAATTGTTATCAAAATGAGGGGCTGAAGATACTTGTTAAGGACATAAAGGCATTATTGGAAATTGTCTAACTCAGGGGTCCCCAACCTGTGGGCCATGGCCCAGTACCGGTCCGTGGCCTATTGGTCATCAGGCCATAGGAATGGATGGCGAGTGTGCACATGTGTGCATGCACTCCCGCACTCATGCTAGTGCCACCACGAGGGGACTAGCCACTGCATGAGCACTAGCAACCCCATTTGCCCATGCATGCAGGTGCTAGTAGTCCCGTTTGCACATGCTTGCAGGCACTAGTGCAGCCACTAGCACCGTGTGGGCTCTAGCGGTTCATTTGTGCATGAACGTGGGTGCTAGTGCTACCGCCAGCACCACTGCGGGTGCACATGGCTGTTTGTGCAGGCATGCAAGCAAATTTACCTGCTCCTCCCTTTCCCTCTGGGCCGCCAAACTGGAAAGGTTGGGGACCTCTGGTCTAACTCATTCATTGGTGGGGGGGGGAACACTGCATGCTGTAAATAGTAGAAAATATTAATGCATACTTTTCCCCCTAAAAACTACAAGATTAATTATTGAGCTTATGGATCAGGGGAACATTCTGACAACCAAAAGAGTTTAAAGAAGATTTAATAGATGTCCCCTCTCCCCACAATGATCTTTCAGTAAAGGTATTCCGTAGTTGTAATAACTATCTCTACATAGAGTGGGATGCTCAGTCAACCTTCTGTTCACAATAACACAATAATAGAATAACACAGCAGGAAGGGACCTTGGAGGTCTTCTGGTCCAAACCCCTGCTCAGGCAGGAACCCCTTTACCATTTCAGACAAATGGTTGTCCAATCTCTTCTTAAAAATTTCCAGCATGCATAACTTGGAGCATTAACAGCTTCTGAAGGCAAGTTGTTCCGTGGGTTGATTATTGTAACTATCAGGAAATTTCTCCTTAGTTCTAGGTTGCTTCTCTCTTTGATTAGTTTCCATCCATTGCTCCTTGTCCTGCCTTCAGGTGCTTTGGTGAATAGCTTGACTCCCTCTTCTTTGCGACAACCCTTGAGATATTGGAACACTGCTCTCATGTTACCCCCTAGTCCTTCTTTTCATTAAAGTAGATATACCCAATTCCAGCAACCCTTCTTTATATGTTTTAGCCTTCAGTCCTCTAATCATCTTTGTTGCTCTACTCTGCATTCTTTCTAGAGTCTTAACATCTTTTATACATTGTGGCAACCAAGCTGCATGCATTATTCCAAGTGTGATCTTACCAGGGCATTTTAAAGTGGTATTACTTGATCTTGATTCAGTTCCTCTGTTAATGGAACCTAGAACTGTGTTGGCTTTTTAGGCAGCTGCAGCACACTGCTGGATAATATTTAAATGATTGTCCACTAGGCCTCCAAGATCCCTTTCACAGTTACTACTAATGAGCCAGGTACCACCTATACTATACCTGTGCATTTGGTTTTTCTTGCCTAAATGTAGAACCTTACTTTTTTCACCACTGAATTTCATTTTGTTAGATAGTGCCCAATGTTCAAGTCTGTCGAGATCCTTCTGTATCTTAAGCCTATCTTCTTGAATGTTAGCTATTCCTGCTAGATTAGTGTCATCTGCAAATTTGATGAGTTCCCCATCTATTCCCTCATCCAAAACATTGATGTTGAAGAGTACTGGGCCTAAAAGAGAGCCTTGGGTTATTCCACGGAATATAGATGCATGCATACATCCATGTAGATGCAGTTCCATTGAGGACTACATTTTGTGTATAGTTCGTCAATCAGTTACAAATCCATCTGGTGATAATGCTGTCTAACCCACATTTTTCTATCTTATCAAGTAGCAGATTGTGGTCTACTTTATCAATAGCCTTACTGAGGTCCAAGTAAATTACATCCACGCCTTTCCCTGGTCCACTAGTTTTGTCAAAGAATGAAATAAGATTTGTCTGGCAAATACTAATAATCGAGGTTCTTCTGAACCAAAAAAGTAGCCCTTGTTGGAATTTATGCCCCAAATGTGAGACAAAAACAATTCTATAAAAAATTGCATAAGGTTATTGTAGAAATTGAAAATGAGAATATTTGCCTAATGGGTAACTTTAATGCAATAGTGCAAGGCTTTTCAACCAGTGGTACGGGTACCACCTGTGGTACATTGGCACCTGGCAGGTAGTATGCAACCGTCCAAGAAAAGTGGTAGCGGGGGAGGGGAATGAGCTGAACCGATGGCAGCACCGTGCAAGCCTGAGCGAGAGGTGGCTGGAGCTGCAGGGCTGTCAGGGCTCAGCGAAAGCGCCAGGATCAGCACTTCTTTGGGGCTGTCAGGGCTCAGTGGAAGCACCAGGATCAGTGCCAGGCTCCAGCTGGAGCTCGGCACTCATCCTGGGGCTTCTGAGCCCAGAAGAAGCGCTGATCAGCTGGAATGTTGCAGCATCTCCAGGGTCTTGTGATTTACATTCAGATGCTGGGCAACTGATTCATATTTATGATGGTCACAGTGTCCCAGGGTCATGTGAAGTGACCAAAACCTGCTGCAACCAGGGGGGGAAATAAAAACCAAACACACCCCACCCCACCCCCGCTGCCAATCCTCAACAGAAATGCTCACAACAATGAAAACCTCGGACAGAAAGAAAAGTGCCACTGGGCAGGCAGGCAGGTGTCTTGCTCAGCTGTGGCTTGGGGGGCACTTTTTGCAGTACCATTGTAACTTCGAACAATCACTAAGCAAACTGTTGTAAGTCGAGGACTACCTGTAGTTCATCATTTTTTCTTCTTTTTTGCTAGGCGACTGGTGGTACTCGGATGTCAACATATCCTAAAAGTGGTACAATGGGTGAAAAGGTTGAAAAGCCCTGCAATAGTGGATAGAGAGTTAGACTATAAAAGCGATACATCAAGGAAAGGATTTAGAAGAACACTACCCAGTACCTTTTTTAAAATGGTGGAGGAATTTAACATACATGATAGGTAGAGGGAGAGAAATTTGAAAACAAAGCAATTCACGTACTACTCTGGTCGCCACCTATCGTTGTCTAGAATTGATATGGTCTCGATATCAAAAGAACTAAATCTGGAAGTAGAGGATGTTACAACAGATACAAATTTATGGGCAGATCATAATGCAGTTATAATCAGATGGAAAGGACAGAAGAAAAGAAGGAAGTGGACCTTAAAAAGAGCAATTTTAAACCCAAAGGAATTTAAATCTAAGATGAAAGAGCAAATGCGTATATTCCTCCAAACAAATAAGAAAGAAGATACGAACAGCCAAAACCTATGGTATACAGCCAAAGCAGTTATGAGAGGAGTTGCAATTGCATACATGGTCAGTGATAATAAAAAAGGGCTATTCCAAAAAAATCTAGAGGAAGAACATAGGAAATTGGAAATACAACTACCAAAAAAACTGCAAAGTCGGGATCTGAAACAACAATTAGACCAAATTAAACACGAGCTGAATATTATGGAGAAGGAGGAACTGGTGCAGAAAGTAAAAGGTGCTAGACAAAAAATTTTCGAACATGCGAACAAACCTGGGCGATGGCAGGCCTACAGATTAAAGAAACAAAAAGACAAAAGATGGATTGGTAAATTATGTAATGAAGAGGGGGAGATGATCTATCAGAGTGAAGGGGAAAAAAGTGATGTATGAATTTTATAAGAAACTCTATAAAGACGAAGAAAATATTAGTGAAGATAAAATACTACAATGCCTCCAGAAAGCCGACCTACAGAAGGTCCTGGAAGAAACCCAAAACATGTTAAATAAGGGTATAACACTTCAAGAAATCACAGAGGCAATTAAAAGGCAAAAAAGCAACAAGACGCCAGGCCCAGATGGACTACCATCTGAAATATATAAGAACTTTCAAGAATTTTTAGGTCCAATCTTACTAGATGTATTCAATGAAGTGTTTAAAAAAAGCCAAGACACCGACCTCATGGGAAGAAGCAACTATTACACTAACACCCAAGGAAAATTCTGATTTGACACTTATCCAAAACTGTAGGCTCATATCATTACTTAATTCGGACTATAAAATTTTTATGGCGATAATGGCAGAAAGACTGAAAAAGTTTTTTGCTGAATTTATCCATCCTGACCAAAATGGTTTCTTGCCCAAGAGGCAGATAAAATATAATGTCAGGATTATATAGACACATTGGAATACTACGAGACTCACAATGAAAAATAGATGGCGCTTGTTTTCGTCGATGCACAGAAAGCATTCAACAATGCTAAATGGGATTTTATGTTGAATCAGTTAAAACAGACATGTCAAACACAAGGCCCGGGGGCCAGATCCGGCCCGCGAAGTGGTTTCATGTGGCCCACGAAGCCATCCTGGAAACAGTGAGGGAACGGCCCCCACTGCCTTGGCCCTGGCCCAGAGACCCTCCTCCTGCCAGAGACCCTCAGATCTGTCCCACTCCTGCCCAGGCCCCCCATAGGCACCCTTGATGCGAACGATGTAGAGCTGGCCACGCCCACCCAGTAGGCCATACGTACTCTAGCCACGCCCACCCAGTAGGCCACGCCCACCCTGGCCATACCCACCTGGCCCCCTGAGGGCAACCGCAGTGCTGATGCGGCCCTCAATGAAATTGAGTTTGACACCCCTGAGTTAAAACATATGAAATTTGGTGAAACGTTTATCAATATGTTCAAAGCAATTTATTTGAAACTGGAAGCAAAAGTAGTAATAAACGGAGAAACTACCAAAAGTTTTCAAATACAAAAAGGCATAAGACAAGGCTGCCCATTATCATCATTGCTATTTGTCCTCTCTCTAGAAGTCTTGACTAGAATAATTTGGAAAGAGGTGCAAATCAAAGGCTTAGAAACCCAAAAGGAAATATTTAAGTTACAGGCCTACACAGACAATTTGGTTTTTATCATGGAAGAGCCCTTGAAGTCTGGCGTAAAGTTGCTGGAAGTATTGGGAGAATATGGAGAAGTAGCAAGTTTAAAGATAAATAAAGAATAAACTAAAATGTTAGTTAAGAATATGATGAAATTACAAGAAAATGAGCTGGTTGGGAAACTTAATAGTCAGACAACAAAGAAGATGAGATATCTAGGGATCCAACTGACGGCAAGATGAGTCACACTTAAAGGAGATAATTATGATGTATTAGTTCAGGGGTGTCAAACTCAATTTCATTGAGGGCCGCATCAGCACTGCGGTTGCCCTCAGGGGGCCAGGTGGGTATGGCCAGGGTGGGCGTGGCCTACTGGGTGGGCGTGGCTAGAGTACGTATGGCCTACTGGGTGGGCGTGGCCAGCTCTACATCGTTCGCATCAAGGGTGCCTATGGGGGGCCTGGGCAGGAGTGGGACAGATCTGAGGGTCTCTGGCAGGAGGAGGGTCTCTGGGCCAGGGCCAAGGCAGTGGGGGCCGTTCCCTCACTGTTTCCAGGATGGCTTCGCGGGCCACATGAAACCACTTCGCGGGCCGGATCTGGCCCCCGGGCCTTGTGTTTGACATGTCTGTATTAGTTGATCAAATTAAAACGGATTAGACAGATGGAAAAATTTGCAGCTCTCCTTTATGAGAAGAGTTGCAACAATAAAGATGAATGTATTACCTAAATTACTCTTTTTATTTCAATGTATACCAATCAGATTAGGAAAGGAGTTCTTTGGAAATTTAAATAAAATTATATCTAAATTTATTTGGCAAGGGAGAAAACTGAGAATGTTAACCAACTATCACATGATCCATATTTTTAAAACTCAATAAAGGATATAAATAAAAAAATATATATTTGCCTGGCATGATCTATTTTTCACAAACCCATGTTAGCTTTTGGTTATGACTTTGTTTGCCTCTAGATGTTTGCAGATTCGTTGCTTGATTATGTTTTCCAGAATGTTCCTAGGTATTGATATACTGATAGCTTTGTAGTGTCCAGGATCTATTTTTTTTTTCTTTTTTGAAGATGTGAACTACATCAGTTCTTTTCCAGTCCTCTGGTAGTTCCCCAGTGCTCGAGGATCTTTGAAAGATATAGTTCAGTGGTTCTGAGATCACATCTTCAGAATAAGGAACTTTATTTATTTGGGGTGTAATCCATCAGGTCCTGGTGATTTGAACTTGTCTAGAGTGAACAGGTGCTCTCTTACCATTTTCTTGCCTATTTTAACTTGTACTCCTATTCTGTTTTTTATGGTACTGTTTTTGATAGGTTGGACTGTTTTTTTTCCTTTTGTGTAAAGAAAGATGCAAAAAATGACATAAGCAGTTCTTCTTCCTCCTTGTTGCTTGCCATCTTCTTGCCACTTTCTCCCATAAATGGACCAATTGTTTCCTTGACTAATTTCTTGTTTTTTACATGTTGAAATAAGCATGTTCTGTTGTGTTTTACTTTTGTAACCAGCCTTAATTCAGTCTGAGCCTTAGCTTTCCTCACTTCAACTTTGCAGGCTTGGGCTATTTGCTGATATTCTGCGTTAGTTATATGTCCCTCTTTCCACTTTTTATACTTATTTTTTTGTTTTTCAATTAATCAGCCATACTGGTTTCTTTTGAGAGCTATTATTTTTATTCTTCTTGGTATTGTGCTAGACTGTGTTTTTATAATGCCACTTTTCAAAGTTTCCCAAGCTTCTTGGGTTGTTTTCCCCTTAAGAATTCTCATCCATGGAATCCTTTCCAATTTCTCTCTAAGTTTATTAAAATTAGCTCTCTTAAAATCTAAGACTTTAGTTTGACTATGTTCTATTGCTTGTGCTGGTATAATGTTGAATTACAATATTGCATTATCACTCCCTGCCCCCCCCCCAAAGGTTCCTGTGGCTTTAACACCTTCTATCATTTCATCTCTGTTAGTGAGAAAATGGCTGATCCCCTAGTTCCCTTCTCTACTGTTTGGGAGAAAAAGTTTTCTCCTAGGTTTGTCAGGAACCTGATCTTTCTCTCAGTGCAGAGTTTGCCTCCGTTGATGTCAGGGTAATTAAAGTCCTCCATTACTGTTGTGATGTGTTTCCTACATACCTTAGTTAACTGACTAGCAAAACATTCTCTATTTCCTCTGTGTGGTTAGGTGGCCTATAGTATACACCTATGGCAATGTCATTTTTTCCCCTTTTATATTGACCCAAACGCATTCAAGACAGTTTTCATTATTGTTCTGCTCTATTTCTTTAGTGATGTAGTTATTTCTTACATATAGTGGAAGTCCACCTCCTTTTTTATTTGGTCTGTTTCTTTTAAATAATTTAAATCCCTCTAGCTGCATATTCCATTGATGGGTTTCATCACACCAAGTTTCTGTGATGGCAACACATATCTGCCCTCATTTACTTGAATTTCTAATTCACCCTGTTTATTCCTCATACTCTGTCCATTGGTGTATAGACATTTGAGTCCTTTTTGACTGATCCTATATTTACTTTCTACATAACCTGTTTTGTGTCTGAGTTCCCCTACTTCCTTACCACCTGTTTGATTAGTGCACATGATGGTATGGCGCACATTATTAAAAGTTTGATTTTCCTTGAAAGCAAGATTGATATTCTTACCCTCAGAGATATCTATGTTACAAGTACTGATAACCCTATTAGTTTTAGATTGCTGGGGACAGAAATGTTCTTTATCAATTAACTCTCTGGCCCCATTATTTAGTTTAAATATTTCTCCAGAAAATCCGTGAATTTAATGCCAATTAATTCAGTTCATTTCTTTGAAGGATGCAACCATTTCTTTTGTACAGCTTTTCATCAGACCTCCTGCAGACATCATAACGAATATAGCTCCTTTAGCCACACATTGAACTCCCTTATATGCTGGTCTTTTCCTTTTTGCTCCTTATATACAGGTAAAACCTCTGAAAAGGTAAGACTATAGCCTATCCTGCTAAGTTCCCGCTGTAAGCTCTGGAGATCTTTATGCACAGAGAGTACATCTTTTTCAGACAGGTTGTTGGTGCCAAGGTTTACGACAATATCAACATCACAGTCCTTACTAGCTTGTAGAATCAATCGGTGTAGAATGGTACTTATGATGGTTCAGCCTTCTTTTAAGATTAGCATGCTTATGATACAATTCATTTTTATTTTATTGCTGTATTTTACATATGTGTGTTTTGTCATAACTTTTTGTCTTATTTGTCTCTCTGTGACAATCTGACATTGGGAAGCTATGTAAAATTATTAAAGAAACCAATAAGCACTCTTTTTTTGCCGGGTATGCTTTCTTCCAGGTCGGAGAGTATGTGCAGGTGAGAACCTTGCCAAAATGGAGCTCTTCCTCTTCTTCACCAGCCTCTTGCAGAAATTTACCTTCCAGACACCCCCAGGAACATCTAAAGATGATCTGGATCTAACACCTGCAGTTGGACTTACAACCCCTCCTATGCCCTACAAGACCTGTGCTATTCCATGTTCATAAGACACAAGGCCTTCATGACAGCCATTTCTCAGCCTTGGATAATGTGATTCTGTATGGTCTTGGCTTAAGAGGCTGTCTGAAACTGTACTATAATGATTTGCATGCACACAAAATCTAGATTCTGAGAGTGAAAAGAGTAGGGAAATCATGCTAAGTAATTTGTACTCTTATTGATTATTTTGTTTTCTTCTCTTTTATCTTTTACTATTTTTATCCTCTTTAATTTTGTTAGTTCTGCTTTTTGTTATTTAAGCAATATAGATTTTTCCACAATAATTCTACATATATATAAATGCATTTGTTCGTTACAGGTTATCAATGTTAGCAAAAACAACAATAATAATTGAAAAAGTCCAGATTCTAGACTGCTTGGCTTCCATGTTAGGCTGCGGACACAGTAGAATGTAAAACACAATCTATTTCTTGGTAAGCTAGAAAAAAGTGGGATAGTCAGCATCACCAGATAGATTTATAGCTAGCTGACAAACTACACTCATGTAGTCCTTCATAGAACTACATCTACAATCATTTATAAAGATATTAAAGTTTACTAGGCCTAAAACAGAACCTTAGAGTACCCCACTGCAAATTTGATGAGGTTCCCTTCTCCAGTTCCAACTACATGTAGTTACTTACAACTACTTAATGGAACTACATCTACATGGAGGGAGGTGAGCAGTGGGGTACCCCAAGGTTCTGTTTTAGACTCAGTAATCTTCAATACCTTTATAGAACATTTAGTTGAGAGAAGAGAAGGGGAACTCATCAGATTTGCAGATGACACCAAGCTGGCAAGAATAGCCAACAGCCCGGATGACAGGCTTATGATCCAGATAGAACCTTGACAGACCTGAACACTGGGCCCTATCTAACAAAATGAAATTCAGTCTAAATAAAAGTAAGGTTTAAAACATAGGCAAAAGAAATCAAATGTACAGGTACAAATTAGGTGAAACTTGACTCAATAGCAGTGACTGCAAGAGAGATCTTGGAGTCCTAGTAGACAATCACTTAAATACGAGCCAACAGTGTGCTGCAGCCACCAAAAAAAGCCTATGCAATCCTAGTGTCAGACCCTCAATGCATTTCTGGGTACTGCCATTCTGTTGGGAGGGGGGAGGTTCTGTGGGCTCTGAGATGTATTTCATTTGCTTTGTTCTATATTCTTTGAAGTAATGCTCTCTGGGTGTAAAAGGTGGGAGGGATGTGCCTGCAGCCCTCTGCCTTATCTCTGCTTGGATGAGGCGGGACCACAGAGGAACAGAAACCTTGGGAACTGCATTTTATTGCTCTGGTTCTCATAACAACTTCACACTTATGGACTGGCTAAAATCAAACCAGATGGTTGAACACTGGGGAGGGGTTTGAAAGGGCAGCTTTAATATGACATTTTAAACATAATAGTAAAGTTGAAAGGGACCTTGGAGGTCATCTAGTCCAACCCCCTGCTCAGGCAGGAAACCCTATACCATTTCAGACAAATGGCTGTCCAGTCTCTTCTTAAAACTTCCAGTGTTGGAGCATTCACAGCTTCTGGAGGCAGGTTGTTCCATTGGTTAATTGTTCTAACTGTCAGGAAATTTCTCCTTATTTCTAGGTTGCTTCTCTCCTTGACTAGTTTCCATCCATTGCTTCTTGTCCTCCGTTTGGGTGCTTTGGAGAATAGCTTGACTCCCTCTTCTTTGTGGCAACCCCTGAGATATTGGAACACTGCTATCATGTCACCCCTAGTCCTTCTCTTCATTAAACTAGACATACCCAATTTCAGCAGCCGTTCCTTATATGTTTTAGCCTCCAGTCCCCTAATCATCTTTGTTGCTGTTCTCTGTACTCTTTCCAGAGTCTCAACATCTTTTTTACATCGTGGTGACCAAAACTGGATGCAGTATTCCAAGTGTGGCTTTACCAAGGCATTGTAAAGTGATTCATCTTGATCTTGATTCTATCCCTCTGCTAATGCAGCCTAGCACTGTGTTGGCTTTTTTGGCAGCTGCAGTACACTGCTGGCTCATATTTAAGTGATTGTCCACTAGGCCTCCAAGATCCCTCTCACAGTTACTACTATTGAGCAAGGTACCCCCTATACTATACCTGTACATTTGGTTTGTCTTGCCTAAATGTAGAACCTTACTTTTTTCACCATTGAATTTCATTTTGGTAGATAGTGCCCAGTGTTCAAGTCAGTCCAGATCTTCCTGTATTTTAAGCCTGTCTTCTGGAATGTTGGCTATTCCTGCCAGCTTGGTGTCGTCTGCAAATTTGATGAGTTTCTCATCTATCCCTTCGTCCAAATCGTTGATGAAGATGTTGAAGAGTGTGGGAAGATGTTGCTTTTGCATGGGAAGAATTTGGATATTGCTGGGTTTGCCCCGGCTGCCATGGACACCTGGGAGATGAGCTTCGTCTTCCCCATCCAATTTCGCATCACTGGGGGGCCCTGAAAAGGGTTGAAAGTCACCCCATAGAAGCGACCAGCAAGGAGGGGCCCTTGCTGGATTGCAGGAGAGCAGTAGCTCTCCTGCTAGAGCTGGAGAATCCCTCCAAACCAGTGGATGAAAGACCGGCCATAGAAATATGGCTTGTCACTAGGCTATAGACAGCCAAAGTCACACTTACCATCTGGCAACTTCAAAGTAGCGTGGAAAGGACTGGGTGAGATCTACCTCTCTTAAATCCTAATTGCTTTTTTGTACCTATTCAAGCTGCTAAAGTACTTTCCCCCACTGTGAAGTGGGGTTTCAGCCCTCCCTCCAGACACAGCAGTGGTGTTTAAAACGTTAAAACAATAATTGGATCCTAACTGGGAATCTATTTCCTAAAATTGGTGGATTAAAAGACTCTTTATTCTCTATTTCCTATTTTTCTTCAATCTTTCTTCATTTTTATTGAAGATCTGGGTTTTTTCTTTTAACATAGAAGAAAAAACAGAAAAGATCAAAATAACTTTGGAGAGACATCTTGTGGCTAAACCTGATATCGCAATCTGTTATTGTGCCAAAGAGACCTGGCTGACAGCCCAGAAAAAAGATAAGACACCTGTAACCTTCAGAAACTCAGCTGCGCTTAGTGGATTTTTTTAATGTAAAGCCTTTTAGTTTAAGTATACTATTACAGAAGAAGATCAGGAATGGATTTTCCTCACAAAAGAAGAGAAGAATCAAACTCTTTGTTTGTTGAAAGAGATTATTCAAACCTTACTCAAAGCTGGTGATGAAATAAGAAGCTATAGAAAAAAACCAGAAGACAGCACAGACATGCAAAAGCAAACTATGACTATAATTATAGAATCATCTATGCAGGATACTACAGAAAAAAATGGAACAATTAAATATCAAGACAGAAGACTCAACTGCTCAACAAATACATACAACAGAAAATATAGAAGAGAAATTGACAAAAGGGAAAGAGGTAAAGATTTCCTACATAAAACAGAAGGAGTCTGAGGATATAAAAGGAAAACAGACAGAAGAGAAGATAAACAGGTCAAGACAAATAGGTCAAAATGGAAAACCAAGGAGAAGACCTGCTGGATCAGCTACTCCTCTTAACAAAATGGCGACTTGATGGCTTTCCCAATGCCAAATAATAGATACAACAATCCAAGGAGATCTGCTGGATGACCCAAAAGCAAGGACATGGAAGATGATTTGGCAAAGAAAGAAAGCCAGAATAAGACTGAAAAAGAATGGGGTTTTGATTTATAGATGAGATTTAAAATAGAATATACTTAAATAGATAAGATGGGTATTATGAGAACTTAAAATAGATTATATTTAAGCAGACAAGATGTGTACTTTGAATACAAGTTATTGTTATGGGTTGAAATAAAGAAAACTTTGATTAAGTAAAACGTAGAAGTATAAATACTAACAATTGAATTTGAATATTGATCAGTGTATAAAGGTCCTGTAAAGGTGATTAAGACACATATAAGCTAAAACCTTATTGATGAAAGCAATAAAAATGTTTTTAATGTCTTAAAATAGAATATACTTAAATGGATAAGTTGTGTACTTTGAATATAAGATGCTGTTATGAGTTGAGACAAAGAAAATTTTGGTTATGTAAAACTCAGAAGCTAAAATATTAACAGGTTAACTGGAATACTGATTTGTGCATAAGGGTTATGTAAAGATGATCAAGATGTATATGTTAAAACTTTATTGATGAAAGTAATAAATATGTGTTTATGTAGTAGTAAGGGGAAAATATTAGTTTTAAATATGAGATAGTAGATATAAACAGGAAGAGAGAGGAAGTATTACATGTGGAAATAAAAGAAATTTTGGTCATTAAATTTAAGATGTTAAGATACTTGAGAATTATTAGAAAATAAGAATATTATATTGCATCACTAACTTGTTGATGGAGATAGTAAGAACTTATATAGATAAGATGTGTATCCTGAATATCAAACTTTGGGAGAAATTGTGACAAAGGAGTTGGGTTCATTTAAAATTTGGAAATGATAATTATTAAACGTTAAAATCAAATATTAATGGAAAATTAAAAATGAGAAAAAATGACTAGGTCCTTGATTGTCTAAAAATTGAAAGTTAAAATAACTAAGATATATATAAACTAAAAATTACTGATAAATGTTAGAAAGTTATTTTCCATTTGATTGATAAAACAAGAATTGTATTAGTTTAAATATGAGACAGAAGATATTAAGGAAGAAAGAGAAGAAATGGTGATTGTAATAATTTGAGATCTGTACTAATGATATCTATGTGTAATAGAATTATTGTACTCAAATGCCATGTTGCTTTTCAAACATTTAAATGTGATATTAGAAAATCAGTAAAAATTTATTAAAAAAAAGAATTTAGATACTGCCTTGCTCTATTGCTATCACTAACTCTCAATAAAAGTTCCTGTTGAAACAATTCCAGTTTCAAGTGTTCTGCTTTCTTGGGAGCACTAGTTGAGGCAGGTCCTTAGACCTAGACTACATTAACAAAGGGATAGAATCAAAATCACGTTAAGTGTTAGTACTGCTTGCTAAGGTCTTGGTAAGACCACACTTGGAATACTACATCCAGTTTTGGTCACCGCAATACAAAAAAGATGTTGAGACTCTGGAAAGAGTGCAGAAAAGAGCAACAAAGATGATTAGGAGAGTGGAGGCTAAAACCAGGGCTTTTTTTCTCATAGAACGCTCAGAACGGCATTCCAGAACCTTTTTTTTTTTGCAAAAAAAAACACCACAACCCAGCTCCCTTATTAGTTTTCCTAAGCCTATTGCAGGGCTAGCAATCTTGGCTCTTTTTTATGACTCGTGGACTTCAACTCCCAGAAATCCTGAGCCAGCCATGCTGAGAGGAAAGGGAGAGGTTTCCAAGCTGAGCCATGCTGGCTCAGGAATTCTGGGAGTTGAAGTCCTTGAGTCATAAAAGAGCCTGCATTAGAGGAGGACATTAAAATTATTTACAGGATTACTTCTTTAGGAACTAAACTTTTATAATCTAAAACAGCTAATTGAGAAAAGCCAACAGGAAAGAACCTCACATTTTTCATCTGCTTCTGTCTTTTGGAAGGTAAAATTAGATAACAAAATAATCTATTTCTTATGTTAACATGTCTGCAATGAAATCAAAGGTAACAGGAAAGAAATGAGAAACATTTTTCTCAATGTAATATGTCTAATTTAGCTGATTCTAGAAAAAAATAGTATCTTTTGTACACTCTTGAAAACTATTTTGAATCTAAACAATTCTTAAGAATGAAATATTCTTAATTTAGACTTTACTTTTACTGTTTGGACTGTTGTGTGTTTTGAAAAATAGATTATTCAGAATCTAGTTATGTTGCACTTCAGTCTTTAAATAATTAACCTAGTATATACATAACAATATATGATGTTTTCCCTGGTGAGCTTAACATCAATAACAACATTTATTAAAAAGGCTAAAATAATTTCTGGGGGTAGTATCTGTATAGTAAAATTTTGGACTAGCAGTGATCATGTTACATATGTACATAAGCATAGTCAGTAGCATATGCCTTTTTAAAAATATCAAACATGCAAAGAAACAAAACTAAGTCTAAAATATCTGTATTACATCCAGAAATGCCAACTTTGCAACCAATATTTCTCATCCATAACTATAGCACCCTAAGGATACCTGCATACATGCAAATGTTTCTCTGGGATCAGTAACGCAACAGGGATTGCTTTTTCCTTCCAGTAACATATACCTAAAACCAGTTTATTGCATTTGGCAATTGTACTAAAAAAAATTCTCATTCATTTAATTTGAAATCAAGTGAAAAATTGATTTAAATTATTTTATTAAAACAAATTAATGGCAATTTTTTATAAAAAGTTGCCTCAAACAAAATGAGTTTGACATGCCTGCTCTAGATAGTTGAATGCTCCAAAATAAATTCTAGACCAGGCCTGTACATGCAGCCTACCAAGCAGCCTTGGACAGAGCACAGACTTTTTTTTTAAGTAATAAAATCACCACCACTGCCCTGAAAGTCATGTTGCCTAGTGCCTCCATCGCTTACCATAACCACAAGCTCCAACACTGTAGATGCTCCTCTAGTCACCAAATCATTGATTAGCCCACCAGCATTCGTTTGCAGACCACAAAGATTTTTAATTTATCAGTGTGGGCCTTTACTTTCTACAAGATAATAATAATAATAATAATAATAATAATAATAATAATAATAATAATAATAATAATAATAATAATAATAATAATAATAATAATAATAATAATAATAATAATAATAATGTTGGAAGGGACCTTGGAGGTCATCTAGTCGAACCCCCTGCTCAGGCAGGAAACCCTATACCATTTCAGACAAATGGCTGGCCAGTCTCTTCTTAAAAACATCCAGTGTTGGAGCATTCACCGCTTCTGGAGGCAGGTTGTTCTACTGGTTAGTTGTTCTAACTGTCAGGAAATTTCTCCTTAGTTCTAGGTTGCTTCTCTCCTTGACTAGTTTCCATCCATTGCTTCTTGTCCTGCTTTCAGGTGCTTTGGAGAATAGCTTGACTCCCTCTTCTTTGTGGCAGCCCCTGAGATATTGGAACACTGCTATCATGTCACCCTTCACCCTTCTCTTCATTAAACTACACATTCCCAATTCCAGCAACCGTTCCCTATATGTTTTAGCCTCCAGTCCCCCAATCATCTTTGTTGCTCTTCTCTGTACTCTTTCTAGAGTCTTGACATCTTTTTTACATCAAAACTGGATGCAGTATTCCAGGTATGGCCTTACCAAGGCCTTGTAAAGTAGTATTAATACTTCACATGATCTTGATTCTATCCCTCTGTTAATGCAGCCTAGCACTGTGTTGGCTTTTTTGGCAGCTGCAGCACACTGCTGGCTCATATTTAAGTGATTGTCCACTAGGACTCCGAGATCTCTCTCACAGTTACTACTATTGAGCAAGGTACCACCTATACTATACCTGTACATTTGATTTTTCCTGCCTAAATGTAGAACCTTACTTTTTTCACAATTGAATTTCATTTTGTTAGATAGTGCCCAGTGTTTGAGTCTGTCCAGATCCTCCTGTATCTTAAGCCTATCTTCTGGAGTATTGGCTATTCCTGCCAGCTTGGTGTTGTCTGCAAATTTGATGAGTTCCCCATCTATCCCCTCATCCAGATTGTTGATGAAGATTTTTTTTTATTTTTATTACATTTATATCCCGCCCTTCTCCGAAGACTCAGGGCGGCTTACAAGCTTAGCAGTAGCCTTCATTCTATGTATATGCCTGCTTGTTAGGGCTTTCACACACCCCCCAAGCGGCATTATTACAAAGTCAGCTTGTGTTGATGTTGAAGATGTTGAAGAGATCTTCTAGATTTTCCTCTTGCCTCTCCGAGTTAACTCCTTGGTCTGTCATTGAGCAAAAATTGACTTTGTAGGGAAGCATATTATCATTTGATGTATATTTAACATATGTTCTACCTTTATTTACAAATTATATAATATTTGTATGCAATCCACATGGCGAGGTTTGGGGAAACTTACAATAGAAAAAATATCTTTTTAAAATCATAAGATTAAAACATCGCCTGGCCCACACCGCCTCCGCTGCCCGCATTGCGCAGCCCTGCCATATAGAGTGGGCTCTGCTGCTCCCACAGCACCAGCCACGGCGACTCCGGCCCCAGGGAGGGGAGTCCACCGCCAACACCCTTCGCACCTGTGACTGCAGCAGCACCGCCCCCCACCCCCCCACCCCCCGCCTCCTGTGCCTGCCAAGATGAGAGTTCCGGCACCTTTTTTTTTTAGAAAAAAAGCACTGGCTAAAACATATGAAGAACAGTTGCAGAAATTAGGTATGTCTAGTCTAGTGAAAAGAAGGACTAAGGGAGACATGATAGCAGTATTCCAATATTTGAGAGGCTGCCAGAAAGAAGAGGGGGGTCAACCTATTTTTAATGTAATCAGATAAGAAGCAATGGATGGAAACTAATCAAGGAGAAAAATAAGCTAGAACTAAGGAAAAATTTCCTGACAGAACAATCAAGCTGTGGAATGGCTTGTCTTCAGAAGTTGTGGGTGTTTCATCACTGGAGGCTTTCAAGACGAGACTGGACAGCCACTTGCCCAAAATGGTATAGGCCTAAAGCCTCTGGAAAGCTATTTCTGTAAATTAACAGGCTGCATTCATTGTTTTTGCTTTCACAACACCTAGAGCCACTCAGACCTCTGATTGCAACATTGTTGCTTTTTCTTTAGGCTAAAGTTCGGGCCAGTGTGCTGGAGACTATTTATCTATTTACTTTTTACCTTTTGCTGCTTGTGCAATTTTATTTGGCTTTTCTATGTCTTAGAAGACCTTTGTTATAAACGGGGCTTTTTCCAGGGTTGTGTTTTCGCCCTACACAGATATAATTTGTCATCAGTAAAGTTGCTTATTTTAAATTGACTGGGTCTCTTTGCATTATAAAGAATCCTTTGTGCCTCAGTGTTCAGTTGAAAGTAATTTGAGTGTGGCAATTTTTCAGGGCAGTGAGTGTGTGAGTGAATGACCATAAGTTGAACCTGAGAGCACACATGTGGAACAAGGGTCTCTCAGTCCAAATATGGATGTGCCTTGGTATAAGGCCACACTTGGAATACTGCATCCAGTTTTGATCACCACGATGTAAAAAATATGTCGAGACTCTAGAAAGGGTACAGAGAAGAGCAACAAAGATGATTAGGGGCTGGAGGCGAAAACATATAAGGAACGGCTGCTGAAATTGGGTATGTCTAGTTTAATGAAGACAAGGACAAGGGGGGACATGATAGCAGTGTTCCAATATCACAGGGGTTGCCACAAAAGGGAGTCAAGCTATTTTCCAAAGCGCCCAAACGCAGGACAAGAAGCAACGGATGGAAACTAATCAAGGAGAGAAGCAACCTAAAACTCAGCAGAAACCTCCTGACAGAACAATTAACCAGTGTAACAACCTGCCTCCAGAAACTGTGAATGCTCCAACACTGGAAGTTTTTAAGAAGAGACTGGACAGCCATTTGTCTGAAATAGTATAGGGTTTCCTGCCTGAGCAGGGGCTTGGACTAGATGACCTCCAAGGTCCCTTAACATCATCATCATCATCATCATCATCATCATCATCATCATTATTATTATTATTATTATTATTATTATTATTATTATTATTATTATTATTATTATTATTATTATTATTATTATTATTATTATTATTATTATTCTGAACAAAGTTCAAATATTATGAAGTTGTGGATCCAAGACCACCAAATTATGCATTAGCCCCAAAGTTAATGGCCAGGAAAAGAGGGAGGGAGAGAAAGAAGGAGCAACAAACAAACATGTTTTTTCAGCATATAAATTTGAGGAAATGAAAAGGAACTAGTGGCAGTCATATATGAACATTTGCATACATCGCCCCCAATTTTGTGCCAACACTGTGTAATGCCAAGTGTGATGCCAATTTAAACGAAGGGTTTTAACTGTGTGGCAGCTCTCACCTACAACCTATCTCCCACTCCTCCCATTCAGATAGGCCATTGAGACCCCAGTGCCACAAGAAGGGAGAAAGTTTGTCAAAGAAACCTTTGTGGCCAAATAAGAGATTATGCAAAAAACAGAAAATACCCTTTTTTCCTACTCACAAAGTTATGGAAAATTCTTTATCTTTCAGCCAATGTGAAAATGTTGGCTCAATAATTAACTATATAATTACTCAAGAAGACACGTCTCTTTCGTTCTTGGGACCCAGTATTGCTTAATTTAAGTCCATTTGTTGGAATTCTTAACTGTATGGTGAAAAATAATTTAATCAATAATGTAATGTAGCAAAGTTTGTTCAATTATTTTTAAAATCATAAGATTAAAACATCGCCTGGCCCACACTGCCTCCGCTGCCCGCATTGCACAGCCCTGCCATATAGAGTGGGCTCTGCTGCTCCCACAGCACCAGCCACGGCGACTCCGGCCCCAGGGAGGGGAGTCCACCGCCAACACCCTTCGCACCTGTGACTGCAGCAGCACCGCCCCCCACACCCCCCCGCCTCCTGTGCCTGCCAAGATGAGAGTTCCGGCACCTTTTTTTTTTAAGAAAAAAAGCACTGGCTAAAACATATGAAGAACAGTTGCAGAAATTAGGTATGTCTAGTCTAGTGAAAAGAAGGACTAAGGGAGACATGATAGCAGTATTCCAATATTTGAGAGGCTGCCAGAAAGAAGAGGGGGGTCAACCTATTTTTAATGTAATCAGATAAGAAGCAATGGATGGAAACTAATCAAGGAGAAAAATAAGCTAGAACTAAGGAAAAATTTCCTGACAGAACAATCAAGCTGTGGAATGGCTTGTCTTCAGAAGTTGTGGGTGTTTCATCACTGGAGGCTTTCAAGACGAGACTGGACAGCCACTTGCCCAAAATGGTATAGGCCTAAAGCCTCTGGAAAGCTATTTCTGTAAATTAACAGGCTGCATTCATTGTTTTTGCTTTCACAACACCTAGAGCCACTCAGACCTCTGATTGCAACATTGTTGCTTTTTCTTTAGGCTAAAGTTCGGGCCAGTGTGCTGGAGGCTATTTATCTATTTACTTTTTACCTTTTGCTGCTTGTGCAATTTTATTTGGCTTTTCTATGTCTTAGAAGACTTTTGTTATAAACGGGGCTTTTTCCAGGGTTGTGTTTTCGCCCTACACAGATATAATTTGTCATCAGTAAAGTTGCTTATTTTAAATTGACTGGGTCTCTTTGCATTATAAAGAATCCTTTGTGCCTCAGTGTTCAGTTGAAAGTAATTTGAGTGTGGCAATTTTTCAGGGCAGTGAGTGTGTGAGTGAATGACCATAAGTTGAACCTGAGAGCACACATGTGGAACAAGGGTCTCTCAGTCCAAATATGGATGTGCCTTGGTATAAGGCCACACTTGGAATACTGCATCCAGTTTTGATCACCACGATGTAAAAAATATGTTGAGACTCTAGAAAGAGTACAGAGAAGAGCAACAAAGATGATTAGGGGACTGGAGACTAAAACATATAAGGAACGGCTGCTGAAATTGGGTATGTCTAGTTTAATGAAGAGAAGGGCAAGGGGGGACATGATAGCAGTGTTCCAATATCTCAGGGGTTGCCACAAAAGGGAGTCAAGCTATTTTCCAAAGCGCCCAAACGCAGGACAAGAAGCAACGGATGGAAACTAATTTACTAATATGGTGAAAATAATTTAATCAATAATGTAATGTAGCAAAGTTTGTTCAATTATCTGTACTGTATTCTATGAAAAGTTATAGCCAAATAACCAGAAAAAGGAAGCACAACTTGCTTAGGTTGATATCAGGTAGCTTTCCTTCATCTGATTATAGCCAATGAGCATGAGTGTTTGGAGAGCCAATCAGTTGTCATCTTGTTTTGGCAATGAGCCAATCAGATCACAGTAGGATTCAGTTATTGATGTCATGTATTGAAGCTGAGAGGAGGACATTTGTACATGTATTATGTGATCACTATAAAGTTGTTTGGGTTTGTGTTCTTTCATTTAGTGAGCTTGTAAAACGTAATAAAATTAAAGTAATGGTGGAAAGAGTTGACTGGTTGCCCAGAAAATCATGTAAAATAGTATTATTAAGTGAACAAGGCTACACTTATAAAGAAATTAGAAGAAAAATTGGCGGATACTTAAACAAAGGTGGCATTTCTACTGTACACTTTTCCCAAAAGGTTTCTACTGTACATGAAATCTGTATACAATATTGTTAACATCTGACCTAAATGTTGGATTGTTGCACAGTTCAAACAAGTTTAAATTTGTTTGCAAAGGTTTCACAGATCCTGTCCATGCAGCTCAGGTCAAACTCCAGGGGAGGAGAGAGAGACAAAACAAGGGAAAGGAGGCGGTCCCTTTTTATACAGGGCATGCCGAGGATTCAGTTGAAAGAGTAGATGGTCTACGCCTAATTCAGTCCCTTGAAATACATGCTTGTATCACTTCAGTTTGCAGAGTTCATTGTGATTGTTACTGAAAACTGATTGCTGAAAGGAAATGGATTGGACTGGAGCAATTGTAATATTATTACTCTTTATTCTTGCAGTTATGTTCCTTTTGAAAAAGGGCAGTTCCTGGGATAACAGCCGCCCCAATCTCCCCCCAGGACCCAGGACCATACCCATTTTGGGAAATCTGCACATGGTGGATCTGAAGAGGCCTTACAGAACAATGATGGAGGTAAATGATTAATAAGTACCATTCTTTACCAAAATTTGTTGAGATAACACAAAAATGTGATTAGTTGCTCAGATAAGTCTCATGTGTACGCTGATGTTTTTCAGTGTCTATGGAAATATTTTAAAAGTGAGATTTACCTGATATCTGAACAAGGGGTTGGACTAGAAAACCTCCAAGGTCCCTTCCAACAATCTTATTTATGTTATTCTGTTATATTTATGAATCCTGGAAGGATTATTACAAGAAAATCTTTTTTGTTGTTGTTAATGGATGTGTAGAAGTTGAGTCATGGCAACTGGTCTCTTTTTTTTCCATTTAAAACATTTGGCTGCTTATCCAAGTAGCTTCAAGTTGGTTGGTTGGGCGGGGGGACCTCATATACTATATATCCTCCAGGGAGTTTTCATTTCTCACCTAATCTGAATAAGCTCATTAGGACCCATCTAAGAGAAAGATTTTTGAGTAATGACCATTAATGACTCTCTACCTACTCCCCTGACTACCCTGGAGGACATATATGGGGTCCCCTTTATTAGATACTGGGTTTGTTGCTTCAATGACGAGACGAGGCAAGTGAGTTCAGCAAAGATCGTTTATTGCTTGCAGGATCTGAACTAAGAAACAGGGCTGCAGATGCAGCAATTTTTACCATGGCATCTAGACGGCGGCCAATAGGTTTAAAGCAACCTATAGCTGCCCTAGAGGCAGCCAATGGCTGTGCTGGAGACGGGTTGTCTGAGAAGCTGGGAGCCATTAACCAGCTTCCCTGCTTAAGCAACCTCCAAGCAATTAATCCACGTTGTGTTCCCTTAACAAGGCAAAGCCCAATACATTACACCCCTCCCCCCTAGAATGTACAAACATTATAACAACAAAAGGAAAATGATTTGAGCAATACAAATTTACAAAGGTACAACAATAATGTGCATTTACATGTTTCCATCCTGGCTAATACAGATGTTTCCTAGCTAGCAGCACAATAATGATACAGACACATTATAGCTTCATTATTTCAGAATAAAATCTTGTAGATATGCAGGTGGTTTGTGAACCCTTGTGGAATGCCTGTGGGCCCCAGGCACTTCCTGGCCTACCAGCTTGCCTGCCGGGCTGGGTAGATCAGTGTCTTTAAGTTCAAGTGAGTCTGGTTGACTCGGAAATCTTTGGCTGGCCCTTGCAGGTTGGCCCACCCCAGAGTCAGTTTGCTCGGCAGAGTTAGCACAGCGGCTGTAGTGTTCTGGTTGGCTTTCTCTGTCAGGGGACCCACGTTGCACTCCTGGGCTTTCTTCCCCTCCGGCCACCTCCCTGTTGCTCTGGCTGCTTGGACCCTCAGAGCCAATGGATTGCTCGGCCTGGCTGCTGGTTTGCAGTCCGTGGAAAGGACCTGTGACGAAGTCCTCACTTTGTAACTGTTCTGGAAAACGCTTCATAAGTTGATTGATATGGTGGCGGACAACTCGCCTGCCCTCTAGGCCCACTTCGTATGAGAGAGGGTCTGATGTTTTAGTAATCTTCCCTGGCACCCACAAGTTCCCATGCCCATAGTTCCTGGCCCACACCTCATCATCCACTTGCAGCCCCCTCACAGGTTTTGGGTGAGAGGCCTCAGCTGCCACCTGGTCTGGGTGCAGTCTATCCAGCTTTCTGATTTGGCGCCTCCCCCAGCGCAGCTCTGCTGGACTTTTCCCTGTTGCCATGCAAGGTGTGGAATGTTGGCAGAGCAAAAAGTCAGCCAGTCTGTGGTGCCAGTCCCCAGTCACTATACGCCTCAATGACTCCTTTGTGGTGTGAACAATACGTTTGGCTTGACCATTAGTAGATGGGTGAAACAGAGCCGATGTCGCATGCCTAATGAGGTTTGCTCTCAGAAACGCCTGAAATTCTGCCGCAGTAAATTGGGCCCCATTATCAGACACTACAACGTCCGGCATCCTGTGCGTGGCAGAGTTTCCTAAGCACCTGGAGGGTCCTAGCAGTAGTCATGTTTGCGATTGGTATAACTTCTAGCCATTTACAGTGGCTGTTGACCACTATAAGAAAGAGCTGTCCCTGAAAGGGCCCAGCGAAGTCTATATGTATCCTAGACCAGAGAGTGTGAGTCTCCTCTCACCTGTGAACTGGAGCGTGCGGCATTTCAGGCCTTGATTGCTGGCATGTATAACACCCATGCACCTGGGCCTCAATGGCTTTATCTAATCCTGGCCACCATAAATAGCTTCTTGCCAAGGCTTTCATGTGAACAATACCCAGATGACCTTCATGAAGTGATTGCAATACCCTGTCTCTTAGTGAGGTGGGAACTATGACCCTGTTCCCCCAAAGAATACAACCCTTGTGAGCTGAGAGCTCGTGTCTCCTCGTAAAATAGCTCTGAAACTCAGGACCTGGGCTTTTATCCAGCCACCCTGTGTGTACCCAAGATAGCACTCTACTTAGGGTCTTGTCTGCTGCTGTTTCTGCAGCAATGTCCCCCGTGTGGAGGGGAAACTCTGGCAAGTCCTGAATGGACAAAACACAGGCTGCTGCGGCCGGGTCTGGTTCGATTTGAGGCAGTGGAAGTCTGCTCAGGCCATCTGCATGGCCCACATCCTTGCCAGGTTTGTGAATTAGCTTAAAGGTATAAGCTGATAAAAAATGGACCATTTAAGCCTCCTAGGGGATAAAATGTGGGGTGTCTGTCTGTCTGTAGTGAATAACCCCAATAGCGGTTTATGGTCTCTGAAGACCGTGAAGTCCCTGCCATATAAATAGTCGTGGAATTTTTTTACTCCAGCAACTATAGCCTCTTTGTCAATTTGAGCATAATTACGCTCGGTGGAAAACAGTGTCCTTGAATAAAAAGCAATTGGAACTTGAGTTCCATCTCTCTCTAAGTGACTTAGGACTTCACCCACCCTGTATGGGGAAACATCACATGCTAAGCAAACTGGCTTTGACTCTTTGAAATGAGTGATAGTGGAACTAACGGACAGAAGGGACTTCAATTCCTGGAAACTCTTTTCATGAACTCTAGTCCACTTCCATGTAGCATTTTTATCCAAGAGCTGGTGTAGCAGCTCTGCCACTGCGGCCTTGTTAGGAAGGAACAAAATTTAGGAGGCCTAGGAATGCCTGCAGCAATCCTTTTGTTTTAGGGCTGGGTGCCATCTGAATGGCTTTTACTTTCAATTCAGCATGGTGGATGCCATCAGCATCAATGCGAAACCCTAAGAACTCAGTTGAGGGAACTTCAATACTGCACTTATTCTTTTTAAGCTTGAGGCCTGCTTTGTGCAGCCTTGAGCCTCCTTGCTAGCACCTCAGTGGACACACCGGTGATGAGCACGTAATCAAAATAGGGGCAAACCCCCGGAATGCCCTTGAGCATACATTCCATGATGCCCTGAAAAATGCCGGGGGCTACACTAAATTGCAGGTGCTTTATTTTAAATGCACCCCTGTGGGTTAAAATAGTCTGAGCCGCATATGTGGCCACATCAACAGGGAGCTGCTGGTAGGCCTGAGCCAAATCTAATTTTGCAAAAATGGTGCCACCCTGCAAAGATGCCAGGATGTGGCTTACTACCAGTACTGGGTATGCGTGCTGTTTGAGTGCACGGTTAATTGTGCATTTGTAATCTGCACAGAAGGGACGCGTTGGCTTAGTGGGTTAGGACGCTGAGCTTGTTGATCAGAAGGTCAGCAGTTTGGCGGGTTGAATCCCGAGTGCTGCGCAACATAGTGAGCGCCTGTTACTCGTCCCAGCTTCTGCCAACCTAGCAGTTCAAAAGCACATAAAAATGCAAGTAGAAAAATAGGGACCACTACAGTGGGAAGGTAACAGCATTCCGTGCACCTTCGGCATCTAGTCATGCCGGCCACATGTCCACAGAGACGTCCTTGGACAAGCGCTGGCTCTATGGCTTTGAAACGGAGATGAGCACTGGCCCCTAGAGTTGGAAACGACTAGCACGCATGTGCGGGGGAAGCTTTACCTTTACCTTTTAATCTGCACAGATTCTGACCTCCCCATTGGCTTTAAGTGGTGTTACGATTGGGGTCTCCCAATCACCCCCATCTACTGGCTGCAGTACACCCTGTTCAACAGGTTTATCTAGTTCAGCATCTATCTTGTGTTTAAGAGTAAATGGAACCGTACAAGGTTTAATCCTGACTTGCACTATGTTTGGATCTAGTTTAAATGCTATTGGTGGGCCTGTGTATGTCCCCAGAGCTGAATCAAACACATCTACAAATTCCTCGCATACTGTCGCTAGACTCGTAACTTGTGTCCGGTTGATCCCAGTTACCTGGATGCCTAGTGCATCAAACCAATCAAGCCTGATCAGGCTCGTTCGCTGACCCCCTACTACGACAACATCCAGGAGCCCCCAAAACCCCTTAAATTTAATGGCTAGTGTGGCCTCACCCTTGACTGCGACTCTGGCATTCTGAAAATCAGTTAGTACAATATCAGATGGCCTCAGCTTGGCCCATCTTTTACTGCGACTACAAACGAAATTAAATGTTTCAAGGGAAATAATAGAAATGGCGGACCCCGTGTCCAGCTCCATCTTGCAGGGGACCCCTTGCAGCTTCACCTGAAGTCTATACTTTGGCTTAATTGGACGGCGAGCCCTGTTACGGCAAATGCTTTTGTGGCTGGAGCAAAACCCCATGCTATATGGTCCCGGGGCCCCGGTACCTCTCCTGGTCAGAGCTTCCGACTGGCGATTCGATAGCCAGTCCCTCTGGTGACCTCTGCAGACAGATGCTATGTGGCCCATCTTTCCGCAGGCCCGGCACATGGCTGTCAGGAACCTACAGTCCAAGCGTTGGTGGCAGCCGCCACAACCTGGGCATCTAAGTAAGGGATCTGCCCCATGTTGCTTGTCGCTGCGACGCTATTGGTTGTGGTGTCTGTGTAGCTTGTTGACTTCTGTGTCTTCTTCGGATCCTTCTGTGTGTTTGGCATCCTTGTGTAGTTTTGGCGGGCCGCATGGCTCGTACGGCCCCGCCGGCAGCTTCGTCCGCCATGACTTCCTTCAGCGTGTCTGGGAATGACAGAGTCTCTTTTGCAAAGAGCTTTTGCTGTAGCTCTCAGTTTCGGAGACCGCAGACAAACTGGTCTCATAGCCTCTCCTCGATGTTGGAGAACTGGCACAGGTGTGTGGCCTGCCTCAAGGCCGCAATGAACTCGGATGCAGTTTCACCTGGTTGCTGGACTCTGCTCAAATGCATAGCGCCAAGCAATTACCAACAGCTTGGGCTAAAAGTGGTCTCCGAGCTTCTTCTTCAAGTCCGCAAATTATATGGACTCCAATGGCGTTGGCACGAACAGGTTCTCCGCTATGTCGAACGTTGCTGGGCCACACACACAGAGGAGCGTGGCAGCCTTCAGTCCGTCCTCAGCGACCTGGTTCACTTGAAGGTAATTCTTGACCCTAGACAGGTACGAGGACCACCCTTCTGGCTTAGTTATGTTGAATTCTTCCAGCTTTCTGACCTTGGCCATTTCTGCTGGTCTTTGTGGATGGTGCTCGGCGTCTTCGAATCCTGCTCCTCCGTTGCCCAGGGACTGGTCCATTGGGTGTGTGGTTGCTAGCATGGCTGTGCTAGTCGACTGTAGGGGGGGAATTGCTTTCCCCGCCAGGTGTGCGCTGCCTCTCCCCTAGTGACTCTTCAGCTCAGTTGGAGGAGCAGGATCCCACCTTCGTCGCCAGTATTAGATACTGGGTTCATTGCTTCAATGACGAGACTGTATTATATGTGTATAGTTCATTAAGCGTTTCATAACTTAAGGTTAAGTGCGCTGACAGCCGGCCATGAGGTAAAGCGTTTGACAGCCGAGCACGAGGGAGTTTTGACAGCTGTCAAAACTCCCGACTTACGCAGGCGCACTGGATGACAGCTCGCGGCTGTCAAAGCAACACATGCCGCCAGCACGAGGAGCCGAGCTGTCAGGCGTTCCGCTGAGCTGATTGGAGGAGAAGCGAAGCGGGAAAAAGACCGGCCGGTGATTGGACCAGACGACCAGCGCCAGACTATAAAAAGCCGAAAGGCTCCTGTTATTGTTCGCTCTGTTCTAATAAATCTGTTAACGTTACCAGCTGTCTTGAGTGGTCTGTTCCAGCCACTTCACTGGCGACGAAGGTGGGATCCGCTTCCAGAGCTGAAGTCACGGCCAGGAAGAGTCCTTGGCCGGCAGAGCGAGTCACTGGAAGTTTTCACTTCCACAGCGAAGCGGACCACCGAACCCAGACAGCATGGCAAATTTCGGACGAGTGAGGGAATTCGACACTCACCACCCCGAGCGATGGGAGTCGCATCTGGGGCAGGTCGAGGGGTTCCTCCTCGTCAGCAAAATAACAGATGACAGAGCCAAAGCAGCAGCACTTCTATACATCAGCGGTCCACCCGTCTACGATGCTGCTGTCGGGCTATTCAGCCCCGTACCGATCAGAGAGGTTCCATATTCCGAACTCGTCGACCGGCTCAGCAAGCACTACATGCCGGCCCGCTCAGAACTGTACTGGCGGGTACAGTTCGCTCAGCGAAGGCAGCGGCCGGATGAAGCCGCAAACGACTTCATCGCGGGAGTCCGACACGCTGCGCGGAGCTGCAACTTCCCAGACTTAGAAGACCGGATCCGGGACCAAGTGGTCATCGGCCTGAGAGACGAACGCCTCAAGAAAAAAATCACATCAAAGCCGGAGATGACACTCGCCGAGGTCTCCCGAGAGATCTTGGCGTATGAAGATAACCACAAGAAGTCCCTCAACCGAACAGCAATGGAACCTCAAGGCAGCGTCCATCAGGACGAAGCATCTTTCAGCGACGAAGAGTCCATAGATCTGACAGACACCGACGCGATACAACGCCGAATGGAGAGAAGGCAATATAGACGAAGTGACAACAATGAGCGTCCCAAACCAAGAAACTTCACCTCAGCTCTAAGAGAACAACGGAACTCCTGCGCCAGCTGTGGGGGCAACCATGCCCGGGCAAATTGCCGGTTCCGGAGTGCTAAATGCCATAATTGCGGCAAGACCGGCCACATTAAACCCGTCTGCAGAGGCCGTCCCCGTGACAACCTGCATGAAGTGGAGGCGACCCCCCCAGGTACGATCACCCACCGAGCCAGTAAGGGGAAGCCCCCAGAGGTATTAGTGGAGACAGTAGGGGAGGTGCACAACTTGAGCCCTAAGGTAAAAATTAAAACTAAGCTACAGGGAGTTTTTTGTGACATGGAGGTGGACTCAGGTTCAGCGGTAACCCTAATTTCGTTAAAAACGTTTAGGGAAATCTGCAGGCGCAGTAAAAAAAACAATACCGTTAGAAACCCCACAGGTTCAGTTAGCAGACTACCAGAAAACACCGATCCAACTTAAAGGCAAGGCTAGGGTCTGGGTAGAGTACAAAAAGTTCAAGGGACCTCTAGAAGTATTAGTCACCCAAGGGGATCGCACTAATCTAATAGGGTTAAACTGGTTCAGCCCCTTAGGAATTGCCATTACCGGCGTCAATGCAGTACAAACTTCAAACCTCGAGGCCGTCTGCAGAAAATATGCAGACGTTTTTGACGGTTCCTTAGGTAAATATACAGGCCCTCCCATCGCTCTTAACTTAAACCCCGCCATACAACCTATCAAAATTAGGGCCAGGAGGGTTCCCTTCGCTCTCAAACAAAAAATTGACGACAAACTGGAAGCCATTCAAGCAGCCCCCAGCCCCAAAAACAAACAGGAACTACAGGCGTTTTTAGGACTATTAAATTTTTATCACGCCTTCCTTCCCCACAAGGCTACCATTGCAGAGCCGCTGCATAGGTTATTAGACAAGGGAAGCCCCTGGACCTGGGCAAAAGTGCATGAGAATAGTTTTCAGTCACTTAAGGCCATCATTTGTAAAAGCTCCACTATCACCTTATTCCAGGAGGACGCCCCTATCTGCATCGCGTGCGATGCGTCCCCATACGGAATAGGAGCCGTCTTGAGCCACCTGGACCAGGACGACACTCAAAGACCCATCGCATTTTATTCCCGGACCCTAACTAAAACAGAAAGAAATTATGCTCAAATTGATAGGGAAGCTTTAGCCATCGTCGCCGGGGTTAAAAAATTTCATGACTATCTGTATGGCAGACCCTTCACTATATTCACTGATCACAAACCCCTATTAG
Source organism: Vipera berus (assembly GCF_964194415.1). Taxonomy (NCBI): domain Eukaryota; kingdom Metazoa; phylum Chordata; class Lepidosauria; order Squamata; family Viperidae; genus Vipera; species Vipera berus. The sequence continues at coordinate 193,346,734 of NC_138202.1, read as the reverse complement.
GCATATTCACCTGGGACAAAACTACCCCACAAATATTGTCTCCGAGAATCCTACGCTGGTCAACCTTTTTATCAGCATACTCCTACAAATTAGTATACAAGCCAGGCAGGGAACTAGGACATGCAGACTGTCTAAGCAGGCTCCCTATACAACGCCACGACCCAGATCCAGCCCCCGCCGGCAACGTATTGGCTATCAATGAATTACCAGAATTCCCCCTAACAGCAAAAATCATTGCTGATAACTCAGCAAAAGATAAAACACTCAGCAGGGTCCTGCAATGGGTCACAACAGGATGGCCACACAAATGCCCAGAGGAAACGTTCCGCCCTTTTTTTTCAAAACAACTAGAACTAACCTCCCACTTAGGCTGCCTACTATGGGGAAATAGAGTGGTGATACCACACATAAACATACAGCAAACGTTAAAAACCCTGCACGAAGGGCACCCGGGGATGGTAAAAATGAAGCTACTTGCCAGAAGTTATGTATGGTGGCCAGGAATCGATAAGGACATAGAACAACACGTAGGGGGATGCTATACTTGTCAATTAACGAGAAGCGAACCACCCCAGGCCCCAGTCCATAAATGGGAAACAACAAAAAACCCATGGTCCCGTATCCACCTAGATTTTGCGGGACCAATCCATGGGCAGAATTTCTTAATAATTGTAGATAGCTTTTCTAAATGGCTCGAGGTGATACCCCTAAATAAAATAACAACATACTCCACTATACAAGCACTTAGAAAAGTTTTCGCAACCCATGGCCTCCCAGACGTCATAGTTTCAGATAACGGGCCACAATTCACCTCTCGTGAATTTCAGATGTTCGCTTCGAGGAACTGTATTAGACTAGTGACGTCAGCGCCCTTCCACCCATCGTCCAATGGCATGGCAGAAATTATGGTGAGGTCAACTAAAGAGGCACTTAAAAAATTCATAAAAGGGAACTGGCACCGACGCCTCAGCCAATTCCTCCTTGCCCAACACACCACACCCGGCACCACCACAGGAAAATCACCAGCGGAGCTACGATGGGGAAGGAGGCTAATAACGAGATTAGACAGACTGCATCCTGATAGAACCACTAATGACCAAGAACTTCCACTACCCGCACCGCGAACCTTCACCCCAGGCCAAATCATCTGGGCACGAAATTACACAGGCAACCAAAAATGGATTCAAGGGGTCATAATAAAGCAAACCGGACCCATCTCATACTTAATTCATTCAGACACACATGGCCAACTACGGCGACATGTAGACCAACTACGAATCCGCAAGCCACAAAACACACCCCCACCATCTCAGCAACCCCCTTTACCCCCCTTCATACCAAGTATTCCGCCAACCGATGAGCCCCAGCCACAACAACCGCAGGAAGAAGGAGAACTCGGAAATGAGGCTATCCCACGACGGTCCAGCCGATTGAGGAAACCACCAGGTTACTTACAGGACTATGAATGGGAAGGAAGCAACAAACAAACACACGGGGGTGGAAACGATCCTGGGGAAGGGTAAGGGGTGTATTATATGTGTATAGTTCATTAAGCGTTTCATAACTTAAGGTTAAGTGCGCTGACAGCCGGCCATGAGGTAAAGCGTTTGACAGCCGAGCACGAGGGAGTTTTGACAGCTGTCAAAACTCCCGACTTACGCAGGCGCACTGGATGACAGCTCGCGGCTGTCAAAGCAACACATGCCGCCAGCACGAGGAGCCGAGCTGTCAGGCGTTCCGCTGAGCTGATTGGAGGAGAAGCGAAGCGGGAAAAAGACCGGCCGGTGATTGGACCAGACGACCAGCGCCAGACTATAAAAAGCCGAAAGGCTCCTGTTATTGTTCGCTCTGTTCTAATAAATCTGTTAACGTTACCAGCTGTCTTGAGTGGTCTGTTCCAGCCACTTCAGAGACGAGGCGAGTGAGTTCAGCAAAGATCATTGTTTATTGCTTACAGGATCTGAACTGAGAAACAGGGCTGCAAATGCAGCAATTTATACCATGGCCTCTAGGTGACGGCCAATAGGTTTAAAGCAACCTATTGCCGCCGTAGAGGCAGCCAATGGCAGCACTGGAGACGGGTTGTCTGAGGAGCTGGGAGCCATTAGCCAGCTTCCCTTCTTAAGCAACCTTCCAGCAATTAACCCACATGGTGTTCCCTTAACACGACAAAGCCCAATACATTACACCCTTCCCCGACTTGCTCAGACTGAACAAGCTACTTGGATAAGCAGCCAAACATTTCAAAACAAAAAAGAAAAGAAGTCCAGGTGCCATGATTAAACTTTCAGACCACTCTACCTGGATGACTGTGAATTTTCACTGACATTTGTTAATAGATATAAAATTTTGTGATTGTTCATTCAGATTTGCAGAGCTGTTTCAAAACCCACGAAATACACTGCTAAGCTGAATGGTTTCATATAAGTTCTTAGAGGCACTCCTATGTTTTAAGCAGAGTTCTAAGTAATTAAAATACTTTCTGCAGGGAGCAGCATTAAATGCAAGATTTTCTTACAGCTTTTTAAGAAGAGGAGTGGGCTATTTTTCCTGATTTCCAGAGTCATTTATGAAAATATATTTTAATTTCTTTCCTTAAGGAATTCCCATGACCGTCTTCAGAAACAAGAGGCACAATTGGAAGTTTCTGTATAATCCTTTCAACAACTGGATAGAGTCTCTTTTAACTAAAATTCAACTGTATATCCAGCACTAAAGGCTTCAAGGCAGCTGTGCAAAATGCTGGAATATATCTCTTGCACAGGCTTCATCTTCATACAGAGTCCTACATAGTTAATCCCTTTATGAAAATGTTTATGAGAAAAATTTATCAGTTTGACATGGTTATTTGGTGTGCAAGAACCCTCTTATTACATAAGGGTCATTTTGATTGTACACACACATACAAACATACATACAAACAAACACAATGTAGTAAATGAAAATTAAAAATCATAAAAATACATAATGTTGTTGTTAGCTGCGAAGTCGTGTCCGACCCATGGACAATGTTCCTCCAGGCCTTCCTATCCTCTACCATCTTCTGGAGTCCATTTAAGCTCACACCTACTGCATCAGTGACTCCATCCAGCCACCTCTTTCTCTGTCATCCCTCTTGCCCTCAATCTTTCCCAGCATGAGGCTCTTCTCCAGTGAGTCCTTCCTTCTCATTAGGTGGCCAAAGTATTTGAGTTTTAGCTTCAGGATCTGGCCTTCTAAAAAGCAGTCAGGGTTGATTTCCTCTAGGACTGACCGGTTTGATTGCCTTGCAGTCCAAGGGATTCACAGGAGTCTTCTCCAACACCATAGTTCAAAGGCCTCAATTCTTTGGTGCTCAGCCTTTCTTATGGTCCAACTTTCACTGCCATACATTGCAACTGGGAAGACTATACGCCTTGACTATACGCACTTTTGTTGACAGGGTGATGTTTCTGCTTTTTAGTGTGCTGTCTAGATTTGCCATGGCTTTCCTCCCCAGGAGCAAGGGTCTTTTAATTTCTTGGCTGCAGTCCCCCTCTGCGGTAATCTTATAACCCAGGAAAATAAAATCTGTCACTACCTCCATTTCTTCCCCATCTATTTGCCAGGAATTGAGAGGGCCGGATGCCATGATCTTGGTTTTCTTAATGTTAAGTTTCAACCCAACTTTTGCACTCTCCTTCTTCACCCACAACAAGAGGCTCTTTAGTTCCTCTTCACTTTCTGCCATTAGAGTGGTATCATCTGCATATCTTAGGTTGTTGATATTTCTCCCAGCAATCCTAATTCCAACTTTTGATTCATCTAGCCCTGCCTTTCTCATGATGTGCTCTGCATATAAGTTAAATAGGCAGGGCAACAGTATACAGCCTTGCCGGACTCCTTTCCCAATTTTGAACCAATCAGTGGTTCAGTGTCCAGTTCTCACTGTTGCTTCTTGGCCCCCATATAGGTTTCTCAAGAGACAAATAAGATGGTCTGGTACGCCCATCTCTTTAAGAACTTGCCACAGTTTGTTGTGATCCACACAATCAAAAGCTTTAGCATAGTCAATGAAGCAGAAGTAGATGTTTTTCTGGAACTCTCTAGCTTTCTCCATGAAACAGTGTATGTTGGCAATTTGATCTCTAGTTCCTCTGCCTCTTCTAAATCCTGCCTGTACTTCTGGTAGTTCTCGATCCACATACTGCTGGAGTCTAGCTTGTAGGATTTTAAGCATAACTTTACTAGCATGAGAAATGAGTGCAATGGTGTGGTAGTTTGAACATTCTTTGGCACTGCCTTTCTTTGGAATTGGAATGTAAACTGATCTTTTCCAATCCTGTGGCCACTGTTGAGTTTTCCAAATTTGCTGGCAAATTGAGTATAGCACTTTTACTGCATCGTCTTTTAAGATTTTGAATAGCTCAGCTGGAATACTGTCACCTCCACTAGCTTTGTTGTTGCTCAGCTTTTCTAACGCCCACTTCACTTCACATTCTAGGATGTCTGGCTCGAGGCCAGTGACCACCTCATCGTGATTATCAGGGACGTTAAGTTCATTCTTGTATAGTTCTTCTGTGTAATTTTGCCACCTCTTCTTAATCTCTTCTGCCTCTGTGAGGTCCCTGCCATTTTGGTCCTTTATCATGCCCATTTTTACATTAAACGTTCCCTTCATCTCTCCAATTTTCTTGAAAAGATCTCTGGTCCTCCCTATTCTATTGTTTTCTTCTATTTCTTTGCACTGTTCATTTAAGAAGGCATTCTTATCTCTTCTAGCTATTCTCTGGAATTCTGCATTCAATTGGGCATATCTTTCTTTTTCTCCCTTGCCTTTCACTTCCCTACTTTCTTCAGCTATTTGAAAAGCTTCCTCAGACAGCCATTTTGCTTTCTTGCATTTCTTTTTCTTTGGGATGGTTTTGGTTGCTACCTCTTGTACAATATTGCGAACCTCTGTCCATAGTTCTTCAGGCACTCTGTCTATCAGATCTAATTCCTTAAATCTATTTGTCACACTCTACTGTATATTCAACAGGGATATGATTTAATTCATACCTGAGTGGCCTAGTGCTTTTCCCTACTTTCTTCAGTTTAAGCCTAAACTTTGCAATGAGAAGCTCATGGTCTGAGCCACAGTCAGCTCCTGGTCTTGTTTTTACTGACTGTATAGAGCTTCTCCATCTTTGGCTGCAGAGCATATAGTCAATCTGATTTCTGTGTTCACCATCTGGTGATGTCCATGTGTAAAGCCGTCTCTTGGGTTGTTGGAAAAGAGTTTTTGCTATGACCATCGTATTCTCTTGACAAAATTCTATCAGCCTGTGCCCTGCTTCATTTTGTACTCCAAGGCCAAACTTGCCTGTTATTCTGGTTATCTTTTGGCTTCCTACTTTAGCATTCCAATCCCCTATTTATTTATTTATTTATTTATTTATTTATTTATTTATTTATTTATTTATTTATTTATTTATTTATTTGTTTGTTTTTATAAACCGCCCTTCTCCCGAGGGACTCGGGGCGGTGTACAGAGTAAGATAGGCAACAAAATGAAACAGTATTGAAAAACAATAATCAAAACAAAACAAACTGGGACCCCAATTAGAGCTATCAGAGCTATCAGGCCAGGCCGGACTGCTGGAATAGGTAAGTCTTTAAGTCGCGCCGGAAGGTGCGGAGGTCGGGGGCCATCCGGATTTCAGTTGGTAAGCAGTTCCAGAGGGCTGGCGCACCCACTGAGAATGCCCTCCCCCTGGGCGCCACCAGCCGACATTCCTTGAGCGGTGGCACCCTGAGGAGGCCCTCTCTGTGGGAGCGCACAGGGCGGTGGGGTGTTGACATTGGCAGAAGGTGCTCCCGTAGGTAGTCCGGACCCATGCCATGTAGGGCTTTGTATGTCATTGTTAGCACCTTGAACTTCACACGGAAGGCAACCGGAAGCCAGTGCAGCGCACGGAGGAGAGGTGTGATATGGGAGTATCGGGAGGCTCCCAAAAGTGTCCGTGCCGCTGCACTTTGCACCAGTTGAAGCTTCCGAGTGGATCTCAAGGGCAGCCCCATGTAGAGAGCGTTACAGTAGTCTAGGCGAGAGGTCACAAGGGCATGGGTGACTGTACGTAAGGCATCCAGGTCCAGATAAGGCCATAGTTGGCGCACCAATCGAACCCGGGAGAAGGCCCCCTTGGTCACAGCTCCTATGTGATCTTCCAGGGAGAGCTGTGAGTCTAGGAGGACACCCAGGTTGTGGGCCCTATCAACAGGGGGTAGTAACTTGTCCCCGATGTTAAGGGATGGAATGCTCTGAGTATCCTGGCTTGCCGGTACGTACAGCCATTCAGTCTTGTCTGGGTTCAGTTGAAGCCTGTTCCTCCCCATCCATTCCCAGACCGCTTTCAGGCAGCGGGACATCATGTCGAGGGCATCACTGATGTTGTTTGGAGTTGAGATGAAAAGCTGGGTGTCATCAGCATACTGATGGTACCCTACTCCAAAGCTGCGAATGATCTCACCCAGCGGTTTCATGTAGATGTTGAACAGGAGAGGCGAGAGGACCGACCCCTGAGGGACTCCGCAAACGAGAGGCCTCGGGGTTGACCTCTGTCCCCCTGCCAGCACCAACTGTGAGCGACCCTGGAGAAAGGAGGAGAACCAACGCAGAACCGTGCCTCCCACTCCCAGTCCCCTGAGGCGTCGCAGCAAGATACCATGTTCGATGGTATCGAAAGCCGCCGAAAGGTCTAATAAGACTAGGACAGAGGAATGGCCCCTGTCCCGGGCTCTCCAGAGATCATTCATCAGAGCGACCAATGCCATCTCCGTGCTGTAGCCCGGCCTGAAACCCGATTGGTACGGGTCTAGATAAACTGCTTCATCCAGGACCTGAGGAAGTTGGTGCGCCACCACGCTCTCAACAACCTTCGCAAGGAAGCGAAGATTGGAGACTGGACGAAAGTTATTCAATGAGGATGGGTCCAAGGTGGGCTTCTTGAGGAGAGGTCTCACCACCGCCTCCTTCAAGGCGGTGGGGAAGTGACCCTCACTCAGAGAAGCAGAGATGACCGCCAGGAACCAGCCTCGTGTCCCCTCTCGAGCTGCATAAGCCAGCCAGGAAGGGCACGGGTCCAGTAAGCATGTGGAGGAGCTCAACCTCCTCATAATCCTGTCCACTTCCTTAGGAGTCACAGGATCAAATTCCTCCCAGATGATGTCGACAAGACTGTCCATGTCTTGTTCTTCCAACTCAGCCCAGTTGGAGTCCAGGCCGGTTTGAATCCGAGCAATTTTATCCAGCCGGTATTGACCGAATTCCTCGGCTCGACCCTGCAAGGGTTCCTCCCTCACCTCTTGGTTCATTAGGGAGCGAGTCACCCTGAACAAGGCAGCCGGGCGATTATCTGCGGACGCGATGAGGGTGGAAAAGTAGTTGGATTTTGCCACCCTTATCGCAGCGAGATAAGACCTGGTGAGGATTCTTAATCGCAATCGGTCGGATTCGGATCGACTGGATCTCCAACGGCTCTCTAGGCCCCGTCTCCGACGCTTCATCTCCCGGAGCTCCGCGGTGAACCATGGGGCTCGCTGGGATCTGCGCCGGGTCAGAGGCCGCAAGGGTACAACTCGGTCCAGAGCCTCTGTGGCTGCCTTTTCCCAGGCTTCCACTAAGGCATCCGCCGAGCTGTGAGCAGGGAGTGCATGTGCGTCCCCAAGCGCTGCCTGGAACCTATCAGGGTCCATTAGGCGCCTAGGGCGATACCATCTGGTTGGCACCGTGCACCCACGGCGGGGGGTGGCAAAGGGGAAGTCTAGCCGCAGGAGGTGGTGATCGGTCCATGACAGGGGCGTAACAGTCGTGGCACCCCCACCGATATCATCACGCCACCGTCCAGACAAGAACACCAAGTCTGGGGTGTGGCCTCTCTCATGAGTCGGTCCAGAAATTATTTGCGACAGGTCCATGGCCGCCATGGAAGCCATGAACTCCCGAGCCAGTTCGGACGATCCTCCCAGGGACGGTAGGTTAAAGTCGCCCAAGACCATGAGTTTTGGGAATTCAACCACCAACCCTGAGAGGACATCGAGTAGCTCGGGCAGGGCTGCCGCTGCACGATTAGGTGGTAGGTACGCCAGCAGCAGGCCCAACTGCGCCCCCGGGCCGTATCTCAGTAGGAGAGACTCACACCCGACCATCTGAGGGACGGTGGTCTCTCGCAGGCTAAGGGATTCCCTGATGATAACTGCCACTCCCCCGCCCCTCCCATGGGTCCGAGGCTGGTGCAGCACCTGGAAACCGTGATGCAAGCCGTGATGCATCACGGTTTCCAGGTGATGCAAGCCAGGTCCGCATGCTCGCTCTCCACTAGGTCACGAACGAGGTGAGCCTTGTTAGCTATGGACCTGGCATTCAGGTAGACCAGCCTTAGCATAGGAGGCTGCACACCTTCGCTCCCGGGTCCTCCGGGGAAGTACAGAGGGTCGGAGCGTCTCACCGCTTGTACAGAGCGGAGATGACACTCCCGGTGACGATACGGCCCTCTGTTTGTGCACCTTCTGCCGTTCCCCACCATCCTGGGAATAGGCTGTTCGTCAGTACGCCACTGGGTATTATCGGCGACTGGTCCTCGTTTTTCACCATCGCGAATGGTCGTAGGCCTGGCCTGCATTAATGATGATAAGGACATCATTTTTGGGTGTTAGTTCTATAAGGTGCTGTAGGGCTTCATAGAACCGGTCAATTTCATCCTCTTCAGCACTGGTGGTTGGGGCATAGACTTGGACTACTGCGATATTGAATGGTTTGCCTTGGATTCAAACTGAGATCATTCTGTCATTTTGAGGATTGTATCCCAGTATTGCTTTTCCTACTCTTTTATTGACTATGAAGGCTACTCCAATTCTTCTGAGGGATTCTTGCCCGCAGTAGTATACTTGATGGTCATCTGAATTAAATTCACCCATTCCTGTCTTTTAGTTCACTGATACCTAAGATGTCGATGTTCAGTCTTGTCATCTCTTGTTTGACCACGTCCAGCTTTCCTTGATTCATGGATCTTACATTCCAGGTTCCTATGGAGAAAAAATCTTTACAGCATCAGACTTTCCTTTCACCACCAGACACATCCCCAGCTGAGCATCCTTTCGGCTTTGGCCCAGTCGCTTCATTTTTTCTGGCGCTACTAGTACTAGCCCTCTGCTCTTCCCCAGTAGCATATTGGACGCCTTCCGACCTGAGGGGCTCATCTTCCAGCGTCATATCGTTTTGCCTTTTGGTACTGTCCATAGGGTTTTCATGGCAAAGATACTGGAGTGGGTTGCCATTTCCTTCTCCAGTAGATCACATTTTGTCAGAACTCTCTGCTATGACCTTTCCATCTTGGGTGGCCCAGCATGGCATAGCTCATAGCTTCATTGAATTACACAAGCCCCTTCGCCACGACAAGGCAGTAATCCATGAAGGGGAAATACATCATAACATGCCATAAAGCAAAAACAGAAAATAACATGATCTCATCGTTGGAACTGTGAGAAATGATAACTTAATCAAAATTCTGCACATGATCACTTATTAAATATTGATCAAAATGGTCTCTTGTTTTTCATCTGTTGAATTTCAGTTGTCCAAAAAATATGGCCCCATTTTCCGCATCAGACTGGGATTCCAGGAGATGGTGGTGCTGACTGGCTATGAGACGGTGAAAGAGGCTCTAGTGAACCAGGCAGATGCATTTGCAGAAAGAGCTTTCGTCCCCTTTTTGGAGGTTTATTCAAAGGGCTTTGGTGAGTTGTTTCATTCTGGATCATAGGTGACAATCATTTCAGATGTATAATCGGTATGCTGTAGAACTTTTCACCCGAACTTTTCCTGGGCAATAACCTCAAAGAACCAGGAAAGCTTCCGCCAATTAAAACTAGAGAAAAATATTTATTTTGCTATTTGTCCTGATCTGTTAATTGAGGGAACTAGAGAATAAAAAGTAACAGCAAAATTCTAATAAAAACATTTTGCCCCCTCCACACACAAACACACACACACATACTCAACAGCTTTGATTTCGTTTCTTTGAAAATTTGGGTCTAAAGGGTCCCAATGTTATGCACATATTTCTCTGTATTTTTCTCCTTATAGTTATCCATAGTTATCCATTCCTTTCCTTTGTGCAATGTTTCTGTCAATTTCTCTTCCCTTATACATCTTTCCATCTTAACCTTGATGGAAACTGGTAATTTACAGAGCTAGTTCTTAGTCTTCAGTTAGTTATGGAAATGGCTGATGTGCATAATGGAGTACGGGCTGTTTTCCCCAAAAGTCCCATTTAGATCATCTCTGGCCACCTCTCCTGGCAAGAGGCACCTGGGTATTTTACTTCATTTGTTTGTTTGTTTTTTACCTTTTTGAACTGTTTATCTCCCTTGGGAAGGACTCTAGGCAGCGTACAATAAAATTGTTAAAATAGAAAAACAACATATGGAAATTAAAAATGTAGGAAATTTAGAATTTAAAGTGAGGCAAGGATGACTAAAATCTGTTAAAAATTAGTTTTAAAACACCAAAGGGAGAGTTCTTGGAGGGGTCAACCAATTTAAACGTTTGACTGCAACATTTCCTCATCATAAGCATCATCTGCATTTCTTTTCTTAGCTATCACTTTCCATTATTTTTTAAATTAAATTTTCATTAAATTTCAAAGTCAAACATTAAAATACAAAATAACACAAAAGGGAAAAGGGAATAACAATGCAAATTAAATGTGACAGAAAAAATGCAACAAACAAATGTATAACATAGATGATCTCCAGCTTTTTTTTGGTCCAGAGAAAATAATCAGAACAACCTCTCTCTAAATTTAAACAAATAATACCAATAACTTAAAATCTCAATAATCCACACTCTAAAGTGCCAATAAACTAGTCTTCTCTTAACTTTAATCTAATTGATATTAAATCATCAAATATATACATAAAACCTTATATTTAATGAAGAGAAGGACTAGGGGTCACATGATAGCAGTGTTCCAATATCTCAGGGGCTGCCACAAAGAAGAGGGAGTCAAGCTAATCCCCAAAGCGCCTGAAGGCAGGACAAGAAGCAACAGATGGAAACTAATCAAGGGGAGAACCAACCCACCAGGAGAAATTTCCTGACAGTGCGAACAATTAACCAGTGGTAATGTTTCCAGCACAGAAGAAAGTGACACATTAAGCACTTGTTGACCTGACAAAAAAATTTTTTGTTTCCACTCAAATTTTGTTTTTTTTCATCATGCAGCACATAAGGTCCAACTACTATAGATTTAACTCCTTGGATTTTCACTTCTGCAGCTACTAATCTATCTTGATTATCTTTCAACAAAGGACATGGCTTCCTCCTCAGGGTGCCTCCAGTTAGGGAATGTCGACTGGTGGCCCCCAGGGGGAGGGCCTTCTCTGTGGGTGCCCCGGCACTATGGAACCAACTGCCGGTTGAGCTCCGGATAGCATCGGACCTCCGATCCTTCCGTCGCGGGTTGAAGACCCACTTGTTCGAGTTAGCTGGTCTGGCCTGAAGGGGAATATGGGTTTTCTAATTGGTTTTATTATTTTACTATTGCTGTATTTTAATTGGGCATGGTTTAATTCTCTTTTAATTTTTGTATACCTATTTATATATGCCCTGTGAACCGCCCTGAGTCCCTAGGGAGAAGGGCGGTATAGAAATCCAATAAATGAAATGAAATGAAATTGTTATTTAATATATAAAAGAACTACATTAGTCTTTTTAGAATTTGCTGATGTAAATTCTTCCCCTAAAGATTTGTTAAATAAATATTTTACATCTCTCTTTTGTATATCAGTCTCTTGCAAGCATGTCCAAATTTCACAAATTTCAAATTTCACAAATAATGAATTTTTCTTTCTCTTAAGACTCTTTTAAGTCTTCAACAACAAATTTTTCTCTGAGCACCAAAAGGGCCTCTCTTTCCAATTCTACATTTCTCATTCCAATTTTGGTTTCCAAAGAGTCCATTCTGTCATTAGTTTCGTTTATATATCCAATAATCTTGTCCATCTTCGAATCCAATTTCTTTTTTCTTGTTGCCTAAAGTTTCAAATCTAGCATCCTAGATTCAATAACTTTTACAACAAATTATGAATTCTTCAAAAACTGCTTTAATATAAAATTTTCCATATGGGTATCTTTGGTTTTTCCTGGGGACTATTATAAAAGCAATAAGAAACAAAACCTTTTTTAAAAAAATATTTTAAAAAAGAGACAAAGCTTTATTTGCCAATAAAAAATAAGACAAGAACTCCCTGTCAGAACCCACCTCAATCCACATCTTAGGAAATAAGGACTCTTGGATGCAAGTTTGTCCAAAAGGAAAATGTTTACTAGGATGGAATCGATTGTGGCAATACAAGACGGAATCTAACAAAGTTACATTTCAATCCTATATAAAGCATTCCCATTTCAGCCCCCTCCCCTCATCCATTTTGTCAGGCTCCCATCATTTGCTTAGGTGTCAGGCCCCTTCCGTGGGAAAGGGAACTCTCCTTGTTTTTATTGTTATTGCTTCTTCCTTTTCAGTTGTAAATAAAGATGCTATCCAGATCTGTGTCTCCCCCTCCCTCCCCCAGTTCAAACGTTTCCCTGTTGTTTGAAGATCGCCTTAAGTAACCATCCCCCCCCCCTCGGAGAGATGGCAGAATCCCCAGAATAAGCACAATGTTCTACCTATACATTTATGAAATGTGATATAAATGGATTCTTACACTCCCTCTCTTGACCAACAGCTAATTTACAGCTGCTCAGTAAGGACAATGTATGTAAATTTCAAAAGAAATGCAAAAAGCGGTAAATTACATTTATCTTCCTTAGCCACTCTGCATATTGAAAAATAAAAAAAAATAACTTTCACAGAGAATAAATAAAAGAAAGGAAGTTAAGCTTAGAATTTCAAATGTAGATTCTCCAACCAACCCCCCAAAAATTTCAAATTTATCAATCCACACAACTTCAATCCCCAATTAAATAGTCCCTGAACATTCACATTTCTTTTCTAATTATTACAATTCTATATTCCTTACTAAAGTCATAACAAAAATAGTTTCCAAACTACTGATTTATTCCAAGAAGAAAAATTAACTCTGTGCTAAAAGAAAGCCTCTGTCTAAAACTAAACAAAAAAGAGAAATGCTTATAAATTAGAGTGTTGGCCCTAGAGTCCTTTATGAGGTTATGATTACTCTTCCTCTCAGCTGTTTACTCTGTTGTTCTGAAATTTAAGTCTGCATATTTCTTTAACATCATGGCTTTGACTGGAAGGGAGAGAGATAAATTCCTTTCCTCTAGGAAGATGGAGGGAGACTGAATGGATTTATTACAGTTAACTGGCAACTACTTCTGCTTACACTTTGATCAGATCTACTCTGGAGACTGAGTCTGCTATATTTAATCAAACAACAATTGACAAGAGATGGTATTAAAAAAAACATGGATATTTGACCCAGGACAATCTATTTATAACTTTTGGGATGATTTGGGATAGATTAGATGCTGTGGTAAATTTTCTACAAGTGGATTACAATAACAGCTTGTTAACAGAGAGTTTTGAAACTGTAATTTTGTTTTGTTTCACTATCATTGTTCTTCCTAATAACTGCTTTGTCATTAATATAACATATAGAAGACAGGCCAATAAGTTGCAAATAGATTTAGTAGCTTAAAAATTTTAGGAGGGTCTGCTTTGCAAGAGATGGGAACAAATGTTGAAGTAATATATTAATCAATATCCAACTAGAGGGATATGTGTATAATGTGATTTTTCTTTCATGCACCTTTTTTAAAGCTTTGATTGGTTTGTATTTTATTGGGGGGTTTTGTCTTCTTGGATTTTTTTTGTTTTGTATTTTGTATTTTAACTTTGTTTGGAATAAAATAAAAATATATATTAAAAAAGAAACAAGCTGCTTTTCACATCTTTTATTTTTGATAATCTAACAATTGTGGAAATATCTTCAAAAGAAATAATATTCATTATAATGGTGATACTTTGCTGTTATAAATGGATTTTAAATTTGACCTCTTGTCTTTACCTTTTCATTTCAGGACTTATTTTTTCGCATGGTGAGAACTGGAAAGTGATGCGACGGTTCACATTATCCACATTACGGAACTATGGAATGGGTAGGAGGACCATTGAAGACAAAATCATTGAAGAGTGTAGTGTCTTTACAAAGACAATTAAGACTTATGCAGGTGGGTTTTCATTTCCTTCTAATGCTTTACCGAACAACTTTCAGGACAAACATAGAGTGTGAAATAATAATAATACTTGAGAGACAGGGCAACTAGATGCAGCCATCAGATAAAAGGCAGCTTAGAGCGCAGCAGAAATGTGGGTAGGGCAAGAGGCTCAAAAAAAAAGCTACAAGATTTAAAAGGAGAATTACACTTCCAAAATGATGCAATGAAAAAAATTATCAAAGATTATTACGAGACACTTTATAAGGCAGAGGAAGTTCCTAAAGAAAAAATACAGTTGTATTTAAAAAAAGCAGGTTTGCCAAAAATCCCGGAGAATATCCAAAATATATTAAATGGAAAAATATCAATGATGGAGACAATAGAAGCTATAAAAAGGCAAAAAAGAGATAAGACTCCAGGCCCAGATGGACTTCCTGCAGAATTTTATATAGCATTACAAGATGTATTAAGCCCAACTTTGAAAGAACTGTGTAATGAAATACTGCTGGAGACTAAAATACCAAAGTTGTGGATGGAAGCTAATATTACTTTAATACCTAAAGAAGATACTGACCTTACACAAATAAAAAACTATAGACCAATATCACTATTAAATGTGGATTATAAATTTTTTGCTTCGATAATAGCAGAAAGAATTAAGAAATGTTTGACTGAATTTATACACACAGATCAAAATGGCTTTCTACCTAAAAGACAGATAAAAAATAACTTAAGAATGATTTTGGATGCTTTAGAGTATTATGAAAACCACCCAGGGAAACAGATGGCATTAATATTTCTTGATGCACAAAAAGCTTTTGATAATCTAAACCGGCAATTTATGTTCCAGCAATTGGTGGAAATGGACTTTGGAAAAAACTTTATAAATGCAATTCAAACAATCTACCATAAACAAATGGCTAGAATAATTTTAAATGGAGATTATACAGAAAAATTTGATATCGAAAAAGGCATAAAACAGGGATGTCCATTATTCCCATTGTTTTTATATTAACATTGGAAGTATTGACTAGAAATATTAGACAAGATATAGAAATCAAAGGATTGAAGATAAAAGATCAAGAATATAAATTACAAGCTTTTGCAGATGATTTGGTTTTTATCTTGGAGGAGCCACTTGAAACAACTACCAAATTGTTGGAGAAAATAGAAAAGTTTGGAGAAGTGGCATGCTTGAAAATAAATAGAGAAAAGACCAAAGTATTAACAAAGAATTTAATAGACAAACAGAAAAGTCAACTTACAAAAAAAAAACAAATCTGCAAATAACTAAAAAAGTTAAGTACCTAGGAATCTACTTAACAGCAAGATGTGTAACATTAAAAGAAGACAACTATGAAAGACTGCTAAAACAAGTAAAATTGGATTTGGAAAAGTGGAAAAATCTTCAACTGTCATTGTTAGGAAGAATAGGTACAGTGAAAATGAATATTTTACCAAAAATATTCTTCTTATTTGAAACGATTCCTGTAAAATTGGGAAAGGCCTTTTTTGATAAGCTAAACACAATAGTACTGAGATTCATTTGGCAAGGGGAAAAAACATGAATTAAAGTGAAAATGCTACAAGAAGCTAAAGATAATGGTGGATTTGGACTCCCGGATTGGAGACTGTATTATCAAGCAGCTGTTCTACCATGGCTTAAAGAATGGATAACGCTGAGAAATAAAAGACTATTGTATCTTGAGGGACATGACTTACAAATTGGTTGGCATGCCTTCCTATGGTATGGGAAGAATAAAACACACAGATATTTTCAAAGCCATTTTATAAGGAATGTACTTCTTCTAGAATGGGAAAGAATAAAGAAGAACACTTATATTAAGCTACCTGAATGGCTTTCAACAATGGAAACTTTTGCTTACCCAAATTTAATTAACTATGACAAAGTCATGGCTTATAAAGATATCTTGGATAATGAAGGGAAATTGAAAGATAGACAAGTTTTACAATGACAAGGTATTGATTTAGCATGGTGGCCATAGTTGCAAATTCAAACAAGATATGAAAATGATCTAAAGACAACGGGATTCTATAAAGAACAGACAGAATTTGATCAGACATTGTTAAAAACAGATGAAAACTTGATAAGGAAACTATAGATTTCTGCTAAATTTAAAGATGGAAGAAGAACAAGTAAAAGAAACAATGATAACATGGGCAAAAAACTTTGGATATTCTATAGATTTGGAAGACTGGCAGAAACTATGGGGATAGAAATATCAGATTGACTAAAGCAGTTTCATATAAAGAAAACTTGTATAAAATGTTTTATAGATGGCATATGACACCAGTAAGATTAGCGAAAATGTTTAAAAATACTCCAAACAATTGCTGGAAATGTAAACAAAGGCCAGATACTTACTATCATATCTGGTGGACATGTCCTAAAGCAAAAAAGGTTTGAATTAAGATACATATATGGTTGGAAAAGATGACTAAAAGACAGACAGAATTTAAGCCAGAATTGTTCTTGTTAGGAATATTAGGACATAATTATGAGGAGAATGAATATTTAATATTGCATGTACTGACAGCAGAGAGAATAGCATTTGCCTAATACTGGAAAAAAGAAAACTTACCAATTGAAGAGATTTTAATTAAGAAAATCTTAGAATGTGCAGAAATGGATAGACTGATGTTAGAGGTTAAAGAGAAAAAAGATTCAATTTACTATAGAACATGGGATAATTTTTACTAATGGTTAGGAAAATGAACTAGTGAGAAATGAATGTGATATGTTATTTTGAATATATATTAGTAAGAAGAATGATATGTATTGATTAACTGATATTATTTTTGATTATCGTTTATTACATTTTCTACAGTTATCTATTACTATATTAACTATTGTTAATTGAACATATGTACCCAGACAATAGCTTGTTTGCTAAAGAATGAAAGTGTTATTGGGGGATAACCCCAATGTTGATCCTAACCCTGTCCTAATCCCAATCCTGATCCTAGCCCCACCCTAAACCCTAATCCCTAACCTGATCCTATTTTATCCCTAACCCTATAAAATTCAATAAAATCCTTTTTTTAAAAAAAAAGTCTTTCTTAGCTTTTTGGGCTGCAAAAATGATGGATGGAGAGAAGCACTTTCAGACTTGCAAAATTATGTTAATGTAAATTACAATAAAATAGAATTATCTGGTGAGGTTTCCTTTCTGGTCTATCTAGTAAGCTGACAGGATATCAAAATCCTTTCTGGTATTGTCCATAGTAGAAATAGTTTCTTATTCCAAATTCTTCAATAACTAGTTTTGTACAATAACAATATCTTATAAATGAAAGTTCTAGGCTTAATAATTTGTATAATTAAGGGAGGAGTACTAGCGTAAAATGCTACATATAAAGATAGAAGCATGTTGTGAACTGGAGTTGTTGCTCCTTCCTGCTTTGGATCAATGATAATAAAGTTTCAGTTTCTCAAAGAACATAAACATCTAGGTATATACTTCATACCCTACCGAATTCTCTAACCAAAGTACTGTTTTTTAATTCTAAATATTGAATTCCCCTGTATGATAACTGCAGCTCAGTTATAAGGATCAAATTGGAACTGGTGCATTTATTTATTTATTTATTTATTTATTTATTTATTTATTTATTTATTTATTTATTTATTTATTTATTTATTTATTTACCAAATAGATATATCTGACTGCTCAATGCACACACAGTGACTTTTGGTGATGTACAACATCCCTCACCATTCATCATCATACCTAACTGGTAGCTAATATAGAGGAGGAAAGCATTCCATATTTTCCAAAATATTGATCCTTGAAGCCCACTCCCCGAGGATTATAAAATGTGTTGGATGGGCCTGGCACACAATATCAGAGCTGCAATAATTGGCATGACCATGGGATAGCAGCAAAGAGATAACCATTGGCATATATATTAGTTTAAACTTTTGCAACCCAGAATAGCAGTATATTTACATTTAACTATCTGAGAATTTTCAGATGGAATAAAATATTATCTCTGGGTACTGGTAAATCTGTTGTTCAAACAGGGATTATCTGAAACAAAAATGTAATTATTACCAGAACATTCATTTTTATCACAAAAATTCCCTCAAACAGTTCAGTTTTCAATTTTCCCATTTTAAAATGACTCTGAATTTCACCCCTTAAAATGATTATTTTAAAATAACATACAACTCATATTTGTCTTACTAATACCTGAATATTACTAAAAACCAGTTTTATCCCTCATAATAGTAGTAAAGTTGGAAGGGACCTTGGAGATCATCTAGTCCAACCCCCTGCTCAGGCAGGAAACCCTATACCATTTCAGACAAATGGCGGTCCAGTCTCTTCTTAAAAACTTCCAGTGTTGGAGCATTCACCACTTCTGGAGGCAGGTTGTTTCACTGGTTGATTTGATTTGATCTTCTGATTTTCTTTGGTTTTTTTGTCAGCATCTTAGCATTCTGGCTATTATTCTTGAGACCTACTAAAAAACCAAAGCCCTTTAATTTTCCCATTCTCAAATCTCTCTCGTGAGATTTCTAGAATTAATACCAACTCATCCACATTCTTTTTAAATCTTCACTCCAATAATTTTCTGTTCTTGTCTTATGTCTCTGTTCAAATGCTCTTTTATCTTCATTTGGGCTATACATTCTCAATATCAAAGTCTTACCTACCTGCAGATTAATTTCCACCCCAACATTAGCCACCCAGCAATGACATGAATGAACACGTGGCTGAGTTAAAAGTCATAAAGACCCTGACCACTTTGAATTTGAGGAATTCAGGTTCAAAGTGCTTCCAAAGACTGCTCCCTAGGCATCTTCACAAGTTGATGTAAGAGCAAATCTGAGCTATTTTATATGCAAATTCCTCTGCGCAGCCCTGAAGGGGGACATCAGGCTTTCCCCCATCCAATCAACCCTGTTATCCATGATTAAACTAAATTCAAGGCAGGCTGTATCACAAAGTGACCAGAAATTTAATAGTAGCAGCCAAAGACAGGGCATCTGTAAGTCTGCTGCTCAGGAAATAGGGCTGAGTTTAGGGAGCTCCAATAAAAGTGGAGTTAGAATGGCATAAGATGATTGGATAGAATTTTCCAAGAGCATCCTATCTTCTCTCTCCCATCTTACCTCCTCATATCTGTAACCACTGAGATATACTAACCATCCCTAGTCCCCGCAAGTCCCAATGTCCCTCAACCCAGACTTCCTAGTTCCCCAGAAATAAAATCCCCACATTTCTCAACAAAATACATACAACTGTGGGGACAGGAGTAATCTAGGTCCCTTGTCACTTTAACACCCGTCAGTGACACAAACACTACCCTTTAACTGTCAACCTCTCATGCACCAGCCACTCCACCAGGATATTACATCTATATTACACAAAGTTTCCATTACTACCTCCTGGTTTTTAGCCAGAAGGAATCAGTGCCTTACACAGGAAGAGTCATCCTTTGCCCACAACACAACCCTATCGACAGTAACTAGACCAACCAGATATTAAAATTCAGACAAAATCTGGCAGAAGCACAGCATGGTCATTACACCATCCTTTCTGCACACCCAGTGATGAAGAAGACAAGATGGTTCCCACAAAGTGATCCACAGCAATCTTCAAGAACAAGACCTCTAGGGTTACTAATCTTTCCCCATTCATTCACCCAAGATCATCCTGCTCTGATTCCTCAAAAACAGAAGCAAAAGCTCTCCATTCAAGAAGGGAGGGAATTGGTGGCAGAGGGAACTCTGCCACCAGCCCTCAGCATAATCTGCTTAGGTGTCATGTTACCACCACCAGGAAGCCAAATGTTGCTAGCTTGTGACTGTGTACCACCACTGCCTAACAAATAACCTCCCCCATCACCCCAGGAGGAACCCCCCTTCACAGCCTTTGACCACCAACAACAAGCAAAACACTCCTACCGTTACTGCTGCTGTCACCAAAAAAACTCAGGACTGTCACCAAGAAGCAGGTCTCTACTACCACCCACCCAGCTGCCAGCTGCATTGCTACCACAAAATAGAAAAGCAGCAGTAAGCATAATTCAGCAAGTTTACTTTAGAGTGATCCTGGTGCAGCTCCCACCAGTGATGGCAATCAGCAGAAGCAAAGAACCAATACAGCTCTCTCTAGTCATAGCCAACAGCCTGAAAGGGAATCTGAGTCCTGAAGTCCAGCACATTGGACCAAGGTCTCACTCAGGGTAAACTGGCATGTCACCAGAGTGTGCCAGACATAACCAGGAAGGCTCCAGAGACTCAACCAAAATACCATGCCTCTTGTGCCAACCTCCACATATTAAAAATGCCACACAATGCAACCCAGCATTTCTCATCCAACATCTTTCAATAATCCAAACTGAAATATTTCTGAAACCTGGCAGTAATTTGCTGTTTAAAACTGCAATCATTTAATGAGGATATATCTAGAGTTTACCCTGAAGCACTTCCTCATTTGCAAATAAATCTGTTGTGATTCAGGGTCAGCCTGTGGGTTTGGCAGTTGGGTCGGACGACTCAGAGGAGGAGGAGGGGGGTGTTGAAGAGCTTGCTGATGAGAGCCCTCAGCCAGGCCCCTCCCACCTGGTCACGACGGAGACCCAGCTGTGTGAGCCTGACAGCGTGGATGAAGATGACCCACAGCTGGCCCTGTTCAAGGACGCCCGACACAGGAGGCAGTCAATCAGGAGTAAACAGAGGAAGGCAATGGGGCACCTCGGAAGGAGGCAGAGAGAAGCCACGCCCTAAACTGTATAAAAGGAGAATGCGTGGGAGGGCTGGTTTGCTGAAGGCAACCGCTTGAAAAGCTCCTGTTTCTTGGTTCATGTCTTGTTTGTTTTTGTATCAATAAATTTGGCAGGCTTAATTCCAGCCTCTTGCCTTCTTGTAAAAGGGGTTGTCCCTGCCTTTTCTGCAGGGCCGGTAGCAGGCTGGTACAGAACAAAATCCTTACTGATGTATGAACAATAAAAATACAATACCTCCTATTTTATCAGCACTGACTGTAGTTTCTATGATATGCTCCCTTTATGTAAGGTGATTTTGACTCTAAATTCATTGGCATTCATTCACAATTCTGTTTTGATTTATTGTTTGTTGCCCAGGGAAACCATTTGAGGTCACAACAATTGTGACTGCTGCTGTTTCCAATAT
Source organism: Vipera berus (assembly GCF_964194415.1). NCBI lineage: Eukaryota > Metazoa > Chordata > Lepidosauria > Squamata > Viperidae > Vipera > Vipera berus. The sequence continues at coordinate 193,325,387 of NC_138202.1, read as the reverse complement.
CATTGTTTCTATTCTACTTGGGAAGCGCTATGACTATGAAGATGCCACATTTCTACGACTTATGAATATAATCAGTGAAAATATACGGCTAACAGGGAGCCCAAATATAGCGGTAATCTAATATTTCATTTGAAGAAAAAAATGCATGAAGTATATGCATGTGTGTCATTTGTGCTTTATTGCTAAGCAAAGCATATTGCTTGTCATAGCAGAATTGTGTTCAAATGATAAAATATACATGATATCATGATTCAAATTTTATATAGTTGCATTGAAATATCTGATGTCAGTATAAAAGTCACTTTTTTATGCTGTGACATCACTTACTGTCCCTTATTTGTATAAGCAAATGTCCATGTTACTTGTGAATGCACTCATTGTATGGTTGGAAATGCCACTTCAAACTCTTCCCTGTCTCACACACAAATGCACTTTACTTCACAACTCTAGAAGTACTAAATATTTTCCTTGACTAGAACTTGCATCAATTTCTTAGATTGATCATTCTCATTGCTTCTTTGGGAATCAACAGAATGTGAGCATGAAGAACTCATTCACAAGTATTTTGGAAAATGAGCACTTCTTCTCCCAATAATTGTGTGGAGATTTAGTCCATTGGATTTGGATTTGAAACATTGGCTATGTATAGCTTTCTTAATCATGTGCTTTTGCTTATTATTGTAGTTTATTTTGGTACATTATTTTCATTAAAAGAGCCTTGGTGGAGCAGTGGGCTAATGCCTCCTTAAGTAACACCAGCTGCCTGCAATTAGTGCAGGTTCACATCCCACCAGGCTCAAGGTTGACTCAGCCTTCCATCCTTCCGAGGTAGGTAAAATGAGGACCCAGATTGTTGGGGGCAATAAGCTGACTTTGTAAAAATGCTACTTTGGGGGGGGGGGCGAAAGCCCTAATAAGCAGGCATATACATAGAATGAAGGCTATTGCTAAGCACATTGTGCTTTAGATTGTAAGCCGCCCTGAGACTTCAGAGAAGGGCGGGATATAAATGGGATTAAAATTTAAAAAATAAATTAAAAATTAAAATACTTTCAGATGTCTGACAACTATATTCAGAGTATTCAATGTACTTAATATGTTTTCCTTCATTATTCTTTCAGCTATATAACATGTTTCCCATGCTGGGCTTCCTTTTGGGTTTTCATAAAAAAGTAATGAATAACGGAAAGGAGTTCCATGATTTCATACAGTCTACCTTCTTAGAATATCTCAAAAAACTTGATGAAAATGACCAGAGGAGTTTTATTGATTCATTTCTTATTCAACAAAGAGAGGTAATGGATTGTTTTATATATGCCTTGAAGTACAAGCTATTTTTAAACTTTTTTTAATATGACTACTTGTAAATTACATGTGGTTGGTGAAAAAAATTGCTTTAGAAATGTGTGTGTGTCAATGGGAAGGGGAACCAATTTTTTTGCCCTTTCTAATCATTCCTTCCTGATTATTTGTTTCAGAGCCTGCAGTCATTTTAATTACAGTCAGTTTACTGTGTAGTTGTTGTTGTTTGCATAAAAAGATCATCAATATTGTTATGTATTGGGCTTGTGGTGTTACACCACGTGCGTTGCTGAAGGAGCTAACGGATCTCCAGCAACCCAGACAGGCTGTCTCCAGTCCTGCAATTGGTCAGCCCCAGGTGGCAAGCATAGGTTCAAACCTATTGGCTGCCACCTAGGGGCTAGGCTATATATTGTAGCTGGTTGCGGCCCAAGCTCCAGTACGGTTCCAGCAAGAATAAAAGAATGGGTTTTCCTGTACTCAGCTTCGTGTCATCATTCCTGCTCACCAAGCCCACGACTTAACATTGGCAATGAGGATGGGATCCTGCTTCACCATTTAAAGGGCTGAAGTCAACGAGGGGTCAGCAGTACACGCTGGAGGGAAGAGGCATTTCCCTTCCCCCTCTCTAGGCCAGCTAGTAAGCCACGCTAGTGGCCGTGTGCTCAGAGGACGCATTCCCTGAGCCTCGAAGCAGGATCTGAAGAATGCAGGAATCTAAGGAAGATGCTGAAGGTTGGCAAACTAAGAGAGTTTGATGTGAAGCATCCAGAAGAATGGCCGTCTTACCTCTTGCAAGTAGAGAACTACCTAAGAGCAAATCAAATTGTAGAGGAAGGCCTAAAGGCCGCCACGTTGCTTTTTGTGTGTGGCCCAGCAACTTTCGACCTAGCAGAGAACCTTTTTGCTCCATCGCCCATCAAAGCAGTATCATATGCAGACCTTAAAAAGAAGCTGACTGGGCACTTCCAGCCCAAGATGTCAGAGATGGTGTGGCATTTCAAATTCGACCAAAGACTGCAGCTACCTGGGTAGACAGCTTAGGAGTTCATTGCGGGCCTTTGCAAGTTCTCAAATTTAGAAGAACAACTAAGAGACTGGCTCATCTGTGGCCTTCGGGACAGAACCCTTCAGCAGAGACTGTTTGCTAGACCAAATCTCACATTCTACAAGGCACAGGACAAGGTCATGGCAGACGAAGCCCCCGGGGGGTGCATTGCAGACAGTGCAGCCCACCAAACCTTCAAGGGTCAAAGATTCCGTCCATCTTGAGGTCGCCAAATGTGTCAGAGAATCGTCAGAAGATGAAGAAACCAAAATCAACAAGCTCCAAAGACAACCAAATGCGCATGGGGGAACATAGTCATAATTCCTACTTCATTAAGACACAGGGTCTTACATTCTTTACATTAAGGCCATCCAGGCATTGTCAGAATGAAAGCTTTAGCTAGAAGCTACCTTTGGTGGCCTGGCCTTGATAAGGCTGTAGAGGATCAAGTTCATGGTTGTTATACATGCCAGCAATCTAGGCCTGAAATGCCTCAGGCCCCAGTTCACAGGTGGAAGGAAATGCACACTCCCTGGTCTAGGATTCACATAGACTACGCTGGGCCTTTCCAGGGGCAGCTTTTCCTGATAGTAGTGGATAGCCACTCAAAATGGCTGGAAGTAATTCCAGTTCCTAATATGACTACTGCTAGGACCATCCAGTTGCTGAGAAAACTCTTTGCAACTCATGGGTTGCCTGATGTCTTAGTTTCTGATAATGGGGCCCAATTCACTGCTGCTGAATTTCAGGCTTTTCTGAGAGCTAACCTCATCAGACATGCAACATCTGCACTGTTTCATCCTTCTTCGAATGGACAAGCCAAACGCATGGTGAGGAGGACAAAGGAGGCACTCAAGCATATTGTCACAGGTGGCTGGCATCACAGATTGGCAGATTTTTTACTCTGCCAGCATTCTACGCCCTGCACTGCTACAGGTAAAAGTCCTGCTGAACTACGTTGGGGAAGGCATTTAATTACTAAACTGGACAGGTTGCATCCAGACAGAGTGGCAACAGAAGCCTCTCAACCAAAACCCCCAAGGGGACTTGCACATGTGCGATTGGGTTTGGGCCAGAAACTATGGGCCAGGGAATTTATGGGTTCCTGGTCAAATAACCAAGGCATCCGGACCCCTATCTTATGAAGTGGGGTTGGAGGGAAGACACATCGACCAACTTAGGAAAAGGTTTCCAGAATGGTCACTAAGTGAAGACTGCAGCATAAGTCCCTTCCAAGGTCCTCAAACTGGTAGCCAAGCCAGCCCACACTGGAAACAACAGGGTTTCCCCTTCTCAGCAGAAGTGGAATCTGAGGAAGAACCGGGAAGCACGGAAGTACAACATGGAACCCCTGACCAAGCGAGCCAGCCGAACCTCAGCAACAGCTGTGCCTACTCTGCAGAACAGACTGACTCTGGGGTGGGCCAACCTGGTGAGGCCAGCCAGAGCGTTGCAATTCCCCTTGACACTGGGGCACAAGGGGACATGGGTCTACCAGCCCACTGGGCAAGCTGGTAGACCACAAAGTCAGGGGAACTCCAAGATGTTCCTCTAAGCCACACAAGCCTCCTGCGTACCTCACAGACTATATTGTAAAATAAAGTGATGTATAGTGTTGTGGAACCTGTACCACTATCTACAGAAACTTGGGCATTTTGAAACTGCCAGTACTGCTTTGTAAGCATGTTCATGAGACGTTGTTTAATCTCATTGTAGTCCTTACTGCATTGGTAAGCCTGTTCAGACATTGTTTAATGTCATTGTAGCCACAACGAATTTATAAGTATTATTTATTTATTATTTCATTACGGTTGTTGGGAGTGAGTAATAACAGTTGACAGTTGTTAAGACTATTTAAAGGGTGTCATAGTCCAATCTAAGAAGGGAGGGGTGTTATGTATTGGGCTTGTGGTGTTACATCATGTGCATTGCTGAAGGAGCTAATGACTCTCCAGCAACTCAGACAGGCCGTCTCCGGTCCTGCAATTGGTCAGCACCAGGCGGCAAGCGTAGGTTCAAACCTATTGGCTGCCACCTAGGGGCTAGGCTATATATTGTGGCTGGTTGCGGCCCAAGCTCCAGTACGGTTCCAGCAAGAATAAAAGAATGAGTTTTCCTATACTCAGCTTCGTGTCATCATTCTTGCTCACCAGAGCCAATGACTTAACAAATATATAGCCTGTTCCGATCAAGCCTTCAGTGGGCCAATCAGTTTATTTTTTTCTATAACAATTTTATTGTATATAATCAGGTATCAGGGAGACAGCAGAGAGTGTGGGCTGGAGCTGCCCTGGTCTATATATTGACATCTTTGGGCTGTGGGAGAGATGGTGGAGGACTGCAAGTTGGCTGTTGCAGGGGAAGCAGGGCAGCTAATAGTTGGTGTCCCTTCTTTTCTGGCTATAGTCTAACTGAGAACATTAAGATGTGATTTCAAAGCATTAGACCTAAAGGTCCTGCTTTTTCATATCAGATTGGTTGTAGGCAGGGCTTTTTTTGTCATAGAATGCTCAGAACAGAGTTCCGGCACCTTTTTTGGATGGAACCTTGTAGGGTAGGCAAGGCGGGTTGTATGATATGTGTGAGTTCTGGCACCTTTTTCTTTTACAAAAAAAGCACTGGTTGTAGGAAAACATCAGTTATCTGGGACTTAACCACTGGCCTGGCATTTATTATGGAGGCCTGGCAGAGACAAGTGGATATTTTTTTAATGAAATTAATAAAATCCTCAGGAATTTTATCTCACTGATTGGACATTTCATCTGAAAGAACTACAGTATGTGTTCAATTCTGGCACCTTATTTTCAAAAGGCTAATGATAAGCTAGAGAAAAAGTTCAAAGGAGGACAGCAAAGATGATTCAGGAATGTGAGGACATACCCTATGAGACTAGGGTGAAGGAACCTGGCATGTTCAATTTGGAGAGAGAAAGATTTAACAAAGACATGATAGCTGCATTCAGGCTTATTAGGAGAAGTTACACAGAAGGTAGATGAGAGCAGTTTTTCAAAGCTAGGACTAGAAACTAGGTATAAGTTGAAGCTATCTAAATATTATTGAAATATAAGGAAAAGATGGTAGGATCTGTACAATAGTGGAATGATCTATGCAGCTTGTGAGTTCTCTGTCTTTGGAAGTTTTCTTAGAGACTGAAGTGACCTTTCATAGATGGTTTAATTGATATTCCTGCATGCTGCAAAAATTGGAAAAGATTGTTGTTGTTGTTGTTAGCTGCGAGGTCGTGTCTGACCCATCGCGACCCTATCGACAACATTCCTCCAGGCCTTCCTGTCCTCTACCATCTTCTGGAGTCCATTTAAGCTCACGCCTACTGCTTCAGTGACTCCATCCAGCCACCTCATTCTCTGTCGTCCCCTTCTTCTATTGCCCTTGATCTTTCCCAGCATTAGGCTCTTCTCCAGTGAGTCCTTCCTTCTCATTAGGTGGCCAAAGTACTTGAGTTTTAGCTTCAGGATCTGGCCTTCTAAAGAGCAGTCAGGATTGATCTCCTCTAGGACTGACCGGTTTGATCGCCTTGCAGTCCAAGGGACTCGCAGGAGTCTTCTCCAGCACCATAGTTCAAAGGCCTCAATTTTTTGGCACTCAGCTTTTCTTATGGTCCAACTTTCACTGCCATACATTGCAACTGGGAAGATTATTCCCTTCTTATTGTACAATACTTTGATTCTATAATGATAATTTCCTGATTTTGAAAGTTTGCTACTACCAAGAAGAGACAAGACAGTATAAAGCTACAGCTAGTGTGCCTTCCAACTTGCTAGATGAAGCATTGTATATAATCCTGAAGGCTTGAAATCTAACCCAAGCACAGTGAAACTCATGCTGTGCCTTGAAGACAATAATGGTTTATTTTATGAAACACCTGAAAAATGGCAGTGTTCATTGGAAATGTTGTTGAAGTCCAAGCTGATCAACAATAATAAATCTTTATTATGGCCATTAGGCCAGAAAAAACCACATAGAAGTATGTAGACCTAAAAGTATAGATAAGAGTAAAAGGTAGGCATAAAATACAATAAAATGACTTAAAAGTAACATTGAAGTGATAACAATAATATAAATAACAATGGTGATCACCAAGTTTAATTCTAATCTTCAGTCATTGAGCATTAGCATTAGATCCTCCTTTGCTTTGTAGCATATTGGGCAGCAAGGGATCTCCACTACTTTTAGTTTGGGGTGAGTACATCAGTGATTTCCCATATAATGTTTAAAGTCTTTAAGTTGTCTATGAACCTTCTTTGCCATATATTTTGATGGTGTCCTCTTGATTGTTTGGCCAGCCGTACCAACAGGCTGAAGAACAGCTTCTGTCCATGGGCTGTCAGGCTCTTGAATGGGAAATAACTTTATATATGATTGACTTGCGAGGCCAGTGTGTTGTATGCAATTAGCTCACATGGTGTAACAAGATGGTGGATTTGTTGTCACTGTGAGTTGTGAATGAGGGGGGCATGAAGGGAGGCTCAGCCAATCTCAATGTATACATAGTTGTACTTTGACAGTAAAGGTTCATTCATTCATCAGAGGGGACTCACCTCAATGCCCATCTTGGGAATTTGATTATTCTATATATGGAGTATATGACCTGCATGTTGGAGTTTTCTGCATGTGACTATGTTATGTAAGGAGAAACTCTTTTGGAGCACTTCTTCATTAGTAACATGGTCAAAACAGTGAATCTTTAGGATTTGACGAAGGCCTTATTGTTGGAAGACATTGAGTCTCTTGTTAATACTCACTGATGCCTTCCAGGTTTCACTGGCATAAATAGCTTCAGTCATAAATAATCTTCAGTCATAAGAGGGAACAAACAGAACAAACAAAGGCATCATTGGGCAATTGAAAAAATACATTAGAGTCCTGGTCAGATAGAAGTGACAGATATGCATGATACTCTTTGTTAGGTTATCTCTTTAAGATGGGATAGAGGAATGTCTTCCGATATTCCTAGGAAAGAGACCAAGAAAGGAGAATGTTGCTTAGGAACTCCAGAGTTGTCTCCACATGGATGCATACACTGCTGAAGTGGGATGCTTGTAAAAAGCCCCCACAGGACTGTGGAGGGAAGCAGTCCAACCTGGCCAAGGTGAAGGATTGTGGAGACAGAGGATGATAGCACATGCCCATCTGAGAGAAAAAAATCTATGCATTGTGGGGTTGGATACTAAACTTAGATTGGCTTGGAAATCAGTACCCCAAATACATTGCCCTGTCTGATCACTGGAGAAGAAAAACTCTGTTTCATCTCTCTTCTATTGTCATTAATTGTCTCAGTCTTCGTAAATGGCACATGTTTGAAATAAACAGATCTTTTTCTATACATGTACTCAGCAAAGGAATGGGCGGTTTCAAAATATGATGTATAAATAAACAAAATAAAGTAACTGCAGTTGTCATTTCTTTTCAGAAATCACTTTCTTGTTCATACCCATCCATTCATGTTAGATGAGAGAATAACCTTTTCCCACAGGATCACATTCACAATTTGATGCAAAACCATTAACAATTTTTCCATTTCACATAGTTCTTGACTCTATAAATGTTAGTTTAATGATGATTCAAACCGTCTGGGAGTAGTTTGCAGTATAATCTTCAAACGTTTATATTTTATTTCAAGTCTCTTATGTTGCAAATCACTATCAGTGTACATAATAAATAGAAAGTTTGAGTATAAATATAATGATCATAATCATAACAATAGTGGGTGGAGGGGCACAGTAGCGGCCTGTGCACCGTTAGGCGCGCGAATCCTATAGCAAAATAAAAAATAGTGGTGGTATATTCAGGGCAAGTGCATCTGATATTCCTTTCATCTCAGCATGTCTGGCTTAGTTCAGTGCAACACTTGTTTTGCAGCTGTCTTTCGCAGCACTCTTTTCAAACTGGGAAACTGTCCTATATGTACACAAATTACTAGTCTACAAGGACAGATTATTCATCTAGGGTCTGTAATCTGCGCTCTTCAGGCAGAAATTAGGTGTTCAGTTCAGCCCTCCTACTCTACTGAGCCTCCATGCTATCAGCCCCCTCTACCGCAAAGATCCTGCAGGAGAAGGGCAGTGTGGACAACTGTGGGATCTGGCAGGGTGAGAGCTGTGAACCATAAACCCAAAGCTTTAGCTGTGTCCCTGCATAACAGATACAGTGCCCTTGCTGACCTTAACAGGGACATTAAGGAAACAGGTCAAGGTAATTGTGATAACTCAAATAAGCAGGGGACCATGGTCCGAGATGAACTTGTTTCTGACAAGGAGAAGTGTGAATCAGGTATTACACATCAGTCATGCAAGAAAAGAAAGGTACCCAAAAAGAGAAGCCACCTTCTGGTTGGTGACTCAATTATAAGGGATGTTAATTTAGGAAAGGATACAGAGGTTTCAAAAGAGGTCAGGTGTCTTCCAGGTGCTACTGCCAGTAGGGACAAGAAGTGTATTTTCAAAATAGTCAACAATGCCAGCAAAGACTGTGATGTGGATGCCATTGTACATCTTGGCACTAACGATCTGTCCCAAAATGATGTACTCTCTGTGCAGAATGATTTCCAGAGCTTGGGGCAGGAACTCAGCAGAACAGGCTGTAGGCTCACTTTTTCAGAGGTCTTACCAGCAGGGCTTTTTTTCTCATAGAACGCTCAGAACGGAGTTTCGACACCTTTTTTGGATAGAACCTTGTAGGGTAGGCAAGGCAGGTTGTATGACATGTGTGAGTTCCAGCACCTTTTTCTTTTACAAAAAAAGCACTGCTTACCAGTGTATAAGGAGCAAAATGGAAAAGGCCAGCGTATAGCAGAATTTAATATATGGCTAAAGGAGTGGTGTAAAGGAGAAGGCTTTGGTTATATTAGTCACGATGTCTGTAGCTGGTCCAATGAAAAAATGTACAAAAGAGATGGTCTGCATCCATCCAAGAAAGGGATTGAGTTACTTGGCAATAAATTCACAGCTTTTCTGAAGGAATATTTAAACTAAACAATGGGGACAGTGAGTTAATTGATACAGAACATCACTGTCCCCAGCAATCTAAGAAAATAGGGGAACTTAGGCACCACACAAGTTATTTAGCAAGTAAACACAGGGTCAGTCATAAAGGACTCAAATGTCTATACACCAATGCACAGAGTATGAACAGTAAGCAGGGTGAACTAGAAATTCAGGTAAATGAGGGCGGATATGATATTGTTGCCATTACAGAAACATGGTGGGACGAAACCAACAAATGGAACACACAGCTAGAGGGATTTAAATTATTTAAAAGAAATAGACTAAACAAAAGAGGAGGTGGAGTTGCTCTATATATAAGAAATAACTTTATCTCTACAGAAATAGAGCACAACAATGATGAAAACTGTAAACTTGAATGTATTTGGGTCAATATAAAAGGGGGAAAAAATGACATTGCCATAGGTGTATACTATAGGCCGCCCAACCAAACAAAGGAAATAGATGAACTTTTTGCTAGTCAGTTAACTAAGGTATGTAGGAAGCGCATCACAATAGTAATGGGGGACTTTAATTACCCTGATATCAACTGGGAGACAAATTCTGCACCAAGTGGAAGATCTAACAGATTCCTGACAAACCTGTTCTATACCAGCCTGCTACCGGCCCTGCAGAAAAGGCAGGGACAACCCCTTTTACAAGAAGGCAAGAGGCTGGAAATAAGCCTGCCAAATTTATTAACATAAAATAGAGCAAACAGAGCAAAGAGAGCAAACACGAACCATGAAACAGGAGCTATTCAAACGGTTGCCTTCAGCAAACCAGCCCTCCCACGCATTCCCCTTTTAAACAGTTCAGGGCGTGGCTTCTCTCTGCCTCCTTCTGAGGTGCCCCATTGCCTTCCTCTGTTTACTCCTGATTGACTGCCTCCTGCGTCGGGCGTCCTTGAACAGGGCCAGCGGTGGGTCATCTTCATCCACGCTGTCAGGCTCACACAGCTGGGTCTGCGTCATAACCAAGTGGGAGGGGCCTGGCTGAGGGCTCTCATCAGCAAGCTCTCCAACACCCTCAGCAACCTCTCCAACACCCCCCTCCTCCTCCTCTGAATCGTCCGACCCAACTGCCGAACCCACAGGCTGACCCTGAATCACAACAAAACCTAGCAGACAACTTTCTCTCCCAAAACGTAGAGAAGGGAGCTAGGGGATTAGCCATATTGGATTTAATTCTCACTAACAGAGATGAAATGATAGAAAGTGTCAAAGCCACAAGAACCTTGGGGGGAAGTGATCATGCAATATTGGAATTCAACATTATGGAAGCACAAGCAATAGAATACAGCCAAACTAGAATCTTGGACTTTAAAAGAGCTAATTTCAATAAACGTAGAGAGACCTTGGGAAGAATTCCATGGATGAGAATCCTAAAGGGGAGAACAACTCAAGAAGCTTGGGAAATTTTGAAAAGTGAGATAATAAAGGCCCAGTCTAGCACAATACCAACAAAGAAGAAAAATAACAGCTTTCAGAAGAAACCAGCATGGCTGCATAAAGAACTCTCTGATAAACTGAAAGATAAAAAGGACAAGTATAAGAAGTGGAAAGAAGGGCACATAACTAAGGCAGAATATCAGCAAACAGCCTGTGCCTGCAAAGATGAAGTGAGGGAAGCTAAGGCTCAAAATGAACTAAGGCTTGTGACCAAAGTCAAAAATAACAAAAAAAGCTTCTTTCAACATATAAGAAACAAGAAAAAAGTTAAGGAAATGATTGGTCCATTAGTGGGGGAAAGTGAAAAGAAGGTGACAAGCAACAGGGAGAAAGCAGAACTATTTAACTCGTTTTTTGCATCTGTCTTTACACAAAGGGAAAAAACAGTCCAACCTACCAAAACCAGTGCCATAAAAAACAGAATAGAAATGCAAGTTAAGATAGGCAAGAAAATGGTAAGTGAGCACCTGTCCAGCCTAGACGAATTCAAATCACCAGGACCAGATGGATTACACCCCAGGGTTCTCAAGGAACTGGCAGACGTGATCTCAGAACCACTGAACTATATTTTTCAAAGATCCTGGAGCACTGAGGAACTACCAGAGGACTGGAAGAGAGCTGATGTAGTTCCCATCTTCAAAAAAGGGAAAAAAATAGATCCAGGAAAATACAGACCTATCAGCCTGACCTCAATACCTGGGAATGAAGAGAAGGGTGAGGGGTGACATGATAGCAGTGTTCCAATATCTCAGGGGCTGCCACAAAGAAGAGGGAGCCAGGCTGTTCTCCAGAGCACCTGAGAGCAGGACAAGAAGCAATGGATGGAAACTAGTCAAGGAGAGAAGCAACCTAGAACTAAGGAGAAATTTCCTGACAGTTAGAACAATTAATCAACCTGCCTCCAGAAGTGGTGAATGCTCCAACACTGGAAGTTTTTAAGAAGAGACTGGACAGCCATTTGTCTGAAATGGTGTAGGGTTTCCTGCCTTAGCAGGGGGTTGGACTAGATGACCTCCAAGGTCCCTTCCAACATCATCATCATCATCATCAATAATAATAATAATAATAATAATAATAATAATAATAATAATAATAATAATAATAATAATAATAATAATAATAATAATAATAATTTAAACAAAATCAATACAGTAATGCATTGTCCTTTTTCATTTTTTTATTTTTTAGTACAGAAAATTAAAATATAAACTCCAAAGGGGGAAGAATTTACAGGAACAATGCAAATTAAATAAAGACATTAAAAATGTGAATTAAAAAGAAAAAAAACCCAAAACACATATTATCCCCCCTAGCTGAGCACTGACAAATATATTGCAACAATAATAGCTTTCTCCCACTGCAAGTCAGGTCAAGATTTATAAACTTCTAGTTCTACTTGCAACAAATTTGACCAAATTAGCTATTACAATAATTAAGAGGTTAATCAACAACAAACTTAAAAGCGCTTTGTTAATAATCTGTTATTGTAATTAGCTCATAGAAATTCTACAATAGTTTTATATCTACCACAAATCACCCCAATCGTTATCTCTAATCCATAGAGAATCAAATATTCTTGTTTGATTCTTAATAATAAAAGCATTCCTTAAAATTTTAATTGGGAACTTTCCCAACAATTGCATCCCTTTTCCAGAGCCATAAGTCTCTGTGTAAATGCATCTGCACCATCCATTGTTCAAAAAGTATTTCTGGAGACACAGTATTCATCTTTCCAGAAAAATCCAATCCCTTGTTTATAAGTTCCATTATGTCTGAATTTTTTTAAATGTTTTATTGAATTTCTAATTTTACATTTAAGTATTTAAATGCAGAGCCTGAGTTAATCAATAATTCAGTAACATACAAGTATCTTTAGTACAAGTCTCATGCTACTACATTAAATATTCCCTCTCTTTTCCCCCTAGTATTTACTCTCTCATGTTAACTAATACAATTCTTATTACTGTATATCAATTAAATAAAAATAACATTTTTACATTTATCAATCATTTTTAGCTTATACATATCCTGGTTATTTTAACATTCAGTCTTTATAGAAAATCAATGTCCTAATTAGTTTTTCCCAATTTTTAGTTTCCCATTAATATTTAAATTTAACATTTAATATTTAATAATTTTCAAGTTTTAAGTAACCAAAGTACCCTTTATCATAATTCATCACAAAATCTAATATTCAGGATACACATCTTATCTTATCAGGATACACATCTATATATTCTATTTCTCACCATCTTACATCAACTAATTAATATTACAGTATAACATTCTTATTTTCTATTAATTTCCAAATGTCTTAAATTTAGTAACCAAAATTTCTCTTGTTTCAACATTAAATACTTCCTCTCTTTTTCTCTTAATGTCTACTGTCTCATATTTAAGCTAGTACAGTTGTTATTATAACGGCTAAGTAAAAACAAGTTTATTACATTTATCAATAGATTTTTAGCTTATATATATACAGTATATCTTAATTACTTTTACATTCAACCTTTATAAACAAATCAATATTCAAATTTAACTTTTAATATTTATACTTCCAATTATTAAATGACCAAAGTTTTCTTTATCTCAGCTCATAACAAAATCTAGTATTCAAAGTATACATCTTATCTATTTGAGTGTGTTCTATTTTAATTCTCACTAATAAGTCAAAACCCCAAGTTTCTTCAGCCTTCTTCTAGCTTTCTTTCTTTGCCAACTTGCCTTCCATATCCGTACTTTTAAGTCATCAAATAGATCTCCCTCTGTTATTATATATATTGTTTGAAGTAGAAAAGGCCATCCGGTCACCATTTTTTTTGAAGGGCTAACAAATCATCTCTCTATTTTTCCATCTCAGTGTAGTTAACCTGAAATGTGTATCTTTCCTTCAATCTGTTCTTCTTCTTGATCCTCAGGTTTCTTCTGGTTTATATAGAAAGTCCTTTCCATTTTCCATGTTGTCAATCCCTTCTCTGGGTTTTCCATTAACTACATTTGTTGATCAATTGAATCTTCTATCATAGTATTTAATTGTTCCACTTCTTCTATTATATTCTGTGTAGTTGATTCTTTAGTTGTAATCAAAGTTTGGGTTCATATATGTAGGCCAGGGGTTGGCAACCTTAAACACTCAAAGAGCCACTTGGACCTGTTTCCCAGAGGAAAAAAACACTGGGAGCTGCAAAACTGGCGTGCGCGCGAGGGGGGGAAACTTGATTGAAGAGTTTAATTAAAATAAATAGAGGCTGCTTTGCATGAGTTCTCTCTCTCTCCCCCTCCCTCTCTCTCTCCCCCCCTCTCTCCCTCTCTCCAATCTTCTGCTCACTGGCAAGCTGGCTTCATGCTATTCTGGACAAGCTGACACACAATCTTATTGGGCTGGCTCTCTTGCTGCTTCCTGCTTCCTGTGCAGATGCAGCAAAGGCAGGAGCCCCACCCAATAAGCTTGTCCGCCTCTTGGAGGACAGTGTGAGTTACACACAGAGAGAGTCTCTCTCTCTGCAAATGGCTGGGAGCCACAAGAAAAGGCTGAAAGAGCCACATGCGGTTCCAGAGCCATGGGTTGCCAACCTATGATCTAGGCTGACATCCTGTTCTTTTCTGAAGCTTCTTATTTCATTAGTGGCTGTAAAAATAGTTTCATAAATTGTTTTCAACATAAAGAGAATCTGTTCCTGATCTTTCTCCATGTTCTCTTAGTAGTGTGCTAGTTTAAAAGCTTTACAATCAGAGAATAAAAATAGTTTTGTCACTGAGTATTAAACACAGCAGGGCTTCTCACAGCTGATATCTGGGCTTCAAGCCAAGTCTCTTTTAAGCAATAACAGGTTGTACTATCAGGTTTAGCCACAAGACTAGGTTCTTTCTTCTTCATGTCTGACAGCAACAAATCAGATTCCAATTCATCAAATTGCAGATCAAGTCCAATTATTATTTTCTGCTTTGGGATATCATCCTAGGTTTGGTTTAGAACCATTGTTAATCCATCATTTTTGTGCATATTTTTTTTAAAAAGCCTGTAAGCTAGAAAACATTCTTTTTTCAAAATCTTCCCAAAAAGTTTTATCTCATTTTGTAGACATTTTGAAAAACAACGCTGTTCCTTCCAAGGAAAAAGAAACAGGTACATCAAAATAAAACATCCATAGAGAAAAGTTATTTTTTTCCCCAGGATAAACAGTAATCAAAAGAAAGGAAATTTCCCATTTCTTTCTTTCTGTAAAATGGCTGTAAGAATAAAATCCTTATAATCCAATGTAAATCCAATCAGGTGACTTTCACTACTGGAAAATGAATTCTCACTGCTGACTTCCTTACAGAAAGTGAAAATGTTTTATAGTTCAATAGTAAATAATGAGAGAACAAAGAAAAAAACTGTACAGATTTGTCAGATAAGTCCACAGTCAACTAGTTTATTAACGTATAGATTAAAAAATAGATGAATTTGTCAAGGTAATGATTTAAAAGCTAACCAGTTCTTGTAATGTAAGATGGAATGATGTGAATGACTCAGCAGGGTCTGTGTCTTTTTTTTTAAATTCCATTTATATCCCGCCCTTCTCCGAAGAGTCAGGGCGGCTTACAAGCTTAGCAGTAGCCTTCATTCTATGTATATGCCTGCTTATTAGGGCTTTCACACACACCCCAAGCGGCATTATTACAAAGTCAGCTTAATTGCCCCCAACAATCTGGGTCCTCATTTTACCTACCTCGGAAGGATGGAAGGCTGAGTCAACCTTGAGCCTGGTGGGATGCGAACCTGCACTAATTGCAGGCAGCTGGTGTTACTTAAGGAGGCATTAGCCCACTGCTTCACCAAGGCTCTTCAGGGAAAATGCTGGTGTCTCTTTAAGAGCAAGCAGGGTCTGTATATCTTTAAGAGCTTTGTATAAAAGGAAGGCTCTGCTGCTGTGTTCTGTTTTCCTGCTGTAACTGGTATGTTAGATCCGGCTGTATTAGCACATGTATGTATATTGTTCCTGGTGTAGCTAGTGTAAGATAAACCACCGTTTAATATAGACTACTGTTTACTGTGTTTACATCTGGGTTATCTCAGTGCAATAAGACTGTGCATGCTCTGACAGGTTATAGTCCCAGAGTGAAGGGAAACCCAGTGAGAGCTTGACCCAGAGCCAGAGGAGTTAATGTTTGTGTTTTGTGGTTGTTTGTGGTGGTAGCAGACAACATGGACTCCATCAGTGTAATGGGAGGAGGTTTTGTAGTATCTCATCTGAATGAAACAAACTACCTCTCCTGGTGTCTGAAAATGGAGTTGTACCTGCAAAGGGAGTAGTTGCAGATAATAGTTGCTGATACACCTGCAGCCCTGGATGATGGGGACCGGAGAAAGAATGAGAAAGCATTGGCCAGCATAATCCTCAGTTTGGAGGATAGCCAGCTGATACACATGATCCAGTCTGCTAAAGAGTGCTGGGAAGCTTTGTGCAGTGTGTACGTGAGAGAGACTGCAAGCAGCAAAGTAATGCTGACAAGAAAGCTATATAAGGCCCAGCTGAAACCATTTGCAGTCTATGAGAAAGACATTCCTAGAGTTAGAGGAAAGAGGAATGACTTTTACTGAGGCACACAAGATTTATGTGGTACTCAGTTCATTGGACACTTCATGGGACATCCTAGTGACCAGTTTAGAGGCCATGCAAGAAAGGGACTTAACTATGAGTTATTTGACTGGCTGGTTGCTAGAGGAGGAACAGAAATGGCTGGAAAGGCAGCAGAGAGGAAGTGATGACAACGCATAGTTACAGCTGCAACATCCAAAGATGCCAGTAAAGCAGCCGAGAACATTTGCATGGTGAAACACTGCTTCACATGTGGTTCTACAGAGCATCTCCAAAGACGCTGCCCTGAGAGGAGAAACAGAGGAGCAGCGTAACATGATCATAGAACTACACAACCAGCATTTTCCCTGGCAGCAACTTTAACCAAAAAAAACACTTGGTTGTTGGACAGTGGGGTGAGTCAGCATATTGCAAATGACCCACAGATGCTTTCAAACCTAAGACAAGCTAAACAAACATTTGTTAGCTTGGCAAATGGATAACAGTCCGCTGATAAAGTGGAAGGTAAAGTTTATGTAACTGGTATAGGAGAAATGGATAATGTATTATATGTACCAGAGTTAGACCATAATTTTCTCAGTATTTCAAGCTTAGATAATGTGGGGTTTGAAGTAATATTTACAAGGGGTCAATACACCATTAGGAAAGGTGGGAAGATTTGTACATGAGGTGTTAAGCTAGAGAATTTATACGTGTTAGGAAAGCAGCAGGATGGTTGTGCACAAATACTTACAAACACTCCCACACCTAATAATTGCATACATCTATTACACAGGGACGCGGTAGCTCACTGGGTTAGGATGCTGAGCTTGTCGATCAGAAGGTCGGCAGTTTGGCTGGTCAAATCCCAAGTGCCGCATAACAGAGTGAGCACCTGTTACTCGTCCCAGCTTCTGCCAAGCTAGCAGTTCGAAAGCACGTAAAAATGCAAGTAGAAAAATAGGGACCACTACGATGGGAAGCTAACAGCGTTTTGTGCGCCTTTGGCATCTAGTCATGCCGGCCACATGACCACGGAGACATCCTCAGAGAAGCACTGGCTGTTCGGCTTTGAAACGGAGATGAGCACTGGACCCTAGAGTTGGAAATGACTAGCACACATGTGCGGGGGAACCTTTACCTTTTTATTACACAGGAGGTTATGTCATGCAAGTTTTAGAGTGTGGCAAAGGATGCTGAAGGACTACACATTAAGCAATGCAACACATATTTAGATTCCACTATTTGTAAGGATTCAAAGTCCAGAGTGTATCCTGTAAGTAAGAAAAGCTCAAGGCAAACAAACAGAGTTTTGCAGTTAGTGCACGCTGATTTAATTGGTCCTATGGTGCCCTCTCGAGGAGGAGCTAGGTATGTACTAGTCTTAGTAGATGACTACACCAAATATGGGTTTTTTTATTTATTACAGAGTAAAACAGAAGTTCTTCAACAGTTCAGGCAATGGGTGAATTTTGTAGAGTGAAGATATGGCCATAAAGTATGCCAGCTGCAAACAGATGGGGAAACAGAGTTCATGTCTGACAACTTCCAAAAGTGGCTGAGGAACTGGGCATAAGGCATAGACCAGGAGTAGCCAAGGTTGCCTACCTTTGGCATAGATGTACAAACCCATACTCGCCAGCAGAAAATGGGGTAGATGCAGGAATGGCATCTTGTAAACCATGAAAGACTCACTGTTGGCAGATGCAGGAATGAGTAAAATGTACTGGGAAGCCATGAAAACAGCCAGCTATCTAGTAAACAGGGTATGGAGTGTTGCTGTCAATGAAACTCCATATTACCTGTTATATGGAAGGAAACCTTCATTGGCTCACCTAAGGAGATTTGGCAGTTATTCCTGGATGCATATCCCCAAAAGCACCAGAAGGAAGGGACAGAAAAAGGCCAGGAAACTTAGATTTGTTGGATATGAGCCAGGTTCCAAAGTGCATAGATTCACAGATGGAACAAAGAAGGTTATGATTTCAAGGTCTGCTAGTTTTGCAGAACAAAACAACTGGGACAGGGTACATGCTAACACTGAGGTGTTCGTGCCAACATGTACTGCTAGTTCTCAGGAAGGAGAGACTACACAAAGCCCAATGAAGGAAAAACAGAATAGCAGGTCAGAAATAGTAGGAATAGGAGTTTCCAGTGACCTGGAATCTTTAGAAGCTGTTTTGAAAGAGTGGATAACAAGAAATCCCTCCAAATAGAATACTTTGGGTTACAAATTTTGGTATTTTGGTATTTTTTTCTTTTTTCCCTTTTTCCCTTTTGCTCTTTTTTACTTTTTACTATTTTTCTTGTTTAGCTCTCCTATTTGTTAGGAGCTTATTGGATTATAAATTTTGACTTACTTGGTGGATTACAACATATGATTTAAAGTTAAAGATGAGCACTCCTAACTTATCAAAAGTTGGGGGGAAAGGATCTTTTGCTCCCTCTTCGGCTTCTGCAAGTCCAGTCTATCAGAGATCAATTGATACAATGCTTCAACAAGAAAAGGCTAATACCTTCCAAAAGGACACTCAAGTGACCCTACAAGCAATTCAACATGCAATCTCTACTCACATGGCGGTCACATCGAGAAACCATGAGAGTTGAAAAGTGATTTTGATAAAATGAATCAAAAAATTAACAATATGGATTCTCAATTTGAAAATTTTAAACAGATGATCACAGATAATCAACAAAGAATTCAAAAAATAGAAGATAAATCAACTGAGGTTGACCAGAAACCAGAAGTTTTAAAAGATGAAAATCAGAAGTTGATCCCAAATAAATGAAGAGCTAGAAGACTCGATAGCTGGGATGGAGATGGAAAGAGCCTCATACTTTTTAAGATTTCAAAATATAATGGAAGATAAGGAAGAGGATCATCTAGGCTTGATAACCGAATTATTGGCAGACACATTAGGAACTGGGGAAACAGAAAATGGAAGGAGAATTAGACCAGATCTATCAAGTCAACTCAAACTATGCTAAAAGAAATAAAGTCCCCAGGGAACTACATGTTAGATTTCTTAAAAGATCTACAAGCGATGAGATTTTGAGAACAGTAAGAGATGAACCTTTGAAATATAAACAAAAAGAAATTGTAGTCCTCAAACAAATTTTAGGAGAGTAAGAGAATCCCCAAGAGAATATCAGTTTCTAACTAGGAAATTAATTGAAAAAGGAGTGAATTTCAGATGGCTGATTCCAGGAGAGATTTTAATTTACAGGGATACGAAAAGATATAGACTGGACATGCCACTTAAAGCAATGGAATTCTTTGACAACCATAGAGCATTTTGGGAAAGAGGTGACCCTGAATCTGGTACAAAGAGAGAAACAAAGAAACAGGAAGAAATGGAAGTAGAAGAAGCAGTCAAACCAAGAGAGGAGGAAGAAATTAAAAACACATATACAGAAGAAGGAGCAAGACTAAGAGATGAGAGACAGATAAGATCGACTAGAAGATTAAGACTTAGATATAATTGAAAGAGATGGAGGAGAGTGGGATTTTGTCAATGAATATAAATGGACTAAATTCTCCTTCAAAAAGGAGAAAAATCTTTACACGATTACAAAAATTAAAAATGGATATAATTTGTCTTCAAGAAACAGACATTAAGAGACAATATTATAAGTTGTTAGAACAGGACTTCCAGTTTGCCATCATGTCTCTGGCGGTTGTATGAAGGTGAGCTCCATCTCCAGTGTCCAGTTTTATCCCCCTGGGGGACTCTGGAAAGGGACAAAAGTCACCCTGTAGGGGTGATGAGCAAGGAGAGGACCCCTGCTTGATTGCAGAAGGGCGGAAGCCCTTCTGCTCGATCCAAGGCAGCTCTTCAAATTGACAGGAAAGTATCTTTTTGAAGTATCTTCCCCCTGTGAGGAGAGAGGGAAGGGAATTTCTATCCCACCCTCTAAGAATAGCGGCATCAAAAAGAACAATTTAAATCTAATTGGATTTATATGCTTCTGAAACTTGGGGACCAAAAAGTTTCCTATTTTTACTGGAGACTCTTGTTATTATCTGCAAAAAAGAAATAAAATTGGAAAAAGAACCTAGAAAAAATTGGGATTTAAAAAACCTTAAATGGTACTGGTGACATCTTGTGGTGAAGCTTGATATGGCAATTTATATTTCCTAAAAAGAGACTTGGCTCACAGCCCAGACCTAGACAAGACTTTCCTGACCTTGGCACCATCTCTGAGAGATTCAACTGTAAGAGAACAGCTGGGCAGTGAAATTGCAAAAGAAAGTGGAGGATTTCGACTGCCAGACTGGAGGTTATACTACCAAGCAACTATTTTAACATGGCTTAAAGAATGGATAATGCTTAGAGATAAAAGACTATTGTACCTAGAGGGGTATAACCTACAGTACAAATTGGCTGGCATGCCTTTCTGTAGTATGGGAAGAATAAAATACATAGATACTTTCAAAACCATTTTATAAGGAATGCACTTCTTTCAGAATGGGAAAAAAGAAAAGAAAAAATTTATATTAAGATACCTGAATGGCTTTCAACAATGGAAGATTTTGCTCACCCAAATTTAATTAACTATGATAAAGTTGTGACTTATAAAGTTATTTTGGACAATGAAGAAAAATTGAAAGACAGACAAGATTTACAAGAACAAAGTATTGATCTAGCATGGTGGCCATAACTGCAAATTCAAACGAGATATGAAAAAGATGTTAAAACAATGGGATTTTATAAAGAACAGACAGAATTTGATCAGATACTGCTAAAAACAGATGAAAAGTTAAGAAACTCTATAGATTTCTGTTAAACTTAAAGATGGAGGAAGAACAATTAAAAGAAACAATGATAACATGGGCAAAGAACTTTGGATATAATATAGAATTAAAAGATTGGCAAAAGTTATGGGAAAGAAATATGAAATTAACTAAAGCAGTGGCATATAAAGAAAACTTATATAAAATGTTTACAGATGGCATATGACACCAGTGAGATTAGCAAAAATGTTTAAAAATACTTCAAACAACTGTTGGAAATGCAAACAAAGTCCAGGTGCTTATTATCATATCTGGTGGACATGCCCTAAAGCAAAAAGATTTTGGGTTAAAATACATTTATGGTTGGAGAAAAAGACTAAAAAACAAATAGACTTTAAATCAGAATTATTTTTGTTAGGAATAATAGGAGCTAATTATGAGAAAGATTGCAGATATTTAATACTACACGTATAAATGGCAGCAAGAATTGTATTTGCCCAACATTGGAAAAATGAAAACTTACTAGCTGAAGAAGTACTAATTAAGAAAATTCTAGAGTGTACAGAAATGGATACATTGACTTTAAAGTTAAAAGAGAAAGAAGACTCAGTGTACTTTAGAACACGAGATAATTTCTATCAATGGCTAGAAAAACGAATTAGAAGGGAATGTGATATGTAATTTTGAATATATATTAGCAAGAAGAAGGTTATTGAATGATTAATTAACATATTGTTTATGATAATTAACTATTATCTATTATTGTTTATTAAACACATGAACCCAGACATTATGCTGTTTGCTAAATATTGAGAATGTTATTTGGAAAAACCCCAACCCTAATCCTAATCCTAACTCTAACTCAAATTCTAACCCCGACCCCAATCCCCCCTTATTCCTAACCCTATAAAAACTAATAAAATCTATTAAAAAAGAAAAGAAATAGTAGGAATAGAAGAGGATAGACCTGAGGTAAAGAGAGAAGTAACAGAAACACAGGAACAGATGATCCCAGCGAGGTCTAAACGTAGCAATAAAGGTGTACCTCCTGATCGGTTCTCGGCAAGTGGAATTATATTGTATAATGTAAGGTATGAACCTCGTATTACCAAGAGATGTTATCATTGCCTCAAGTAGAACAGGATAAATGGAAGGAGGCTATGGACAAAGAAATGGAGTCTATGAATGTGCATCAGGTGTTTACCCTTATGAACTTACCAGAAGGAACAAAGGCTGTGGGGTGTAAATGGGTATATAAAAAGAAGGTTTTACACAATAATGAACTGCAGTATAAAGCATGGCTAGTTGCACAAGGATTTACACAGAGAAGGAATGTTCATATGTTGACTAAGCTTTTAAATGCAGGCAAGCATCAAGAATGTATAAAAGCATTTGGGTTAACAGCTGTTTAGCTTTAAATGGGAGGAGTGTCAAGGTAATGATTTGAAAGCTAACCAACTGATATAATGTAAGATGTAATGATGGGTATGATTCTGCAGGGTCTGTATCTTTTTAAGAGCTTTGTATAAAAGGAAGGCTCTGCTGCTGTGTTCTCTCTTTTCCTTTTCCTGCTGTAACTGCTGTCTGTTGGAGACTGCTGTATTAACACGTGTATGTATTTTAATTGTTTAATTGTTTTTCATTTTTGTAATTTGCTGTATTGTTTTTAAAAAACCTTGTGAACCACCCTGAGTCCTATGGGAGAAGGGTGGTATATAAGTCTAATAAAATAAATAAATAAATAAATAAATAAATAAATGTATATTGTTCCTGGTGTATGATATTATAGATAGTGTAAGATAAACCACCATTTAATATGCACCACTGTTTACTGTGTTTACTCCTGGGGTATCTCAGCGCAATAAGACTGGGCAATTAAAACCAAGGTGTGCTTAAAACAAATGAAAAGCTGAAGGGAAAATGTGGTAAAAGACCCGAACTTCAGATCGCTTCCTACCAAGAATTGCAGTCTTCAAGATCTCTCTACTCCAAAGGTTCACAATCATCCAAAAATCTTCTTAGGTCCTTACTAGTTGCTCACATTCATTTCTAAGGAACAAAGCCACCAAATACACAGCTTTGGTGGGAAAATCAGCTGTTCAGTGACAGGACAGAAAAAAATGCCTGCCCCTCAACACGGCATCTTGGGATAAGTCCTTCATGGGAAAAGTTCCTCAGCAGCCCATTCTCCTGATACTGTTTTCCACCCTAGTTATAATTCTATGGTCTAATTTTTTTGGGAATGATGCCTTTCATTTCTTCCTTCTGTTCTTCCTTTTGCCAAGTATATATTTTAGACTGATGACAGAGACTGTCTTATCAGACTCTATAAGCTTTTCTTTTAGAGAAAAAGGTGAAATAAAAGCAAAGAAAGGAAGGAAGTTAATATATAGCAGGTTCAATACACTATGTCAATTTTTTTTTCTGTGTACTTGCCAATATTCCTGACTTATAAATGACTTTTCTAGACATTCACTCTTTTATTTCCTTTCCTGTAAAGAAGTACAACATCTCTCATTGTTTTTGTATGACAACTTCAATAGTCCTTTATCATTTTGTAAAAGGTAAATGATGTCCCCTAATCTGGACTCCACTAAAGTACTCAGTCCAGTAAAGAAGTGTCCTATTGGTCTTCTGGAATTTAGGTTGTATAAGTATATTGTGTTTCCTTGATAGTTCTTCTCTTTTTAAAATACACCTCAGGAGAGTAAGAAGATGACTAATGGATATTTCCATAATGAAAATCTTAATGCTACTTCAAGAAACCTATTTGCTGCTGGTACAGAAACAACTGCAAGCACTCTGCGCTGGGCCATACTCCTGATGATGAAGTACCCAGAAATCCAAAGTAAGCATGTTTCATTTTATTGGCTTTCAATCAAAAATAGAATAGTAATGAAGAGATTACTAGATGAACAAGGGAAAATAGAAAGTAAGAATAAATTGTCCTTTCTGTTGATATTAAGGAACTCATCAATGTGAGAATATGAAGAAAGAGGTATAAGATATTTCTGCATTGATAGTTCACACATATATGCTTCATGTTACATTCTCATTAGCCCATTCTACTATTTCTTAGAAGAAGAGCACATCACATCTTAATCTGAGCCAAAACTGAAGGGACTGTTCTGTGAAGAATAATATATTCCAACCATGATATGATCTTGACTCATCTCTATGTGCTCCACCCAACATTTAATTCTTTCTATGGCTTGAAAATGTAAACTAATAGTCAATTAGCAGTCCACCTCTCCTCTGGATATTTATAAACAAGGAAAAAGATGACAAAATACTAACAAAAAACCATAGCTTTGTGTTATTAGGTATGCATTACAAATGTATTTAGCTATTTAATATTTCTGAATCTACTTAAGTGAGTTAAAACTTTTAAATACTATCATTATTTTTAAAAATTGTCACTAACATTTTCTGTATCTATTTTCTTCAGAGATAAATATTGTGTTTCTCTAATGTACAGATAGTCATCAACTTACAACTACAACTGGAACCAGAACTTCCATTGCTAAGCGAGGCAGTTGTTAACTGTTGTTGTTAGTTGCAAAGTTGTGTCTGACCCATCGTGACCCCATGGACAACGTTCCTCCAGGCCTTCATGTTCTCTATCATCTTCTGGAGTCCATTTAGGCTCATGCCTACTGCTTCAGTGACTCCATCCAGCTACCTCATTCTCTGTCGTCCCCTTCTTCTCTTGCCTTCAACCTTTCCCAGCATTAGGCTCTTCTCCAGTGAGTCTTTCCTTCTCATTAGGTGGCCAAAGTATTTGAGTTTCAACTTCAGGATCTGGCCATCTAAAGAGCAGTCAGGGTTGATCTCCTCTAGGACTGACCGGTTTGATCACCTTGCAGTCCAAGGGACTCGCAGGAGTCTTCTCCAGTACCATAGTTCAAAGGCCTCAATTCTTTGGCGCTCAGCCTTTCTTATGGCCCAACGTTTATAGCCATACGTTGCAACTGGAAAGACCATAGCCTTGACTATATGCACTTTTGTTGGCAGGGTGATGTCTCTGCTTTTTAGTGTGCTGTCTAGATTTGCCATGGGTTTCCTCCCCGAAGCAAGCGTCTTTTAATTTCTTCGCTGCAGTCCCCGTCTGAGGTGATCTTGGAGCCCAGGAAAATAAAATCTGTCACTACCTCCATTTCTTCCCCATCTATTTGTTGTTAACTGAGTCATACCCAATTTTAAAATATTTTTTGCAGCAGTTAAGGGAATTGCCACAGTTGTTAGTTGAATCATCTGGTCATTGAACAAATCCGGCTTCCTGCATTGACCCTGCTTGTTAGAAGCCAGCTGGAAAGCTCACAAATTACTATCACTTGACCACAGGGAGCTGCAACTATCCTAAATACACGCTGGTTGCCAAGTGCCTAGATTTTGATCTGATAACGCCAGGGATGCTATGATGGTCGAGAGTGTGAGGATTGGTTGTGCAGAATGTTTTTCAGTGCCATTGTAATTTCAAACAGTTGCTAAATAAATGGTTTAAGTCGAAGCCTGTGCAACCAATTCTTCATGTTTTATCCTGCACAGTTTGAAATTTTTGCATAAACTCTCATTTAAAACAAAATTTAAACAATGAGTCATCTTTATACATAATCTATCATCCCAGGCAAGGTCCAAGAAGAAATTGCAAAAGAGATTGGGGTTCGTCAGCCAAGGACAGAAGACCGAGCCAAAATGCCTTACACCGATGCAGTAATTCATGAAATTCAAAGATTTGCTGATATTCTTCCAGCCAACTTGCCACATGCAACCACCATGGACATAACTTTCAAAGGCTTCTTCATCCCCAAGGTGATCAGTCTAAAATCACTGCATTGTTCAGATTCCAATCTTTTTAGTACAGTATAAACCATTTTACATAGGAGTTATTAAGCACTGATAATCTATTTCCCTATTTTTCCTTAAAGTGTTTCTCCTTGTCTAGTATTTACCTTTCATTATTTAAAAATTCATACATTTGCAAAGCTGTTTTAAAAATTTAATTATTTTTATAACAATATATTAAATAGACACACTTTTAAATATAGATTTTTCCCTTTTGATGTTTAGGGTATGCAGATTGTTCCATTGCTGTCGTCAGTGCTCCATGATGAGTCTCAGTGGGAGAAACCCTATGAATTCTATCCTGAGCATTTTCTTGATGCTGAAGGAAAATTTGTGAAAAGAGATGCGTTCATGCCTTTCTCTGCAGGTAATATTCTCTGTACGTGTGTGTATGTGACCACGCATAATACGAATGCTTTATATTTTGGAAAGAAAAGTTCACAAGACACAGTGGAACATTTGAAAAAGTGGTAATAAAACCATGATGTAAATATTTATGAACTTCTGAGATTAATACCAAGGACCTTCAATGTCCCTTCCAGTCCTATGATTCTCTGAAGGAATCTATGAAGGATGTTAGGGCAGTCATATCCTATAACTCACAAAGGCATTGTCTATGTCATCACTAGATTGTCATCACCATTCAAGGTTCTTAAACCATGATATATCTGAAGTCAATTGTTATCAAAATGAGGGGCTGAAGATACTTGTTAAGGACATGAAGGCATTATTGAAAATTGTCTAACTCAGGGGTCCCCAACCTGTGGGTCGTGGCCCAGTACCGGTCCGTGGCCTATTGGTCAAAAGGCCATAGGAATGGATGGTGAGTGTGCACATGTGTGCATGCACTCCCCTACTCATGCTAGTGCCACCACGAGGGGACTAGCCACTGCATGAGCACTACCAACCCCATTTGCCCATGTGTGCAGGTACTAGTATCCCTGTTTGCCCATGCATGCAGGTGCTAGTAGTCCCATTTGCACATGCCTGCAGGCACTAGTGCAGCCACTAGCACCGTGTGGGTTCTAGCGGCTCATTTGTGCATGAACGGGGGTGCTAGTGCCACCGCCAGCACCACTGCAGGTGCACATGGCTGTTTGTGCAGTCATGCAAGCAAATTTACCTGCTCCTCCCTTTCCCTCTGGGCCGCCAAACTGGAAAGGTTGGGGACCTCTGGTCTAACTCATTCATTGGGGGGGGGGAAAACACTGCATGCTGTAATTAGTAGAAAATATTAATACATACTTTTCCCCCTAAAAACTACAAGATTAATTATTGAGCTTATGGATCAGGGGAACATTCTGACAACCAAAAGAGTTTAAAGGAAGATTTAATAGATGTCCCCTCTCCCCACAATGATCTTTCAATAAAGGTATTCCTGTAGTTGTAATAACTGTCTCTACATAGAGTGGGATGCTCAGTCAACCTTCTGTTCAGAATAACACAATAACAGAATAACACAGCAGGAAGGGACCTTGGAGGTCTTATAGTCTAAGCGCCTACTCAGGCAGGAAACCCTATACCATTTCAGACAAATGGTTGTCCAATCTCTTCTTAAAAATTTCCAGCATTCATAACTTGGAGCATTAACAGCTTCTGGAAGCAAGTTGTTCCGTGGGTTGATTGTTGTAACTGTCAAGAAATTTCTCCTTAGTTCTAGGTTGCTTCTCTCTTTGATTAGTTTCCATCCATTGCTCCTTATCCTGCCTTCGGGTGCTTTGGTGAATAGCTTGACTCCTTCTTCTTTGCGACAACCCTTGAGATATTGGAAAAGTGCTATCATGTCACCACCTAGTCCTTAAACTAGACATACCCAATCCCAGCAACCGTTCTTTATATGTTTTAGCCTTCAGTCCTCTAATCATCTTTGTTGCTCTACTCTGCATTCTTTCTAGAGTCTTAACATCTTTTTTACATCAGATTCCAATCAGATGGAAACAAACTTCCGTCAAGTAGGTTAAAACTTACAAATCTAAACAAAACAATGCAGAGTAATTTCTTTTAAAACTCAAAAGATTTCAAAAAGAATTGCCCAACAAGTACTGTCTCCTCCTTCCAGGAAAAAACAACTGCAATCTGAAACTGCAAGAGTGGGTATTAAATTTCACATCCACCCTCCCTTTCTCAGACCAGAATTCTAAGCAGAGAAAAAACAACAGTTAAAACGATCAGACCCCCCTTCTTCTCTCTCTCTCTTTCATTCTTAAAGTAACACAGTGGGGAGGGGGGGAGAAAGAGACTGGAGGGGGAAAAGAAAAGGTAA
Source organism: Vipera berus (assembly GCF_964194415.1). NCBI lineage: Eukaryota > Metazoa > Chordata > Lepidosauria > Squamata > Viperidae > Vipera > Vipera berus. The sequence continues at coordinate 193,297,181 of NC_138202.1, read as the reverse complement.
AAGGAATTTTACAAAAATCTCACCACTAAAAAAAATAGCTTGCTCTCCTTCACATGCATTTTCCATAAATTCACTCACAGATCCCCCATAAAACTCTTCTCATGCAAACACTTACAACAATAAAATCAGCAATTTACTGTTCCTTTCACAGCCTGGGACAGAGGTGGGGGTTGTAGGGTTTTGAGGCTAACACACACACATTTACAAACCAGCAAATTAACTGATTCACGTCCATTCTAACTGCCGGCATAAACAATTTCACATACAAAAATTTCATTTCATACTTTCTCCAGGCAAACCAGTCACTATTTTTATAATTTCAGGGAGCTGTTTACAAGCCAATGAGCTCCTTGTTCCGAATCTCTTTTTGTTTGTTTGTTTGTTTTTAAATAAGGCCTTTTTGTTTATTGTTATCAGAGGGGGTTTATACCCTCTTCCAAGTCTTGGAATAACACAGAACAACATAGACAGACGTATATACACAGATACTAGTAAAACAACATTCATTTAGACATATGGCTTGTCCTGCAAGAAGCGAGAAAAATCAGGAGGTGATTCCAACCAAACATGGTTTTATAGGGCCCTTTAACCATCTCCCATTTTTCTCACCATTCCAAGTCCAAGCTTAATGTTCCAAATGTACAAATATAAGTATATAAGAAAACAAAACAAACATCAATTTGGAGTTTGAGGCCAAAACAGACCTCCCCTTTTAATTAAAAGGAGAGGATCATTTATGGTTACTTACAATTTATCCTACCAACTTCAAAAGACAGTGGGGAAAGACTAAAAGGAATATTGAACCTGGGATCTTTTGTAGGTGTGAAGTGGGAAGTGGCCTCACCTCTGACAAAAGAATCAAATAGTCCAAAGAGCCAGATTAAAAGAAAAAGACAGGAAAAAATTTGCTTTTGGTTTCAGCCTCTGATAGAAAGGGCTGCAAGATGCTGCAGACATATCCCCCCCACCCCTGGATTTCGACATTCCCTTTTAAAATGTCCAGGTTTTCCACAGTTATAACACTTTCCTTGAGGCTTGCTGCCTTGTGATAAAGCGGCTGCCAATAAATTGGTTTGACAAGAAGCTGTTCCTATATCCTGTAATCTGTTAACAAAACCAGGATACGGCCCGGTAGCCTTCTGCCTGTTAGAGAAGGCTTGATGAGGCTTGCCACAAACAGGCACTTTTCCAAATGCTTGGTAAGCATATTCAGAAGAAACCTGTAGAGTGGCATCTGGTAAAACAATTTGAGCATCAACTGAAGCAAAGGGACCAGACCCGTCAGCAATTACTTCTACATTCTCCCCCCTTTTGCTAATTGTTCCTCTAAAATTTGCCTCATGGGGGTATACAATGGCTGTGAAGAAGCAGAAGAATTAACCTCTTCATGAGTAGCTGAAAGTTCAATTAAAGATGATTTAGGGGGGGGATTTTAATTTTATCATAATCAGGTGGAGGTTTTGTGGTCAATTGCTGTCCTGCCAAAGCATCAGAGCCAAATTTTTCCACTGTTTGACGGCATTGAAACCATATATGTAATATCTGAACTGTAGCCTGGGGTTCAAGATGTAAAGTATGCCCTATCTTTACCCAGTCCTGTAAATGGAGCATCCTGCGCTCCGGATACCAAGGACAATGTTTCCCTTTCTCTCCAATGAGCTTCCTTATCTCTGCCTCAGGTGCTTTAAGCCCTGACTTTTGTAGCAGGAAGTGAAGTTCCTCTACATGCTGCTGCTGTTGGTGAGATAGATTGCAACCCATACTTACCTCTGAGGGGTCCCGTAGGACGAAGGTACACCTTGGGGTCTATTCCAGATGAAGGTAAGTATGTTGAAAGTTGCTCCCCTGGAGGGAGGTCCCTGTTAATTTGTTTTGGTCCCTGTTGATTTGTTTTTGTCCCTGTTTGGTCTCAGCTGTCGGATTCAGAGACCAGTCATCGCAGGGTGTCCCAAAATGTCTGTCTGCCTAGACAGAGTTTATTGTCTTATATACAGTTTTAACAAGCAGGAAATTACGCACAGCAAAAGCATTGTTTATTGGTGTACTCCCTAGTCAATCTTAGAGAACATCCGAACATCCCAGCCAGGGCAGAGTCTCTCATATCTAGCTGGTTCCTGGCAGTCCTTGGCAGTGCGAATTGGAATGAGCTCATAGACATGCAGATAACAGGATACTAAGGCAGGCAGTTTTCTGCACACGGTCCCTTCATATCCTTGACCTCCATCTCTACATGTATTGGCTTTTTGGCAGCTGCAGCTCACTGCTGGCTCATATTTAAATGATTGTCAACTAGGCGTCCAAGATCCTTTTCAAAGTTACTACTAATGAGCCAGGTACCACCTATACTATACCTGTGCATTTGGTTTTTCTTGTCTAAATATAGAACCTTACTTTTTTCACCATTGAATTTCATTTTGTTAGATAGTGCCCAATGTTCAAGTCTGTCGAGATCCTTCTGTATCTTAAGCCTACCTTCTTGACTGTTAGCTATTCCTGCCAGATTAGTGTCATCTGCAAATCTGATGAGTTCCCCATCTATTCCCTCATCCAAAACATTGATGAAGATGTTGAATACTACTGGGCCTAAAAGTATTCCCATGGAATACTTCCGTCCATTGAGGACTACATTTTGGTCAGTCAGTTACAAATCCATCTGGTGATAATGCTGTCTAACCCACATTCTTCTATCTTATCAAGTAGCAGATTGTGGTTTACTTTTATCAAATGCCTTACTGAAGTCCAACTAAATTACATCCATAGCCTTTCTCTGGTCCACTAATTTTGTTACTTTGTCAAAGAATGCAATAAGATTTGTCTGACATGATCTATTTTTGACAAACCCATGCTAGCTTTTGGTAATTACTTTGTTTGCCTCTAGATGTTCACAGATTCGTTGCTTGATTATGTTTTCCATGTTAGCTTTTGGTAATTTGTTTGCCTCTAGATGTTCACAGATTTGTTGCTTGATTATGTTTTCCAGAATGTTCCTAGGTATTGATATACTGATAGCTCTGTAATCTACATCAGTTCTTTTCCAGTCCTCTGGTAGTTCCCCGGTGCTCGAGGATCTTTGAAAGATATAGTTCAGTGGTTCTGAGATCACATCTTCAGAATAAGGAACTTTATTTATTTGGGGTGTAATCCATCAGGTCCTGGTGATTTGAACTTGTCTAGAGTGAACAGGTGCTCTCTTACCATTTTCTTGCCTATTTTAACTTGTACTCCTATTCTGTTTTTTATGGTACTGTTTTTGATTGGTTGGACTGTCTTTTTTTCCTTTTGTGTAAAGACCAATGCAAAAAATGAGTTAAGCAGTTCTCCTTCCTCCTTGTTGCTTGCCATCTTCTTGCCACTTTCTCCCTTGTTTCCTTGAGTAATTTCTTGTTTTTTACATGTTGAAATAAGCATTTTCTGTTATTTTTTTACTTTTGTAGCAAGCCTTAATTCAGTCTGAGCCTTAGCTTTCCTCACTTCAACTTTGCAGGCTTGGGCTATTTGCTTATATTCTGCCTTAATTATATGTCCCTCTTTCCACTTTTTATACTTATTTTTTTGTCTTTCAATTAATCAGCCATACTGGTTTCTTTTGAGAGCTATTATTTTTATTCTTCTTGGTATTGTGCTAGACTGTGTTTTTATAATGCCACTTTTCAAAGTTTCCCAAGCTTCTTGGGTTGTTTTTCCCTTAAGAATTCTCATCCGTGGAATCCTTCCCAATCTTTAAGTTTATTAAAATTCGCTCTCTTAAAATCTAAGACTTTAGTTTGACTGTGATCTATTGCTTGTGCTTGCATAATGTTGCCTCCCATTTGATGCCAGGGTAATTAAAGTCCTCCATTACTGTTGTGATGTGCTTCCTACATACCTTAGTTAACTGACTAGCAAAATGTTCTCTATTTCCTCTGTGTGGTTAGGTGGCCTATAGTATACACCTATGGCAATGTCATTTCCCCCCCTTTTATATTGACCCAAATGCATTCAAGACAGTTTTCATCATTGTTCTGCTCTATTTCTATAGAGATGTAGTCCTTACTAGCTTGTAGAATCAATCGGTGTAGAATGGTACTTATGATGGTTCAGCCTTCTTTTAAGATTAGCATGCTGATAACACAATTCATTTTTATTTTATTGCTGTATTTTACATATGAGTGTTTTGTCATAACTTTTTGTCTTATTTGGCTCTCCATGGCAATCTGACATTGGGAAGCTATGTAAAATTATTAAAGAAACCAATAAGCACTTTTTTTGCTATGTATGCTTTCTTCCAGGTCGGAGAGCATGTGCAGGTGAGAACCTTGCCAAAATGGAGCTCTTCCTCTTCTTCACCAGCCTCCTGCAGAAATTTACCTTCCAGACACCCCCGGGAACATCTAAAGATGATCTGGATCTAACACCTGCAGTTGGACTTACAACCCCTCCTATGCCCTACAAAACCTGTGCTATTCCATGTTCATAAGACACAAGGCCTTCATGACAGCCATTTCTCAGCCTTGGATAATGTGATTCTGTATGGTCTTGGCTTAAGAGGCTGTCTGAAACTGTACTATAATGATTTGCATGCACACAAAATCTAGATTCTGAGAGTGAAAAGAGTAGGGAAATCATGCTAAGTAATTTCTACTCATTGATTGTTTTGTTTTGTTTCCTTTTATCTTTTACTATTTTTTATCCTCTTTAATTTTTAGTTCTGCTTTTTGTTATTTAAGCAACATAGATTTTTCCACAATAATTCTACATATACAAATGCATTTGTTTGTTACAGGTTATCAATGTTAACAAAAACAATAATAATTGAAAAAATCCAGATTCTAGACTGCTTGGCTTCCATGTTATGCTGTGGACATAGTATACCTGGGTTTCAATAAGGCATTTGACAAAGTAGAACACAATCTATTTCTTGCTAAGCTAGAAAAATGTGGAATAGACAGCATCACCAGATGTATTTATAACTGGCTGACAAACTACACTCATGTAGTCCTTAATAGAACTACATCTACAATCATTTATAAAGATATTGAAGTTTACTAGGCCTAAAACAGAACCTTAGAGTACCGCACTGCAAATTTGGAAATGATCATTATTAAAGTTAAAGCAACCAAGATATATATAAGCTAAAAATTACTGATAAATGTTAGAAAGTTATTTTCCATTTGATTGATAGAACAAGAATTGCATTAGTTTAAATATGAGACAGTAGATATTAAGGAAGAAAGAGAGGAAATGGTGATTGTAATAATTTGAGATCTGTACTAATGATATCTATGTGTAATAGAATTATTGTACTCAACTGCCATGTTGCTTTCCAAACATTTAAATGTAATATTAGAAAATCAGTAAAAATTTATTTAAAAAAGAATTTAGACATTGCCTTGCTCTACTGCTATCACTAACTCTCAATAAAAGTTCCTGTTGAAACAATTCTAGTTTCAAGAGTTCTGCTTTCTTGGGAGCAATAGTTGAGGCAGGTCCTTACACCTAGACTACATTAACAAAGGGGTAGAATCAAAATTATGTTAAGAATTAGTACTGCTTGCTAAGGTCTTGGTAAGACCACACTTGGAATACTACATCCAGTTTTGGTCACCGCAATACAAAAAAGATGTTGAGACTCTGGAAAGAGTGCAGAAAAGAGCAACAAAGATGATTAGGAGAGTGGAGGCTAAAACATATGAAGAACAGTTGCAGAAATTGGGTATGTCTAGTCTAGTGAAAAGAAGGAGTAGGGGAGACATGATAGCAGTGTTCCAATATTTGAGAGGCTGCCAGAAAGAAGAGGGGATCAACTTTTTTTTCAAAAGAATCAGATAAGAAGCAATGGGTGGAAACTAATCAAGGAGAGAAATAACCTAGAACTAAGGGAAAAATTCCTGATAGAACAATCAAGCTATGTAATAGTTTGCCTTCAGAAGTTGTGGGTGTTTCATCATTGGAGGCTTTCAAGAAGAGACTGGACAGCCACTTGTCCAAAATGGTATAGGGTCTCCTGCTTTAGCAGAGGATTGGATGAGAAGACCTCCAAGGTCTCTTCCAACTCTGTTATTCTGTTTTCACATGTATCTTCATCATTATTTTGTTATTCTTACTCCTAAAACATAAATGATCTATATCTTCAAAAGAGAGAATAAGTTAAAAATTATACTTCTACCCTTGTAATTGTAATTGCAGAATGAATTATTAACCAAAGTATACCAATTTCTTGCATTCATATTGCAGATGCTTTTGCATCATTAAATTACAATGGAGGGCAAGAAACAGCTATTTATATCCAAAAAGGAATCAAGAGTCAAAATATTTATCATGGACAAAGTAGCAAATGTATAGTATCTGCTACATAGATTTTGGTTCTATGGTAAGGAATGTGTTGCATCGTGAGCTCTTTGGAAGCACGAGGTGAGAAGAGAGGTTGAAAGCAGGAACATTGCTTTATTCAGGCAAAGAGGAACACTAGGTGGCAGCCAATAGGTTTAAAGGAACCCATTTCCCACCCAAATCATCCAATGATCTTTTTGGAGACAAGGAGTCTGGCTTAGCCATCAGCTGTTACACAAGCACATATTGAGTAACCATTAAGCAGCAGTAAACAGACACGTAAACAGTGCAAGCAAAAACCCGAATACATTACACTCCTCCCCCCTAGAATGTACACACATTCTCAGTATTACTTAAGAACAAAGTCTTGCAGATAAGCTGGTGGTCTACGTGACCTTGCAGACCACCTGGGGGATCCAGGCAACTCCTGGTCTACCAGCTTGCCCGCAGGGCTGGGTAGACCAGGACTCATGAGTTCACGAGAATCGGATTGACTTGAGTCCCTTTAGCTGGCCGTTCCAGAAGCAGAGTTAGCACAGTGGCTGTTTTGTTCAGGTTGACTTTCCCCATCAGGGGACCCCTGTTGCACTCCTGGACTGTGTCCATCTATGACCACCTCCCCATTGTACTGACTGCATGTGTCCTCAGAGCATGCAAACTGCTCTGTTACGTTGCCGGTTTCTGGCTCGAGGCGCAGACCCGTCGTGAGGTCCTCGCCTTGTGGCCATTCTGCAAAACACTTCTGCAGCTTATCAATATGGCGGCGAACGACTCCCCCCCATCCAGAGTCACTTCATATGAAAGAGGGCTCGAGATTTTGACAGTTTTACCTGGCACCCACAAGTTCCCATGCCCATAGTTCTGGGCCCACACCCCATCACCCACTTGCAACCCCCTTGGAGCCTTTGGGTGAGAGGTATCTGCTGCCACCCAGTCGGGATGCAGCCTGTACAGTTTCATGATGAGCCTTCTCCCCCAGCATAGCTCTGCTGGGCTCTTACCCATTGCTGTACAAGGTGTAGTGTGCTGGCAAAGCAAGAAATCAGCCAGCCTATGTTGCCAATCTCCAGTCACTATGCGCTTGAGTGACTCCTTTGTTGTGCGCACCATGTGTTCAGCCTGCCGTTAGTTGAGGGGTGAAAGGGAGCCGACGTTGCATGCCTTATGAGGTTAGCCCTCAAGAAAGCCTGAAATTCTGTCGCTTTGAACTGGGCCCAATTATCTGAGATTATGACGTCTGGCAGCCCGTGTGTTGCAAAAAGCTTTCTTAGTACCTGGATGGTCCTAGCAGTAGTCATAGTTGATATGGGGATTACTTCCAGAAATTTGGAGTGGCTGTCAACCACTATGAGAAACAGCTGCCCCTGAAAGGGGCCAGCAAAGTCAATGTGAATCCTTGACCACAGTGTATGAGTTTCCTCCCATCTGTGGACAGGAGCCTGTGGCATCTCTGGTCTGGACTGTTGACACATGAAACACCCATGTACCTGGGCCTCGATAGTCTTATCTAACCCTGGCCACCATAGGTAGCTCCGTGCCAATGCCTTCATCCAGACTATGCCCAGATGGCCCTCATGCAGACTGCAATACATGCTGCCTTAATGAACTGGGGACAATGATCCTGCTCCCCCAAAGGATGCACCCTTTATGAGCTGAAAGCTCATGTCTACTTGTGAAATAGTTCTGGAACTCTGGTCCAGGGCTATTTTCCAGCCACCCTGTGTGAACCCATGACAACACTCTGCTTAAAATCCTGTCTGCTGCAGTTTCTGCAGCCACATCCCCAGCATGTAGGGGGGATTCAGGTAAATCTTGAATGGACAAGATGTGAGCAGCTGGAGCCGGATCTGGCTCCACGTGTGGCAATGGCAACCTGCTAAGACCATCTGCATGTCCCATGTCTTTACCGGGTTTGTGAATCAGCCTATAGCTATAGGATGACATGAAAATGGACCATCTTAGCATTCTAGGGGAAAGTATTTGTGGCGTCTGCCTGTCAGTAGTAAATAACCCCAGCAGTGGTTTGTGATCAGTGAAGATCGTGAATTCCCTGCCATACAAGTAATCATGGAATTTCTTCACCCCGGCCACGATGGCCAGAGCCTCTTTGTCAATCTGAGCATAATTGTGCTCAGCTGAAGACAGTGTCCATGAATAATAGGCAATGGGGACTTGAGTCCCCTCATTTGACAAATGGCTTAGTACAGCCCCACCCCATAAGGAGATGCGTCACATGCAATGCATACTGGCAAATTTTCATTAAAGTGCGTAAGCACTGAATTAGAGGACAGTAGTGACTTTACTGCCTTAAAGCTACTCTCATGGACCTTGGTCCACTTCCATGGGGTGTTCTTGTCCAAGAGCTGGTGTAACAGCTCTGCCACTGCAGCCTTGTTAGGCAGGAATGCATAGTAAAAATTCAAGAGGCCCAGGAATGCTTGAAGCTCTCCCTTGGATTTTGGGCTTGGTGCCAGCTGAATTGCCTTCAGCTTGGACTTTGCAGGATGGATGCCATCAGCATCGATATGGAAACCCAGGAACTCAATGGAAGGGACCCCAATTTTACACTTGTCCCTTCTCAGCTTAAGTCAGCCTCGAGCCTCCCTGCTAGCACCTCAGTGGACTCACTGGCGATGAGCACATCGTCAAAATAGGGGCAAACCCCAGGAATGCCCTTTAGCGTGCGCTCCATGACCTCCTGGAAGATTCCTGGGGCTACGCTAACCCCAAACTGGAGGTGTTTGACTGTGAACGCCCCCCTGTGTGTCACAATTGTTTGTGTGGCCGCTGTGGCCTCATCAACCGGTAACTGCAAGCAAAAACCCCAGGACATTACAGAATGCTTCTAAAATATTGAAGCAATTCAGTCAGCTTACTCCTTTGACCAATTCTCTGGTGTGTTTTACAGCAGTGCCACTATAACTGAGAAATACAGTACATATATACCATAAAATTGTAATGTATATATATAGTAGTGTACCTTACTGTTAGGATATTAGGTAATTCAAAATCACATGTTGACACAGAATGTAGCTGCGGAAAACAAAGTAGTACAATAGGAAACAACAACCTTTAATATTATTCGGAATTTATTTTACAAAAAATAAAAACGGTTTATTTAGAGATACTTACTGCTAGATATTCCTTGAAACAGGATGACAGATATTTCAAGTGGGAAAACCTGTAACTGTCTCAGTTGGGATGACCATCTTGACAAGGCTGAAGATTTTGTTCAAATATATTCCTACAAGAACTGGGGAAAAATACTAAATGATTGGCAGAGATAAGCAGCTGATTTTATATAATCTGATAAAATACTGAGGACTAAAATTAAAATCTTTACAACCCTTGAAATAATGTATTGGACAGGCAGCCAGTTGTGTTACCAGGTTAGAAATTTAACTGGGATGAGATTGATTAGAACACTGGATTGTCACGTTGAATAGCCTGACAGCTCAGATGAGTTAGCCTTCCTTTAAAAGGCTAGGTTGAATAGCCTTCCTTTAAAGGGGATTTTTTTTAGTTAAATAAAAGAAAGGGGACATGTTTTGTGCCTTGAACAGACACATATTGGAAGCACTGATGTCAATTTGTTAAATGTAAACAATCTCTGTCAAAAATGTATGGCCTTAAATAGATTGAAAAAAGTGGAGTAGCTATATGAACTTTTATCATGACTTCTAGAGAAAAAGTCCCAGATCAGGATGGGATGCATAATATTAAGCTTTTAGACTGAATCTGGAAAATAACAGCTGTTGTTTTTTAAAAAAAACAGGTTTTATTGTTTTTTCAGTTAAAATCTACATGTTTAGAAAGCATCATGATGACTGGGTAATCAGAGATTCAGTAACAGAGTTTTCAGTACATAATTCAGGTTACATTATCAAAACATCCTTCTCAATTTCCTTTAACATTTCATACCACCAGTTTAAACTAATACATTTCTAGAAGTAGCATGGTCAGTTGAAAAATTTGTCAATTCAATTTCATTGAGATATATCTATGTCCTGTTATTAAAGTTTACCTAATTTTACTTTTAATTATATTATTCAAATTTTGCCTTTAACATCCCAAATAATATTCACTACCCAAATTTCCCTCATTTCATTACAGCAAAAACTATAGCACCTAACATGTACACAGTGGCTGAGTAGCTATGTTCTACCTAATAAATATTGTGTAATAACATCCTAATACATCACTCGTTACTGACAGGACCACAGCCTATGTTTATCAATCTAGAACTATTTATACACAACCAGATTCTGTTTTAAATTTTAGCTAATTCTTAATTCTTGAATAGAATAATCAAACGTCTTTTAACATCAAATGTGGGATCTATAAACCAAATTTCCATTATGTCAGTGCACAAATTATAATGTCTAAAATAAGCCTAATAAATACATAAACACATTCTAGATCTATCTCATAAACATTTTCTATTTTAGATCCTGATAGATCACTGATTACTAAAAGGATAACCTTTAATGGTTCTCTAAGAACTCACTTTTTAAATCTAACTCAGGCTTTCTTTTTTGCCAATCAGGTTTCCAGACCAAGGCCTTTGAATTGCCAGATAGGTCTCCCTTCACTCCAATACATATTATTTGAATTGAAGAAGGCCATCTAGCCATCAGTGGTCCACAAAAACCAAACCATTTGTAATCATTATGTTGTTGCATTTAGTTCTTGTCTCTGTATTTGCTCTAAAACTTTATCTTCAGTTCAGTCTGGATTCCTCTTCCATCTGGGTTCATCTGCTTTAAATAGAGAGTCTTATCCAATTTTGTAATTAATGCTTGGCTATCCAGGCTTTCAGGAAACTCTCTTTGTTGATCTTCCACTTCCTCTATGTTAACATCACTATATTGCACATTAAGTTTTCCCATAGTGTGTTGTTGGTCCTTAAGGTTATTTGCCATAGTGATAGTTCCTTGTACTTTTAAAGTTGTCGGTTCTTTGGATAGTTGTTGCTTATATTCCTCTGTCTCAATAGTAATATCTTCCAATTTTATTATATTCTGAAGTGTAAATTCTTTAGTTGCAGTCTGGGTTTCAATTTGTGACTTAAGGTTGGCATGTAAATTATTAAATCTGGAGATAGACCTCAGTGACTCTGTAGATTGTTTCACGTATGAGGTTATAATCAAGCAAGGTTTGTGGCTGATCCTTCTCCATTTTGTAATAATTATAAATAGTCCTTGGTGGAGGCTATTTTTCAAACAAAAATCAGTAAGAGTCCAAAAATCAGTAAGTCTAAGCCAAATTCATCTCCAGTTGTTTCAGGTTTTTATCTTAATGCCAAGATCAGTCCAAAATGTAAGCAAGCTTGTTTGCCAATAATATTCACTAGATATCCTCAGAGTACTTCAAAAGACAGTATCTTTTTATTTATTCATTTATTTTGTCCCCTTTTGTAGACTAATAGGTAAAATAGTCCATTTCTATAAATATAGGAACTTTGGGCCAAAAGTAGAAAGGCAGTAAGTCCAATAAATCAGTATAACTTAGTAGAAGATTGTTTCTTTTCTCTCCCAATGTATACAAAGGCCACTCTTAAGGAGGGTGGGGGGAAAAATCCCTTCCTTCTCTCCTCACAGGGGGAAGCAAATTCAAGAAGCTTTTGACAGGGAAAGTAGACAATTAAGAAAACAAGAAGGCAATTCTCACCCAGTTTTCAAGTGCTTTCAAGTGCTTTGTTGTGCTTTTGGCTTCGGCAGGAAACGGCTAAATGATGGGCCATGGGAGTGGCCAATCCTTTCTTCTTCAGTTCGGAGAGTAGCTCCAAGCTGACAGGAGGGCCACCACCCTTTTACCGCCGACTTGAGAGCCCTCTCCCCGCTCATTGCTCCTCCAGGGCAACTTTCAACCCCTTTACAGGACCCACCCACCCCGATGAAGAAATCCAGGCGACAGGAGGAGCGAATCCCTCACACATCTGGGAGCACTGAAATTCCGGAACCGGAAGCCGAAAATAACAGTTGTTTTGATTTATGAGCAGAGTACCAAAATAAAGTTCTGTGAAATATTTTTATAGTTTTTTTCTACTTCAATTTTTCTTGAAAATGCAAAGGAAAATACAATATCTTAGTCATTTTAGATATGATTATGATTCTTCTCCCCCTCCCTTATATGGTTAAAATGATTTTATCCCAAAGAAGCTTTGGCAAACTCCTGAAAATGTTTCTGCATATATGTCATTACTATATCTCTGGGATGTGTCCTACAGAGTGAAGTCAGTTCATAAAACTTATTTAAGGCTAGATACATGTTGAATTTCTACTTTACTGTTAACCAACCTTACAGATGTGGAGGTAGCAGATGCTGCTTATGTGGATAATAACCCAATATTTGTAATATTTTCACTTGGAAGAGTCACAGGCAGCGAAAGCAGTTATTGTTGGCCTTATAAGACCAAATGGGAGAACTTACATCCTCCCTCCAACCCAGTTCAAGGACTGGTCAGGTAGAGAGGTGGGTTGAACAAAGGCATTCAGCAAACTTATTGGCCAGAAAGAATTCCACCCATCAAAGAAAATAATCAGCTTCACATTACCCCTATAGAAGGGAAGCTGCGTGCCTCACAGATCCTTTGAAGATAAATCTCCCTTTACTTCACCACCGTGTTGTTTTTCTGAAACGAAATGGCTTGGACTGGACTTGTTTTATTAATATTACTATTCATTCTTACAGTTATATTCCTTTTCAAAATGGGTAGTTCCCAGAGTAACAGCTACCAAAATCTTCCACCTGGGCCCAGAACAATATCCATTTTGGGAAATCTGCACATGATGGATTTGAAAAGGCTTTGTAAGACAATGCTAAAGCTAAAGCCAATAATTAATAAGTATGAATGTTCTTTGCCAAAATATACTGATACTGAAATAAATTTTAGCAATTTATCAGGTTATCCAGTTAACTTGAATAAGACTGATATGCTCCTTGCTAGTACTAAGGAGTCTATGAAAATCTATAAAAATGACATTAACTTGGTGTTTGCATTTGCTTAAATATGCCACAAGTATTATTCAAAGAAAAATCTTTGTTAGCAGGATGCACATTTTTCTTTCTCTCAAGCTTGAACAGATGGTTGAAATTGCCTATGTAAAGGAAGAATATGCAAAAATCGCTACGTTTATATATGTATTAAGAAGGATTCCTAGGTTAACATATTTTAAGAAGATATATTTTTAGCATTTAAATCTTTAAGAATGTAATTATTCCTTTCGGACAATGTGACATTGGGAAGCTATAGTTTAAAGTATTTTAAGAAAACAATAAACCCAACTATTTTGTCATGTATGTTTTCTTCCAGGTCAGAGAGTATGTGCTGGGGAGAACCTTTCCAAAATGGAGCTCTTTCTATTCTTTACCAACCTCCTTCAAAGATTTACCTTCCAACCACCTCCAGGAACATCTAACAATGATCTGGACCTCATCCCTGGTTTTGGACACACACACACACACACACACACACACACAAACACACCCCAATGCCTTACAAAACCTGTGCTTTGTTACACTGATCCGGCAGAAAGAAATCAAAAGGTGTTTCCTCAGCCTTTGAAATAGTTTTATTTTGACAGAGAGGCAAAATCTGCCAACATAATTCCACATTTTTTTTATTTATTTGTCTCCCATCTTTATTATTTTCACAAACAACCCAAGGTGGTGAACATATCCAACACATCTTCCTCCTATTTTCCTACAACAACCCTGTGAGGTGGTTTGCCTGAGAGTGTGTAACTGGCCCAAGTCACCCATGTGGTATTCAGGGCTAAGATGGAACTTGAACTCATCATATCCAGTTTTCTAGCCTAGTACCTTGATCACTAGACCAAACTGGGACTCTATATTATTTAGGTTTCTTATGTTGTTTAAAACCTGAATTGTAAAGATCTACACAAAATCTTACCAGACTGAGCACTCTACTACTAAAGAATATACTCTGCAAAGGGAAGGGCTTTCTTCACCCTATTTCTCACACACCTAAAATCTGAAGTGAATTGCCTCTTACTCTTCTAAAATGCACCCTCCTCTCTCTTGAGGGATCTACTTCCTTACTATATTCATCACATCTATGTAGATTCAAAGAATATACAAGAATTGAAGAATTCAAAGGGTTTGAGTAGTAATATGGAAAAGATTAAATGATTTGAGTTGGTAAATTTTAAAAGTCTTTGCATTCTATGGAAACAATTATCAATAAGTGCTTCCAATCAAGCATGAGGACAGCACTACCCAGTGGTGGGATTCAGCCAGTTTGCACCACTTCGGCAGAACAGGTGGCTAATTTTTTTGTTGCCCAAGCCCAGAATGGACTTCTGGAAGTGGCATCCACACAGAGAACTGGTTCTTCACATATTTGAATCCCACCACTGGTACTACCCTATTATTTGTTAAAACAGTCAGCTCTCATATCAGGCGTCTGTCTACAATTGAAAACAACTGTTGTTCCTTTAAAAGTTGCATTTACTTTAATGTGGAATAGCATTGCCATTTCATAAATGGACTTCAAGGTTTGTCTAAATATATCATAACATGTTCAGATGTGTGTAACATCAAATACAAGGTTTGATTCCCCAAATTAGGTAGCTACATTTTCCAACCATCATAGATTTTTTTTAAAAAAAATCCACCAGGTCACTCAGGTTTAGCTAAAAGGCAAAAAGGTGTGTGGATAAGTCTGACAAACTGACAAGGTAAGAATCTGGCATTCATGCTTTTTAGCAAAGTTAATGATGGAAGGTTATCCTCCAGAACATTTCCTTGAGCCGGAAACCCCTTGCTGTGTAACATCTTAGCTAGATTAGTTGCAATGAGACGGTTGTACCCTTTCCTACGATGCTTGGGCAATGTATAGCTGTGGATCATCGTAGCAAATTGGTCTGTCAGACCCCAGGAGATGGGGCATCTATGTTCATCCAAAATGCATATGCTGGGGAAACAGCAGATGAGGTTGGTGAGGTATTTCTGACATTGGTCACTGCCTCCTCTCAACCAGGTGTTATTCAGCAGACTTGCATGAGATGCATCAAGAGAAGTCAGTTTCAGTGCAGGAACTAACCTAAAAAAGAGTTGTTTGCTTAACATTTACTGTTAATAAATAAATGAATATAGGAACAGAAGGGGAGATTTAATCCTTTTATGTTCGCAGAGAAATATCCAAAAGCAGGACATAATTTGCTCAATGGGGCAAATAGGGAGAAAAATGTTCAGCTCTGGAGTCTTCCTTCCTCCCCACCCAAACAGATAATTACAACTTTCAGAGTAAGTTTATTAAACTTAAAAATTCTCCTGAGAATTTCAGAAATCACTGGAGTAATAGAAGCAGGAAGCATCAGACTGCTGGGAATGCTTGACCTAACTGAAACTTTTATATCCACTCTCATAAATTAAAATTTTACTATGACATTTACTGAAAAGGACCATTACTATAAAAAAAACTAATACAGTTATACATACGGAAGTTGAACATCTGGAAGTGCATCTGGGTCTGGGTAGATTACCATTTTGAAAGAAGAGAGCTTCACATTTACATGCTTGGTATCAGCAACAATCTTGGAAGTTTTGTATAAGCCATCCTGTAAACCTATGCTCAGAAAAAAGAATTATATTTTAAATAAAACATGTAAACAAAACACCCTCTTTAAATCTTACCAAAACTATTAATGATATATAAACCTTCACATATTGCAATCTTGCTTAAAATACTTTGAAGTTTCTGTAAACCAGTGCTTTTTTGTAAGAAAAAACGTGCTGGGACTCACTTTTCGCATGTAGTCAATCACTGTATACACACCCACACACACCAGTTGTGTAAAGAAATATAACGGTCACCACCCGCAGTAAGCACTCAGCGTGCAACCAGATGACCAATCACAAGCTGAGCAGTGCCACAAGCCGAGCAGCGCCATCACAACCAGAGCAGAAAAAGTACGCATGCATTGGACTCGACACACAAGCAGCCCGCATGCACTGTTTTAATGATTTTGCCGTCAACCTGCTACACTTGACAGGGCGATTCAAGTCCACATGGACCAAACATCAAATTTTCAAAAGTTACCATGTTTCCCTGAAAATAAGCCCTATCCCTAAACTAAGACCTACCCTGATTTTTTTTTTGGGGGGGGGTTAATATAAGCCCTAAAGGGACATGGTGGCTCAGTGGGTTAGGACGCTGAGCTTGTCGATCAGAAGGTCGTTAGTTTGGCAGGTTGAATCCCAAGTGCCGCGTAACAGAGTGAGCGCCTGTTACTCGTCCCAGCTTCTGCCAACCTAGCAGTTCGAAAGCACGTAAAAATGCAAGTAGAAAAATACGGACCACTGTGGTGGGAAGGTAACAGCGTTCCGTGCGCCTTTGGCATCTAGTCATGCTGGCCACATGACCACGGAAACGTCCACGGACAAGCGCTGGCTCTTCGGCTTTGAAATGGAGATGAGCACTGGCTCCTAGAGTTGGAAACGACTACCACGCATGTGCGAGGGAACCTTTACCTTTACTTTTAATATAAGCCCTACCCGCAAAATAAGCCCTAGTTAGGATCCTGCCTACTTTATCCCACCTCACTGCCGCAATGGGGCAGGAGACCACACAGCACATTGCGCCACTGCCACTACAAGGCAAGGAAGGTGGGGAAGGGGGTGGAGCTGCCCAATGTGCCCCACACCCGCTTACTGGTATTTCAGCCCCCCCCACACACACCAGGCCATTCCTTGATTGGCGACTTTTCACTCCCCTCCCAACCTGGACTGCCATGCTACAGCAGATGGGATGGGCGGAGTAGGCCTAGTCCCCCTCTGCCATTTTGGAGCCGGGGGGGAGTGATGGCGAACGGCTCTGCTACCACTGTGGGCCACTGAAGGGGCTTTCTTTAAACTTCACCCTGCAGATCACCTGCCTGGGCACAGCTGCCACCTCCTTATCTTCTGCCAACTCTCCCATGGCTTGCACCGTGAGCGGGCGGCACAAGCCTCCCCTGCCACCTCCCTCCACCAGCCCCTTGTTGCCTGTCTCAGCTTCACCTCCTTGCCCATCTACCTTACCTCGTTGTGGCAGTAGCGGCATGATGTGCCACACAGCCTCCTGCCACGAACGGCCTCAGCAGAAGTGGGCCAGTAGCCATGCAGATTGCTGGATGGAGCTGTTAGTGCCGCTTCTGGGAAGCGAGGCAGGTGTCACGAAAAATATAAGACACCCCCCCAAAATTAAGACCTAATGCCTGTTTTGGAGTCAAAAATAATATAAGACCGGGTCTTACTTTTGGGGAAACACAGTATTTTAGAACTTGGAAAATCTGTAGAAAAATGTGCCGGATGCCATTCTGGTGCATTCTATGACAAAAAAGGCATTGCTGGAAACTATTTTGAAATGAATAAAAACCAAAAGAACTCAATTTTAGGTGACATTATGAAACCAATTCTACAATCAAATTGGTATCACATGCTGGATTACTCAAATAATAAATTCATTCTTATTTGCCAGAAACATCTTAGGGGCACCTAACACTTGATTAAAAGAAATCCAACAAAATAGTCATTCACAAGAACATTTGATTGATTATTTGCCAAGTCAATATCAACTCTTAGAGATCACAGGTAGATTTCGTCCATGACAATCTATCCTTAATCTAGTGCTTCAGGTCTTCCAACTATGCACCCATTATCACAAGTCCATTCATTCTGCTGCTGGTTATTCTCTTTTTCTCCTTCCTTTGCTATTGCTATGTAGACTGAGATTTTCCAATCTGTTAGCCACCTCCATTATCCTTCTATCTACCTGCTCCCCAACAAAAGTGCCTGTTTAGCCGGGCAGCTGCAACAACCTTTACACTTGGGGGCACCCTGCTGGGATTAAATGCACTTGACATAGAATTATCTGTTCAGTATTGCCATGTTGAAAGTGGTTTTGTGCTAAACTGATTGTAGTTCTGTCAATTAACATCTATTTTAAATAACTGCATGATCTCTGGAATGTTTGTACTGGGAATAGACCCTCTAGCTAAATAAGGAAACTGCTATGGAAAACTATCCAGTTGGATTGCTTCGCATTTATTTTTTTATCATCATGTGCACCTATCTGCTAACAGTAACAGTCAGATTAGCAAAAGGTAACTGGAAGTACAAAAGAGAAGATAAGGTAATCAGATCTTAAAGAAATTCTTTAACATTTAGATGGAAGCGAGAATAGCTTGTCAGAAATAGGCAAGAGAACATCATATCCCATAGCTTGGCCAGTCACTGGAAAAGGGACAAAAAATGATATTAAAGCCTACCCACAAATATTCCATATATTGTTGGAGGGGGCCGAGTTTCCGAAGAAACTCTTGTTTGATAAAAATCAAGCTATTAGTCTTGATGGTACATGGCATTGTCCAAGGAGTACTGTATAGAAGAATGCTTTATTCAATCAGTCCAGAATAGAACATGACTTTGATGTCAATGTGTTATATAAATATGAGTGAAAGGATGCTTAAGCTTGTTATTTACACAGGGAATTGTAGTAGAGAAAAGAAATGAATTTCAAACAGGGTCAGAAGGACCTTTGTTTTACTTATTTGTACTCAGAAGCTAAATATCAATTAGGAATAAAAACAATAGTCACTGGAAGCAAAGATAAAAAATCTACTATATTAATACAAAATTAAATCTACTGATAAAAATAAACACAAACTTATTGGAGCTCAGTTTTTTTATCACATTTACTATTGCTTAAAACTAATAACTCACCTAGGTTTAAGGGTTACCTTGTACTGTAAATGTATGTTTTGTCATCCCGCGAAGAATTTGTGACTTAGGCTACTACCTATTAGTACATGTTGTTTGTAAACAGCCCAGTCACTTAGAGGAGCTGGGAGATGTAGAAATTTGATTGATTGATAAATACATACATACATACATACATACATACATACATACATACTTCCAGGAGTAGGGATATATAATTAATTCCAGAGGGATTATTATACAGAGCAGTACTCATTGCCACTTGAGCAAGGTTTCTCTAAACCTGTAGGTCTTACCTTCTCTTTGCTTTCAGTAACCACTGGATGTAAGTTTAGGCATAGTGCCAGAATTTTAGAGGGGGCACCATGTATTTATCTCCTTGATTTATTAGAGGAAGAGGTGGTCAGAAGGATCTGTTGGAAGCTGGAAAGGACAGTCATGGAGGCACACTGGAGAAGATATTTTCTGCTTCTCCTTCCCTTGGGGCTGGCCATGGAATAGTAATAAAGCACCAGAAGTGCTCTATCAAATCTCAGCCATTTTATCTCATTATAGCTCTGGCTGAATAGAAAGAATGACAAGAAACAGAGAAAGGAAGAGACACCTTCAGAGTACGAAGTCTCTGTGATGATTGGGATGCTGCAGTTGCTGGTCAAAGGATAGCAACCCTGGGCATCTCTCCCAATATATATTCCAGCAGCTGGAAGCAAGAAGGATTTGGGAAGGAGAGGTCTAAGGAAGAATGACCATTCTATCCTGCGATAACTGTCAGGACAACAGGGTTAGGAATAAATTTAAGGTCAGAGTGGGCTAGTGTTGATGGGATATAGATAATCTGCAGAAATAAGCAAACCTTTTTTAAAAACTCATTTTAAATTATTTAATAGAAATCAATTCATTTATTTCTGTAGTAACCAGGCGCCTGTGCTATCCTACATCTTTAGCATGTGCCTCAGAAATCTGAAAATGTAAGAACAAGACTTTAATGATGGCAGTGGAAGACAAGGGTAATAAAGGAAAAGATCCTCCGTGATAAGGAAGCATGCTATTGGCCCTCACAAGCTGCCTTCCTGTTTAGAATCAAAACAATATGAGTTCAAAGTTATGTAAGGTAATTTAAAGAAGAAAATGGTGCTGTTAAGGAGCTCCAATCCACTCACATTACTCTGCTTGCTAAACAAGATTCATATGGGGAATGATATGGCTCCTGCATCTGGAGAATCAAAAAAAAAAAAGTTGTATTCTGCTTAGTTGTTCCAATTCCCCAACTTTTGGGGAAGCTCAGGAGAAACATCCCATCACAAAAAATGATGAAAAAACAGCATTCTGTTAGTTTGGTTTACCTGCCTTATCATTTTTATTAATCTTTTATTTGAAGCAGCTTTTCTCACTTGGTAAACTCTGGGATAGTCTCAGATAATAAATGGTATAATTAAGCATATTGGTGTGAAAATTGAGTGGAGAAAGAATTTGACATCATCTACGATTTATGACTCAGTGTTGGAATTCTCAACTCTGTACCATCAGAATTTTTCAGTCTCTCATTTTAAAATATTTTTTAAAAAATTCAGGATAATCATTAATGTGTTATTTTTCACAGCAAAGAATAACCTTTACCTTGTATCTGGAAGGCTTGCTCCCAGTTTATAGTTTCTGGGTTCTCCAACAATGCCTGGTAAGCTTGTAGATTTTTGTAGAAAACAGCACAGGCATTTGTAAAGTAATCTAGGGCATCACTTTTGGCCTATGTGTGAAAAACATCTTACCGTAATTCAATTCATAGTATTAAGTATGCAGATATACATCTAGTTTGTTGCTATAGGTAAGGGTCATAAAAATGAATGAGGAAGTTGCAGATTAGGGCACCGACTAGCTGCAGATCAGTAGGAGAATCTACAAGGAACTGGAGTTAGGATAACAGTTGGGAATTTTCTTGGCTCAGGAAGCAAGAATAGGCTACTTTCAATCTGGAAAATGAAAGAGAGTAGGTTATTTTCAACCTGGAAAATGGTTAAGAAATCTTTATTCTATGCTTTTATTCTATGAATAAAAATGAAAGCAGAGTAGCCAGGACATCGAACTTTGGAATTCTACATGTTAATAAAGTACACATCCACATCTTTGGAGGACATCAGCTCAGGAAAATCTGTATAAATTTTAGATTAATGCTCACAACATTCATTGTGCATTTCAGGGTATTTTAGGGTAGATCCATTACAAGTACTGTTTTACCTCTTTTTGTCGGCGAGTAATCACAGCTTTAAATTCTGGCCATGAATCCACAACCACTTCCTTTTTGAATGGATTTCCCCTATTTATATTTAACACTGCTCCATAAACCTCCAAAAAAAGTGGGTTTATAAAGTTTTATTAAACAAAAACATTTTTAAAAATCTATTTCTTTGGATTCTGTTATATTTTCAAAGGATTCACCAATAGGCACTATTTGCAGCTTCAATATTTATTGACATCTTCATTCAGACTACTAGCATTTTCAGCTTTAGATATCTAACTTATTACAAACAACTATTAGGTGTTACAAGACAAAGAAGAATGAATGGGAAAAGGAATTAGAAATTTTCATTTTGTTTGAACAATGGAAAATTGTCCTAACATTGATGTCA
Organism: Vipera berus; assembly: GCF_964194415.1. NCBI lineage: Eukaryota > Metazoa > Chordata > Lepidosauria > Squamata > Viperidae > Vipera > Vipera berus. Next base: position 193,275,522 of record NC_138202.1, on the reverse strand, counting down.
ATAATTTTAACAGATCTTAAATTACGGCTTATTCAACAAAAAAGAATAGTTTATATTTACAGGTCTTGATTGTATTTGTATAGAAAAGGAATAAGTAAATCATTCTGCTGGGGATGTAACAAAAGCAATATTTCATCAAAACATTGAAACAATGGTCTAAGATTTTATGTTCTAGGAAAATGATACTGACTTTACAATAGTTTAACATTTTTTGACATCCATATTCTTTTTAATTATGTATCTATTGAATGGAAATGGGCAGCCGGACAACAGAAATGAACTCTGTAAGCCATTCTTGCTGTCAAGGGACTAGTCTTTCAACATCAGGAAAACAAATTTATATTCTCCCTCTCCTCAAAAGTACTCCCCAAAAAGCATCAGTGAAGCCCCACTGCTATTTGCAACTTATGAATGAATTGCTTACAGACTTATTTAGGGATGTTTGCTACGAAATATAGTCCTTTTACTAGAACTCTTGTGCAAAACCTTCTGTACATGCAGGTAGTCATCAACTTATAAGAGCAACTGGACTGGATTTCCAATTGTAAGTCATTACAATGGTAAGTTGAGGAATCCATGCAAACAGACCCGATTTTACAACATTTTTTGCAGCAGTCATTATGCAAATCACCACGGTCATTAAGCAAATCTGTGACTGGTAAGTGAATGCTGCTGTCGAAAGTGCAAATGTTTGTTGCCAGAAAATGCCAGAAACTGGCAAAAAAAAATGCAAATCATGATCACATGAGCACAGGATATTGCAACCTGTTGTGAAGGTGAGCTGGTTGCCAAGCACCCGAAAAGATGGGGAGTGGCACAACATTTTATGACAGCCAGAAGTGCTTTACAAGCAATAAAGCACTCATTCAGGGTCTGTCATAATTTCAAATGGTCATTAAGCAACTGGTCGCAACTTGAAGACTACCTGTATGTACATGCATCAGAAGGCCTTATATATAGGTTTCCCTGTCTCTAGTCTGCCACCCCCCACCACGTGCAATGGCTCTGCTGCCCTGCAGTCCAACACCACAAAAATTCCTGCTTCTGACTCCTGCTATGTTAGGTGCTGCAGTGTTCCTCTCTCTCTACTCTTATTTAAGATGTACAAGAAGCTGCTGGGCTAAATCATCCATTGCCATGGGGCATGCTATCACCACACCAGCTGCTTATCTTCATCCCCACTGTTACCTGACGCTGTTGATGTCCTATTTTGATTTCTGGAAGCTGTTAAGGACTGATGGGGAACAACAGATGTCAATTAAACCCCCAGAAGACTGAGTGACTGGGTTTTAGAGCTTTCAGCATCTGAGGATTTATCATCTTTAAATGAGCTTGCACTGCCAGTTCTGGATTCATGAGTCCTGCTCAAAGAGCAGGCGGAGTTATATCCAGAAGAGCCATTACACAGCTTTGTGTTGCCCCCGAGTTACACCCATTCCTGGACTGGGAGATTCTACTCTGTTATTCATGCTAGTCTCCTTCCAGATGGGCTACTGTAATATGCTGTACATGGGGCTACTCTTGGAAGAATATATGGAAGCTTCTGCTGCTACAAAATGCAACAGCACAGGCGGTTGTGTGTGCTCCAAGAACTGTAAACATTATACTTTTTTTATAAGCTGTGTTTCTGGGCCCAATTTAAAGCTTTACATTGTGTGTAGCTGGGTTATTTGAGGGACTGCCTGCCCCGTTACATCTACCATCTCATCAGTTCCAGGGATACAGGTATATATATTATGGCTCATCAGCTTGAGTTTTATTGGGCAGACCTAGGAGGAAAGCCTTTTCTGTTCTGACCACTGTCCTGTGGATTATTTCTCCTGAGGTAAGCCTGGCCTCGATCTTATTGGCCTTCTGGAAGACCCCCAAAACGTGGTTTTGCCAACAGGCTTGGGGATCCCATGATAGAATAGCCTTTTGGATGACTGTATGCTAGGGATGTTTTATCTTTTTAATTTAAATTGTGATCTTTACGGTTATTATGTATGCTGCCCAGAATCACTGTTAGATAAGTGGCTATATAAATATGATAATTAAATAAAGTTTGACTTGCTCTTTCTTTTCATGTACTTTAATAGCTAATCTTAAATTATCTACATTACCTTGAGGGATTCAGGAAAATTCTTCCTTAACATTTGTTCTAGAATTTGCAGTTTTGTGGAGCAGTTAAGCACCAACATCTTCACTTGCCCATTTAACAGCAACCTAGTTCAAAAGTTGATGTCTGGAAACAAAGAGAACTTTGATGGATTGGACAAACGGCATTCTGAAACATGTTCCTAGATTTTATTCAATGCTTTGTAAGATTAGCAATGCCTGTACAATAAATGAACTTCATCTTAAATTCTCTGTAAAGATGTTTCTAATTTATTAATATTATAAAGTGGGCTATGAATATCCATTACCAATTCAAATTGCACCATAGACACAAATTCTCTCATAGAGCTTGTTGGCCTCAAGAATGATTTCTGTAGAATTTGTTACTTTGAAACAGGGTTGTATGTAATATTTTTGGGGGAGAGGGGTATGTTGTAGCTTTGAACAGTCATTAAATAATCTGTCGTATCTCAAGGATTATCTGTAGTTGCAAATCAGAATTTTAATTCCCAGGGGACATTACATCATTGGTTTCCTACTAGTACTTATTTATTAGATGATTGCCTTATGTCCTTTTTCCATCCATTAATCATTTCTGTATAATTCTGAGTTTACGAATTTAATGTATTAGTTCCTTCACTAAAGGCTACCCAAAGCAATACACAATTAACAAAAATTAGGCATTATTTCTGGAAAAAAAATATACTACCCTGTACAGTACAGGAAAATGTTAAATTATATTACCTTTCAAGTTCAATGATACTATACACTAAGAAAATATATAGAAGCTTTGAACTGAGATGGTGGAACAGTGTATGTAAAAAGCAGTCCCAAGCTAGCAACAGAAATTATGCTGCCTGGATGCAGAACTTATAGAGGAAAAAGCAATTCATTGGAAGTTTTGCATTTCAAAATTAAGTACTTTTAAAAAGATTTGTTCATTTAAAGAAATTCCTAAATTAGAGAATCCTGAACATTTAAAGCATTCATCTGTCTAGAGTAGACAACCATTTCAAAGGCCATAATTCTAATTCTCATAAATAGCTGGAGCTGACCTCACATACCTGGAGTTGACTCTAGTGTCATGACTCAAATGCAGAACAGCCAAAAGTAAGCTGAACTTTAGATTATATATAAACCTTCTAGCATGGGTCACTAGGTGGGTGGAACTAGTTCCACTTGTGGAGGAGGGATTTGAAATACTGACCAAATAAACCAAAGATACGTTTTGCATGTATTTCATTACACATGTCCTCCTCTGCAAATGCAATTATTTTTGCATTTATTGCAATAAAATATGATTTGACCTACTTTAAATTAACTGCTATTAAGCAATACAATCAAGTCATTCTTACGTCTAAGCATTATTGTAGAATTCTGTAAATTGTGCAAAATTGTGAAAAGTAGGCAGCTTCTCTGCCTTCAAAACATTCAGCTTTTGATATTTGACACCCATTTTCTTTTATATGTTTGGCAAGGAAAGTTCTCTGTGTCTCTTCACAATCTTATTTGCCTGACTGAATCTTTTGTGGATTGCAGTTTACGAGAGTATTGTCTACAACAGGAATGAGGACATTTTTTGCAGCTAGTGGTACTTTTACAGGAATGTTTAGGACAGGGGTCTTCAAACTCGGCCCTTTTGTGACTTATGGACTTCAACTCCCAGAATTCCTCAGCCAGGCATGCTGGCTGAGGAATTCTGGGAGTTGAAGTCCATAAGTCACGAAAGGGCCGAGTTTGAAGACCCCTGGTTTAGGAGGTTGTGTGAGATAGGGATGTCAATGAATGTAATATATTAAGCCTATCAGAGGCTTAAGTTTATTTTATCCCTTAAGCCACGCCCCCCCTCCAGCTACAAATTCATTGTGCCCCAGATTTCAGTAGAATGATTCTGAAGGGAGTGACATGTGGACCAAAGAAAGGAAACAAGGGTCACATAGCTCTCTCTTATACTGATTAAAAAGGAAAAAGAAACTTCAAAGAAAAACTTATAAAACATTTGTAAGAATATATCCCATAGAAATACAAGTAATTGTTTTTAGATTTATTTATTTTGGAATATAGGATGATTGTTGTGGTCTATTTAAAGTAAATTGCATGTCTATAGAATTTTTATAGATAAAACATTTAAACTCAAGCTTTAATTTTAAAAAGCAGTACAAGTTTTATAGCACTTCCTGATTAAGCAATAAACACCTTTTTGATTACTTTAGGGCAATATTATTTTCTTTCTTATAAACAGCTGCAACAGCCAAATTGTCCTTGACAATCCCAAGTCTATATACTTCAGTGACTTAAATCTTTATCCCAGAAAGCTACAACACCATTGCAGAATAAAAAAAGTCACACAGACTGAAAAATTAAGATGCAGTATTCTATTATAGAAAATGTAGATTTACAATCTGATGGATTTACACATTTTAGCTAAAATTTGTCTCTCAAACATACTTCCTTTACTTAAGATTCTGATGTATGGTTCTATAGTAACCATACATAAAATGTTACCTCTGGGGATCAGGCTACTGTTTTTCCTTCATAGCAACATGTAAACAAATTATAAAGATATGTCACTGACAACACAATATTCTTTAGGTTTACATCAAAAAGCATGCATTTTAAAACATGCAGCTCTTTCAAACAATGAAAAAAAGACTTCTAGACCAAGGTGATAACTATAGTAATTTCTATCTTATTTTCCAAAAGTGAATATCCCTTGAAAATTAATAGAGAGGAACACAACCGCGAGAAAGAAAACTATCATTTAAATGTGTTATTAAATCCAAGGAGAATCAGGTATTATTTTCTTTCAATAGTAATCTGAGTGAAGAATGATACCCTGTAATTAAAATAGTTCAGTTTTAGGCTTCTACTTTTAAGTATTAATTTCAATATCCATGAGAACCAGTTATACTTGAAAGGACAGGGCAACAGCCAATAACAGGTCCGTTGCTTGATTACATATAAGATTGGTCTCTTTTTAAATATACAAATAAAATTAACATTCTCATTAGATGTGATTGGACATCTTATTGTTCAGCACTAAATTAGGCTACTTCAAGCAACCATTGACACTGCCTGAGATCTAAAGGGAGAACAAAGACAATTAAGCACAGTCCACTTTAAAAATTTTCTCCCACCCACCATTTAGAAGGACCAAAGACTTACCCTTGGTGGCCAGGTGGGCAGCTCATTCAGCAACAAGTTAATGACATAAGGATTAATCTTTCTTGAAATTAATGTCCCCCCTTCCCCCAAGACCTATTGTCTTTAGGTGGCCAGGTGGGCAGCTCATTCAGCAACAAGTTAATGACATAAGGATTAATCTTTCTTGAAATTAATGTCCCCCCCCAAGACCTATTGTCTTTAGGTGGCCAGGTGGGCAGCTCATTCAGCAACAAGTTAATGACATAAGGATTAATCTTTCTTGAAATTAATGTCCCTCCCCTCCCCCCAAGACCTATTTCTAAAGACAGAAAAGGAAGAAGCAATTGCTTCTTCCATTTAAGATGTAGAAATTGAAGGACTGTAAGGTTCCCTTGTCCAAAAATAATGCTGGTCGAGCTTAGTGTTGTTTTGACACTCATTCTCTTTCAGATACAATTCCAAGTGAAGAAAGATACCTGAAACTGCTGTATAACACTCTCTAAAGGACCAGAATGAAAGACAGAAACCATATTTTAGCTTAGGAATCCTGGAGCATTCGTCTCCCAAGGAAGCATGTTACATTCTTCACTCAGATCCACAAAAATTTGCAGGTGAACAAATATTCAGTTCCAGAAGGAAGGAAAAACAAACTCCCACCCACTGGGTTTTCAGAACTAGAAACGTGTTGCTCATTAGCTCTACGTTTAACTGAGTCTCCAGTGAAAACTTGTTTACGCTTGTATCAGCTTGCCAATGAGGTAATTAAACGCTATCTGCATTGGTACAGGTTTCTCAAGCAGCAGGCCTGCTTGCATCTAAATTACACCAGCATATTTAGAAAGAGACTACAACTCAAAACCAAGAGAAATTTTTATGATTGGTAGTATATAGTAGCAAGTAGCCTAATATGGAATACTGGTCAAAAAGCTTAAAAATCTTGTTTTGTCATCTAATCAATGGGAAGAGTTTTGCATCAAATCTTAATGGTAGCTACATTCAAAAGAATGGGACCAGCAAATTACTGAGAAATCTATCTGTTGATATCTTTACTCCAATAAGACCATAGTTATATTTTTTTAATTACACCCAAAATTTCCACAATGCCCCTTGCACAATGCAAATCACATTAGGAAAACTATTGCTTTCAAAGATTTCCTTGGAAGACGAAACGAACTAAAGGAGCAGGCATATTTCTTGTTCTTCTGCACATCTATCGTCTGACCACTTGGAAGTCTGCCTTTTCATGTAATTGTTCTAGAAATGCCATCATATTCTTCATCTCATCTGATTGCTGAATGATATTCATGTCATCAAGAAGAGCTTTTGGGTTTCCAATCTTCAAAACCTCATTCTATAAAATAGAAAGTGTAACAGTACAAAATGAAATGAAAATAAATGGGATATTGTTTGTTCAATCAGTAACATACAGTACATTCAAAACAAGCTAAGACTTCTTACTGTCGGGAAATACTCAAAACATACTGCCGCTATTTCTACTCACCTGAAGAGAAGGTAGTTTAAAATACTCCATTGGAAGACCAGGAAGACGTAGGTCATCTTTAATATCTCTATTAAATACCTGGAAAGAATGGGAAAAAAACCAATTAATGCAGACATAGAATGTTTAATACTTTGCCCATAGATAGTCAATTATTAAGTCAAAGTACACACATGACTGTACCCAATTTTATAATCATGTTAATGGCAATCATTAAGTGAAACACATGGTTATCTGAATCCATTCTCCCAAATGGGTGCCGAAAACTAGCAAAAAATACAGATAGTCCTTGGCTTACAACCACAATTGTGCCCAAAATTTCCACTGCTAACCGAGACGGTTGTTAAGCGAGTTTTGCTCCATTTCACATTTCTTGCCATAGTTGTTAAGGGAATCACTGCAGTTGTTAATGGTTAAGTGAATTTGGCTTCCCCATTTAGTTTTGCTTCTCAGAAGGTAACAAAAGGTGATCATATGACCCCAGGATACTGCAACTGTCATAAATAAATGCCAAACATCCAAATTTTGATTATGTGACTACGGGGATGCTGCAATGGCCATAAGTGTGAAAAATAGTTGTAGGTCATTTTTTTCAGTGTCATTGTAACTTTGAATGGTTACTAAATGTAAGTCAAGGACTACCTGTATTAAAAATTGTGGTCATGTGACTGTGGGATGCTACAATCAGTCATACATGTGAGCTGGTTACCAAGAGCCATAAAGAACTATTCCAAGTCTGATGTAACATCAAACAGTCACTAAACAAATATTTATAAATTGAAGATAACCTGTATCTGATTCTGGAAAAATAAGACAAATATTATTTTCACTTCTCAAATTGCTTTGTCAAGGAAAAAGTCATGTATAATTCTTGCTGCCCAGATATAAACCCAGTACTGGCTCCCAAATACCATATTTGCTTCTGCTTTTAATGTTCTCAGTTCATCTTTTAATGCTTTTATTTTCTTCTGAAGTGTTTGATGTTTTTCCTCCATTGTATTTAATGTTGATGTAACATTGGTTATTTCTCCCTATGGTTAAAAAGAAAGAAAATGACAACAAATGTATTTAAAGTAAGGTTGTACTGCATTTGCGTTAGAATTAAGACAAATCTGATATAGGTCACAAAGTTTATGTAATATTTTTCTTCTGTCTTTTTAATTATTGTGTGGAATCTATTGAAAAAAATATTCCTGTTAAATAAATATTAAAAATATATAATTTGTAATTATATAATTTGTAATTATGAAATTTGTAATTTGGAATAAAAAAGATTATTTAAGTATTCACATATGAAGCCCCTTGGTTTCAGAATTTAGTTTTCTATTTTACTTTGGGAAGGGGGAGCTATGATAAAACTGTACAACACTTTTTATATAAACTTTATTAAAAGTTTTAAGAGGCCATAAAAACTAGCAGAAACTAATAGAAAGGAAATAAGTGAAACTTCCAATTTGCACCAAATACAATTATGATTACAGTGTTATCTTACTCTGATTACAAAAAGCTCACTTTTTTCTATTATGCAATCATCAAAGTCACAAATGATAAGTGCATTTTAAAAATGTTTTATGTAAAAAGCCTGCAAGTCTCCAGTTAGCCATAAATGTAGACATTGTCTTTATTCAAGGAAGTGAAATCAGCCATGTCTGGAAGTTCCATCATCTTCACCAACCATTCCTCCATTGGGAGTAGTGTTGAGGCTTTCCCTTGTGAGCACATAATAATCATCTCATTGCAGTTGTCATATGTAAAAATAAAGTCTCCTGACATTTTTGTAGTTTTCTGCCCTTAGTCCCAAAAGAGAAGCCTCTGGTTTTAATTGTACTTTAGTCCTTAAAAACGTCAGCATTAATGATTGAAGGAGATGCTCCAACATGGGGGAAAGAGGTGGAGCAAGAGAAGAACTGAAGTTCGGGCAAAGTTAGGTGGGGCTTAAAGATGATAAATTTGAAATAAAGGAAGGATAAAAGAGGAAGAGGGGGCAGGAAAAGAGGCAAAACAGGAGAAGAAAAGAGGAGGAGGATGGGGGAATGAGGCAATGAGGCAATCAGTGATGGCCGGCGCAATCACTGAGCAGTCGCAACTGCTGGTGAGCTGGCAGGCATTAACCATGAGTTGCGCAGCTATGCAACAAGATGCATACCAGTGGATGCAACTGGAGAGTGCAACCGGCGAGCAACAATGCAGGGACGAATGGCAAGTGCAACCAGTGGCGGTGGCAGATGCAAATGACACAAGATGTTTTTCAAGAACAGCAGCAGCGCAGCATTGGGTGCAACAAGGAACTTAGCTTGAAGAAGGTGAAGAACAAGGAGGAAAAGTAATACTGTAGATGTGTCTAAAATAAAATTAAATAAGTTAAAGGACCAAAAGAAAGAGAAAGAGGTGGAGAGGGAGAGGCATGGTGTCAGAACAGAATGATGTTGGAATGGAAGGGCAGCAGGATGTACAGTGCAACAGCTGAGAATGGTAGAAAGACATCATGCAATATGGAGGTGAAGAAGTGCAACACAGAAAATTTCAGCATTAACCGCAAAACGAATAAATAAATAAATAAATAAATAAATAAATAAATAAATAAATAAATAAATAAATAAATAAAACCTTGCATAAATCCAACGAGGGCACAGAGGATTTAATGGATAGTGCTGTTGAGAGAAGTTTGTATTCCTAGACCAGTCTACATTACTCTAACGAGGGCCTTCTGGCAGGGAACAGGCTACACATCACAAAAACCAGGAACAACAGTTGGAAAACAGTTGGCTTGGCTTATCCAAAGGGTTTTAAACTAAAATTGGAAGGGGAGGGAGACAAGGCTTTAGGACCTAATCCCAAGCATTAACCTCAAGACATCCAATCAAGTGGTGAAGAGGAAAGGAAACTCAGACACAAAACAGGTGACGTAGAAAGCAAAGGCGGAATCAGTCAAAAAGAACTCAGATGCCTATATAGCGTGTTTCCCCGAAAATAAGACCCAGGCACCAGGTTTTAATTTTTTTTGGGGGGGGGGTATTTTCCACTCACCTCCATCATCAACAGCCCCGCCCAGCCGGCCTACTTCTTCTTTGGCCGAAGGAGCAACTTCATTCTGCAGCTGAGAATGGAGCTCCTGCCTGCATTTCAGTCAAAGGCCTTACCGGAAGGCCACTGCAGCCAAGAACCAAGCTATGGATCAATCCATAACTCAGTTCTCGGCTGCAGAGGACTTGCAGAACGAAGCTAGGGATTAAATCCATAGCTCGGTTCTCGGCTGCAGTGGTCTTCTGGAAAGGCCTCTGACTGTGAAATGCACACCTGGGGTCGCTGCAGAATAAATGGGCTGGCAAGGAGAGGCCTGGCTGCAAGGTTAAATGGGTGCGGGGTGCGTGGGACAACTCCACACCCCCACCCCAGCATGATTTTTAGGTGTGTTCTTCACTCCAAAACTAGGGCTTATTTTGGGGGTAGGACTTATATTAGGTCCACCCCCAAAAAACCGGGGTAGGGCTTACTTTCGGGGAAACACAGTACTCAACGGATGAGGAACAAACACGGTGTTCAAAGGATGAGGAACAAACAAGGCGAACTTGAAGTCCTAGTTCATGAGGCCACATTCGACATTGTTACCATTACTGAAACTTTGGTGGGATAAAACCCATGACTTGAATATACTGCTAGAATGATTTAAATTGCTCAAAAGAAACAAACCTGGCAAGAGGAAGTGGATTTATATTGCATGTAACAAATAACTACACTTCTACATAAATGGAATCCATTTGGGTAAATGTAAGAAAAAAGGAATGATGTTGCCATAGATGTCATACATCATTTATAAAAATTCTCTTTATGGTTAGAAGATAATGTAAATTTCAGTCCTTTCAACTACATATTTTCCCATTGGTCCATTTGTGTATTGTAACCTAATTTTTTCATCTGTTTTATCATAAATTCTTTCACTTGTTCTTCTGTCTCATGTTTCAATAGAAGTTTATACATTTTAATAATAACGTGTTCATCATTTGTACATACCGTGTTTCCCCAAAAGTCAATACCTACCTTGAAAATAAGCCCTAGCTTGATTTTTGGGGGTGGACCTAATATTAGCCCTATCCCAAAAATAAACCCTAGTTTTGGTGCAAGGCACACCCCTAAAAATCTAGCTACAGCAGGAGTGGGGGGGGGGTAGTTGCCCCATGCACCCCGCACCCGCTTACCATTGCAGCTAGGCCTCCCATGAATCGATTCCTTCCTCGCCTCGCCAGCCCACTTTTTCTGCAGCCACTTGGAAAGGCCTCTGACGGCGAAATGGAGGCCGGGGGTGACGCATGCGAGCGGCTGCAGAAGTGGGCCTGCTGGGCGCAGCTGTCAGTGCTGTCACCGCGAGGTGAGACTGTGGAAAAGACATCCCTCCGCTGAAAATAAGACCTGGTGCCTCTTTTGGAAGCAAAAAAAAAAAAGTCCTGGTCCTATTTTCGGGGAAACACGGTAGTTCTTATTCAAAATTAGCCTTACATCGTTCAAAGACATAAAATCTTTTATGCATTTTAAACTTTTCTGATATACGAAAAACATTGATAAGTACAGTATCTCCTTCTATCATCAAATATTTTCTTGATTTTATTTTACTGTTGCTTATTTTGGTTGACATGGTTTAGTTATATTTTCACTAACATTTATTTGTGCCTTTTGTGAAGTATAAATCAATTTCACTGATCTTATAAAATTCTGCCCAAACGTCGTGGGTTCCAAAACCTTAAAAAAAATCCAGTCCACATTGTCAAAACCATTTTTGCATCAAAAAAGATCAATGTGGCTTGTTTTTCATTGTTATTCCAAATATTCCAAAATTTCAAACTTAGTTCTAACATCATTGGTTTGTAATTTAATTAATAACCCTTTTGCATTTTTTTAAAGCAAAGTCTCTCTTGTTTTTGTTTGGCAGAGGAAATTTCTTTTCATCTGTATATTAATTATTTCCCAAGGTGATTAAGAGGTGGTGAAGACAAAGCTTTACGTCCATGTTGGCGCCATTGTAATTAAGAGCACAGAAGGAACCGTAGAACTCTGGAGGCTCAACTTCCAAGCCAACTGTAATTTCTTTTTCCATTTCTGTACTTTATTCAGAAGGAACCATCATTCAAAATCCACCTCCCAGTCAGTGTTTCAAACTGTAGTTGCTCTCTGCACCTTTGAAGAGTATCAGCCCACTGTTAGTCCCCACCAGACGCTTGATTGGCTGTGTAACACTTCTAATTCAATTCAAAAACTTCCCTTTAACAGCTGTCAAGTTTCCAGAGAATACCATGAATCCAAATCTGAATTGTCAGCACTGCTGAATCAGTTGGACCGAAATTGAATCCATCAATGGACTTTATGCATAGAAGGATAAATCAAAAATTTTAATTGATTTGCCCGTTCAAAATGTGCATTTGAATAAAGCTAATTATTTGAATCAAACCACAAATTATACAGATCTCAGCTAATCTGCATATTTATAATCTGCAACAATAAGGTAATGGTTGATTACCAGCAACTGATTTATTTAAGTTCATAATTCTTAAAGAAAAATAAAAAATAGGTAAAAAAGGGAACAGTAATAATGTAATACTCCTTTTATAAGCATCAGAGTATTTTGCAATGTATGAAAAATTCATAGATTTATTATGACATGTTAAAAGATGCTTGGAGTAGTAATAATATATGGATGGAAATAATAAACAAAGTAAGGCAAGGTAGTTAATTGATGTTGTAGCAACATTCTAACATAGCTATGGGATAATTCATTTGTAGAACATTGTTTAGTATATCATATTATTTACTCACACTATTTTACTATATAAATTCTTAAGATCCATTCTTTCTTCCTTATTTACCTCCAAAAACTCCAATTCTTCTTCCATGAGAATATACGTTTTCTCTTCTTGTTTTAAAATCTTTTGCACCCTGGTCAGACAAATCAGCTCATCCTCAGGAACTTCCAAAGTTTCAATGCATTTCAGAAACCTTCAGTAAATTATTAAATAACATTATCATGTTATGGTAATGCTATTACGATTATCTGTAATATATAAAATCATGCAATGAAAATATCAAACCAGTCAGAAATAATTTGATACTAGTTAGTCTGCTAAAAATGTTTCCCTGTTGAAGATTAATGAAGTTCTTAGATTTGTAATGCATTAGCACCCCACCATCTCTGCACTGATCTTTGGCATCAAGAAAAGAAACGTATCAAACGCTTGGCCCATAAGTGAGAAAACTGTTAAAGTTTAAATCTGTCTATATAGGTCAGAAGTTTCCAACCTTTCCGGGCTCACAGACCGGAGGGAAGGAGAGAGTAGCTTCAAAATTGGTGCGTACATGCGCACAGGGCCACACACACTGGTGTGGCACTAGCAGCCCCGTTCGTGCATGCAGCATGTGCTGGCACCATATGCATGCAAGAATGGCCGCACATGCCCCACAGTGGCTTGTTTGCGCATGCACAAATGACTAGCCCCATTTGTGGCCATTTGTAGCTTCCCTCAGTCACATAATTTACTTTTTTTGCCAAAAAATCCCCCAATATTTCCGCAAAACCCACCCATAGCAAACAATGAATTTGCTTACCTGCCACAGTGTATGTCTAATGACTGCTGGAAAAATTGGGGTAGTCATATGATGATCTGACTGTCACAACTTATAACCATAATTACCAGGCTCAATTACAGTTATAAGTCAAGGACTACCTGTATATCATTTAATGCAACATGTCTTTATCTGACTAGTGGTAGTCTGCACAGCTAAATGTTTGAACTCAACACATAACTTAGGCCTTTGCCTTAGTGATATACATGTAGCTATATTCTACTAGGGTAAAGCAATGTAACACTAAGTTATAAACCAAAGTTATTTGGTTCAAACATCTACTTAAAGCAAAACTAAAGAAACCATACAGTAGCTTAAGCTAACATATGTCGCTTTTCCCCTCAAAATGCCTATATGGACCATGCAAGGTTTAGGATATTTTTATAACTAAGAATGGTACTATTTAATGAAAGAAATATTTTTTAAAAAAGCAAAACCACACACATTGGCATCACAGAACAATATCAAAGAAATAGTGGGGTGGATCCTTTAATACATATTGAATTATATAGAAATAGAAAAGGTTATTTAGCCTGCTGAAGCAATTTGCATAAAATTCAGCAAGCTTTGTAACTTAGCAAATTTACCGTATTTTCTGGCGTATAAGATGATTGGGCGTATAAGATGACCCCCTACTTTTCCTGTTAAATTACCATATTTTTCGGACCATAATACGCACCTGACCATAAGACACACCCAGTTTTTAGAGCAGGAAAACAAGAAAAAAAATATTCTGAACCAAATAGTACTGGTATACTAAAACAGGACTTTTCAACCTTTTCATCCATTGTACCACTTTTAGGACAAGGCAATGTCCGAGTATCACCAGTCGCCCAACAAGGTGTCAAAAACCTGACCCACCCACCCCCAAAAAGAAACCCTAGTTGAGCTGCAACCACCCCCAGCTGGCCAAGGTGCGGCTGGTTAATGCAAAAGTGGTATTACACTGCTAACAGCAGACAACTTATTTTAAATATCACCTTTCCTCAAGGATATTCAAGTGCTTTTCATTTTCATTGTAATCTTCTGTAACTTCATAGAGAATAGATCTATAAAGAGAGATGATATCTTAACATTTTTCACCCATATACACATTATGAGATGTTTTTATGTCCTTGCCTGGAAAAAGTGTTCATACTAGACACAAAATCATTTCCACACCAATTTATCCTCAGTGTAAACAGGATTGATTTGTGTCTTGCTTTCAGTTTTTGAACATTTCCTGTGAAATTGTTAGCATTTATATAATGGGATGATGTTATATAACAACAGATGTGTTTGTTTGCATACAATTAGTGCGATCAAAACCACTGTGCAAAAATTCAGCTAGCAATCGATACCAATTTCTTTTCATCCCAGATGTATCTGTTTACATGCACACTGTGCAACTGAAACTACTCTGCAAGTGAAGAAATCGTTCGTTACCCAGATGTGTCCATTTGGGTGAAATCAGTGCAATCAAAATTATTTGTACAATTAAACAATCATTCAAATTTGCAAAAATCCAGCTGGTAATCAAAATCAATATCATTTTTCATTCCCCAAATTTTCTTAATTCAAAGTTATCATTATTGATGACAACTGGATTATTAATGTAGGTGAAACATCCCAAATGGGAGGAGATATATGGAGAAAAAACTACTACTTACTTCATTGTCCAATGGATGTTGGATTTTAGACTCTTTTTAATGCTCTTTGGGATTCGTTGATATTTCACTTTTTGTTTGATTCTTTTTTTTGGATATTTTATTTCAACTGTAAAAAATAAGAATACTGAAAAACCTCCACCTAAATTTGGTTAGACTGATGTACTCTATAACACATACTTAGTGCTATACAAATCAAATGAGATACATGCAGCATCTTCTCAGTAAAATATTTCCTTTCTAAACAGTAGAGAAATCACAACAAGAAAAATTGAACCAATATGACAAAATTCTGGACTGATTCTCAAAATCTTAGGGTTAGTTGTTCAATAAAACTGATTTTTATATCAAACTTATTGAAGTATAATTCCACCAAGAATACAGCCAACAAAGTGTAGAATGACATAAAAATCTAATATATTTCCACGTGATTTTAATTAGGGAATTATAGTGCCATCTGGCATCCAGTTTTAAGTTTTCTGATTTAAAGTTCAATAGTTTGCTTAGACATTCATACAAGCTTCTCAATATGCATCTCAAATAGCAGACCTAATTGACCCTTACATATTGAATACATTTAATATTTCATCTATTTCAGGTCCTTTTCTTTGCCTTCTAAATAGAAGCCCAGAAATAATTATAACCTTGTGGGGTTCTTCTATGCCTGTCAGCTGCAGTTACATGGTGTCTACCTCAAAAACTCTTGGTACATTCTTGCAGATACCCTCCAGGAGATTTTATTTTTTAAAAGACACTTCAAAATAAATAAATGTACAGATTTTATTTCCTTGTTGAGTGAGACCATGCAATTCAATAACTATTTGTCATTTAAAAAAACAACTTTGACAAAGGGAGTAGCCATTGCATAGCAGCACTGAAACAACTATATTCTGCATGGAGAATTACTATTAAATGGATTTTTGCTCCAATAGTAATAGTTTTATAATCATATTGGGTATACAGTTATATTTCTGATTCATTTCCTATGTGGTGACAAAATAAAAAGCTTCAAAAAATTTATCTGTGATTAATGAAAACTTTGATAAAGCTTTTGTGGATTACTAAGAAAAAGGAGAACAAAGCTCTTGGTTAATTAATATGTTTGGAAAGTTAAGTGATTTCTTTTTTAGTCTCCAAAGAATAAAAATAACACAAAACTCTTAGGTTTTGTTAGTTTAACTTGTTCTGTCAAATTTGGTGGGATGAAACCCACAAATGTACAGCTAAAGGTAAAGGTTTCCAACTCTAGGGGCCGGTGCTCATCTCCGTTTCAAAGCCGAAGAGCCAGCGCTTGTCCGAGGACGTCTCCGTGGTCATGTGGCCGGCATGACTAGACGCCAAAGGCGCACAGAATGCTGTTACCTTCCCACCGCAGTGGTCCCTATTTTTCTACTTGCATTTTTAGGTACTTTCGAAATGCTAGGTTGGCAGAAGCTGGGACAAGTAACAGGCACTCACTCTGCTACACGGCACTCGGGATTCAATCCGCCAAACTGCTGACCTTCTGATCGACAAGCTCAGCGTCCTAACCCACTGAGCCACCGCGTCCCTTCTAACATACAGCTAGAGGAATTTAAATTGTTTAAAAGAAATAGACTAAATAAAAAAGGAGGTGGAGTTGCACTATATATAAGAAATGATTATATCTCTACAGAAATAGAGCACAACAATGATGAAAACTGTCTTGAATGCATTTGGGTCAACATAAAAGGGAGAGAAATGACATTGCCATAGGTGTATACTATAGGCCACCCAACCAAACAGAGGAAATAGATGAACTTTTTGCTAGTCAGTTAACTAAGGTGTGTAGGAAGCACATCACAATATAATGGGGGACTTTAATTACCCTGACATCAACTAGGAGACAAACTTAGCACCAAGTGGAAGGTCAAACAGATTCCTGACAACCTTGTATATAAATAAAATTATTATTATTATTATTATTATTATTATTGTTGTTGTTGTTGTTGTTGTTGTTGTTGTTGTTGTTGTCTCCCAAAAAGTAGAGAAGAGAACGAGGGGATCAGCCATATTGGACTTAATTCTTACGAACAGAGATGAAATGATAGAACATGTTGAAGCTACAGGAAACTTAAGGGGGGGAGCAATCATGCAATATTGGAATTCAACATTATGCAAATACAAGCAATAGAATATAGTTCAAATTAGAGGTTTGGACTTTAAGAGAGCTAATTTCAATAAACTTAGAGAAAGCTCGGGAAGGATTCCATGCATGATTTTGATGAGGGGACAGATGGGGAACTCATCAAATTTGCAGACGACACCAAGCTGGCAGGAATAGCCAATACTCCAGAAGATAGGCTTAACATACAGAAGGATTTTGACAGATTGGAACATTGGGCGCTATCTAACAAAATGAAATTCAGTGGTGAAAAAGTAAGGTTCTACATTTAGGCAAGAAAAACCAAATGCACAGGTACCTTGCTCAATAGTGGTAACTGTGACAGGGATCTTGGAGACCTAGTTGACAATCATTTAAATATGAGCCAGCAGTGTGCTGCAGCTGCCAAAAAAGCCAACACAGTTCTAGGTTCCATTAACAGAGGAATTGAATCAAGATCAAGTAAGACCACACTTGGAATACTGCATGCAGCTTGGTTGCCACAATGTAAAAAAGATGTTAAGACTCTAGAAAGAATGCAGAGTAGAGCAACAAAGATGATTAGAGGACTGAAGGCTAAAACATATAAAGCAAGGTTGCTGGGATTGGGTATGACTAGTTTAATGAAAAGAAGGACTAGGTGTGACATGAGAACACTTTTCCAATATCTCAGGGGCTGCCACAAAGAAGAGGGAGTCAAGCTATTCTCCAAAGCACCTGAAGGCAGGACAAGAAGCAATGGATGGAAACTAGTCAAGGAGAAGCAACCTAGAACTAAGGAGAAACTTCCTGACAGTTAGAACAATTAATCAGTGTGGAACAACCTGCCTCCAACACTGGAAGCTTTTAAGAAGAGATTGGACAACCATTTGTCTGAAATTGTATAGGGTTTCCTGCCTGAGCAGGTTGGACTAGAAGACCTCCAAGATCCCTTCCAACTCTATTTTTTTATTATTCTTGTTGTTGTTAATGTTATTAAATATTTTTACAAAACTAACATTATGTTCTATCATTTGATTTTAAGTTTGAAACATTGTAAACATTTCTTTTGCTAAGTATGATTACACATTTTCAATTTATGTAGTTACTTGATGCAAAGAACCCGGAGATTTTTAAATAACAATGTATTTGAATGAGTATTTACTTTTTATTGTCCAGCCTATGTATAAATTGCTTATATTTATAAAATTGTTTATATATATCCAGCCCATCCCACATTCTGAGCTCTGTCAGTATCTGGATTTGAATTATATTTCAGCAAACAGCTGGAAAACATTGAAATAGAAAGGAAAAATTCATAAAATATGCAAGCATAGATAGGGAAAAAAGGAATCAACATGACAAACATTTTCTTTTGTTGATCACTGCCTGAGTTTTGTCCAAGATAAAAATAATCAAGACTCAAGACTAATTTCCATTTCCTAGCCCAAGTGAATAGAGTCAGAGGCAAGATTCATAATTCGAAACAACTGTATTGCAAATACTAATATGTCTTAGTCACTCATTTTCAGGGTTCTCATAAAAAAGAAGTGCAAAATACCTCTAGGAAACTCTGTTCCGTCTTCCTTTTCCATCTTCGGAAATACCGGTACTACTAATTCTTGCTGTAGTAAAACATGCAGGATCATGGCATTCATATTTTAAAAATTTGTAACAGATTTTTTAAAATGTACGCTTTATACAGGTTGGTTTATCAACCTGCATGTTAACCTTTTTATATTAACCTCTTTATGCATTTTAATATATCCATTCACAATCTTACTCTTTACTTTTGTTAATCCTGTGTATATTTCACTGGAAACAAGTCCCATCAAATAGCAGAGCTTACTTCTGTCTGAACCCTTGTTCCTTAAAATACCCCAAAAGTTTCTTCTTTATAAATAGACAATATTTTCTGTTGCATTTATCAGATATTTGAATTGTCTAACTGACTTCTAAGATAATCATTGTACTCATCATTCTCATACAGGATCTAAAAATGTTTTTTCTCTCCAATCCTATCTTTATGTTGTCCCACAGAATTTAATTTTATTTCCTTACTGTATATTATTGCATAATAATGAACAACTTTAAAGGTAAAAGATAATTCAAGTTACTGAATAGTCTTCACCCCATGGTCCCTAAATGAAGAATATAATTTTATTATGGTTATAGACCAGCAAAAGAGGTCACTTTTTACAATATATTTAAAAATGGTACCGACATTAATAGTAAGTAATAACATCCCTGTTAAGAAAATACATGTTCTCAAAATGTTAGGGTCACTCCTTAGTTTACATGAGTGGAAAACCGTTAAGCCAAAAAAATTGTCACAAGTTGACAGATATAATTCTTTAATTTTTTTCTTGTGGGACATTGCAGCAACACAGAATTTTGCCACTGCATGCGTAGTAGAAGGGTTTGAGTCCTGGAGGAGAAAGCCTACATAAAAATTGTCTGCCCTCCCTGTCAATCTCTCTAATAAGGGGAGAATATATGCTGACCTATAAACTCGGTATAACTCAGAGTACAATAAAACATGTGAGATATCTTCGACTTCTCCTTTACCACATATACATACCAGTTCTGCTATCGGTGTTCTCTTATACCTGCCCTGGAGGAGTGCTGAAGGGAGAATGTTAAATCTGGCTCTGAAGAAAGCTATTCTTTAGTTTTGGGAAGGTCAGATCATTTAGATATCTTGCCGATTCCCCCACACCCTGTTTGATTCTATCCCTACTGTGGAGAGGCAACCTATTTAGTTCTTCTTGGAACTCCATGTCCTTCATTCTGTTAATTACTACTTGCTTTGCTTGGTCAAAGCCTTGGGACATTAAGAATACCAATGAGAGCCCATAAGAGCACAGCTTGTGATCTATCGCCTGTTTCCAGGGGGAGGGGAAGTTGTCAGTCAACACTAGCGGGGACAGTCCCTCTGGAAAGAAATGCATTTTAAGGCAATGAATGATCATCACCTTCCAGGCTCTTACCTGAATTTGAGTCATGCCTGTCCCAATTCTTAACTGGGCATATGGAGTTCCTTTGGGTGCAGCTAAGATGGCTTGCAGGAATTTGGTTTGTATGTTTTCTAGCAAGTTTTTCTTTGCAAGGATTCCTGTTTGTGCCCCACATAGAATTTGTGCCAGTGTTTTGGCCTCGAAAAGTTTTAAGGCAGCAGGTACTAATTGACCCCCGCCTGTGTAAAAGAAATGTTTAATTGTATTTGAGGACCTATTGGCTGATTGCAAAGCATGATCCAGGTGTGCCTTCCATGTCCCTTGCAAGTGGAAAACGACCGCAAGGTATCTAAATATTCTAACCTGTTCTAAACTATGTCCTTCTATTTTCCAGGCGTACTGGCTGGGTCTTTTAGCAAAAACTAAAATTTTTGATTTATCAAAGTTAAGGACCAACTTGTTCTGTCTGCAATAGCCAAGTGTTGCCCTAATTGCTCTCTTCAGTCCTACAGGAGTTTGTGAAATAATAACAGCATCGTCGGCATACAGGAGAATCAGGATTTTGCGTTGTGCTAGGTTAGGTGGATGCAGATCAGGGTTCTGTAAGAGATCGATCAGGGGGTTGATACAGAAGTTAAAAAGGGAGGGGGACAGGATGCAACCCTGCCCTACTCCTTTTTGTACCCTTACTGGGCCGGTTAAAGTCCCTTGAGGATTACACCTCACTTTCAAGGTGGAATTGGCATACAGTTTTTGTATGAGGAAAAGGAGGCATTTATCGATAGTAGTGCATTTTAATTTCTCCCAAAGGGTGTTCCTTGATATTGAATCGAAGGCCTGCTTAAAATCAAGGAAGGCCATGAAAAGAGAGGATTTTTTTTTAAAATATGTGTATTTTTGTACTAGAATCTAGATGGTGAAGTACCAAGCTACGATCCACAGTTTATCTTCCTTCCCTAAAACCTGCTTGTTCATCTTTGATTATCCCCCCCCCAAAAAAAATTAGCCAATCCTAAAGTTTATAGTTTAGGTGTTTGGTATATAGTTTACTCCCCTTCGTGGATTACTGCCTTGTCGTGGCGAAGGGGCTTGCGTAATTCAATGAAGCTATGAGCTATGCCGTGCAGGGCCACCCAAGACGGACAGGTCATAGCAGAGAGTTCTGACAAAACGTGATCCACTGGAGAAGGAAATGGCAACCCACTCCAGTATCTTTGCCATGAAAACCCTATGGACAGTACCAAAAGGCAAAACGATATGACGCTGGAAGATGAGCCCCTCAGGTCGGAAGGCGTCCAATATGCTACTGGGGAAGAGCAGAGGGCTAGTACTAGTAGCGCCAGAAAGAATGAAGCGACTGGGCCAAAGCCGAAAGGACGCTCAGCTGTGGATATGTCTGGTGGTGAAAGGAAAGTCCAATGCTGTAAAGATTTTTTCTCCATAGGAACCTGGAATGTAAGATCCATGAATCAAGGAAAGCTGGATGTGGTCAAACAAGAGATGACAAGACTGAACATCGACATCTTAGGTATCAGCGAACTAAAATGGACAGGAATGGGTGAATTTAATTCAGATGACCATCAGGTATACTACTGCGGGCAAGAATCCCTCAGAAGAAATGGAGTAGCCTTCATAGTCAATAAAAGAGTAGGAAAATCAATACTGGGATACAATCCTCAAAATGACAGAATGATCTCAGTTCGAATCCAAGGCAAACCATTCAATATCACAGTAGTCCAAGTCTATGCCCCAACCACCAGTGCTGAAGAGGATGAAATTGACCGGTTCTATGAAGCCCTACAGCACCTTATAGAAGTAACACCAAAAAATGATGTCCTTATCATCATGGGGGATTGGAATGCTAAAGTAGGAAGCCAAAAGATAACTGGAATAACAGGCAAGTTTGGCCTTGGAGTACAAAATGAAGCAGGGCACAGGCTGATAGAATTTTGTCAAGAGAATACGATGGTCATAGCAAACACTCTTTTCCAACAACCCAAGAGACGGCTCTACACATGGACATCACCAGACGGTCAACACAGAAATCAGATTGACTATATGCTCTGCAGCCAAAGATGGAGAAGCTCTATACAGTCGGTAAAAACAAGACCAGGAGCTGACTGTGGCTCAGACCATGAGCTTCTCCTTGCAAAGTTTAGGCTTAAACTGAAGAAAGTAGGGAAAAGCACTAGGCCACTCAGGTATGAATTAAATCATATCCCTGTTGAATATACAGTAGAGGTGACAAATAGATTTAAGGAATTAGATCTGATAGACAGAGTGCCTGAAGAACTATGGACAGAGGTTCGCGACATTGTACAACAGGTAGCAACCAAAACCATCCCAAAGATAAAGAAATGCAAGAAAGCAAAATGGCTGTCTGAGGAAGCTTTGCAAATAGCTGAGGAAAGGAGGGAAGCGAAAGGCAAGGGAGAAAAACATAGATATGCCCAATTGAATGCAGAATTCCAAAGAATAGCTAGAAGAGATAAGAATGCCTTCTTAAATGAACAGTGCAAAGAAATAGAAGAAAACAATAGAATAGGGAGCACCAGAGATCTTTTCAAGAAAATTGGAGAGATGAAGGGAACGTTTAATGCAAAAATGGGCATGATAAAGGACCAAAATGGCAGGGACCTAACAGAGGCAGAAGAGATTAAGAAGAGGTGGCAAAATTACACAGAAGAACTATACAAGAATGAGCTTAACGTCCCAGATAATCACAATGAGGTGGTCACTGACCTCGAGCCAGACATCCTAGAATGTGAGGTGAAGTGGGCCTTAGAAAAGCTGAGCAACAACAAAGCTAGTGGAGGTGACAGTATTCCAGCTGAGCTATTCAAAATCTTAAAAGACAGTGCAGTAAAAGTGCTACACTCAATTTGCCAGCAAATTTGGAAAACTCAACAGTGGCCACAGGATTGGAAAAGATCAGTTTACATTCCAATTCCAAAGAAAGGCAGTGCCAAAGAATGTTCAAACTATCGCACCATTGCACTCATTTCTCATGCTAGTAAAGTCATGCTTAAAATCCTACAAGCTAGACTTCAGCAGTATGTGGATCGAGAACTACCAGAAGTACAGGCAGGATTTCGAAGAGGCAGAGGAACTAGAGATCAAATTGCCAACATACGCTGGATCATGGAGAAAGCTAGGGAGTTCCAGAAAAACATCTACTTCTGCTTCATTGACTATGCTAAAGCCTTTGATTGTGTGGATCATAACAAACTGTGGCAAGTTCTTAAAGAGATGGGAGTACCAGACCATCTTATTTGTCTCTTGAGAAACCTATATGCGGGTCAAGAAGCAACAGTGAGAACTGGACACGGAACCACTGATTGGTTCAAAATTGGGAAAGGAGTCCGGCAAGGCTGTATACTGTCGCCCTGCCTATTTAACTTATATGCAGAGCACATCATGAGAAAGGCAGGGCTAGATGAATCAAAAGTTGGAATTAAGATTGCCGGAAGAAATATCAACAACCTAAGATACGCAGATGATACCACTCTAATGGCAGAAAGTGAAGAGGAACTAAAGAGCCTCTTGTTGCGGGTGAAGAAGGAGAGTGCAAAACTTGGGTTGAAACTAAACATTAAGAAAACCAAGATCATGGCATCTGGCCCTCTCAATTCCTGGCAAATAGATGGGGAAGAAATGGAGGTAGTGACAGATTTTATTTTCCTGGGCTCCAAGATCACTGCAGATGGGGACTGTAGCCAAGAAATTAAAAGACGCTTGCTCCTAGGGAGGAAAGCCATGGCAAATCTAGACAGCACACTAAAAAGCAGAGACATCACCCTGTCAACAAAAGTGCGTATAGTCAAGGCTATGGTCTTCCCAGTTGCAATGTATGGCAGTGAAAGTTGGACCATAAGAAAGGCTGAGCGCCAAAGAATTGAGGCCTTTGAACTATGGTGCTGGAGAAGACTCCTGCGAGTCCCTTGGACTGCAAGGCGATCAAACCGGTCAGTCCTAGAGGAGATCAATCCTGACTGCTCTTTAGAAGGCCAGATCCTGAAGCTAAAACTCAAATACTTTGGCCACCTAATGAGAAGGAAGGACTCACTGGAGAAGAGCCTAATGCTGGGAAAGATCGAGGGCAATAGAAGAAGGGGACGACAGAGAATGAGGTGGCTGGATGGAATCACTGAAGCAGTAGGCGTGAGCTTAGATGGACTCCAGAAGATGGTAGAGGACAGGAAGGCCTGGAGGAATGTTGTCCATAGGGTCGCGATGGGTCGGACACGACTTCGCAGCTAACAACAACAACATATAGTTTACTAATAACACTCAGAAGACTAATTGGTCTATAGTTGCCTAGGTCATTTCTACTACCTTTTTTATAAATTGATATGATAATTGCTAATCCCCAATCTCTTGGCATATGGCCCGTTCTATCTATAAATGTTCTGGCAGGACATTGTCAGCACCAGTTGCCTTATTAGCCTTGAGGGCTCCAATCAACCGGGATCTCTCTTCTGGTGTAACAGGGGGCCAGTAAAGAGTTTGGTTCAAACTAATTTGGCTCTCCTTAGTTACATAATCAGGGTCTGCATATCTCTCTCTAAAATATTCTTCTGAGGCATGAATTGGTACCTGACTGGTTGCGGGTAGGGGGGATTTCCCCAGTTCTCTGGTGATGTACCAAAAAAGGGAGGTATTTTTTGTCCTGACTGATGCAATTAGTCTATGCCAAGACTCCTTCAGAGCCGCACTTTTCTTTTCTTTTAGAAGAGTCTTCTACTGTGCCTTCAACTGCTTTAAGTAGTGAGTGTGAGCTTCAGAAGGGGCATTTTTACTTATTATATATTTTATATTATTTTATTTATAAAATTTTATATATTTTTATATTTTATTTATTTATAACTCCTTGTTACATATATATTTATTTATTTTATTCCCATTTATATCCCGCCCTTCTCCGAAGACTCAGGGCGGCTTACAAGCTTAGCAGTAGCCTTCATTCTATGTATATGCCTGCTTATTAGGGCTTTCGCCCCCCCCCCAGCGGCATTTTTACAAAGTCAGCTTAATTGCCCCCAACAATCTGGGTCCTCATTTTACCTACCTCGGAAGGATGGAAGGCTGAGTCAACCTTGAGCCTGGTGGGATGCGAACCTGCACTAATTGCAGGCAGCTGGGGTTACTTAAGGAGGCATTAGCCCACTGCTCCACCAAGGCTCAATATATATTTTAGTTGCACGCAATCCCTGTCAAACTATTTTTTATTCTTTAAAACCGGCTTTTTGGAGTGAGCTAGTATTCTGTTAGTGAGAACCAAGTTCAGATTTAAAATTAAAGTTTCAAACTCCTCTAAGAATGATCCTTCAAACTGATTCCTTAGTAGAGATGTATGCAGTTCTATGGCTTTTGGAGCTAACATCCATTTAATAACTTCCTTTGCATTTTTCTCAGTCCATTTCATTTTTACCTGGGTACTTTGATTCTCTAGTCTGGGTAGGTAGGTTGAGCCAGCCCTTAGCAATTTCTGGTGTAATGTAAGAGTAAGGATTAGTGGATCGTGACTGCTTTCCAGTCGCGAGTCTACCTCCATCGTCTGCAAGAACTTCAGGAGGTCGTATGATATTATCCAGGAATCAACTGTGGATTTTCTTCCTGATCCCGGATACGTATAGTCTGCTGGGTAGTCATCCCATGTGGAACCGTTAAGGATACAAAGGTCCAGATGTACAGTCATCTGTCTTACACACAGACCTGCCTGATTTGCTTTGGTGTCTTTAAATTATCTGGAATGCAGGGGTTCTCCTGGTACATTCTCATCATAATGGATCTTAAATTGATTAAACAATGCTTGATCATTTGGGCCCATCCTAGCGTTTTAAGTGCCCCCAATAATTATTGTTGCCGTAAGGTATTTGTCTAAGCAGCCCAGGATAAAATTTTCTATACCATCCCAAATCTTGTTGCTGAGATTATTCTTATGGAGTGGAGGAATGTAGATATTAAAAAGCAAAATCTCCACCTGTTTAAATAAGAGTAAGGTAGTCACAACCCATGGATGAAGAGGTGGCAGTGATACACATTTAAAATGCAAGGGTGTATTCACTAATGCCACAATGCCCCTTTTAGCTCTCCCACCCACCTTACTTGGGACTGTCAAATTGTGATAGTCAAAAAAAGTTGGTCTTTTGATGGCGCAGGCCAACCCGCTATATTCCAGGTTATAATGGAGAGGGGATCATATTTTGCAGCTCATCAAGAAATAGAAAGGGAAGTTGGAGGGTTGTTGCAATGGCTTGAGGTGTCGTCACGCATGAAATTTGCCTTCTCTAAAAGGAGGGGAGCCTCATCAAAATTCTGAGTAGACTCCTAGGAGAATTGTCTAGGGTAAGAGGATTTAGCACCAGCTAACAAGGCTTGACATTCCGGTGCCTCTTCTCTAGGTGTAGAGCAGGGGGTTATTAGGTCATGCTCCATTCGGCTTCGATCTGATGGCACTAATGTGAATCCTCTCTCGATTTCTTGATGTGGTACTGAAGGTATCATCGGATAATCACATAAGGATGCTAGCATCTCCTTCTCTATTGGGGCCTCTACTGGCCCCTGTATATCTTGGCTTCTGTTTTTCACAATCTCATATTCATGCAAACCCTTGCCCCTTGGGGGAGAAGTAAGAGGCTCAATTATAGGGGAAACCAGATCAATAAGCGGTTCAGCTGTGTTGATTGTGACCAATAAGGATTTCTTTAGATTTTCTAACTTGAACAGTATATTATCCTATTCTTTCCTTGGGAGAGCGCCCAAAGCATTAATAAGACCAGTCTCTGTGCTGTTAAGTACATCTTCACCTAAGGAGGCTGGCCTACTCCCACTTTCTTCCTCTCCCTTTCCCAAGTTGAGAATGCAAAAGAGACAGCAACCTTGGGCGCTCGCATATTAACAATTAGGGGTTTAACCCTTTCCTCTCAGAAAGCTCTGATGGGAAAGATTTGAAAAGAGGCTAGATGTGCCTTCATCTTAAATAGCATCAGCGGTATGGTGGGCTGCTTAAAAGACAGAAATCTCCACTTCCAATCTGCCCCCAGTGACAGTGAAGAAGCTGGATTAGGGAATTTAGTTTAGCACTCTTGGTATTCCAGAGACCATAATTAAGCTTGTTCATATGGATTCTCAGCCCAACCTGATGTGTTTGTAGTGAGCAATGTAATTGATGTGATTGTAGGTGAGATGCTTTGTCTTCCCATGAAACTTCTCTATTAATACCTCCTCCTCTTGTTGGTCTAGCTGGAGAAGGACTGTTTTTCTGAGTGGGCTGCCACTTTTTAGCAGGCTCTTTAATTGATTCCCAGGGTCTGTGTTCTTTTTCCTCTTCCTTCCCCTGAGTATTGGATTTACCCAAGTCTGCTGTAAGGACTTTAATGGGGGTGCCTGTAGCCCAGTGTTGTGCTTGGAGAAAAACAGCTATATCTTTTTTCAGTGGCTCTACATCACGTTGAATGGTTTAGTTGTTCAAATATTGAAACTACCGTTTGCGCTGTGAGGAGGCATTGCTTTGCCATAAACTCTGTTGTATTCTCCCACTCTGAATTAGTTTGTTGTTAACCTTTTTAGTCTTTATCTCAGTCTCCATACCGGCTGTAGCTGGACTCGTAGCTTGTGAAAACAGCTGGCTGTCATTTTGTTCCCCTCCCCCCAGATCGGGAAAGTCTAGGATCTGTTGTTTTGTCAGATCTCTTTGCAGGTCCTGTTCTAATCTCTCCGGATTGTTGGAAATGAAGGGGGGGGGATAGTTTTACTTACAAATCTCTTGCCAGCAAAGTGCTCCTCAATTTTTGGTTGTTTTGCATTCTTCACTGGTGGGAGAGATCCCGGGCTGGTGCCATGGCGCTTCTTTCTTTTCCCCATGATCATCCAACCGGTTAAACCAGGTTTAAAACTAAGTTTAAAACTAAGTTTAAAACAGGTTAACAATGGGTTTAAAAGGTTAAAATAGGTTTAAAAGGGGTAGGTTAAAAATACAATGTTAAAAGAGGTTAAAAAGTTAAAATAAAAATAAAATAAAATAAAATAAAGCTTTTACTTTTGGAGGAGCTCTTTACAGCCTTTGCTGCCTGTCCGCCATCTTGGCTCCTCCCCTTGCCTGTCAGGTCCCTAAATGTCATCTAATTCATTGGAATATATACTGCTCAAAAAAATAAAGGGAACACTTAAACAACACAATGTACTGTATTTAATAATCTAATTCATTGGAATATATACTGCTCAAAAAAATAAAGGGAACACTTAAACAACACAATGTACTGTATTTAATAATCTAATTCATTGGAATATATACTGCTCAAAAAAATAAAGGGAACACTTAAACAACACAATGTACTGTATTTAATAATCTAATTCATTGGAATATATACTGCTCAAAAAAATAAAGGGAACACTTAAACAACACAATGTACTGTATTTAATAATCTAATTCATTGGAATATATACTGCTCAAAAAAATAAAGGGAACACTTAAACAACACAATGTACTGTATTTAATAATCTAATTCATTGGAATATATACTGCTCAAAAAAATAAAGGGAACACTTAAACAACACAATGTACTGTATTTAATAGTAGGATGTCTTATCTTGTGTTCCCTTTATTTTTTTGAGCAGTATACTTCTAACTAGATAAGCTTAGAATTGTGCAGTATTGTAAATTATTATTAGAGCTATGCAAAGGATCTGAAGGACACTTCTCAAACCATGTGGTACAAGAAAAGCATCCATCCCCAAACAACAATGCCCTCTGAAAAATCTGGTCGGGCTGTTTCCAGTCTTTTTTAGAATAGAATTCTTTATTGACCAAGTGTGATTGGACACACAAGGAATTTGTCTCTGGTGCCTAAGCTCTTAGTGTACATACAAGCAAGAAGTGATAAATCATGAACCTAAGCATAAAATATCATAACATAATCATAAAATATTTCCCATATCACTTATGTGCATATGCTGGACCCAACAGATAATTTTTCCAGCAAAATAAAACAACTCATTTGCAAAAACCTAGAAGTTGTGTTGAACATTTGGAAAATGCACGTGCCTCAAATGACCAAGTGCCACACTTCCTTTGTGCCAATGCATTGAAAATTTGTTGTAAAGCCCCAATAATGATCAACAGCATTTACTTTACATTAGGACATATTCCTATGATAGTTGATGATACAATATATTCTCATCTTTAGAAACTGTTTAGCAACATATAATTTTCTGGAATACAATATAAATTCATTAATTTTTCCTGGACATTTAGCTACAAAGGGCTCATTAAAAGATGAGGTTACTCTACTTCATTGCAACAGTACATGTGATAATTGTTATATTTTTATTTATAAAGACCAGTAACCAGAACTAAAATCCCCATATAAAGTTCATATTCATGCAATGGCTTCAACTAGTGTTTTACCACGTTATGTCCAATAAAAGATTTTAATAGCTTACTAAATGTTGTAAAAATAGGTACTTACAGGTAGTCTTCATTTTATGACTGGTTGCTCTGTGGTGTTTGCTTTACAACCACAGAGTTTGTTTTAAAAGGTCAGGGCAGAAAATATTTATATGTCCACACCAGAAAAATATACAGACATAGCATCACTCTTTTTACCAACACTTCAAAACTGCTGAGCTTTGTTCTCCCTTTATATAATTAACTATTCAGTCTGCTCATTGCAGAGCATCTATACCTCCTAGTTTATTTATTTATTTATTTGATTTGTATACCGCCCTTCTCCCTAAGGACTCAGGCCAGGCCACTTTAATTGCACGTAATTAATAATGTCTAGGGCTTTTCCAATAGATTTATGCAAAAAATTGAAAATTAACACTTTGCACATATTCACTGTATTTTTAAAATATACCTTTTTATCATCAACACATATGCTATGCTCAGAAATGAATGGTATATTGAAAAAGCAGGATTTTACACCTTTCATTTGATCTCGCTGAAATCAATGGCACTTTCTTCTGAGCAAATACATACAGTAGGACTGGATATTAGAATAAAATTCTAGTCTTTTAGATAAAAGTCAACATATCTAACAAAGACATGGAGCTGTCTCAGCAAAAAAGAGTAGGCAGGAATGGACTCTGCCTTCAGTTATATACAAAAAGGTGACATAAAAATCTAATAATAGTAATATTAGCTTACTTAAAGCATGAGAGCCAGATAGTTGCAAAGTTAAAGATACTCGGCTAGAAATTATGAGTTGCAGTTTCAGTCCTGTCTTAGATAGCTTGGGTTGTTTTGTAGCAGTCATTCTCAGTCTTAAGAAGAATGGCAAATCAGAAAAAAGCCGCATGGACTTGTCCATGTGGCCACCAGGAGTCAAGACTGACTAAAAGGCATAAAAAATAAATAAAATTCCCAATAAAATCAAACATTCTCAACTGAAGGTGTAAAATTTAAACTAAACCTGTAGCCAATGACATTTTAACTGATACTTGGGGGAACAATTTTAGATTGCAACATGAATGGTATGAAATTATACCAACCTAGATTCCTGCTGTGCAGAAAGGTTTTTAGGCTTTGCCTAAATAGTCTCAAAATTAATCTAGATAAAAATAGCATCTTCTCTGAACCCTTGAAGATATTCTATCTCTAGACCTAAAACGCCAAACTGGATAGTCGATTACCATTAAAGATATAAAGATAAAAACAAAGCATATTAATAAGCTGGGAACGGACTGCGGGGATTAACATTTGAAGCTATTTCTTCAAAAATTGCCTACTTTCCTCTCCAAATATGTGAACAGGTATTGATTAATCAAGCATTTGAATGAGCAGCAGTGCACACACAAAGGAAAGTTAGATCAAGTTTGCTCCATGCAGAAATATAAACTGCCATAACCAATTAAGCTTTTTGTTATTGTATAACTCAGAATAACAATTTCTGTTGTTGCCTTCTTTCTATTCTAAGACACACTGCTTTATGATTTTAAGTTGTTTGACAGACAGTTATATTGAACATGTCTGTTAGGAAAACACAAAGTTGATATGCTGCCTATTACATAACTTTCCAAAGCAGTAGAATCCTGTTTGAAGCAACTCTGGAAACCTGTTCGGCATTTCTTGTTCTACCCCATATAATAAATCCTTTTTCTACTTTTCACTACTGCTTCAGTTAACTCACTTTTATTGTCCATGGTAAAAAAGGTAATGTGCTTGCTAATTCAGGATCAATTCCAACAGGATTCCAGGTTTGCATTTTCTTTTATGTTCTTCTTCCAAAAAAGTTAAGGAGATAACCTTTGTAAAGCTAACTATTCTTTGGCTCCTATTCCTGTGAAAATGTATGCAACAGAATAAGGTTTGTAGACAATTTTCAAATTGTATCAAGATATAGTATTCAAAGTTATACTTATCTGTTACTGTCCCAGAATTTAAGCAAATATATTATTTCCTTGGGGTAATCTATTAAAACATAATTGGTCAAAATGGGGATAATAACAATAATAATAAAGATGGAAGGTACCTTGGAGGTCATCTAGTCCAGGGGTTCCCAATCCCCAGTCTGTGAACCAGTACTGGGCTGCGGCATGCCAGCAACCGGTCCGCACAAAGAAGCAAAGCCCCACAGCAGCACACAAAACTACATATTCTCCAGTCCACGGAAAAATATCTCTCCGTGGAACCGGTGTCTGGTGCCCAAAAGGTTGGGGACCTCTGATCTAGTCCAACCCCCTGCTTAGGCAGGAAACCCTATACCATTTCAGAAAAATGGCTGTCCAGTCTCTTCTTAAAAACTCCCAGTGTTGGAGCATTAACAACTTCTGGAGGCAGGTTGTTCCACTGCTTAATTGTTCTAACTGTCAGGAAATTTCTCCTTAGTTCTAGGTTGCTTCTCTCTTTGGTTAAGTTTCCATCCATTGCTTCTTGTCTTGCCTTCAGGTGCTTTGGAGAATACCTCAACTCCCTTTTCTTTGTGGCAGCCCGAGATATTGGAACACTGCTATCATGTTACCCCTTGTCCTTCTCTTCATTAAACTATAAAGGTAAAGGTAAAGGTTCCCCCGCACATGCGTGCTAGTGGTTTCCGACTCTAGGGGCCGGTGCTCATCTCCATTTCAAAGCCAAAGAGCCAGCACTTGTCCGAGGACATCTCCGTGGTCATGTGGCTGGCATGACTAGACGCCAAAGGCGCATGGAACGCTATTACCTTCCCACCGTAGTGGTCCCTATTTTTCTACTTGCATTTTTTACATGCTTTCGAATTGCTAGGTTGGCAGAAGCTGGGACGAGTAACAGGCGCTCACTCTGTTACACGGCACTCGGGATTCGACCCGCCAAACTGCCGACCTTCTGATCGACAAGCTCAGCGTCCTAACCCACTGAGCCATTAAACTAGACATACCCAATTCCAGCAACTGTTCCTTATATATTTTAGCCTCCAGTCCCCTAATCAACTTTGTTGCTCTTCTCTGTACTGTTTCTAGAGTCTCAACATCTTTTTTACATCTTGATGACCAAAACTGGATGCAGTACTCCAAGTGTGGCCATACCAAGGCATTGTAAAGGGGTATTAATACTTAACGTGATCTTGATTCTATCCCTCTGTTAATGCAGCCTAGCACTGGGTTGGCTTTTTTGGCAGCTGCAGTACACTGCTGGCTCAAATTTAGGTGATTGTCCACTAGCTCCGAGATCCCTCTCAGGATAAAGGATAAATCCCTCTCAGGATATCAGGATAAAAAAATGAGAAAAAGGTAGATTTCCACCCTTAACTTTAAAAGAATATGTGAATTATATTTCAGAACAAAAAGCAGAGGTTATAATACTGACCTCTGTATTAGAGAAGCTACTGGTTCCAGTAGATCTTTTGGAACGTTTGTTTCCAAAGAAATACATTTTCTGTGAGATTTCTGGAAATCACAGATTTTTTTGTTTGGGAGCTTCTGTTGTAGTTTTATAAAAAAATAATTTGCTTTGAAAGTTAATAAAATTGGTGGAATTTGTAGATAAAATTGCTGCTATGCTTAGATATAGGCTCCCAAAGTTCCTCTAAGTGTTATCAAACTGTAATGTGTAATGTGTCAGATAATGTGTCTAATAAGTTTTATCAAACTAAATTAGAAGGTGGAAGTAGTAAAAAAGAATAAAAAGGACTAGGAAGAGAAAATATTCCATTCCAATGAAATGCAACCAACTTAATTAACTACATTTGATGACCAATGAGACCAAGCTGGCAAGACTTTGAAAACCTTATCAATACATTACAGGGACATTAATAAGCAAGGAAAGGATATGTAATGTAACACATAATGTATATTATAATGCATAATATAGCATAGTACGTAATGTGAATCTTTGCTTGCCCAAATGCCCCTGATTACCCTAGGCCAGGTCCCCAACCTTTTGGACACCAGGGACCAGTTTCACAGAGAAAGGTTTTTCTGCAGACCAGAAGGGGCATGCTTTTGCCTGCATCCTGCACATGGGGCTTTGCTTGTTTGCAAGGCTTGCGGCGGCCTGGTGCCAGTCCTTGGATAGGGGATGGGGACCCCTGCCCTAGATTGTATGTTTGGCATTTCATTGCCCTTTGTCCTCACTACTTCCAATGATATTAATGGTGTCATCAGGAAGGAATAGGATCCTCCATCACTCAGAGCCATTTAGGGGGTCCAGAAACATAGTCAGCTCTATAAAGCAAAGACCCTAGAGTCTTGTGTAGCCTTGTTAACCATGGGTTATCTTTGACAACATTCTGAAAGGGCTTGAAAATCTGGCTCTGCCAATTGGCCCAGGCCACGATGGGATTGCTGGAGGTGGCTAATGGACTAAAAGAAGATTCTACTACTATCCAGTGCGTACCTTGCTCTCTTCCTCATTATCTTTGTCAATTATGAGATTAATTTTAATGCTAATATTTGTTATTTTAATATTTTATTGGCGAGATGGGAGGTATATACATTTCATAATAAAATAAAATATTAGAAACCCTTTTGCTTTATTCAGCCAAACATGGCAAAGCACTTTGGCTTAACATGTCCTGTGAATACGGTCCCTCAGGACCAAGATTTCAATCCCCACATAAACCCGTTAGCTTTTCAGACATCACACGACTCTCTTCTCGTGAACGTGTGAAAATGCTAAAGGGAGTACCGTATATTGCAATTCATCCTACAGAAGAAACCCCCGTGGACTCTTCTTCCTCCAGAACTCCCTACTGAAATGCCGGTTGTAATAATACAGGCTACCTACGTATCTCGGAACTCACCGTTTTTATTCATGCGATCGCTCCCTCTCCAAGATTGACCGCTCGCGCGAATTCAAAAATCGCGGGCTCTCTTGAGTTTACGCCCCCTCCCAGACGTCGTGCGCAGGCGTTAAGGAAGGGCAATTGCGCTTGCGTGTTTTCAACGCAACAGCGCCTGCGCAGAGAAGTCGATCTTCCTCCTCTTGTAAGGTGGTGGCGTCGTTTAGTTAGTGGGTATTGTTTGGGAAGCTACAAGTGCTGATTGATGTAGCTTAGCCGGGTTGTTGTTGTTTTTTTAATCTAACACACGGAGTCTCAAACCAGTTAGGCCAATTCGACTTTTGCGGACTGCGTAAACCCAGCTTGTACGGTGCTTTGTTTATTGTATCGCGGTACCCGAGAAGAGTAGGTTAATTCTAGGAATTATAGATAAGTTTCTATGGGTCAGTGTGCCGTCTGAACACAGCTTGTGATTTGGTGTTAGTTCACTTTGACGTAGGAGTCTGTTCTCCTATCTCGGAGCTACCACCCCTCTTGCCCATCTTCCTCTTTTGCAAGGAAGTGTCTTTGGGCATATATATGTATATATATGTATATGTATATGTATGGCTTTTTTGTTATAGAATGCCCAGAACGGTGTTCTGCCACCTTTTTTGGATGGAACCTTGTAGGGTAGGCAAGGCAGGTTGTATGACGTGTGTGAGTTCCAGCACCTTTTTTTTTTTACAAAAAAACAGTGTAATGTGTGTGTGTGTGTATACAGACACACACACACACACACACATGTATGTATGTATTTATGTTTTGGAAATAATATTAGACAATCAAATGATGCAGATCTATACATTTGCCCTGTCGGGGACTGGGAGAGTATGAATGCAAGTCTCTTAAGCGCCAAAACTCCTCATTTACCTTATAAAATATGAGGTACCGTTTATACTCAAAATTCACACATTCTACTTTTTTGATGTTTGTTCAAAAGTTTGATGCCTTTTGTTAAAGTCATCATGAGTTTATTATTTTACTGTTTTATTACTAACTTACTGTATATTTCTCTCACCACAGGAAGCCTAAGACAATTCTTCCCTGTGGCGTTTTGTACTGAGGTCACCTGTTAAGGTGAACAGTTTTAAATGAAACCAGATACTTTTTTCTTTCTTTGTTCCTTCCATATTCTGATAGGCGGAGATATCAAGTAGCTTGCTTGATAGCTCTGAATGCTTGCTACGTTCCTGGTTCTTCCTGGCCCTTTTATGCTCACAATCTGTTAAGATTATTTGTAGGCATGCTACAACTGAGTTGCATTTAGGTTCTGAGTTGTCAACATGAGAAAAAAGACTGTGCAAAAACAAATTTGAAAGTTGTTTTGAAATTAGAATTTCAGAAGTCTGTAAATCACAACTTGTTTTTCTTCCCATTAAACAAAATGGATGCATCTAGTTTTACATGGGAGTATATAAAAGGAAGAGCTACTTTTTTGGGCTTCTTAAAACTAACTAATTGTGTCATTAATTTTATCCAGTTCTTGGAACACAGGCGCATCTTCACAACTATTTCAGTAGAAAATGTTACGGGTCAAGAATGGACTTCTGCATCATTGGCCCTTATGTTGCAGGAAAGAAACAAGTCTCCCTCCCCTCCAATCAAATTGGCGTTTGCTGCATCAGCATGTACTCCACCCTGAATGGGCTGCTATGGCTAAAAAGCAGCTAAAGGGCAAAAGCCCTGAAGAGTTGATATGGCACACTCCAGAGGGAATTGCCATCAAACCACTGTATTCTACACGTGATACAGCAGGTTTTCCTGAAGAATTACCTGGAGTAAAGCCCTTCACTAGAGGTCCTTATCCTACCATGTATACATACAGGCCTTGGACCATCCGCCAATATGCTGGCTTCAGTACTGTGGAGGAAAGCAACAAGTTTTACAAAGATAACATCAAGGGTGAGATGTGTTCCTTAGGGATTGGGCATTAGGGACAATGCTGTGATTGTAATCAGATATTTTTGTACATGTAAGTCAGTCTTAACTTCTAAATCAGGGGTGTCAAACTGCCGGCCCGCAGGCTGGATGCGTCATCCAGAAGCCACGCCCACCCCATTGTCGGCAATGGCAAAACAGTCCTGATACGTCTCATGACGTCACGTGACATTGCAAGTTTGACATGTCTGTTCTAGATGAATCCCTGCAGTTTTTGTGGCCATGTTTTTAAAAGTTTCTGTACCTTTTTTCTAGAGCTGAAACTGGCTGGCCCAAAGTCACCTAGCTCTCTTCATGTCTAAGCAGGACTATAACTCATGGTCTCCCAATTGCTAGCCAGATGCCCTTAACCACTAAATCACATTGGCTTTCAGTTGTAATTATGTTTACTTAATTTGTTTACATATATTTATATGTAATTAATATCAGAAATAAGTTGCTTAGGTATTAATAGCACCCTGTCAGGATGATCATATATAGCATTCAGTTTACATTTGTTTTTGTAAGTACTTGCTCAGAAGAGATGCAGTTTATTTCATTAGAAAGACTGAGAAGTATTGAATATTTTCTCTGCTCAACAATAAATTGCTCAACTGCAGTCCTGTACATACATAATATGAAATCTATTTAAATTTTTAAGATAGATTACTTTCATTAATAAAATTGCTTACAAAAATAGAAACAGGAAGAGTAGTTCTGCTACAACAAATAGCCCTCTGTGCTAACTCAGAATGTGCACTGGACAATTGGGGATCCTTTGATGAAAATTGAGGGGCTGCAAGGTGAAAGAAAGCCTTGTGCAATTGGACCCTTGCTTGTGCAACACTGAATTCTTCCCTAAGTTTTAAGATGATTCCTTTGTATCGTTTTGAACTAATACCCCCTTTTCAGTCAAATTCCATCCAACAAAGATGAAGATACAATTGTATACGTCATATTTTATATTTTTACTAAATTATTAATTTCATTTTCAAGCTGGTCAGCAGGGTTTATCCGTCGCATTTGATTTAGCAACTCATCGTGGTTATGACTCAGATAATCCTCGAGTTCGGGGTGATGTTGGAATGGCTGGAGTTGCCATTGACACAGTAGAAGATACTAAGATTCTTTTTGATGGAATTCCCTTGGAGAAAATGTCTGTTTCAATGACAATGAATGGGGCGGTAATTCCTATCTTAGCTACGTTCATTGTTACTGGAGAAGAACAAGGAGTACCTCAATCCAAGCTGACAGGGACAATACAAAATGATATACTGAAGGAATTCATGGTTCGAAATACATACATTTTCCCACCAGAACCATCAATGCGAATAATTGCTGACATCTTCCAATACACATCAAAGGTATTGTTTAGTTTTATTTGCTTTAGTTACCACACGGTTATGTGTATAAGGATTAGTGTTTGTTACAGAACAAATTTGTACATATTTTCTTACAGCACATGCCAAAATTTAATTCTATTTCTATCAGTGGATACCATATGCAAGAGGCTGGAGCTGATGCCATTTTGGAGTTAGCATATACAATAGCTGATGGCTTGGAGTACTGCAGAACTGGACTTAAAGCTGGTCTCACCATTGATGAATTTGCACCAAGGTACATGAATTCAAAGGGATGCGGTGGCTCAGTGGGTTAGGAGGCTGAGCTTGTCGATCAGAAGTGATCAAGTGTTTTTGAATCATTCTTTTTTAGTATTAATACAGTTCCTGAAGGTAAAAGTTGCATTCAATTTAATTCTAGTTATCTTGATTTGTGCCCATTTAGAACAAGAGAATGATGTAACAGAATATTTATTCATCTAGTTTGGAGGTATGCTTGGTTACTAGGTTAGTAAATAGAGGAACACTAGGTACTTCGGACATTTGAAATTCTAGTGAGGGAACAGATTTTGGCCTATACTTTGTGACTTTGAAGCCATTTTATCTGTGTGGAAACATATCACCCTTTTCAATCCATCTTTCGATGAGTATAAAAGAACCTTGTTTCAAATCTGGTCTGTTTATGTAGTTTTGGTTGAGTAGTGGGGGGAGATAAAGAAGGTACATTTTTTTTCTCTTTGGTTATCTGGATTAAAATAAAATAAAACAACCACATTAGAAGGTACTATTTTCTATTCTATTAAGAATGCTGTAGGTCACAGGTGTCAAACTTGATTGCGTCACGTGACATATCGTGATGTATCGCAACGTTTTTGCCTTTGCAGAGCCAGGGTGGACATGGCCTGCATGTGGCCGCCAGTTTGACATCTGCTGTAGGTTGATATTTTTTAAAAATTTGGCATCTCACTAAAATACTTCCTATCAGGATTCTCAGTGCATGAATAGCCCAATAAGATATAATTATTAACTTTAAAAGAAGGTATATATTTGTTCATGGCTTAATGACATTTGTAGGTGAGAGAGTTTGGAATATTATACTACTAGTTTAAATTAAGACATTAATGAAATCTCTGCTTTCACTATGGACTATGTATAATTTCCATCTCTCTGAATATATAATATTTCTTGTTCTTACGTAGAAAAAGCCTGGTTTATAGGTCATGATTCAGTGACCTTTTAGTAAATTGCCTGTGATTTTACTAGCTTAAAGAAATGGAAGATTCTTTTTAAAATTTTAAATTGAACTATGTTGTTTATTTAAAATATAGGTTTTATATTATCATTTTAGATATGATCCTAAGTTATTTTATTGCAGGCTTTCTTTCTTCTGGGGAATTGGTATGAACTTCTATATGGAAATAGCTAAATTAAGAGCTGGGAGACGGCTTTGGGCTCACTTAATAGAAAAAATGTTTCAGCCCAAGGACACCAAATCACTTCTCCTTCGAGCTCATTGTCAGACTTCAGGATGGTCACTAACTGAGCAGGTACAAGTCAGAATATCAGTTATGAGTACATGCCAATTTTAAAGAAGTAAATAGAGTATATTATATTATAATTATATTATAATTATTATATTATTTTTATTATATATTATATATATTATATATTACATTACATTACATTACATTACATTACATTACATTACATTATATTATATTATATTATATTATATTATATTATATTATATTATATTATATTATATTAAATATATTATATTATATTAACATACTGCTTTTCTGAAGGTGCTTTTCTTTAGAACTTAAGTAGAGATACATTTATTTCATACCCCCAAACCACCAATGCTGAATTTTGGGGAAGCTAAGGACAAGAAGAGATGGGGAAGTTTGGTTTCTGGAATTTGCAGCTTAATGGCTGGAAAAAAAAGTTGGCATTACTCTCCACAAGCATTTTATTTTTTTCATCCATCATTAAAGCTTTGCCTGGATTTCCCTGCAGCCTATTATTCTGTGTTTGTGGGTGTGTTACATCATAATACATATTTTTATTGGATTAAAATGTTATAAATTAAGAAGGAGAATTTAGGCACTCAGTAGTGTTAGAACTGTTCAGATTATACAAAAGTGTTTTGCATTAGTGAGAGAAGCATCTATCCTTAAAATCTTAAAGTAGCTACAGTCTTTGACACCAGTAATGATCATTGATTTGAAGGCTGTCAGTTGCTTCTCTGCCGATCTTAGCATTAGTATTGCCTGAATATGTAGAGATTCACAGACAACCAGAGTTTTGAAGCTTCTGCTTGAATTTTCCAGACAATGTGATATCTTTAATACTCCAAGAAGGAATGCTTTCTTTATGCTAATATACTTTTTGAATTGCTTCTCTTGAAAATTATGTACAGATTTAGTAGATATGTTTTAAGCCAGCCAAGTGGCAATAGAACATTTAGTTTGTAATACACACAGAGAGAGGGGGGGGAAAGTAATATTATTTTTATTGGTATATTTTTCAATCGTTTCCAGGGCATAACTGATATCAAAGTCTAATTTGATAATATTACTTAGTACATTGCTATGTTTAAAAGATAACATGCATTCCTCTCCACCAGTTTCATTTTTTAATAAAGTAATGCTATGATTTTTATGTTAGGATCCTTACAATAACATTATCCGCACCACAGTTGAAGCAATGGCAGCTGTGTTTGGTGGTACCCAGTCTTTGCATACAAATTCATTTGATGAAGCTTTAGGACTGCCAACTGTGAAAAGTGCACGAATTGCAAGGAATACACAGATAATAATACAAGAAGAATCTGGCATACCGAAAGTTGCTGATCCGTGGGGTGGTTCATTTCTAATGGAATCTCTTACCAATGATGTTTATGAAGCCGCTTTAAAGGTGCTGGTAATCTTTTATATGAGCTCAGAAAAAAATACTAGGTCGCTTGTATTATAAATATTGATTTATTGCCTCTTTAAAAGCTATGTAGATTCCTATTTACCCAACAAAACAAAACAAAAACCCAAAGTGATCAGCTAGCATTACTTTTTCAGTGATGAGTCAGCAGATAGCTAGGTATAAATCCACGTAGTTTTTTTGGCAACATTTTCAGAAGTAGTTTGACATTTTCTTCCTAGGAACGAAAAGGAGTGCAACTGGGCCAAGTTACTCCAACTGGCTTCATGCCTAAGGTGCTACTATAACTCATGGTCTCCCAAGCTTTAGGCCAAATAGAAGACAGGTTTGTGGATTAAGAGAAAAACCAGTTAAGTCTAAGTTAAGAATATAAACTTTATAATAAGGAATACTAAATATGTTGAATTTAGGAGTTTGCAGCTTAGGTCTAAGGAAAACAATCATAAGGTGGTAAGGGTATTGAAAATAGGTTAGGTGTGTACCATTTGTAGAATAACTTTTGAAGTTCTTTCATTTTGAATTTGAGCTAATTTTAAACTATCATGGGACATCAATCATTTTAAAAATTAGGAAATGTATTTTCTTATATTATCTACTTGTTTGTAAAGAGGGTTCTTATTTATTACTTTTGGGTAACTAATTTTTCTGTAGTAGGGAGCCTAAATATTAAATAAATATTATATTAGGCAACAAGCACACTTATAGTCATTAACAACTTTTCTTTGTTAGCTCATCAATGAGATTGAGGAGATGGGTGGAATGGCCAGAGCTGTAGCTGAAGGAATACCAAAACTTCACATTGAAGAATGTGCTGCTCGAAGACAAGCCAGGATTGATTCTGGTAAGGAAACCAGAATTATTTATTCTTCAAACTTGTAAGCATTTAAAAAGTCTTCTCTTACCTCACTGAAGCTGAGATACGAATAACAAGTTGCACATGAATAATAAGAATTTGATTCCAATTTTCTGTAAGTTTTTAAATTCTGTTCCAGAATAAGTTTAAAAGAATAAAGAAGTTGAAGCTTTTTAGCAACATTGCCAATAAAAGAAGAGCATTGGAACATTGCCTTGGTTTGGCATGAAGACTGCTGTTAGTTTTGCATGACCAAGGAGACGATTTATGCTCGTCAAGCAGTCTTTTAAAACAGAATAATAAAAAGACTGCTGTCTCCCACCTCTATCCTCAAATCTCTTGGACAGACCAAAGCTTTAAGTTCACTTAAATAATTATTTGGATCCTTTTATGCTCAGCAGTTTATTAAGACATAAGTGTAAAAAACAATCGTAAGTCACTTTTTTTCGTGCTGTTGTAGCTCTGAACAGACACTAAGTAAACGGTAATAAATTGAAGATATCTGTAATTGTTAAACTTGTTCACACTCATTTTTTTTATTATAAACTTATAATTCAATTTCAGAGTAAAGCTAGTTGCTCTTGAAAATGAACCCTGAAATCCAAACCAAAAAAGTAACAAATTCATGAATTGCATTTATTATTATTAAATTATTGAGTAATTCATGATATTATATCTGACATTCATTTTGATTTAAGAAATTTCAGACTTCTTAATAAACCATTGCAAAATTTCAGCTTTACAGAACAATTTTAGAAAGCTAAGTGTATATGTGGCAAAATCTGCCCACCCAGTCCTAGCAAAGCCAACTGAAATGCAACATAGAGACTCTCCCATCAGTACGTAAACTGTGAGAATTCTGAATCCACAATTATTTCCATAGACACATAATAACCACATAAATGTTTGTATATTTTTAAAAAAGATTCTATTACTTTCATCTTTAAGATATAATTTGTAAAGTTTATTTTATATAAAGAAAGTGCAAAATAATGTTGCTTTAGTACATAAAGAAATGATAAGATAATTCAATTTATAATATTGTATACATACAGTATTGGAGAAAAAAAGGAGTACTATTGATCTAGGTCAGACATGTCAAACTTGCGACGTCACGTGACGTCACACGATGTATCGGAGCTTTTTCCCCATTGCCGGCAATGGGGTGGGCGCGGTTTTGTTGCGACGCGTCCAGCCCGCGGGCCGGCAGTTTGACACCCCTGATCTACCGTATTTTCCGGCGTATAAGACGACTGAGCGTATAAGACAACCCCCTACATTTCCTGTTAAATTATAGGGTTTGGGCTATACTCGCTGTATAAGACTACCCCTCTTCCAACGCACACCAAATAAAAATTAAAAAACATCAGATTTGATTTTAATATGGTAATTTTAATTCAAATGCTTATGACATGCAGGTGCTTAGTAGGAAAACTCACTTATAAACATAAGGCTGTTTGTCATCAAACATGTAAACATAAAACACTGCAAGTGGATTAAACAATAATAATAATAAGAATAAGAAGAAGAAGAAGAAGAAGAAGAAGAAGAAGAAGAAGTAGTTGGAGGGGACCTTGGAGGTCATCTAGTCCAACCCCCTGCTCAGGCAGGAAACCCTATACCATTTCAGACAAATGGCTGTCCAGTCTCTTCTTAAAAACTTCCAGTGTTGGAGCATTCACCACTTCTGGAGGCAGGTTGTTCCACTGGTTAATTGTTCTAACTGTCAGGAAGATTCTCCTTAGTTCTAGGTTGCTTCTCTCCTTGATTAGTTTCCATCCATTACTTCTTGTCCTGCTTTCAGGTGCTTTGGAGAATAGCTTGACTCCCTCTTCTTTGTGGCAGCCCCTGATTCCAGCAACCATTCCCTATTTTCCTAATTCACTTTTTCACTTTTCCTAATTCACTCTAAAGCTTTCCCTGCACAGAGCCTTAAGTAACACCAGCTGCCTGCAATTAGTGCAGGTTCGCATCCCACCAGGCTCAAGGTTGACTCAGCTTTCCATCCTTCCGAGGTAGGTAAAATGAGGACCCAGATTGTTGGGGGCAATAAGCTGACTTTGTAATAATGCTGCTGGGGGGGGTGGGGGTGAAAGCCCTAATAAACAGGCATATACACAGAATGAAGGCTATTGCTAAGCACATTGATTTGTGCTTTAAATTGTAAGCCACCCTGAGTCTTCGGAGAAGGGCAGGATATAAATGGGATTTTTTAAAAAAAGACCAAATGGGAGATCCGCTCCAGGTTTTCCAGCCAGCCCGCCCAGTTCCTGAGTCAAATGTGTCCTTAGAGCTAAGCCGCTGCTCTGGCTGCTGGCTTCCCCACCTGCCTTTCAAGTTGGGATATACTACAGCTGGTCTTCAACTTTAGAAGAAAAGACGCCCAGACCCCAGCCTGTAAAAAATCACAGACTGCAGCTTCTTCTCCAATTGGTCCCGCTTTCCCTGCGCAGACTAAATGGGAGATCCGTTCCAGGTTTTCCAGCCAGCCCTGTCCCTAAATTTTCAGCACCCGGCGTATAAGACTACAACTGACTTTTGAGAAGATTTTCATGGGTTAAAAAGTAATCTTATATGCCGGAAACTACGGTAGGTTATAAAAAACAGGAACTCTGTACTTTATCATATCAGAGACATTTTCTGCGTATTTTCTCTAAATGTCTATTCAATATAATAGGCATTTTTTTATAAAACCAGATT
The DNA here is from genome assembly GCF_964194415.1 of Vipera berus. NCBI lineage: Eukaryota > Metazoa > Chordata > Lepidosauria > Squamata > Viperidae > Vipera > Vipera berus. The sequence goes on along the minus strand of NC_138202.1, from coordinate 193,231,486 downwards.
GTGCAAGATTGTTGATCAAAGGTAATATCATCTGCAGTTTATGTGCTAGGGATATAGTCAATACTTTTGCATCAGCTTTTAACTAGGAAACTAGATATTAACTTGTACAATGAATCAAATCTTTTCCAGCCTTCAAAATCACATTTTATAGGCTTCAGTGAGAACAGCCAGAAAAAAACTTATTTAAAAGGCATCATTTTAGTAGATTAGTGCAGAAAACTAATTATGCATCTTATATGGGAGCTCGTGCTTAGAGATTTAATGGTCTCTATTATTTCTTGGTGATAATTAAATTATTCTTTAAGATTTGTAATTTCAAAAAGAAAATTTATAAAATTGCAATAGAATTGTCTCAACTGCATACACAATATAGTTTTAGTTTAACAAATCAAAATATGCACTGAAAGATTAATGGAGCAAAGCAAAGAGTCATGAATAAGGTTTGCTTTCGCTGCAAAAAATATTCTCAGGTGCTGCTATTAGAGAAAACATGAACTGATTAGTGACAGATCAGGGCCCTATTTCTAATTAACTATTGTAATTCAACGTTCAATTATCGTTACACTTCAAGCATAGATGTCTGAAAGCGTGTTATGAAGGGACTTACGGTACATTGGAATATCTCAGCTTCTCTATGTGTGTCTGTGTGTAAAAGCTATTTTGTATGGAATATGTACAATTTGAACTGATTTCACTTTGTGAGTTGATTTCAGCTGACTTCAGATACAGGATAACAAAAAATATTTTTTTAAAAAATATTTCGAAACTAACAGGATCAGAAGTCATTGTTGGAGTAAACAAGTACCAGTTAGAAAAAGAAGAGACTGTTGAAGTTTTGGCAATTGATAATACATCAGTCCGTAACAAACAGATTGAGAAGCTGATAAAGGTAAATGCTGTGCAGATTTTTTAAGAAGAGAAGAAAAAAGGATGTTTTATTTTTCATAACAAGAACTGAGCAGTGCTTAGGAATAGGGTTATGGTCAAATTACTCAGCAACAGATGAGTTTTTTTTTGCTTCATAGTCCTTTTAAAGAGTGCTTTATATGAACTATCTTAATCTCTTCCAAATTCGTGGCTGAGGTTTGTGTGGGAGATTTCTAGTGCAATCTCTTAGCCCCAGCTATTACAGCTCTGGTCTTTTCTACAGAAGTTTCCAAATGTTCAAATCCTAGAAAGACTGTAAATGTTTGGAATTTGAAACTCTACAGTGCAGGTTTATAGTAAATACATGCAAAAAACTGTTTCCCCTTCACCATAATCCCAAGCGTGTTGTTTATACATATTTCATGTTATTTCACGTATAATAATCACACATACAACTTGAAATAAGCAGCTTTTCAGTAGTGATGTTTGTTCCTTGTTTTGCTAAAGGCTTCGCTATGAACATCTTAAAGCACTACATTTTCTAGTTTTAAAATCAATTTTATAAATATCGGAAATGTTTGTAAATATCCTATAACGCTTTAGCAGATGAACTAATGAATAATTGTGGGAGACTGTCTTATTTTGGACCATTTAAATCTGACCTCAAAGTTATAAACATTTGAGACATTTTATCTGCTTTGGGGTTTTTCCCCCCATTTTATTTACCTTGACCCTAACAGGCAACTAAAACTGATCTTCAAGAACTAGTATAGGGAATTGCTTAACTAGCTTAATAAATTATTGTGCAAGGACTGAACTATGTTTTGGATGTTTGAACTTATTCTGAAGGCAGGAGAACAAACCAATAACACTCCATTTTTTCATAGAAATTCGCTTTGAAGAATATGGCTGCATAATTCATGAAATAAACCTTACCTTTTAGCCATCAAAGAGCTGTGGTGATAGTGGTTAGAATGCAGTATTGCAGGCTAATTCTGTTGACTGCCGGCTGTTGGCAGTTTGATCCTCACCGGCTCAAGTTTGACTCAGCCTTCCATCCTTCTAAGGTCAATGAAATGAGGAGCCTGATTGTTAGGGGCAATATGCTGATTCTGTAAACCACTTAGAGAGAACTGTGTTTAAATCACTTAGAGAGAACTATGTCTAAATGTTATTGCTATCTGTGATGTAGCTTTATACAAAAGCAGAGCTTAGTTTAAAGCAGACATGTCAAACTCGTGACGTTGCGCGACGTATTGGAGCTTTTTCCCCATTGCCGGCAATGGGGTGGGCGTGGTTTCGTCATGACATGTCCAGCCTACGGGCTGGCAGTTTGACCCCCTTGGTTTAAAGCAACAACTCAGAACAACTCTAATAATTTACTTTCATTAACCATAGAAACTGGGAATTGCCTGCTTACTATACCCAGATTTGGAAATATATATCTCAGCCCATTTCATGGGAGCTTGTTATTTTTTGTGAAAAGTTGATAGGTAGTGGTCAGGATTCACAATACACATCACATATAGTATTTTACAAAGTTAAAATGAATGATTATAAGTGCTGGGAAATCATGTGATTTGTTTTTTTTAAATTGATAAATAGACATGCTACAAATGATTTTAATGCATTATACACAAAGAAAATTAATATTTTGAAGATGGATGGCTTTGATTTTAGAAATAGTAATAGGCCTAAAATGAGGCAGGTTAAGAATCTCAGAATTTATACCTGATTTGCAACCATTCATTTAGTAACCATTCAAAATTACAATGGCACTGAAAAAAGTGAGTTATGACCATTTTTCACACTGATGACCATTGCAGCATCCCGATGGTCACATGATTAAAATTCAGCTGCCTGGCAACTGGTTCATACTTAGGATATTTGCAATGTCCTGAGGTCATGTAATCACAATTTGCAAATTCTGACAAGCAGAGTCAATGGGGCAGCTGAATTCATTTAACAACTGTGTTAACAGCTGCAATGATTCACTTAACAATTGTGGCAAAAAAGATGATAAAATGGGGCAAAACTCAATAACTATCTTGGTCAGCAGTGGAAATTTTGAGCACAATTGTGGTTGTAATTCAAGGATTACCAATATTTAGCAGTTTAAGAGCAGCTGATTTGCAAACCTATCTTTCTTAAGTCTGTGATTGCGACTAAATTGCTTGGCTTCAAAACCCAGTTTCAGATATACACATTTTGTAACTCAGATGGCTCAATATGTCTTTTTTCATCAACAGTTATTTGACGAAAGTCAGGATGGAATGTGCTGTAATTAATAGTGTACAATATTACTTTTCTTTCATGCTTCTCCTTAAAGGTGAAAGCTTGCAGAGATGAAGTAGCAGCCCAAAAGTGTCTCACTGCTTTAACTGAATGTGCGGCTACAAGCCAAGGTAACTTGCTGGCCCTGGCAGTAGAAGCAGCACGTGCAAGGTAGGTGGAAAGGATTGCACACATTTATCAAATGACTAAATGGACTTTAGAGCTACTCTTTTGGTTCATAATGGAGTTGTGTACTTGACAAGCACAGTGCCTCCCTGCACTCAATCTGCAAAGCAACACTTGAGGCTCACCCAAGGTTTTCGTGGTATGAAGGAGCATAAAGAAAAATTACTAAAAAAGCTTGGAATACCCAGCATGTCCATTGCTTCCAGAAATATATACAGAAAAGATTACTATAGAACTGAAGAAGCTTCTTGGATGAGAAGTGAAACATCTTCAAGAAAAAAAAAAGACCGGTTGCCTTTTGGGGGAAAAACACATTTGGAATAAGCATGAACTGGATGACTGAGAATCCCCATAGACAGAAGAATTTGGTCTAGTGGTTTAGGCACCAGGCTAGATTTGGTAGCTGGATGTGCTAAAACCTAGCTTTAATTTATTCACCTGTAATTCTGAGTGCCTGCCACCATGTTGACGTGAAAGCCTACACAACAATTGTTAAAAGCCTATATACTGAGTTGAAAAATTGATATAATCACATATCCCAATCATACTATCCATTGTAATGCATTCCACTAAAAACAGTATATTTGTTTTTTGTATTTCACTTCAAAAACAGTTCTCCCTGAGGGGTATTTAATGCCATACAACTGAACTAGGAGCCAATGTGGTTTAGCAGTTAAGGTGTGGATTAACAGCAGAAATCAGTCCTCATCCAAAGCTCACTGAGTGACCATAGGGCAATTATCCATCAGCCCAACCTACCTCATGGGGTTGTTTATTTCAGGAGGGGGAGATGGGAGCACAGTATATTACCCTGCACTTTGAACAAAAATCTTTACCTTAAAAGATTATGCATACATATGTAAGCTATTATAATTTAAAATATTGAACTGCAGAACATATAATATAAATATGCTATTCCTACAGCATACTGCTACAGCAGGGGTGTCAAACTCAATTTCATTGAGGGCCACTTCAGCATTGCAATTGCCCTCAGGGGGACGGGTGGGTATGGCCAGGGTGGGCGTGGCCTACTGGGTGGGCGTGGCTAGAGTGCATATAGCCTACTGGGTGGGCATGGCCAACTCTACATCATTCGCATCAAGGGTGCCTATGGGGGCCTGGGCACGAGTGGGACAGATCTGAGGGTCTCTGGGCCAAGGCCAAGGCAGTGAGGGCCATTCCCTCACTGTTTCCAGGATGGCTTCGCGGGCCACATGAAACCACTTCGCGGGCCGGATCCGGCCCCCGGGCCTTGTGCTTGACATGTCTGTGCTACAGAACAAGAACACAGCTTTTGCTAATGTTGGTGTTACATTTTGATAGTTTATACCTCTTCAAAAGAAATAAATCTAATGTATTGATTGCACACTTGCTTCAGATGTACAGTTGGCGAAATAACAGATGCAATGAAAAAGGTGTTTGGTGAGCACAGAGCCAGCGATCGCATGGTGAGTGGCGCATATCGTCAGGAATTTGGAGAGAGTGACGAGATTACTCAAGCCATCAGCAGGTAAGATGTGTACTCTTTTCCTATGTGTTTGTATGTCTTTATTTTCCAAGAGTTCAAATTCTCTACAGGTAGTCCGACTTACGACTGGTTGCTTAGGGAAACAAAAGACAAATCCTAAAAAGAACTTAAAACCCAGTTATAACCAACGGCCACCCCCCATGATCTCATGATTGCATTTTGGTGGTTGGCAACCTGCCCATATATATACGGCTGCTTAGCAGCATGACAATGATTTGTGACTTTTTTTACTTGAAAATAGTGTTTAATTCGTTTCCAACAAAAAATGGTTAAAATGGGCTTACTTAACAGCCACATTTAATTAGCAATCATGGAATTTGCTTAATGACCACTGCAAGAAGTCATAAAATTGAGCACGGTCACATGGTGATGCACTTAATGATTGGCACAACTTATGGTTGTATGTTGAGCAGGCCCTGTATTTTAGCTTAGGTCTTATATTTTTTGTCTTCATTGTTAAATTAGGAGGTTGCTTTCTCTGTTTTCCATTCTTTAAGCCAGTTACATTTCTTTAGTAAATGTAATTCTTTCAAATATTTTAAGATCCACTAATACCTTTAAAGCCTTTTATCTTTCTGCATATCTAAAGATTTTTAATGTTTCTATGTAGGGACTCCACATTAGGTTTTTTTTTAAGGTAAAGGTAAAGGTTCCCCCCGCACATGCGTGCTAGTCGTTTCCGACTCTAGAGGCCGGTGCTCATCTCCATTTCAAAGCCGAAGAGCCAGAGCTTGTCCAAGGATGTCTCCGTGGTCATGTGGCCGGCATGGCTAGATGCCTAAGGCGCACGGAACGCTGTTACCTTCCCACAGTAGTGGTCCCTATTTTTCTACTTGCATTTTTACGTGCTTTCGAACTGCTAGGTTGGCAGAAGCTGGGACGAGTAACAGGTGCTCAGTCTGTTACGCAGCACTCGGGATTCGACCTGCCAAACTGCTGATCTTCTGATTGACAAGCTCAGCGTCCTAACGCGCTGAGCCACCGCGTCCCTGTTTTTTTGTTTTTTGTTTAGTTTGCTTAATAATTCAAGTTCATTTAATCTATCATTTCCCTAATGAGATTTGACAATATTTTGAAATTAAAAATTAGCAAATAAGCATATGTGAGTATGATTTGTAAAAAATGTTTTCTTAATTTTCAGTTTCAAAACTAAATTGATATGCACATGTAATTTTATTGTCATAGTATTTACACAAATCAAAGTTATGTCTGTACATTGGAAATGATAACTGTGGCTTCCGGGATGTGTGCAACATGATCTGTGTGTCCCTTTGTTTCCTTAAAGCCTTCTTCTTTTTTCTGCTTACATATTCACTAGATTTGCTTTATCAGCTTTCTTCCTTTGCCTTTCATCTGTTTCCCTCAATTTTTTATCCTATTCTTTCTGCACTTTTCCGTAATGTCTATACCCAATCCTTTATCTCTTCTTCTTCCCTTTTCTTTTGCTTTATTATTTATTTATATTCTACCTTTATTACTTTCATAAGTAACTCAAGGCAGTGAACAGGACCTAATACTCCTTCCTTCTTATCCTACGTTCCCCACAACAACAGTCCTGTGAAGTATACTGAGCTGAGATACTGACTGCCCTAAAGTCACCCAGCCAGCTTTCAGGTCTAAAGTGGGATTAGAACTCAGTATCTAGGTTTCAAGCTTGGTACCTTAACAGCTAGAGTAATCTGGATTTATTTCTTTATTCCAAAAGAACAGAAACCCTCAACAATTTTTATATTCATTAGTTGAAAAATCTATTCCATTTACTGCTTCCTTAATAGTGATACAATTCTGCACTATTTATAAAATGCACAAGGCTGCCCAACAATAACTTTGGATGGGAAATATTAGTAAAAAACAAAGAATGAAAACCTAACCAATATAAAATCAATGCAACAAACTATATAATACACACATAGCTGGAGCTAGAAATAGCAAACCCTGTTTTCTTTTTTCTTAAGAGGGGACCTGTAGGTAGTCCTTGACTTAAAACAGTTCATTTAGTGACCATCTGAAGTTACAATGGCCCTGGAAAAAGTGAATTGTGACTGTTTTTCAGTTTTACAACTGTTGCGGCATATTCATGGTCACATGATCAAAATTCAAACCCTTGGCAACTGACTCATTTATGACGGTTATAGTAGGGTAATGCAATAAGTTTGCGATCTTCTGACAAGCAAAGTCAATGGGAAACCTTAGCCATGTTACTAACTGAACGATGCAGTGATTCATTTAACAACAAAGTTTGTAAAATGGGGCTAAATTCACTTAACAATTGTCTCGCTTAAAACAGAAATTGGGCTCAATTATGGTAGTAAGTCGAGGTCTACCTACACTTATGTTGAAAATATGTGTACGAGGAAGAAAATAATCATTAAAAATTCAAAAATATATCATTTAAAATCTTGTCCTCATCATTTGCAATGCAGCATATGTGGTCCTCGCAATAGTGCACCCCCAATTTGCATCCTTTTTTTTCTTGGACTAACAATGAACATGTTTAGTGGTTCTGTAGTACTCTGTCTGCTATTTTTTTTTTTAGAGTTAACAGTTTTCTGGAACGGGAAGGTCGTAGACCACGTCTTTTGGTTGCTAAAATGGGCCAGGATGGTCATGACAGAGGAGCCAAAGTAATTGCTACAGGATTTGCTGACCTTGGTTTTGATGTAGATATAGGTCCACTGTTCCAGGTATTCAACCTTTTAACTGTTTCCATGCTTGCTTTCTGATTGAATCAGTCTATTTTCTGTCCCACCCAAGTAACTCGAAAATGTCAAAGAAATAAATTTAAAAAAGGAATTTAGAAAAAAAGATTGTTTACTGCAGTAGTTCATACAGTGTTTTATTTCTGTTGTTATATATGAAAAATACACAAATTGTTAATTTTTACATATTCTTTATTTGCTATTTCTTGCTTAGACACCCCTTGAAGTGGCCCAGCAGGCTGTAGATGCTGATGTGCACTGTGTAGGCGTGAGCACACTAGCTGCCGGTCACAAAACTCTTGTTCCCGAACTCATTAAGCAGCTAAATAGCCTTGGCCGCCCAGATATTCTTGTCATGTGTGGAGGCGTCATCCCTCCTCAGGTATTGAGTACCATACATTGCACATCTCAGGACACAGACTAATTGTGAGATTATTCAGTTCCTTTTGTTAGCTTTAGATCTGGGGTGGTGGGTTTGTGGTGGTTTTTACATTTTTCTATCTTTCATTTCTTAAAATATGTTAACATCATTCAAGGTGTTTTTTTCCATCTACTGTATCTTGTTAAATAATCAACGTTAAGAATCTGATGTTAAATATTTTCAAAATACTAAATGTACAAAATAGATCCAGCTACAGAACGACCTCTCACATTAATTAAATTACTTAGAAAAATACTTTGCAGTTACATAGTTGGGAAAACATATCTTTGAGTACAAAATCTTCTAAGTCAACAGTGTACACATAGATCATGTTTAAATATATATGAACAAAGAAACTAATCTAAAACTGTACTGAATATAAAGCCTTTTTTTAGTTTTTTCCTTGGAGCATTTTTTATTTTAATAGCTGTGGACATCCCTGTGGAGGAGGTAATATGCACTTTTCTGAGGATTTTTAATTTTAGATTAGTACATGCTTAGAGATTGCAGATTTCTCAAGCAGTGCACATTCACTATTGCTATGCAGACTGAGTGAATTTGAAATAAGAGCATTAATGTTCTAGCCCATAGATAGTGTATTATTGATGGTTTCCCACTTGCTGCCATCTTAGCAGGCCACCATGAAACTGTCAGCTTGCAGTACATCTTCTACAGAATTTTATTAGCAAAATCTTATTTATATATGTTGATCTGTCTTTTTCTCTCCCTGAATAGGATTATGACTACCTGTATGACTCTGGTGTTTCCAATATATTTGGCCCAGGAACTCGAATCCCTAAAGCAGCTGTCCAGGTTCTTGATGATATTGAAAAATGTCTGGATAAGAGGCAGCAATTACTATAAACTACTATCATTTAATAATTCATTTTGCATATTATATATATGTACAGATTTATCATATGAATATATGATTAATTGCAAGGAAAATGATCAATTTAAATCAGCTTCACTGCCTGATATTGTGTTGTGCTTTCTAAGAAAGTTGAAAATGCATGTGGGGTTAAGCATAAAACATTTTATGAATGGGTATGTATAAAAATTTATCAATAAAATCAAAATTGCTCAATAAAACTTCAAGTGAATGTTTAAATAGCTTTTGCACAGAAGACGTTTCAGATATATATACTAGCAGCTGTATTTTACAAATCAACCATTTAAACAATAAATTGTAAAATAAAGCTGCTAGAATTGAATAGAAAGGCAACATCTCAAATATATTCAAATTTAGCTGTTAAACGTTTGACACAAATATGTCCTTGGGATAGTTTATACAATGTGATGGAAACTTTTTTTGATGTAACATGAGCAATATCATATAAATATTCATGTGAATGTTAGTCCTTATATGTTAATGAGACGCAGCCCCATAGAGACATTATTTTTAAAAGTTGTTAGTGTTTTAATTGTACTATAGTTTTTCAATTGTAAGCCGCCCAGTTATTGATTGAACTGGGCAGCTATAGAGAATGAATGAACGAACTAATGAACTACGATACCACAGTCTGTAAGAAACCAATTATTGGAAGTCTTCAGGAGTTCAACACAGAAGAGATGTATTGCCTAACACCTGCTATAATATAAAATTTTTAATCATGATTTATCGAATAGGTCTCAGTTGTCTTAAGTTTACATTAATTCATGAATAATGACTTAATAAACCTGTGCTCGAATGTGTACATACGAAAAATAAAATGGAAGAAACTGCATGATTTAAGAATATATCACAGAGTACTTGTAAAAAAACTTTTTGTTGCTGCAACAAAAGGAAGCTATTTTTAGCATGCTTATAATTTTGGAGATCTTCATAAGCTTTCAAACAGAAAGGCTATACAGGTGAAACTCGAAAAATTAGAATATCGTGCAAAAGTTCATTTATTTCAGTAATGCAACTTAAAAGGGGAAACTAATATATGAGATAGACTCATTACATGCAAAGCAAGATAGTTTAAGCCATGATTTGTCATAATTGTGATGATTATGGTGTACAGCTCATGAAAACCCCAAATCCACAATCTCAGTAAATTAGAATATTACATGCAATCAATAAAACAAGGAGTGTACATAGAACAATATTGGACCTCTGAAAATTATAAGCATGCATATGTACTCAGTACTTGGTTTGGGCCCCTTTTGCAGCAATTACTACCTCAAGGCGGCGTGGCATAGAAGCTATCAGCCTGTGGCACTACTGAGGTGTTATGGAAGACCAGGATGCTTCAATAGCGGCCTTCAGCTCTTCTGCATTGTTCGGTCTCATGTCTCTCATCTTTCTCTTGGCAATGCCCCATAGATTCTCTATGGGGTTCAGGTCAGGCGAGTTTGCTGGCCAATCAAGCACAGTAATCCCACGGTCATTGAACCAGGTTTTGGTGCTTTTGGCAGTGTGGGCAGGTGCCAAGTCCTTCTGGAAAATGAAGTCAGCATCCCCATAAAGCTCGTCTGCGGAAGGAGGCATGAAGTGCTCCAAAATCTCCTGGTAGACGGCTGCGTTGACCCTGGACTTAATGAAGCACAGTGGACCAACACCAGCAGATGACATGGCTCCCCAAATCAACACAGACTGTGGAAACTTCACACTGGACTTCAAGCATCTTGCAGTGTGTGCCTCTCCATTCTTCCTCCAGACTCTGGGTCCTTGGTTTCCAAATGAGATGCAAAAGTTGGTCTCATCAGAAAAGAGGACTTTGGACCACTGAGCAACAGACCAGGTCTGTTTTTCTTTAGCCCAGGTAAGAGGCTTCTGACGTTTGTTGTTCAGGAGTGGCTTGATAAGAGGAATACGACATTTGAAGCCTATGTCCAGGATCCATCTGTGTGTGGTGGCTCTTGATGCACTGACTACAGCCTCAGTCCACTCCTTGTGAAAGTCCCCAACACTTTTGAATGGCTTTTTCCTGACAATCCTCTCCAGGCTACGGTCATCCCTGCTGCTTGTGCACCTTTTTCTTCCACACTTTTCCCTTCCACATAACTTTCTATTAATGTGCTTTGATACAGCACTTTGGGAACATCCAACTTCTTTTGCAATTACCTTTTGAGGCTTTCCCTCCTTATGGAGGGTGTCAATGATGGTTTTCTGCACAACTGTCAGGTCAGCAGTCTTCCCCATGATTGTGATTCCTACTGAACCAGACTGAGAGACCATTTAAAGGCTCAGGAACCCTTTGCAGCTTAATTAGCTGATTAGAGTGGGACACTTTGAGCCTAGAATATTGCACCTTTTCACAATATTCTAATTTTCTGAGATTGTGGATTTGGGGTTTTCATGAGCTGTACGCCATAATCATCACAATTATGACAAATCACGGCTTGACCTATCTTGCTTTGCATGTAATGAGTCTATCTCATATATTAGTTTCCCCTTTTAAGTTGCATTACTGAAATGAACTTTTGCACAATATTCTAATTTTTTGAGTTTCACCTGTAGAGTTCTTACTATAATTAGTTTAATTTTCAAATATGTTTTTATTCTTAAGTAACCTATCAGTGCTTTGTATTTATTTTCAAACAAAGTTTAAGATAGCCTGGGAAAAAGAGTAAAAATAAATATAATAATTCTCTCTTAAGACATCTATATATCTGTCTCAGGGTCAGAAGTACACATTCCTCATAGTTCATTTTACAGGTAAATAATTAAAACAATGAAAAAAAATACAATATATGATACAAAATTCACTTCTAGTTTTCTATTTGTCATGTTATTTGCTATTTGGGTTCCACAATCTTCTATAGCAAATATTCCTTGTGAATATGTGATTCTCAGGCCTCAAAGCATGAAATGGATAGCTTTAACAGAGATAAGGGGAGATATGAATTGTTCTGTGATCTTATATTTTAGGAATTAAGAAAATCCTGATATTTAACCTTACTTTGTTGAAAATAAGCATTGGAAACATTCTTATTGCCTGATGTAATAGGATTTACATTTGCACTGATGAGTCTATCTCATATATTAGTTTCCCCTTTTAAGTTGCATTACTGAAATGAACTTTTGCACAATATTCTAATTTTTTGAGTTTCACCTGTAGAGTTCTTACTATAATTAGTTTAATTTTCAAATATGTTTTTATTCTTAAGTAACCTATCGGTGCTTTGTATTTATTTTCAAACAAAGTTTAAGATAGCCTGGGAAAAAGAGTAAAAATAAATATAATAATTCTCTCTTAAGACATCTATATATCTGTCTCAGGGTCAGAAGTACACATTCCTCATAGTTCATTTTACAGGTAAATAATTAAAACAATGAAAAAAAATACAATATATGATACAAAATTCACTTCTAGTTTTCTATTTGTCATGTTATTTGCTATTTGGGTTCCACAATCTTCTATAGCAAATATTCCTTGTGAATATGTGATTCTCAGGCCTCAAAGCATGAAATGGATAGCTTTAACAGAGATAAGGGGAGATATGAATTGTTCTGTGATCTTATATTTTAGGAATTAAGAAAATCCTGATATTTAACCTTACTTTGTTGAAAATAAGCATTGGAAACATTCTTATTGCCTGATGTAATAGGATTTACATTTGCACTGATGACAAAGAAAAGGCAGGGTCAATACTTCTTTATTGTGGGCTCAAAGCATTTCAATACTCCAATTGAATAACAGAAAATCATTATCTTGCCATCCCTTAATAATGTAAACAATTAGACTTCTAAACATTAAAGCTTATATGAAACACAACTGTTTTAAATTTCTGATAAAAGACGAGGCTTCCAGTCTCCATTACAGATAGTCTTCAATAGGCAACAATTGTGACCAGCAGCTGTTGTTAAGTGAAGCAGTCGCTAAATGGGAAATTACATGACTGGGCCTGTACTTCCCTTTTCCCTGCCCTTTGGAATGTTCATCCCAGTGCCAGGATGAGGCATGCCTGGCTGGGGAATTCTGGGAGTTGAAGTCCACAAGTCATAAAAGGGCCAAGTTTGAAGACCCTTGAACTAGAGGCACGAAAGAGAGCCGCCAACTGCGCCCGCTCACTTTTCAAACTTTGGATCGTCTTGGGATAATCTTCCCAAATAGTCACGTGGCCACCGCCCGCGCAGGCGCGAAGTGCACCTCTCTATTATGGCTTCCGCGCCCGGGCTGGATGCGTTTGAGGAGCTCGGTCCGCGATGGAAGCCTCTGAGCAGACCAGAGCGCTTTTCTTGGAAGTTGGAGGGACCCGAAGAGTCTTGGCGCTCTCGGGAAGGACTGCGGGGGATTCCTGCGGGGGACGTTGGGCTATTTTCACTTTTGATTCGGACTTTACGGGATGCGCGAAGTGTTTCCCGCGTGTAGACAAGACAGAAATGAGGACAAAGACTTGGAAAAAAAAAAGAAATCTATAGAGCAGAAGTGCTGGGGTTGGGCTCCCGCGTCGCAGTAATGCAAATCCAAACAAATTAAATTCCGATGCATAAAGCAGTACTGAGAGGATTATGTTCTGGAGAGAAAGAACCAGCACCGTGGAATTAGTAAATTAACAGACTTTGTAATGTGAAAAGCCATCTTCCAGCTTCAGTTAAACTTTCAAGTACAAAACGAAACCATCCTGACTTAAGGAAAAATGAGCTTCCCTCAACACGCACGCACGCGCAGAGAGCCAACACCGTCCCTGCCCACAAGTGGGCGGGGCTTCCCCTTGTCCAATCCCGAGCGTTTTTGAGAGTCCTCGCAGGAGACGTTCGCTTGGCAAGAGTGCGCCTGTGCGGTTGTCTAAGCTCTCGGGTCGTCGGGGGCTTGCTTGTTCCGCCGTTGTCGTTTGTCTCCCTTTGCAGGGCTTTACTCCTCTACCGTCACGATGCCGCGGATCATGATAAAGGGGGGCGTGTGGAGGAATACAGAGGTAATGTTCTCACGGTTTCCCGACCTTTTTCGGAGCAGAGTTGCTCTTTTTCCGTAGGGGCCCTCTGCAGTTATGGCGACGGCGGCGACAAGCGCATGCGCAAAGGGCCCAGACGCATGCGTGGAAGAGAAAATGGTTCTGGCTAGCGGTTCTGTTTTTTTGTATTGCGTCGGGATGGAAGCTTACATCTTGCTTCCCCATGACGTCAAATAAGTATTTAAAGAATACTAACAAGCAAAGCTATAATCAATGTTCGTTTCCTTCTCTGAATCGGGACTGGAGCTCCCTCTCCGATCTCAGTGAGAGCGAGTGTACTATAAGTGTATACTATAAGTTGGGACAACTGGTTCTGGTCCACTGAAGCTTCCTGCCTGACTTTGGCCACTCTCGTCCTCACCTACTTCAGACGATTTATGTTGGGGCGGGCGGGGGGGAAACAGGAGAAAGAAGGACGATCCATGCTGCGTAGGATCCAATCTGGGTCTGTCATCGGGACCAGATATTTAGTCTTCCGAGCTTTCAGACTCGTGCTGGAGCCCATCCTGGGGGAACTCCTCTCTCTGATTGATAAGAGAGATTGCATTTTTGATGGTTGTTTCCAAGTGGTTGTCTTTTATCTTCTAACTGTTGGCCAGACTTTAAGGCCTATTAGGAAACCTGTGGCTCTTTGGTTTCACGAAACGTAACCTGTGCCTTAAGAAAGACTGGAGCCAATTCCATGATAGATCTTTTTTGAAAGTGGGAAAATGTGAGCCTGAAATGAAAATCCGTATGGATGTTCTGCTAGGGATATTGAGTCTGGGCTGCAAAAATCTAGAAGCCTATTTTCTGAGTGCGTTTGCTGCCATCTAGCCATCATTTGAATTTTGTATCCTTAGTTTAATAGTACATTCCTACAGTTGCATTTATATTTACACTGAATATGTGATTGAACATTAGAAAATTGTATAATTTTGAATGAAAACTTGGGTTATATCAGTTCTATGCATGCCCTTCCAGAGATTTGTTTTAAATATACATAGTTCTTAACTTATCACCACAAGGGAGCCCAACATTTCCATTGCTAAGACAAGTAATTTCTGCCCCATTTTATGAACATTTTTGCCACAGTTGAGCAAATCACTGCGGTTATTAAGTGAATCTTCTGGTTGTTAAGTGAGTCTGTCTTCCCCCATTGACTTTGCCTGTTGGAAGCCAGCTGTGAAAGTTACAAATAGTGATCACATGACTTTGGGACAGTGCATCTGCCATAAATACATGCCATTTGCCAAATGCCTGAATTTTCATCATGTGACCATGAGGATGCTGCCATTGTTGTAAGTGTGAAAAACACTCATAAATCACTTTTTCCAGTGTCATTGCAACTTTGAACAGTCACTGAATGAATCGTTGTAAATTGAGTACTATCCATAACGGAACCTGAACCAAAGCAGTATAGACAACCATAGACAACCAACTGTTAGACAACCATACCTGACATTTTTCACTATCTTGTCTAAATTGTCTATAAGGAAAAGGCAGGTAAACTGCAAACAGTATTTTGGAATTCATTTTCACACAGAATACATTCAGTGAAATAATAAGCAAATGAATAGTACTCATTGTTTCTCAAATGTGGCAGTCCACATACCTTCAAGCTGTCAGGGTTGAGAAGCATTGGGCTAGTTATATATTTGCTTGTTTTTGACAGTCATAGAGGAATGTATCTATTAAGAAGAGATTGACCCATAAGAGTACTTGAACATTCTAATAAAGATCCATCATAGAAGTCTGTTCCATCAGTTTGACCTACTGGAACATGGTGGTCCATACAATTTAGCTCGACTTCCTGATATTTCTTAGTAAACAATCCCAAATCTTTTGTTTTAATTTCATTTAATCTTTTGTTCTTATGTTAAGGGAGGAAGAGGGGAAAGGGGGGGATTATGAAAGGGAACAAAATGGACTTTTCATGCAAACCTCGCACCTTTTTATAAGAAGTTTTAATTGGAACTGAAAAAAATCCTGTTAAATAAATACTATAATAAACAAAACTCTCCTTTTCTTTTAAGGATGAAATTCTTAAAGCAGCTGTAATGAAATATGGCAAAAACCAGTGGTCTCGTATTGCCTCTTTGTTGCACAGAAAATCAGCAAAGCAATGTAAAGCCAGATGGTAATGTAATTTCTTGTAATTTTAAAGTAAATTTGGTTGTGTTAGTGATTTTTTTAATTTCACCTAATAGGCAAAAGCCTTCTAAAAATTCTACAAGAAAAAAATATGTTTGGGATTAAACTAGTCAGAAATATTTGTGTAAAACAATTACACAAAAGAAATCCAAGAAATTTATTTCTTAAAACTGAAGGTCAATGCTGATACTTTAATGTATTCTTATATTTAATAGAAACTTTCTGTTAAGCAACCAAATTTTCATTTTGCATAAGGTATGAATGGCTAGACCCAAGTATTAAGAAGACAGAATGGTCACGAGAGGAAGAAGAGAAATTGCTTCATTTGGCCAAACTTATGCCAACTCAATGGAGAACTATTGCACCAATTATTGGACGAACAGCTGCCCAGTGCTTGGAGCATTATGAATTTTTATTGTAAGTAATTTTTCATTGTAATGGGAGCATAGATTCTTAGATGTTGGAATACTTCCTGTTATAGAAATGCCTAAACTTTTTGAAGAAAACTTTGAGGTGCTTAATAATAGAGCAGGAATTTTGCTTTGGTTCTTATGGCATTCTGGAAATTGCAGTGATTACTAAATTGTGTAATTTTCTTAGAAATGTTGTTTTCTTATCTTTTGTGTTTTTTGTATCATCTTGATAGAGATAAAGCTGCTCAAAGGGACAATGAGGAAGAAACTGCCGATGATCCTAGAAAACTTAAACCTGGAGAAATTGATCCAAACCCAGAAACTAAGCCGGCCAGGCCAGATCCTATTGATATGGATGAGGGTATGCTTGATTTTTTTTTTCAAATTATGTCTCCCTTTGGTCGAAGCACTCCCTGAGTATTTTCCCTTTTGTGTTTTATGTTTTTAAATTAATGTTTGTCCTATTCACTTTCTTCATTAAATCAATAGTATGATAGTCTTATCTCAAGAGGGAGGGAAGAGAGAGAGAAAGAAATAAAAAGAAAGTAAGTTAGTTGAGCTAGATTTGAGGGAGTCTTTATCTTATAAAGACAGAATGTGTTGATAATAATGGCCTTAGGCTGGGTTGCCCCTAAATGTCCCTTTCTTCCTATGCATATCCTGGTGTGTTCATTGTTTTCTGAGGATCTCCAGGAAATACAGTTTAGGAAGAGAGATCTGGACACTCTTTAGAGAAAGATAAAGAGTGAAGTAATAGCATGACTAAGAATCCATATTAAGGATTACATCATGGTGATATGATGGCAAAACATTTTTCTGCTTTTTTGTGTCTGTTGATAGCTACCCTGTTTAAAGCTTTCCGGGCCCTATTAGAGAAGAATGGGTCTCAAGACAATCTCCCAGGCCATTGTGAGGACTTGGACTGTGACTAGACAGATCCAGTTGAAATGGCAAGGCCTTATAAAATAATCTGGAGTGAGTTTGATTTTCTGATTCTCGAAGTCTCATAATGAAGAAAATGAATGGGTTTCTCCAGTTGCCAAATTAACAGTGTGTTAGCTTAGTCAGCTTCATGTTAGACCCAGCCAGTTTCACTCAGTGTTGACAGATAAGGAGAGATCATGCCTATCATCCTTGATTTGTGAAATGCTACAAGGTTTGATGCTCTCTTCCCTTCTATTTAACACTGCATAAAACTAGTAGGTGAGTTCATCCATCAGTTCCTGGTTACCTATACATCATGACTCGGGTGGCTTAATGATCGTGTCAAAGTCTTGGAATCTCCAGTTCTTATTCAAAAAGCAGGTGGCAGCTGTGACCAAAAAAGCTTTTTGCACAGGAATATCTAGTATGCCAGTTGTGCCTGGGGGCCCTTCAGACAGTCAAGTCACTCAAGCCCTTGTCATCTCATGATTAAATTACTATATCCGTGCAGACCATTGAGAAGCTAAACTGGTCCAGTATGCCACTCGCAGTATTCGTTCAGTATGCTCACACAATCTCACTGCTTCAACAGTTGGTCTAGTTACCAATCAGCTTTCAGGAGCACTTCAGGTGGATAATTATTACTTTTAAAGCTGTTCATTGCAGAGCATCTGGCTAGTCAAGTCACTCAAGCCCTTGTCATCTCATGATTAAATTACTATATCCGTGCAGACCATCCAGAAGCTAAACTGCTCCAGTATGCCACTCACAGGCAGTATTCGTTCATTATGCTCACACAATCTCACTGCTTCAACAGTTGGTCTAGTTACCAATCAGCTTTCAGGAGCACTTCAGGTGGATAATTATTACTTTTAAAGCTGTTCATTGCAGAGCATCTGGCTATCTAAAGGATTGCTTATTTTCATTTGTTTCTGCCCATCCAGTAAGATCAAGCAGGGTGGCACTGTTGTAGTTTCCATTCAAACAATGTCACCTTGTGATACCCAGGAAGTATGCCAATTCTTTTGCAATGCCGATCCTCTGGAACAGTATCCTCCCAGAGACACATTTAGGAAAACTGTTGAAAACATGGTTGTTCTTCCAGGCCGTGTGATAAGGTGGTCATAGAGTCCCCATAAGTTACGTCTGCCTATGATGATCATCTTATCCAGTGAATATATTTTACATTATAGTTTACAGTAGCTTCCTTAATTCTCTGTGGCAATCATGTATGTAATGTTGCCAGCAGCCTTGCAGTGCAATTTTCTGAATATTGTCAAAATACTAAGATAACAAATCAGAAAAGAGAAGCTGAATGTAGACTGTTCTAGAAAATGGTGTTTGCAGATCATTTATGCCTGAGATGTTTCAGTCTGAGATTCTAGCCTCAGTAACGTAAAAGCAAACTTAGATTATTCTTTAATCTAAAGAATAGACTGAATATAGAGCTATAATGGATATAAGTTAAGAATTCTATCAAGCTAAATGAGTTCAAAGAAGATTTAAGTGATGTAGAATTTGTAGGTTTTAGAATTTGTAGCTGATGTAGAATCTATAGATTTTTTTCAACTTTTGAAAGGCTGTTCTGTTCTCAGGTTGCCATTTGTAAATGAATGGATGGACTTTGTATATTTGTTTTGCAGATGAACTTGAGATGCTTTCGGAAGCTAGAGCTCGTTTGGCTAACACTCAGGGAAAGAAAGCCAAAAGGAAAGCAAGAGAGAAGCAGTTAGAAGAAGCCAGGTAGATAACAGCCTACACCTTTTTGATTCAACTTAGTCGCCTCTAATTAGATTTAAGATTTAACAATGTTTTCATGCTTCCAGTTTGACATAGATAGCTTGGGCTTTTCAAGATTTGCTTTGTATGCATGGCAAATCTGTGGGATGGGTTCTAAGGCTCACTCCTTGCAGCTTGGATCTAGATGAATGGACTCCATCCCCTTCCTTGATCTAATTCACTTTCTGATAAGCACTTCAGAATTTGACAAATTGGTGTTAAATCATTAAAGAAAAGTTAAAATTGGGATGAGATTATGGATTTCAATTCAGCAATATTACGTTCCTTTCAAATTTATTAGTGGTAAAGCCAAATTGCTGATTTAATGTGGTAAAGGGCCATAAGGTTGAACATTGTGTAGTTCATTACATTTAATGGCTGAAATGTTCAGTTTGGATTTGAGAAACCAGTACTGAGGTCTGATAGTGGATCCCACTGAGTGATTAGGTTCACATAAGACATCATCTTAAACCAGGAGTTTTAAATAATGGCTTAGTTATAGTGACCTAGCTGGCATCCAACATTTAAGCGGCCTTGTACATTTATGAGAAAAGTCTGGAATATGTTGAAAACAGAGTGTTAATTGTAATGGAAGAGTTAATTTGGTTCTAATTATCTGCAACTCTTGAACTTGCCTTACTGCTTTCTTATGTTTTCAGACAGGACAGGAAAGTCATTGTTTATCTTTCTACATACTTGGAAGATGTGAGGGACTTTAGTTTGAAATTACAAGATTCTGGATATGAAATTAAGTGCATCTACTGAATCTTGCCATTAAGGTTGAATAATGTGTATTTCAAGACTTCATAATTGTGATAAAGCTAGTAGAACCAATCACATATTTGAAATATTGCATTTAAACCTGGAGTTTTTAATAAGTCTTAACTCACACAGATTTTTTTGTTTTTTGAAATTCAACAATTGAATGGAGATTTGGGTTTGTTTTTTTTAAACAAAAGCATGGATATTTTATGTATCAGTGCCTTCAACAAAAGTGTTCTTTATGTTATAGCCTTTAACATTTACTTCAAATTCGATTTTACTCCTCAGGCGTCTTGCTGCTCTACAAAAAAGGAGAGAACTCCGAGCAGCAGGAATTGAGATCCAGAAAAAAAGAAAAAAGAAAAGAGGAGTAGATTACAATGCTGAAATCCCATTTGAGAAGAAACCTGCTCTTGGTTTTTATGATACATCAGAAGAAAACTACCAGGCACTGGATGCAGATTTTAGGAAACTAAGACAACAAGATTTGGATGGGGAACTGAGATCGTAAGTAGAATTTGGATTAAAGTATTCCCTGGAGCAAAATCTTGCGATATATCAAATTCTGTTTGTGGCCCTCACAAAACTTAAAATATTGTTCAAGTTGTACATGTTTATCTTCACATACAGCAAGGGCAGCCATTTATCTCCTGAGGGTTTCTAATTCTAAGGGCTCTCTGGGAAAACATGGGGATTTCAGAAGAATGGGAATGTCATTCTTTTTGCATACAGATATTGAATAAAACCTTTTCTCTGACTATTTTAAAACTATTTCTAGCCCCTTGTATTTAGAATACGATAGAGCTGGAAGGGACCTTGGAGGTCTTCTAGTGCAGCCCACTGCTTAAGCAGGAGAACCTATACCATCTCAGGCAAGTGACTGTCTAGCGCCTCTTCTTAAAAATCTCCAGTGATGGAGCACCCACGATTTCTGGGGGCAGGCTATTCCACTGGTTAATTGTCCTCACTGTCAGGAAGTTTCTCCTTAATTCCAGGTTGCTTCTCTCTTTGATCGGTTTCCAACCCTTGTTTCTTGTCCTGCCCTCTGGTGCTTTGGAGAATAGTTTGACGCCCTCTTCTTTTTGGCAGCCCCTCAAACACTGGAATACTGCTATCATGTCTCCCCTACTTCTTTTCTTTAGTCTAGCCCACAGGTCGGCAACCTGCGGCTCCGGAGCCGCATGCGGCTCTTTGAGCCGTCTCTTGCGGCTCCCAGCCGCCCGGTGCGCGCGCACCTCTTCCAACGGGCAGTGGTGCGCGCGCACCTCTCCAAATGGAGAGTGGCACCGCCCGTTTGGAGAGGTGCACGCGCACCTCCCCGAATGGGCGGAGGTGCGCACGCACCTCCCCAAACCTTTGGAGAGGTGCGCGCGTACCTCCGCGCGAACGGGCAGCTTCCTGAAAGAGCGGCGCCGCTGCCCCTTCGCACGGAGGTACGCGCGCACCTCCCCAAAGGTTTGGGGAGGTGCGCGCGCACCTCCGGTCGTTCGGAGAGGTGCGCGCGCACCTCTCGGAATGGGCAGGGGCGCCGCTCTTTGCGGAAGCTGCCGCGGCCCGTCTGCTAAGCTGCCGCTTTCAGCAGCTTCACAGACGGGCCGCGGCGGGCTTCCTGAAAGAGCGGCACCGCTGCCCATTCGCGCGGAGGTACGCGCGCACCTCCGGTCGTTCGGAGAGGTGCGCGCGCACCTCTCGGAATGGGCAGGGGCGCCGCTCTTTGAGGAAGCTGCCACGGCCCGTCTGCAAAGCTGCCGAAAGCGGCAGCTTTGCAGACGGGCCGTCGCCATCGGGCAACCGGGAACCGGTTCCATCTCATTTTTAAAAAAATGGCAGCCGCGTGCATCCGCGCATGCGCAAAAAACCTTTTTGCGCATGCGCGTGCATGGACACACGCACGCGGCTCCCTCTTTTTTTAATTTGTGATGGAACCGGTTCCCAGTGGCTCTTTTTCTTTTTTAGGTTGCCGACCCCTGGTCTAGCCAAACCCAAGTCCTGCAGCCGTTCTTCATATGTTTTAGTCTCCAGGCCTTTGATCATCTTAGTTGCTCTTCTCTGAATTTTTTCTAAACTCTCAACATCTTTTTTTGTGATAGGTGACCAAAGTTGGCTGCAGTATTCCAGGTGTGGTCGTACTAGGGTTTATAAAGCGGTACTAATACTTCACGTGATCTTGATTCTATGCCTCTATTTATACAACCCAGGATTGTATTAGCTTTTTTGGCTGCTGCTGCACACTGCTGGCTCATAGTCAAGTGATCATCCACTAGGACTCCAGGTCCCTCTCACAGTTACTTTTTTTAAGCCTGGTCTCACCCAATCTGTACTTGTACCTTTGATTTTTCCTGCCTAAATGTAAAACTTTGCTTTTCTTTACATTGAAATTCATTTTGTTGGATAGGACCCATTGTTCAAGTTTGTCGAGATCTTTTTGGATCCTGAGTTTGTCTTCTGGGGTGTTGGCTACTCCTGGCAGCTTGGTGTCATCTGCAAATGTGATGAGTTCCCCTTCAGTTCCCTCATCTAAGTCATTTATTAATTCATCTAAGTCATTTACTAATCCCTGTAGTTTAAAAACAGTAATAAAGCACTTACGTTGGAATTTCTTAAGAGTTAATCATTCATTTTTATCTTCTTGTAAATATAGCGTAAGCATATTTTGTAGAGCTTCCTCAAAAGATATCTGGAAGGGGGGGCTACCTTCTGTTTGTGCTCCCGGCTGTGGCAGCTCTAAAGTGATAAATTACATTCTTCTGAAAAAATAGTTTTGAACTTATAATTTTAACCATCTTAATATTTAACAGTGCTAACTTTCCATGGGAAAAATGGCAACAACATATTTCAGATGCCAATTAGAAATAAAATAATCACATACAGGGGGTCCTTGGCAGAGCAGGAGGGAGCCCAAGAGGAAAAGAGCAACAAAGCATGTTCCCTCCCCTTTCCTTTTCCTCCCCTGTCTTTTTTCTCTGCCCTTTTTCTGGTCTCCCTCTCTCTTCCCCCTCCCCTCCCCCATTTTTTTTCTGCTCTTCTCATTCTCAGACTCACACCACCTCCTCTCTCTTCTACACACTTCTGCACCGTTTAGGTACCCAGTGCAGATTTGCTTTCCTTTCTCCCTCTTTTTCTGCTCTCTTCCTTCTTTGGAGCAGCACCAGCAGTGAACAGCATGTCAAAGTTACAGTGGTAGTGAACAAGGGGGGCTTAACAACCAGAGTTCCAGTTGTTGCAGCATTCTCACAATCGTGATTGCAGTCCAGGTGCTTGCAGTTAACGCTCTTACAGTGAGCTTCAGTCACACGATTGCAATTTCCAATATTTCTTGCTTGCTTCCCACAAAGAAAGTTAACAGGGAAGCCAGAAGAAAGTTGGAAGTTGCTCCTGCTCCCACTCCCACTGCTTTCTTGCTCATTTGCGCTCAGTAACGCCTGCCCATGGCGCCTGCACACCCACCCATGTGCCACAATGCCTGCACTCAGTAGTACCTGGCCACTTCTGCCAGCTTGCTTTGCTGAGACTCCCATCTCCTCCTCCTTGACCCCCCCCCTATGGTCCTGAAATTACAAAAGTAATTATATCCAGGATTGCTGTCACTAAGGTCATGTGATATTGCTTTTGTTCCCCCGGTTAAATTGTTTTTATTAGCTTATAGTATACAATACAAAGAAAATACAAAAGCAAATAGTGGGAAAGATAGGCAAGGGGAAAGAGAGTAAAAAAGTGAGGGAAGGGGAAAAAAAGAAGAAAAAGGCATTGACTCCCAACTTCCTTTGGTTCAGTAAAATGAACCATGAAACATCAACTTTTTACTTTTACAAAATAGTGTAAACTAGCCATTTCGATAACAACCTTTCAGTCCATTTTGATGAAAAATAAAACATATAATATCTGCTAATAACCTAGATTGTAAAAGAATTTGCAAACAACTAGATTCATTCAAATTTGGAATATGATAGCTCCTATGAACAATAACCTTTCTTATAAATTTCACCTCTTTCCTATCCAGTTCAGAAGCACGTTAGATGATTTTTTTTGCAAAAACCTTGTATTTAATTAATTTATTTTATTTATTAGTGAAAAGGAAGGAAGAGAGCGAAAGAAAGATAAGCAACAGCTGAAACGGAAAAAAGAATCTGATTTACCATCAGCAATTCTTCAGACTAGTGGGGTTTCAGAATTTACTAAAAAAAGAAGTAAGCTGGTGCTTCCAGCTCCTCAGGTACGTTGCTTGTTATTATCGCTGGTGGTTCTTCTGTTGGTGTGAAAGAGAATTGTCTTACAGGTTTGTTTAATTATGGAAACAAAACACTCATCAGTAGAAGCACAAATTGTGTTTCATTTAGGCTGCAATAACATATAAGCTGTGATGCATAAACTATATCAGTTTATGCAAATCAGTCTGTTCCTCCCTTATTGTCTCCAGGTGGAATATGCAGCACAAGCATTCTCTTCTTTCATAATATACCACTTTTTTTGAGGTTAAAGTTGGGATTTTTACTAGCTGTTGCCCATGCCTGTATATTACAATCCTGCAATATTGTTTCTTATTTTATTTGCTCCTTATTTAAGATTTCAGATACAGAACTTGAGGAAGTAGTTAAAGTTGGTCAAGCAAGTGAGATTGCCCGTCAAACAGCAGAAGAATCTGGAATTACAAATTCTGCTTCCAGCACGCTCTTATCAGAATACAGTGTAACCAACAACAGCATTGCCCTTAGAACACCTAAAACACCTGCAGCACAGGACAGAATCCTACAGGTAATGCCTAAAATAACAAATTGTCTTTGCAACTTCTATTACTACAATTCTGCCTGCCATGGAGTAAAAATATTGGGAAGGGCTAAATACCAGCAGATAATTTTTACATATTTATTTGGTTTCTATATATAGATAGATAACTATTGTGGCTTGGTGGAAACAGGCTTCATATGTCGTCCTTTTTTTAAGGAGTAGAAACATTCCATACCTATCCAGAGGGTGAAGGGGGGGAGGGGGAATAAATGCAGAAGCAGCTCAAGTATAAGGTTTTAAAAAAAGACTTTTTGTAACCAAAATGAACTCTAATTTAAAGCATTCAGATAGTGGTAAAGACTAATTCCTTGTTCAGAGACATTAGATATCTCTGGGTAATTTTGTATATGTGCTTGTATACGGTGATTCATAATTGGTATATTATTCTGACTTCAACTGTATTATATTTTTTAATTATGATTTGAGTAGCGATTTTGAAAAATGTTGATTATGCACTTTGTATGTCTTTCCTACAGGAAGCTCAGAATTTAATGGCACTTACAAATGTTGACACCCCCTTGAAAGGGGGTCTTAATACACCTCTCCATGAAAGTGATTTCTCTGGAATAACACCTCAAAGACAAGTTGTTCAGACACCAAATACTGTGCTTTCCACTCCCTTTAGGTAAATTAGACTACTTTAGTTGTTGAGAAGGGTATTTTAGATTTCTCTGCAAAGAATGAGGGACAGTTTCTGCTTTGATGATTAGGTTGATCCCTAAGACAATTCCCAGGAGCCTCTTGCCACTTAGGCGGTCCTTTATACAGAAGAAATTTGAATGTTCAATATATTGAACAACATCACTGAAGCATATATATACTTTTTCTATATAGAACTGTACTCTTAAGGATCTTTACAAAAAAAATATAAAGCTACAGTTATATAGGTATGTGTGAAACACAAAAGTGTCCTCAATTTAGGTAACAGAATAACCTTCCTGCAACACTTCTTTAGAAAGTTCTAAATGGATACATAGATTTGGTGTTCCTTGTTCCCTTGGTTGTTGTTTTTTACCTCAAAGCTACAAGAATGAATAGTTCATAGATTTTTTTTTAATGTTTTCAAAAATATTTTAAAATTTGAAGAATTATGCTTTGGCAGTTTTTTATGCTGTTTTTGACTCCTAGTGATAATTTGAATATAATGTAATGTATATATTAAGCAAGTTTCAAAAAGAATAGGAAGCCTCTTTGTCTTTCAGTACAACTCCTGCTTTATTATTATATACACTACAGTGTGAAGTAACAGCTGCCAGTTCTTTAGCTGGTGTTGGCTTTCATACATATCAAGTAAGAAGTCACAGTTTACCAGTGTAGTATGTGTGTGGATCCAAGCAGTATGGCCTTTTGATAGACGGAAATTTTGTCAATGCATAGTGGTGTCCAAAAAAGTTTGGTATGGCGCCTAGTGTACCAGAAATCATTGGGACCACCATGGCTGATTTACTATTGTTCCAAAACGTTGTTATTAGATATTTTTGCTTGCCTTATAGCCAAAGGAAAAAGAATGTTTCAGCTTAGTTGTATGAATAATACTATCTTAGAAGCAAAAACAGACCACATTTACATTCTAATTGTCAGCAGTCTTTATATAATAGCAAAATCTGCATTTTAAGTGCACTCTGAAAGTCACTGGCAGTCAAGTTCAAAAATATACAGTATGCATCCACAGAAAACTCTTTTAATGCAAAACAAAACAAGTCTTTTTTTTAAATCCAGTCTGAAAACTCAAGATCAGCAAGTCACACAAATATGCAAAGTCCATAGGAATACCAAATTCAAGATACAAGGGCCTGTATTCAACCAAACAAGAGTTATCAGATATTTTTTTAAAAAATATCTGTACATTGGTGTCTTGAGTTTCAGGACTTTTTTAAAAGTGAAGATTGTGATCCCGACTGCTCCCTAGGAAAGAATGACCCTTGACTCTATGAATGTTAAAGAAACTTTTACTAGTGATGTTGAGTGCAGCGTGAGCAAGGCAAGCCCTGAAGAAAAACCGTGCAAAATCATATACGGAAAGCAATTCTCAATGTCCAAAACTCCCCCCCTCCCCCGTGGGAGCAGTCCAATCAGGTCTTGTTCCAGTATTTTGGGAATGTGGTGCCTCTGGCGCCACAGCAAATTCCTTTCTCAGGGCCCGTGTCCTTGAAGGCAGGAAGATGACTCGGTTTAGCACCTCTGTTCCCTATCAGTTTGCATACTCCCCAATTTCCCATAAGAGTCTGTCACACCTCCAGCACTCTGCCCTTCCCAAGTCTCCCCCTCCCCATTATGGCAGTTCAAAGAAGACAACGATAGGCAGATGACAACAGGCTTTTTGAGTAGTGAACGGGACTGCCTGTGATATAGATAGAACTGCTGATTTTTTCATCCCAAATCTTATAGTTCATTATGTCTCCAATCTCATCTACTTTGTTCATCAAACAAAATTCCGTTTTTTCTACCTCTTTTTATGCCCTTATAATTTTGTTACCTGCTAATTCAAAACTTAAAACACAGTCATATTAGCAAGTGCTCTGATAAATATATTTAAGGGGTTCAGATGTTGCCTGAGAACTGACACATATATTGTATTTTTTTCTAGGACTCCTACTCACGGAACTGAAAGCCTGACTCCTCATAGTGGAATGACTCCCAAGCCAGTGATAGGAGTGACACCAGGCAGAACTCCATTGCGTGATAAGCTAAATATTAATCCTGAGGAGGGGATGGCAGATTACAGTGATCCATCCTATACAAAACATATGGTAGGTAAGAAAATGTCCTAATATGCATAAAATACAATATTTTAATTCTAATGTAATATTATATTTCACTAGATCGGGTAGGCAACCTTGGCTCTTTTGTGACTTGTGGACTTCAACTCCCAGAATTCCTGAATCAGCATGGCTGGTTCAAGAATTCTGGGTATTGAAGTCCACAAGTCATAAAAGAGCCAAGGTTGCCTACCCCTGCACTAGATGAAGCTCATAAAATTATAAATCAAACAGGAATTAGTTTGAAACTTTTCATAGGAAGACAGTGCATATTGTCTTTTAAAGCAGTAGTATTCACCACCAAGAAACAGTACATGATCAAATTAATTCTCACTAGGAATGTCCAGGCATACATAGTCAGATCTTATTCTGTGGAGTTCAAAACCTCTCTGGGAAATGGAATTCATGAGCCTTTGTGCATTAAATGACTATATACAAGGCATTAGCTTTAGGAGCTATCCAAAACACAGAGAGAGTGAGAGTCCATTTTCTCTTTGTTTTTATTAAAATAGTGGTATTGGGAGAATGTATATTCTACTTTTCTTCCTCACTAAAGATAAAATATAGATACCTTCAGCAAGCTCAATTACCTAATGAATTAATTCCATTAGGGAGCTAAACTGCATGGGGAATGTTAAAACGCTTCCATCTCCAGCATCACTACTTATTAACATCTGATGTGTACATATAATGACATTCTGCTTTTCCTGTCTCTTGGGAGAAAAAAGCAAAATGGCAGAATACATGGAAGGATTTGAGGTTTTATTGGCAACTTAGAGGATTGATTGATAACTTTCCTGTTGGTTGAACTTTAACTCTCTTAGGGAAATCTATGTCAGCTTGAGAGGCTGGCTTAAAAACTATGCTTGTGATCAGGTGACAAGGAATTTCTGAAGGCTACAAAATAAATTATACAGAGGATAATAGCTATAGAAAAAATAATAATTTAGTACATTGTTAAAATAGTTTTCAAAACTATTGAAGACTCCTGTGTAAGTAATAGGGCGCTAGTGACATTGCAGAGTTGGAAAGCTTTTCTGTAATCACATCTACTTTAAGAAAATGGAGCACTTGAACATCATCTGAGGATTTTCTTCTATAAATAAAGCTTAATTTTAATTTTTAGAATTCTTTTTCAACTTTGGACTCCTGTATTTGAAGTACAAATTTGAAACTTCATAGTCTGACTTCTTCTGGATGATGTGTTTCTGAAAAATTGCAAGCCTAGTCCCAGAATGGCCTCAAACGGAACACGCTTTGAGTTTTTCTCTGTCTAATGAAGATCATCCTGTGGATTCATAGCTGGTTGGAAGCCTGTGCCCCAAGAATTCACAATTTTGCATGGAGATTTCAGTGTCTCGTTTTTGCTTTGCTATGCTGCAGATTTTTTATGAATTGCTGTATTTAATTGGTCTGTGGAAAGGATTCTTAACAGATGCTGGCAAGATAATTTGCAGATGACATTTTTGGTGGGATAATTTAACTGTCCAGAAAATGAGAATAATATTTGAAGTCCCATTCAGAAGACGGGAAAAGAGAGTTAAAGCTCTCATCATAAAATTCAGCCAAGACTAATTCCAAGGTTTTTCAGTTAAGTAGAACAAAAATGACATGATTCATTATTGTTTATTGCGAATGAAAGAGAGAGAATGTGGTTTGTTTAGGTTAGAAATTAATTGTATTCATAATTATTTGCAATTTTTATGTAGATGTTACCTGATACCTGAAAATGATTTCAACCATTCTTCCAGAGAAAAAAGCATATTTGATTTTAGGAAAGCAATTTTTTTCTTACATTGCCTTTATTAAATTCTTTTAACATTTTGTAGGAAAGAGAATCCCGTGAAAATTTGCGTCTAGGACTAATGGGCCTTCCTGCGCCAAAGAACGACTTTGAAATTGTTCTACCAGAAAATGCAGAGAAGGAGCTTGAGGATCATAATGCAGATGACATGTACATTGAAGATGCAGCTGATGCAGATGCTCGCAAACAGGTAAAATGTGTAAAAGAGGAATTGGCAGCAATTAATTTGTCAGCATAGAACAAAAGGATGCTTATAATATATCTTCCCATGTATTATAATAATTTAGATTACATGCCCTGCTTCTAAGGAACATACTCTCACAGAGCTACTGATAGATAAATGTAAAGTCTGTTAAAATGGTAAATTGCAAAAAAAAATAAATACAATTAAAAATATGAGAGAGCAGAGTATCAGAATGTGAGATTTAAAAATTTGATACTCACAACTCGAAGACAAGTCGTTAACAAAGGAAAGATTTATTGAAAAAGAACTGAAAATTAAAAAAAGCGGTTGCAAGCGCGGCCTCTTAGACCCTTCCCAAATGGATTGAGTTCTAAGAGCGCAAAGAACAAGTTTCAAGCTATACATTTTATACCCTTTCACAATGCATGCCGTCCCTAAGAAACCCTCCCAACTTCCCTTTGTTCTGTTAAGTCATTCTTTGAAGTTGCTTCACATTTCTAAAGGGTATTCTTGACAATTTCCGTACATCCGTCACTATCTTATCTTGTTTACTTGTAATTTTCACCTTGGGCCAATGTTCCTCTCATACTGATAGTAATTTTCGTCTGAGGTGTAAGTTCCTGTCTTCAAAGAGCTTTTAGCAAGTCATTGCTGATTGCCATTTGTGAGTCACTTTGCCTGGGCAGGAAACAGATAGCCTCACACTTTGGTGTTACATTTGATACAATTTATAAAAGAATAACCTTTATTTATTTCCTTCAAGAATATAGTTGATCTCTGCCTGGGGTATGGAAATATAAGAATAGGCTTCAGACAAGGATCCTTCAGAAAACATTCAAAAGGCAGGATGCAGCAGACTACTGATTGTCAGACTGATCTGTTAGAACATAGGTGTCAAACTTGCAGCCCATGGGTCGGATGCATCACGTGCAGGCCAGGCCCACCCCACCTCCGCAAAGGGAAAAAAGTCATGATGGATAACGTGACATGATTAAATTTGACAACCATGTGTTAGAAGAATAAGCAGGTTGAGCTTTATAATTCTTCAGTTGTAAGGTATAAAAGGATCATTTGAGTTCTTATCCTATGGTTAAAGATAATTTTTAAATTAAGATTCTTGGCGTATGTTCAGGCATCTCTATGGCATTATTTGAAAGCTTATACCTAACTACATTTTAACCTTGCACACTGCATGAATTCCACCATTGACTTTACTCACTGTATTATGCAATCCCAGGAAACCTTTGAGTAAATCATGGGTAGGTAATTGTGACTAAGATAATGATCACTTCCTAAACCAATAAATATTTAGGAGACAGTTATGTAAACCACCACATATACTTCTTCATTATCAGTGAAAAAAACCTGCTAAATTGCTGGTTCACAGAAAGGCAGTTAAAAAGAAAATGTGACGGACTTCCAGTTTGCCATCGCAGCGGATGCAAGAAAGTGAGCTCCATCTTTCGCGTCCAAATTAGTTCCACTGGGGGACCCTGGAAAGGGTCGAAAGTCACCCTATAGGGGCGACAAGCAAGGAGGTAACCCCCGTTTGATCACGGAAGGGCAGTAGCCCTTCCGTTTGATCCAGGGAAGCCCTCCAAACTGGCGGGGGAAAGACCGGCCATAGGCTCATCACTAAGCTGCAGACAGCCTAAGTCAAAATTACCACGAAGCAACTTTAAAGCAACGCGGATGAAACTGGGTGAGACCTGATCCTCTCTGTATTTTTTCCTGTAAAAGCTGCCCAAAGTATTTTTTCCCCTGTGAGGAGAGAGGGAAGGGAATTTTTACCCCACCCTCTAAGAAAAGCAGCGACTAACTACCCAGGGGAAACAGAGCAACTATAAGAACAATTTTAATCTAATTGGATGTATAGGCTTTTGAAACCTGAAGACTAAAAGTGTTCCTTTTGTCATTGGAGACATTGTTTTTTAAAAAAATAAGACTTGAAAAATCACCATATAAATTTTGGATTTAAGAAGCTTAAAAGATGTTGGTGACATCTTGTGATGAAGTATGGTATTACAACTTGTTATTGCTTAAAAGAGACTTGGCTTGAAGCCCAGACTTTAGATAAAATTTCTTTGACCTTGATAGCTACCACCTGTGAAATACCCAGCTGCAAAGAAGGAACTTCTGGGCGGCATATCTAGCCTGCTGGAACTATGAATGTAAACTTTTACTGACCCTCATTGCTATACTTGGGGAATTGCTTTCCTATTTCTTTACATGAGAAGCATATGTTATTATATAAGATGATGGAACACCTTGGACTCAACTTTTACTTGACAAACAACTTCTACTATAAAGACCACCTATAACGTGAAATAGAGGTCCCATACCCAGCTACAAAAGACTTTTTAACGTTTGATTCTAAAGTCTGCAACTTAACATACTATTAAGAGAATATGGATGAAGACCAGGAAAAAAACTTTTCCATGTTGAAATCAATACATGAAATCATCCTTTCAGCTTGTGATGAAATAATAAGCAATATAAAGCAAGAAGATGCCAGCTTGAAATATACAAACCCAGATCTTGACTACAACCAAAGAACTAACAATGCAGGAAATAACAGGAAAATTGGAACAACTAAACAGCAAGACAGAGGATAAAATTGATCAACAGACCCAGCCAATGGAAAAATCAGAAAAGGTAGTGACAATATTGAAACTGGAAAAGACGTTTTATACAAATCAGAAGAAATTTGAGGAAAAGGAAAAAGAATAGACTGAATGAAAGATAAACCTATCTGGACAATTGCGGGAAATTAGAGTAATAGAGAGGCGATCTAATGAATCAAAAAAACTTCAATCAAATGGTCTTTCTTATTCCAAATAATATATATAATAATAAGGGAGAACTATTTGATGATTCAAAGGCACTGACATGGAAGGTTAGCTGGCCAAGGAAGAAAGCCAGAGTAAGGCTGAAGAAAATAATGGCTTGATTTATTAGAGGGGATATTAAATTACTAATTAGAGGGTTGAATATGGTGGAAAATAGATAACTTTTAGAAAATAAAGTAACATAATTGAATAGCTATGATGTGTAACAAGACTATTAGGCGTTGGTATGAAAAGGGAAAAAGGGAGAAGTTATGATAAGGGAAATAGAACATATTTGGAAATCATAAACTACAGTTTGTTTTTGTTTTTTTCTTTGAATATTGATGGGAAATTAAAGTTTATGTATAGGCTAAAAATATTGATAAATGTAACAAGAATGTTTTTACTTAGTTGAAAATAAAGAATTTTGTTTGCCCAATATGAGATAATTATGTGTATTACTGAATTATTGGTTAACCCAGATAACACTTATAATACTTTTGACAATAGAGGGGATATGGTATTATTAATTAGACGGTTTAACATGGAGGAAAATAGATAACTTTTAGAAAACAGAACAAGACTATAATCAAATAGATAAGTTGTGTATTTAGAATATTAGACTTTGTTATGAAAAGGGAAAGAGGAGGAAATTGAGATAAGGGAAACTTTGGTCACCTAAGTATAAAACACTTGGAAATCATAAATAAGAAATGTTAATTTGAGTATTGATGGGAAATTAAAGCTTGGGGGGAAAAGCAACAACAGGCCATTGATTGTATATAAAGATTGAATGTATAAGCTAAACACTATTGATAATTGTAACAAAGATGTTTTATTCAGTTGATAATAACTGTATTAGCTTAATATGAGATAGTGATATTAAGGGAAAAAGAGAGGAAATATCTGGTGTTGTAACATGGGATTTATACTAAAGATTTATGTATACTATTGAACTATTGATTAATCCAGTCATTACGTTGCTTTTTAAAATAATTGTAAAATGAGAAAAATAATAAAATATTATTTTAAAAAGTGACAATGCTTGGAGATATATTCATTTTAGAATGGGAAACAGTTCACTTACTGAATTACTGCGCCCTACCCTCCCTTCCTTTCTCAATAAGCATCACTCAAGACTAGGAATCGCTTTTGGGATTAGGACAGTACAGAGACTGATACTAACTATTGTGTATAAACACAGACAGTATAGGTAGTGGGGCTGTTTCTCCTGCTGGGGCCTGTCAGTTGCAATTTGGATTTGGCAATGAAGATTTCCTATAATGGCTTTTATTTGGTGGCCTAGAAACCAGGAGACTGAATTGTAATCCTGCCTTAAGCATGAAAAACCAGCTGAGTGACCGGGCCACTCTCTTAACCCAACTAACCTCATAGGGTTGCTGTTGTGGGGGAAATAAGGGAAGAAGGAAATACTGCTTTAAATTGTACTTGAAAAAAGGCTGGGACAAATTGTTCCACTTCATAGAAGAATGATTTTATATTGTGGAATGGAATTTCTTTTTTAAAAAAATTATTTGCAGCACTACATTTCTCTGCTCTTTATTTGATTTAGGACACTATTTTCTGTAACAGATTTTGTTGGCTTTTCATTGTGCTCTGTGTTGCTGAGAAGTCTCGCAAAAACCTGTCCTAACTGCTGAAATCTCTTTCCAGACCATTCGGGAAATGGAACGTCTAAAAGCTTTAAAGCGAATGCACAAAGCTGTTCAGAAAGATCTACCAAGACCTTCTGAAGTAAGTTATTTCCTTATTCTAACAGATATGTGCCTCTCTCCATAAGAAGGTAAAAGAATAGATGTTGGCTAAGTTGTATCGTAGGAGTTAGTCAGTGGTATGAGGTGGAGAAAAGACACATTCTTTCTTTTTAAAGCAACCCTTTCAGAAAACCCACTGATGTACCTTTGATTGATTGAAAATGTATAAAAAACAGTAAAATATTTCTAATTTTTTGTAAGCTTGAAATGTCTGTATCTGTGCTCCAGTTGCAGAATACGTGAATCTAATAAAAGTAGGATTTATATTACAAGAGGTTGCTCCCAAGTGACTATGTGAATGATTTTTTATTGGTTTCTTTTAGGTAAATGAAACAATCCTGAGACCTTTAAATGTAGAGCCACCTCTGACCGATTTACAGAGGAGTGAAGAACTGATTAAGAAAGAGATGATCACTATGCTTCACTTTGATCTTGTACATCATCCTTATGGGGAGGTCCCCGGCAGCAAGAAGATGAAAGTTCCAGGAATGGGAACCAGTAGCACAGAACACATAGCATATCTTGAACACAATCCGTATGAAAAGTTTTCAAAAGACGAGCTCAAGAAGGTTACGTAATATTTACTGGTATCATTTTGGTCCCTGTTTTGTCTGCTTATAATAACTGTATTTCATAAGAAAAGTACTTTAAAAGCCTTATTCTTGCAAGTTGAGAACATTTATTCTTTTGGTACCAGGGTATTAAATATATACAGATGATGAGTTTTGGGCTGAATAGGCATATTTATGTTTGTAAGTATGGCCTCCCCAGCTGTGCTAGAAAAGACAATTTATTAATCCCCTGCTACAACCAAGCAGTTGATTAGCGGGCAATCAGGGTACACTGTGATGTGTGGGTCTGTTTGAAGATTCTCCCAATATTCTGCTTTCATCTCTCCTGCACCTTATCCAAAGAGGAATGGCATGAAGTAGACAGAATTGGCAGAAACTACATTTCACTTCACCCCAACTGTTGTCCTCATTGTTTTACAGCTGCTCCTTCCCATTGTCCCTGGGACACGTACTGTACTAAGGGACTGGAGCACAGTTTGGATTTTTAAGTTAGTTCTGTTCCTCATTTCTGATGTAAAATATTTTTGAACTTGTGCTGAAGATTCATTATATACCCAGTTTATATTAAGAAGTTGCTGCTTGATAAATTTGGATTTCTTTCTTTGAGTGGCATTCTAACCGGTTTAATATCAATACAACACATTTGATAATGGCTCATCATAAATTGAGTCAACTTACTTGTGAGTCCCAAACATTTTGTATTTCATCTTTCAATTTCATTATCTTGCAATTTTGGAAATTAAGAATAAGCAGCTTCAGGGCTTTTAGATTTTTATTTGGTGCTGGCATTGAGTACCTGGTTTGAGGGAAAAATAATAAAGGGACAGAATTAAAGCTTATGTTTCAGTTTCTCAGATCATATTTTTTGGTTATCTCAAATAAAGTCTTCCCCTAAAATATTGATTCTTTCAGATTTTTATCTAAGTCGTTACGTTAAGCACTACCCCAGCTAGGCCTAATAGATCCAGCTGTCAGTTTCATGACTCTGTAATCCCATAATGTGAATACAGTGGGGCCACCTCTCATTGTTCTTTTTTGTAGATCCATGTAGATCCTGATACCTTGACAAAAGGCTTATACTCAGCTTGCTCATGTTGATCTATCATGCCAAAATGTATAGAACTGTAAAGAATCGACTTTTAGTAGTGATTAGATCTGTTGCCACTGAGCAGTGGGCTAATGCCTCCTTAAGTAACACCAGCTGCCTGCAATTAGTGCAGGTTCGAGTCCCACCAGGCTCAAGGTTGACTCAGTCTTCCATCCTTCCGAGGTAGGTAAAATGAGGACCCAGATTGTTGGGGGCAATAAGCTGACTTTGTAATAATGCCGCTGGGGGGGGGTGAAAGCCCTAATAAGCAGGCATATACACAGAATGAAGGCTACTGCTAAGCACATTGATTTGTGCTTCTTAGATTGTAAGCCACCCTGAGTCTTCGGAGAAGGGCGGGATATAAATGGGATTTTAAAAAAAAATGATTGCAAAATGTTAAGACAGGAAACTTGAAAGGGAATTTGAATTTTATTTTTTATTTATTGACCGTGTATTGGCCCATATAAAGTAGAGGTAATCCTCGACTTACAGCAGTTCATTTAGTGACCAAAGTTACAATAGCACTGAAAAAGGTGACCTATGACCATTTTTCACACTCATGACCGTTGCAGCATCCCCAGGGTCATGTGATTTACATTTGGATGCTTGACACTGACTCACATTTATGACAATTGCAGTGTCCCAGGGTCCTGTGATCCCCTTTTGCAGTTTTCAGAAAAGCAAAGTCAGTGGGGAAACCAGATTCATTTAACAACTAAGTTACTAATTTAAGAACTGCAGTGATTCACTTAACAAATTTCTCACTTAGCAACATAAATTTTGGGCTCAATTGTGGTCAT
Organism: Vipera berus; assembly: GCF_964194415.1. Classification (NCBI taxonomy): domain Eukaryota; kingdom Metazoa; phylum Chordata; class Lepidosauria; order Squamata; family Viperidae; genus Vipera; species Vipera berus. Next base: position 193,195,017 of record NC_138202.1, on the reverse strand, counting down.
AAGTGGTCATGTTTGTCATATAGCAAAAATGTCCGGGTCAACTTTATATGTACTTAATTAGATTTAAATCCTACCATTTCTTTCAGGAGCTCAAGATGATGGCCATGGCGCCGTCTCTATTTTTTCCCCCCGCAACCACCACTCTGTGAGGAAGTTGATCTCAGAGTGACTGGCTCAAAGTCATAGTTGAAGTACAGCAAAAGGTTTACACCAACTTTCATATTCCAAACAGGCTGAAGACCTTCTGGTCCAAGAGATGGAAGTTGTGAAGCAAGGGATGGGCCACGGAGAACTTTCAAGTGAAGCTTATAATCAGGTGTGGGAAGAATGTTACAGCCAGGTACTGTTCCTGCCTGGGCAGAGTCGCTACACACGAGCCAATTTGGCCAGTAAAAAGGACAGGATTGAGTCACTTGAGAAGAGATTAGAGGTTGGTATAATCTTTTTTGTCCTGATTCTGTGGCAGTTTTTATTAGTTAAAAAGGATTATAATTTCGGTCCTGGGTGAAGGCAATGGTAAACTTTTTCTGCACTGTTACTAAGAAAAAAAGAAAGGTCCCAAGGGGGGCGGGGGGAGAGAGAGAAATAATACAGAATTATTTTACCCAAAATCCTTTCGGCTTATATATTAGCTAGGGGGAAAAGATGGATAAGATGTGTTTTTAAATTTTCTTCAATGGAATGACAATTTATCGCCACTTTCCTGCTCGTAGGACATTTCTGAATGCCAGCACCAGGGTTAGCTTAGCTATTACTCTTCTGCTAGAGACAGCTAACTCCCTATTGATACATGAGTCCAGAAATATTATCTAGAATGTATAAAGGTGCTTCAAATTTATGTTGGATGTGAAAATGTGGAAAATATGAAGGGTCACTTGTATCGTATCTGGTGGACGTGCAAAAAATCTCATCTTTGCACTGAACAAGTTCCTTTGCATTCCATAACCTTAAACCTAGACACAATTATTGAATGGGACTCCATAAAGTTGGATAGTTGAGGAAAAGAGACTGGTAAATACATTAGCCTCTGAATTAGGGTTAAATCATGAATATTAATAAGTTATGTTTAAACTAGAAACCAAAAGCACTGTGTTTTGCTAGTCGGTCATTCTCGCAATTTGCAAAGACGATGGACTGCATGATACTTGAGGGTTTGTATAAAGTCATAGGCTTATGATCTTGAGAGTCAAGATTTTAAATGTATGTTATGTTCGTTCAAAACCACACTCAAGTCTAGCAAATTTTAAAAGAATTGCCAATATGTAGTAGTGTTATTATATGATAGATTAATTACACTTGCATAAAATTATTATTTCTGTCATCTAAATGGCTATCTGTAGATCTAAAGATTGTACATGGGTGACAGATATAACTTATTTATTTATTTATGAATATTGCATATTCTATGTGGAAGGTGTAGCTAAATTAATTGCCTTGTAAAAGGTGAAAATAGTCTCCGTTTATTTTTCAGAGAACTTGCAGTAAAGAGAACATACATATGTTTGTCCAGCAGAGGGCACTATTGCTCTTCAGTGTCTTTCATTACACTGTCATATAAATATGGAAGATGAACTGCTTTGTTAAATATTCCAGCATAGTGTTTTTCTCACGAAATGAAAATTATGTGGTGTCTTAAATATGAATATTAAATATTCACTCAGATTTGTGACCATATAAGGATCCAATTTTGTTGAAAGAAAACTTCAAGTTCAATAAGGCTTATTTCTTAATACACAAACACATTTATTGGATTGCAATCTTAAAAACATGCTAAATGAATTTTTTTTAAAAAAAACTGTTGTCTTCACATGTCTTCATGTGCATTGTTTGTTAGTCGTGTCTAGAATTTAGAGAATGATCTTTAATCTTTCTTTGATTCTCCTACATGCCCTTTAGGTATTCTGCTTTCAGTAAATAATAGCACACAAACTGAATTATTTATTGTACTATTTTATTAAAGTATACATAAATGTAAGGTGAGTTCCCTGTTTTTACCTAAGTATATGGAATATTTTTTATTGATTTATTTAAATTGTATTAGCCTCCCAAGTCCATTATACACTGAGGTACATGAATGTGTTTCCTTGAAGTTGTTAGAAAATATACTCGCTCTGTTTTTGTTTTGTTTTTTTGCTGAAATCTGCTAAAATCTAATTTGTGGGATGTCAGTACAGGGTTTCATGCTGATATATAGGCAGATTGGGGAGGAACAAGCCAATTTTATGTGATTGTCCTTCCTTTCCATCTGTTACAAAGAATGAAGAAAGAAGATGAATCCATTATTCTGACTTTTGCTGTTTAGTTAGTACATTTAAATGAAATAGTGGCAAAAAGCCCTGATGCTGCTGATCAAGTTCCCCACTCTTTTTTTTTAAAAAAAAAAAGACTGGAATTCCTCTGCATTATCCAACATTATCTTCCTATGAGCCATATGCCCAATATAGATTTTAAAACTCCTAAAAAGTTGTACAATTTTGTGTCCTAATAAGGGAACCTGACTGGTTAACTACAGAGAATATAGTGCTTTTCTCCTTGATTGGAATACCTACCTAAGTGCTGCACTCTCCCATTAATCAGTCTTTCCATTTAGTTCTCTACTTGTGGCACGTTTCATTCCCTCCAAGGCCCTCCCTGTTGGTTTTGCTTTTGGCTGCTTCATTTCCATCTGCACTGTCTTCATTGGAACCCATGCCAATTTCTCTTTTTCAACATGCATCATTTCTAGAGTAACATTCATCTCTACTACCATTTTGTTTCTGTTTCATTGTTATTGTCAAGGTGCCCAGTAGGGTCCTGATAGCAGGCAGTTCTTCCACACAATAGTGTGTGGGATAATAACTAGTCATGTGCTAATATTAATCTTGCATGGGTTTTGAAGAGTTGGCAGCATGTTTGTTTTTGGGGTGCTCAATAGCTTCCCTGAGTGGGTAGCAGAAAATCCAGGCTGTACAGAAGAAAAACAGTGGTAATTTAGTGCAAACGTTTGACGTAGAATTTGAGCAAATCTGATGGTGGTGGGGTTTGGGTTTTTTTTTGCTATCCATCATGGGCCCCTAATTTGGAATGTCAAAATGCATCTGCAACTCAATCAGTTAAAGATTTCAAATAATATTTAGGAAGAGAAAAAATCCATTTTTCTGAACATTTTGAATAGGAAAATTTTTCTAGTGCTCAAATTCAGATGGCTTTGTGAAGTGTGTGCTTATGTTTAATAAAGTAGTGTTGCTGAACATATTTACTTTGTATTCTGTTTAGGCTGACTTTTAAATATAGGTACTGATCCATATGTATTAATGTATCTTCTCTGTATTCCATACATTTGCCTTTACTTTCATAATCCATTTATTTGTGATTATCACTATGAATTTTTACTTATTTTCCTTTTTTTTTAAATTTTATTAATGCACCCGCTATGTTTATATATCACATTTCCAACAGAGCAGTTTACAATTTAAATTAGGGGGGTTTTTTAAGTGTAGCATCCTGGCTTTTAGAAACTAATCTCAATAATATAATTTTAATTGCGGGAATCAGTAAAATTAATAAGTATTTGTAAAATTAATAAGTAAATTTATAAGTGTTTTGTATAATCAAAAATAGAGAAAGACTGGACAATCAAAATGGCAATCACTGTACAATTTAAGCACATACCTTTTATATCATTGTGGCTTATCAGAAATGTTGCCAGATGCTCCTGCTTGTTTCCTTTTCCTGATAGAAGCAACTAAGTGTTCAGCATTGCAAGGAATCAGGATACTGGTTTGTTTGGGAAGGATTCTTGAAGGGAAAAAAAGACATTTTCTGTGTCCTTTATTACTGGGGTCCCCAATCCCCAGTCCATGGACTAGTACCGGGCCACGGCATGCCAGCAACCAGTCCGCAGAAACAAGCTCCATCTGCAGGATGCAGGCAGCGCACAAAACCACACACCCTCCTGTTGGCAGAAAAACCTCTCTCCACGTAACTGGTCCCTGGTGCCCAAAAGGTTGGGGACCTCTGCTTTACAATAGGCTTGTTAGAGTTGCAATAGGAATTGTCAAAAAAAAGATTTCCATTAGTTTCAGAAATGGCTTTTTAACATGGTACCTGCCATTTTGAATTTTCCATAAGCTTTTGTGCTATGATATGATAAAAAGTGGGATTAACCAGTTATTTTAAGCAAATTGCCTTTTTAGATTGTAGCCAACATCCTTAAGTTCTAACATTTATTTCAGTCTCAAAGCTCATGCTTTTAAAATTCCAGAATTCATCTTGAAGTGATCCTTTAGGTCAGACATGTCAAACACCTGACGTCACATGATGTCATGCGACGTATCGGAACTTTTCCCCCATTGCTGCCAATGGGATGAGCGCGGTTTCGTTGTGTCGCATCTGGCCCCTCGGCCGGCAGTTTGACACCCTTGCTTTAGGTCATGAAATGGTTTTCAGAATATTTGGCTTAATGAAAAGACTGATTATAATTCATCCAGAGAGAACATAGGCATAGATTACATATAGAACACTGGATCCTATCAGATTCTTCAACTGCTGTAGTGTTGTTTTTGCCCAGAATTTTTCCAAGAATGTATGTGAAAAAAGACAAATGCATTAATTCCACAAGCATTATTGTTATCTTTATGGACTTTCCTGTCTGTTCTGTTCTCTTATTTCATACTTCCAGAATCCCATGTTTGGACTGTTGAACAGTGTTGAAGGGTTGATTTGTGAAAGATAAGTTACATATGTAAGCACTTAAAAGTTCTATATAATATCTGTATGTACTATCTTAGGAAAGAAGATAAATGTAAGATATAACATCTCTTCTTTTACAGCTCAGTGCTTTGTGTGTGTGTTTGTGTGTCAAGATATGTAACCATTAGATAAGTCATGCCATATTCTTGATTGCATTTGTCAACAGATTAACCGAGGTCACATGACTACTGAAGCGAAGAGAGCTGCCAAGATGGAAAAAAAGCTAAAGATATTGCTTGGTGGTTATCAGTCTCGAGCAATGGGACTCATAAAGCAATTAAATGACTTGTGGGATCAAATTGAACAAGCTCATCTTGAAATGTGCACATTTGAAGAATTAAAGAAACATGAAGATGCAGCTATCCCAAGGCGATTGGAGGTAAAATTGTGTTAATCTACAGGCCATCTCTAAAAAGAATGACAGTGTAAAAGAAACAAATAAGTAATGCAGTATTAGTAAAATCATTTTTTAAAAAAATTGTATATTATAAAATCATTATATACTGCTCAAAAAAATAAAGGGAACACAAGATAAGACATCCTACTATTAAATACAGTACATTGTGTTGTTTAAGTCTTCCCTTTATTTTTTTGAGCAGTATATTTAGATTTCCCTTTGTTATACAGCGCATGCCACTTTATTCTTCCTAAATTTTTGAATGTTTTATAAAGTCTATTAGAAATTAGCTCTGTCTACATAGTAATGCAGAACTATTTACCTCCAGATTTGTGTTGTCACTTCCCATTGAAAAGAAAGACTTGTCTGTGTGGCTTATTAGGAAAGTTTTATTATAATTCTTCCCTTCCATACTAAGGATAGCATCCTATTCTTTCCAGGTTATTTCATGCTAACTTTATTACATTTGTTCTTACAGTGCCTAAAAGAAGATGTTCAACGGCAACAGGAAAGAGAAAAAGAACTTCAGCAGAGATTTGCAGAATTCATGCTGGACAAGGAAACATTTCAGTCAAAATATTAAGCCTCCTATTTTGCTTATACCGTGACACCATTGTTTGTAATATTTTTCAGATGCAGCTGATAAATTATGATACGTCTCTCCCATCAAAATTAAGCACAAGCAAATGTGCTGGTCAATTTATATCTTATTTTAAGAAAGTGCTTTGTACCACACAGTCATGTACCTTTTCCTTCAGAAGAAAGAAGCAAAAATAAAATGCATATATACTGATCTAACAGGCATAATTTGCATGCTGTAAAAATGCTATACAGGGTAAACATTCCACACCCGCCTTTTAATTCACACAATCATTTTGTTAAAGTTACTGTTTCCTTGTCCTTTTAGTATTTCACCTTTGTTGAGATCAAGGAAAAGTATATATTTAAAACAGTCTTTGTGCCATTAATTACTGTGTATCTGGAATGTAAAGCAGTGTATTAAACTATTTGTCTTAACGCCTTGAAATTTGTTTGCAGATTAAATTTTTAAATTTCATTTTAAGTTGAAACTAGGTAACAGCATTATGATCATATAATGTTCATATAATTACTATGGAATTTATGTATTTCATGTTTCATTTTGTGGATATTTTGTTGATCATAAAATAAAAATTACAAGTTCATAAAACTTGATGTGTATGACATGAAGGTTAAACTGAGAATATCATGAAGATTACCTCAGACTTCAAACATGGAACTGAAGTATGTGTTCACATAGTCTTGGTAGATAAGATTCTATGCGTCTCCCTCCCCCACCAAATACCACTCTTCTCTGGGATATCTGGGAATTACTGCTGCTGCTAGTTGCGTGGAAGCAGCTTATCTGCAGCTAGGAAACTACTTCGAGTACCTCCGCAGCACTTTATGAGTTGGACTTCTTGGGATGGACTCCTCTGGCATGGCCCATTCTCACTTTCAGAAGAGCCCAAACTTGAGTTTTGTAGTCCTTCGTTCCCTCACTTTCTGCACTCCTTGTCTCCTTATCATTCTTCACCTGCCTGTTCTGAGCGAGGAGCTAGAACTTGACTGCACTTGAGGGGCAAGAGATGTGGAATGCAGAACTGGGTGTGATTTTCCGAGATAGCCCCAGGCCTTTTGCTGGTTTAAAAGCTGTTCTGATCACTCTACAAGTCTGTAGGACTTAGATCAAGGATTGCAGCCTTATAGTACTACTACTGACCCTTGCCTTGTATTTTGTCCCCAGCTTTATACTGTATTTTATACGTACTGCCTGTACAATTTCACTAGCAAGTGTATTGAGGATATAATTCTGTATTATTTACAAAGATATTTCAAATAATGTAATTCAAAGCAACTGTGAAATGACTGGGCGATGCTGCTTCTTTTGAATGATCCATCTCTTTCTCAGGGCTGAGATTGATCTCAAAGATTGATGCAAACTGGGTGCAGGAACTTTTTGACTTCAAAATCCATAATAGCATGTGACTCAACCAAAGTTTTACAGCTTTTGTAATATATATATAAGATAATATATATCTTGATCTTAAACTCCCTATTTCCTGGATTTTTAAAAGCATGATCAGAATTTGAAATGATCTTGCACTCTGAAACTGAAGGTTTTTTTATTATTGAATATAGGTAACAAATGTGCCCTGAGGACTGTAAAGAATTACAAGCTAGCAAATGGAAAAATGTGTAATAGTCCACTCCAAAGGCTTAACAATAGCTACACACAAAAGCTCTCTTGTGTGAGACCCGTTGTAAATGAAAGGACATAGCACAAAAATAGAGTGATACTCAATTTTCATTCTTCCACAGGAGAAATTCCTGAATAATTCTGCCAAAAAGTACTTGAGCTTCTAAATTCATGTTAAATTTCAGTAAAGTACCAGACATTTTCTCCATCTTTTAAATTGAGAACAGCAAAGTAACAGAAATGCAAACAAGAATAAAAGTGAGAATTGTACTGATAGTTTTGGATCACGAAGAGGAATTCTGTGAATTTCTCAAACCATTCCTGTTAGTGGTTCAGCAAAGAAACTATTGGAATGAAAATGATTTGGTTTGAACTGAATGTAGAACACTTGTTTGTTGAGAGGAGGTAATATCTGATACATTAATAATTTTGCATCTAACCAGCCTAGGTATCAGTGACTGGATATAGGAATCATTTGCGGAAACAACTCTGGTGAATTTTTATAACTAAAAATGCCTACCAAAATGAAAATGTAAACATTTAATTTTTGCTATCAGATACATTTAAATAAAACCACTAAGCAAGTTCTCATCAAAAATGTTCCCTTTCTAATTACGATTCTATAAACCTTCCAATTTATAGGTATTTCTTATACCAGTCTTTGTGGTAGATACTGTGAGAGCATCATCAATCAGAACTACATTGAATGTTATTCTCTGCACAGTGTAGAATTTTTAAAGAAAACTTTCTTAGTTACTTAAGAAAGCCATAATTTCACCTGAATTAACTAGTGATTTATTTTTTAATTGAACTCTGCAATAAAGCAACATGAATTGAGGCAGGAAAAGTAGTTTTCAGTACTCACAATACCATCTGCTCTAGTATTGTGTTTCCTAGTGCCAAATTCAGAGTGTTCTCAGAGATTCCCCATTGTGGACAAATGTTCAGCTAACAGAGAAGGAAAAATAATAGGTTCAAGGAACTGACCAATTTGGTACTGAGGTAAACAAACCATTATCAACGCAGATTTATGAATTCTAAAATCCAACAATTCTAGAGAGCAAAATTGGCAAAGAAAGATATTTTTTATTGTTAAATCTACAGATGAATTGAATTAGGCAGGTTATAATCAATGCCAGCAGTCTCTTCAATTGCATAGGGAACAATAGTTGATAGAAAACCACCTGCATTTGATTTGTCCAGACTTTGAACACAAGATGCTTCCATTCTTTTTTCTCCCCTAACCTTCATCAACCCTCTGATTTTTGGTCCATAGCTTTACCAGACCTGAGCTCTGGGATCTATGTCAAGAATTTCAGTGTATATGTTTAGACAGGATTTCCTTCATTTGATCACTGGGGTATCTCCAGGTTAGAACAAGGATAGTTGCATATTTAAATGAAAGGGTTTAAAAAGAAAGAGAAAGCATTTATTTCAATCCCATTACCTATCACTAGCATTTACAACAACAAAAGTTAAGTTTCTATTGATTCAGTTTTAAAAGCCTTGCTAACTATTGTTTCAGGCAAATGTCTCTTAGGAACCTCAGAATATTTCTTCCACACTACATCTCTGTCTTTAATCCTTCCTCCTTACATCCATTTGGCACAAGTGTAAAGTACTTTTGCCTTTTGATTCTTCTCATAATATTTAATATAACCCATAGTCATATTTCCTAAGTTAACCTGTAAGCAACAGCTATGGACTCATCTTCACAACCCACTAGCAATAGCATAAAGATAGTATATCTTGCTAATCATTTTTAAAGAATTTATCCTCACCTTAACACATCCACAGCCCGCCAGATACAGCTTCCACCCTATTCACACCAATCTCATTAACTGTTATTCTGTGGCATCTCCTGGGTGATAGATTCAGTGATGCAGTGCAGGGTTGAGATCACCCCTCCCCTTCCATCTGGTCCTGGGCACTGAGTAGTGGGGGGCAGAAGTTCTGAGGTAGAAGGGGAAGAAGTTCTGCCATTGTGCATCACAATTAATGCCAAGCTACTAGCTCTTCTTAAAACAAGGGTAGGCAACTTTGGCTCTTTTATGACTCGTGGACTTCAACTGCCTATCCCTATCTTAGAACTTTGTAAACAAGGATTTAGAAACTTTCTTTAAAAGCCTCTGAAACAGACATACTTGGGGTGGTGAAGTTGGAAGACATCTAAGTAGCCCTCCTTCAATGAAAACCCCTATTTTTTTTTTACTATAATCATCTTATGGATTAGGTGCTGGGCTCACAGCTGATCCTATGAGTGGTAAAGCCAGGTGTCCCATTCCACCCAGGGGATTAACTGCAGAGCTTGATTTAAAGAATAGGTTAGTATTTGCTCACCTTGCCTTAACAGAGGGTTCCAACCCAGCTTCCAATTGGATGGGATGGATGAGCGCTGGTGTCTTTACAGTCCTTTCAATCATCTAAAGCTGAGCAGGGGTGAAGTTACGATGTGAAGTTACTTCTCATTTCAATTCCAAACAGACACCTTCCTGTAAGCAGCTTGTTTCAGGGTACTTTCAAACTATGAGTTTAGCACTATTTCTGAAAGGTCCCTTTTGCAACCACCTGTACTACAAGATGCAAAACCCATCCCCCTCTCCTGCCTCAACCTACACAAAGGAAAGTCATTGGTTGATGTGACTACCTCCATCTAGTCACATTTGATGGGAGGCCAGACAAATCAACAGGTGGCTTTTCTCAACTTTTTCCACATTAAATCTCTGAGAGGCAGCACAATTCCCTGGCTTCCAGCGGCTGAATTGACCTTAGCAAAGAAGATGGGAAAATTTATACTGGTATTTTTTTGGGGTCAAGTCAAGAACAGGAAAAAATGTGCGTGTGTCTGATTCCCACTTCCACAAGAGCCTTAAGACTATCTTGTTCAGCCAGATCTTCAGACATTAGTATGTTACCACAGGGCTCATTTATTATTTTGTTTTTTGATTGATATTTATTGGCCTAGCATTTCCTGCTGTGCACCAGGGAGTGGCTTCAAAATCGGGCAGTATACAAATCATGCACTAACCAGGGGTGTCAAACTCAATTTCATTGAGGGCCGCATCAGCATTGCGGTTGCCCTCAGGGGGCCGGTTGGGTATGGCCAGGGTGGGCATGGCCTACTGGGTGGGTGTGGCTAGAGTGCGTATGGCCTACTGGGTGGGCATGGCCATCTCTACATCGTTCGCATCAAGGGTGCCTATGGAGGCCTGGGCAGGAGTGGGACAGATCTGAGGGTCTCTGGCAGAAGGAGGGTCTCTGGGCCAGGATCAAGGCAGTGGGGGCCGTTCCCTCACTGTTTCCAAGATGGCTTCATGGGCCACATGAAACCACTTCGCGGGCCGGATCCGGCCCCCAGGCCTTGTATTTGACATGTCTGCACTAAGCAAACAAATGAACAAATAAATAAGGACAAGGATGACCTATGAAACTTGCACAAGGAAGCTCCATTATTAGAGGTATGGATGATCAATCCTACCTCAAAGTAATTTTGGGGGAAAATATGTCAGAGAGCAGTTTGCCTCATTCTTATATTTAGGAACCACTAAATCTCTCTATAGTTGAGATGTAACTGCATTGCCTAATGGGATGCCTAAACAATTTGTGGATAATCAGGTTCCCACACCCCATTTGAGTCACTATATTTTCACAGTAAAACAATATTTCAGTATATTTATTTAACAGCATACGGTGCCCCCTATTAAAGGAAATCCTATTTACATAAAGGAAAACCATAAAACCTAAATACAAACTAACAACCAACAGAATTAAAAGAATTAAAGTTTGAAAGTTATAAATCCTGAAGAAATAAAGTTATCTTCAGCCTAAGAAAAATGTGCACTTTCAGCATAAGGAACTGTCTGCTGAGCGAAGCACAGAGAAGATGCGCAATGCAGTTATTAAGAGCACAATTGATCCCTCTATTCCATCAATATCCTTTTTCTGGCTTCATCATATGGAGTTGTTTAGCATCACTAAAACACCCTATTATTTAGAGTGTTTATAGTACATAAAAATATTTAGACAGAGCGGTTTCTGTTAATTATTAAAACAATAATCAAGCTACATTAACAAAATTATACAATGAAACAAAAGATACACAGCTATAGATGTCATCAGCTGGAAAGGGATTGATTGATTCAAATCACAAGGTGTTTGAAAGCCAGAAGTCTATTTAGGCCTCTATGTCTTTTCCATTTGGATCCCATCAGATTGGATTTATATTCACAAGGAAACTGTTGCTCCTGGCAGAGCATAACAACAAGACGGACTCCACAGTCATTAACTATTTCTTTTCTGTCGTATGCATTCGTTTTAAAAGGCAGTCTCTTATCTTTCAGTACAAACATAAGAACTTCAAAAGAAGTTCTGCAGCTAAATAGTGCCCTAAGCCTTTAAAATATATACAAGATGGAAATGAATATGTATGTATGTATGTATGTATGTATGTATGTATGTATGTATGTATGTATACTATTTCAATCCTTATAATGACAAAGATGTGGTGACACTGCAACAGCTATTACACCTGGAATTTTGTCCTGGTCCACTCTTCCCTAAAAAGTTTACCTAGGTTTGAGTTAACCATCACAAAACTAAAATCTTAGCAAATTCTGTTTCTGATCCCACAAGATTTTATATGACTGGATCTTTTCCCATTTTGTCCTCTTCCTCTTTATCTGAGCAATGTTTAAACTGGTTAAAAAAAGGTTAAAACATAGAATCATGTACTTAATGGAAGAGTCTGTTTGATGAGATCTATGGGCTGAGGAGGGCTACAGACAAAACCAGGGGGTTGATATTATCAAATAATTGTGGTAATTAAGGAGTCAATATAAGAACTTTTAATATTGCATAAATGCACCAAAGACTGGCAATCTATCAGGTAGTAAAAATAGTGTCATATACCCAATGCTGATTGTATGCACAACAGAAATGAGATAAACAAGGAGAAGCTGGCAAACATACTATATTTGCTCCTTAAGCTATCTTCTCCTTTGCATGATGGCTATGCAGGATGGATGCTGATCTGGATGGTTTTAGAAATCTGGCAAGTGGTTTTGCACACCTGTTTTCAAGGTGGGAAATTTGAGATCTAAATAGCATAGGGTTTGAGCAGGTCAAAGTTGTGGGGGGATACAAAGAAGTAGTAAAATGAAGTAATGAATACTCAGGAGAGGAAGATAAATATGTTTCTTAAGTTATCCCAGAGGAAAATGGAGAGGTAGAATAGTGTAGTGGGGCTGGGAGATCACGGTTTGAGCCCACACTTAGTCATGAACACTCACCGCTGATATGACCTGTAGTCCATTATTCTATATTTTGACCAAGTGGCCATATTTATTAATATTTCTTTTTGACACTGAGTACAGTTTATTTGACTATAGTTTATTGTGAATGTTGTAATAGCATGAAAGGGAGCCTCTCTATGGTACCCCTTTGCTGTTGGCCTAAGTCTTGGGAAACTGTAAGATGTATAAATATGGATACAGTTTCACAGGGGATCACAGGATACACATCAAGAGCTCATCTGGATATTTTTCTACATTTCAGGAATATAACTCAACTGAAAACTTTCAGATGCTTTTCCTGTATACAAGTCTGAAGTTGTAGTTTTATGTCTATATTTGATCTTCTTCTCCTTTAAAGGTACATACACCAGATAGTTGATTTCTAATTCTGTATTAGGACCTTGGAAACAAATGCTTTAATAAGATAAATAATTGAGACTTTGTTGAAATCCAGTATTTTAAATTATTTCATCCATTTATTCATGCTATAACAATAATCTTTAGGGAAAGCAAAATCTAAAGAATTCCAAATGCAGAATGGTCTTATTTAATGAGGAAATGGCCAATATAATTCCTTCAGTAAAACTGAGCTGAATTGTAGCCACTATGCAGAGGAGAAAGGATAGTTAAGAAGGAAATATGTTTGCTGTGTTCCTCCTTGTTTTTCTCTTTTGTCTTAGGGGTACAATCAGCATTGGGTATGTTGGCATTGCTTCTATTTCCTGACCCATTGCCAATCTTTGGTCCCTTTATTCTATATTAAATGTTCTTGTTTACACTGTTTCCTTAGGCTTTTTTTAAAAGCAAGAACTTTTGAAGTACTGAATGGTCATTACAAATAAAGGACTGCCCACGTAGGGTTGGAGATAGGAGGGAAATACCACTATAAAATCTTATTTACTGAATGGGAATGCAGACACAGCTATGGCACTATCTTTGGATGTTTTTTAAAGGACGCACTATCTCAAAAGAACATGCATTGGATAGCAGGATGGGAGAGATTTTGTTTTAAGGCTTCTATGTCCAAACCACCAAGGTTTTTTTGGTCGTATATCATCTAGTTGTGCATATAAATCAAGTTATATAAATTAAAGACATAAAGTAAACATCTCTGAATGACACTGTATTGCATTCATTATCTATACTGTTCCAGAATATAGTTACTGAAAGCTAAACCTGATAGCCCTCAGTCCAGCTCAGTAACTGTGAGTGGGACCTTGGAGTCCCAGTGGACGATCACTTAGACATGAGCCAGCAGTGTGCGGCAGCAGCCAAAAAAGCTAACACAATCCTTGGTTGTATAAACAGAGGCATAGTTTTAGTACCATTTTATAAAGCCTTAGTAAGGCCACACTGGAATACTGCATCCAGTTTTGGTCACCACATTACACAAAAGATGTTGAGACTTTGGAAAAAGTACAAAGAAGAGCAACTAAGATGATTTAAAGACCTGGAGGATTTGGGTTTGGTTAGTCTAGAGAAAAGAAGGAGTAGGGGGGACATGATAGCAGTTTCCAGTATTTATTTATTTATTTATTCATTTATTTAAATTTCTATACCGCCCTATTCCCGAAGGACACAGGGCGGTTTACAGGGCAGCATAAAATACAATATAAAAATAATATAGAATTAAAATACATTAAATTAATTAAGCCCAATTAAAACAACATTTAAAAAAGCTAAAACCCCTTCAGTCCAGGCCTGATAGATCGAAAAACCAGGTTTTCAGGTCCCGGCGAAACGAACGCAGATCGGGGGCGGTCCTAAGTTCCACGGGTAAATCATTCCAGAGGGCAGGCACGCCCACAGAGAACGCTCTTCCCCTAGGAATAACCCGCCGGCATTCCCTAACCGGCGGTATCCTGAGAAGGCCCTCCCTGTGGGAGCGCACGGGACGAAGGGAGCTTGATGCCGGCAGCAGGTGTTCCCTCAGATAACCCGGACCCAAGCCATTAAGGGCTTTATAGGTCATCACCAGCTGCCACAAAGAGGAGGGAGTCAACTTATTTTCCAAAGCACCAGAGGACAGGACAAGAAGCAATGGATGGAAACTAATCAAGGAGAGAAGCAACCTGGAATTAAGGGGAAACTTCCTAACAGCGAGGACAATTAACCAGTGGAACACCTTGCCTTCAGACATTGTGGGTGCTTCATCACTGGAGGTTTTTAAGAAGAGACTGGACAGCCACTTGTCTGAAATGGTGCAGGATTTCCTGCCTGTTGTGTATGTACATAGATATTAACAAGGGAATTGCAGCCTGCAGTATTTGCTGGATTAGAGCGGGAGATTCTGCTGCAATCATTGGTTGCAATGAGCAAGAAGCGGGAAAATAAACGCTGCTGATTGGTTACAGTTCAAACAGTTCCACTATAAAAGGTTGCAACATTTGACAGTTGCTAGTTGACTTATGTGTATTCAATAAACCAGTTATTACTAAACTGCTCTGAGTCCTCGTCTATCAGAACCAAACAAATTGGCGACGAAGGTGGGATAGACAGAAGACCAGAGAATCGTCGATTTGTTGCGCGAAGGCGGCAAATTTGAAAACGTGTCACAGTCAACCGAGCGGCCGCGGCGAAGAGAAATTCTCCGAATGGCGCAAATAGGGTCATTGAAGGAATTCGACCCAAACTTCCCCGAGGATTGGGAAGAGTACATCGGACAAGTAGAAGGGTTCCTGTTAGTGAACGGAATCACTGACGACAGGAAAAAGGCGGCAGCTTTATTAACGATTTGCGGCACACCGGTCTACAGAATCGCTGTCGGACTGTGTCAACCGCAACCAGTCTCTAGTGTGCCTTACGCCGACCTTTTAGCCAAATTAAAGGTCCACTTCACGCCTAGAAGATCGGAGCTGTTCTGGCGCCGCATCTTCGAGAAAAGGAACCAGAGACCGGGTGAATCCATCCAAAAATTTGTCGCTGCCGTCAGGGAAGCCGCAGTACGATGCAAGTACGATAACTTAGAGATAAGAATTCGGGACCGAGTCGTACTGGGCTTACGAGATGAACAGCTACAAAACCGAATAATTGCCAAACCCACCGGCGATCTGCAGGAGGTGATAGATGAACTCCTAACGTATGAGTCTACCGGGTATCGCGACCCCCCCCGCAGTAGCATGGCAGCGGCGTCAGAAATCAACCAGGAAGGCTATGTGGACTGCGGGGAGGTGGATCAGCAGTGGGAGGACGAGATCGCCGAAGTCTCAAGGCGATTCGGTAAAATGGCGCCAAGACTGACCAGAACCGAGGGGCCCGAGCCTAACCGCCGGCAACAAACCGCAACGCCGCAGAGACAAGCGACCGGGGCACAACGACCTTGGAAGGACACCGCAACCCGACCAAGAGACAACGAAAGCCAAAACCGGTGCGGCAGCTGTGGTGGCAACCATCCCCGCGCATCTTGCCGATTCCGGAACGCAAAGTGCAGGGCCTGTGGGAAGACCGGCCACATCCAGGCCATCTGCAGGAGCCGAGCTCGAGATAACCGCCTTAACGAAGTGGATGTGTGGCCCGAAGGTAAGGTGACCCCTTACTTAAGTGGCAAAGAGTTCCCTAGATTCAGGGCTAGAATCCCTAACCTAGGGGAGGTGGCAGGTGTCAGTCACAGGAGGACAGGGAAAAACAGCAATTTTCCAGATGGAAAATTAAAAATCATAGTCCATCTGCAAGGGGTTCCTTGCAGAATGGAGATAGATTCTGGAGCTTCAGTGTCAATAATCTCCAGTGAAACCCTGGAGAGAATTGAACAATTAAGTGGAAGAAAAATTCCACTGACTTCAACAAATATCCAATTAACAGATTTCCAGAAAAGCCCAATAAAAATAAAAGGGAAAATCAGTCCTAGAGTTCAATTTAAGAAATTTAAGGGGGTCTTAGATTTAATAGTTACTGAAGGGCATAGGACTAGTCTAATTGGCCTTAACTGGTTCCCTGCCCTGGGCATTTGGGTTGGGGGAATAAATTCAATAATTAAAAATAAGACCCTCGAATCAGTCTGCAACGAGTTTGCAGACGTATTCGACGGGTCTCTTGGTAAATACAAGGGCCCCCCAATTAAATTTAACCTAGACCCATCCGTGAAACCCATCAGGCTTAAGGCCCGAAGGGTGCCTTTCGCGCTGAAGGAAAAAATCGAGGCCGAGCTCGACCGGCTTGTAGGCCAAGGGGTACTAGAACCCGTTGAGGGAGGCCTGTGGGAAACGCCGATTGTCACACCCCTCAAACCCAATGGGGATGTGAGAATCTGCGCTGACTACAAAGCCACCCTCAACATTGGAATGAAAAAACATGCTTACCCGGTCCCGACGGTGAAGCAGGTCCTCGCGACGATCCAGGACGGCGCCATGTTTGCCAAGTTAGACTTGGCGCATGCGTACTTACAATTGACTGTTTCTGAAGAGGCTGCAGAAGCACAGACGATCGTTACCCACAAGGGGGCGTTCCGGGTCCACAGACTGCAATTCGGCATTGCAGCAGCTCCAGGCATCTTTCAAGAAGTGATGGAGAGGACCTTAAAGGGCATACCTGGTGTATGCCCTTACTTTGATGATGTCCTGATAGCTGGAAAAGATGAAGGAATGTTAGTGGAACGACTGGAACAGGTATTGGGAAGGTTCAGAAGGGCTGGACTAAAACTAAAAAAAGAAAAGTGTAGCATTGGGGTTAAGTCCACTGAATTTCTAGGGTTTAAAATAGACAAGAATGGAATTCACCCTACCCCTGATAAAATCAAGGCAATTAAATTGGCACCAGAACCAAAAAACAAGGCAGAATTACAAGCCTTCCTTGGTTTAGTAAATTTTTACCACACATTTGTGCCTCACAAAGCTGCCATTGCAGAACCTCTCCATAGGCTCTTAGATAAAAAAACCCCATGGCAGTGGCTTAACAAACATAGGGTGAGTTTCCAAACATTAAAAGACATTCTTTCCAGCCAATCCACTGTAACCCATTTCATTGAAAATAAACCCATTTACCTAGCATGTGATGCTTCACCTTATGGTGTGGGGGCCGTGATCAGCCATTTAGACAACCATGGAATACAAAGACCAATTGCATACTACTCTCGGACACTGACCAAAGCTGAGAGAAATTATGCACAGATTGACAGGGAAGCATTGGCAATTGTGGCAGGAGTTAAAAAGTTCCATGACTACCTGTATGGTAGGAACTTTACTATACTAACTGACCACAAACCCCTGTTGGGACTATTCACCACGGATAAACAGACTCCCCAAATCATGTCACCCCGAATGCTGAGATGGTCCATCTTCCTCTCAGCATATTCGTTCTCTCTCCAATACAGACCCGGCAAGGACATGGGGCACGCGGACGCTCTGAGCAGGTTGCCCTTAAACATAACTGAGGATGACCCTGCCCCTGTGGGGCAAATAATGTCCCTACAAGACATCCCGGACTGGCCCTTAACAGCCAAGGATATAGCTGTGGCAACAAACTCCGACCCAATTCTAAGGAGGATATTGGCTTGGGTTCTAAGTGGGTGGCCTAATACCAATCCGGATGCCAAATACATCCCATATGTCAGAAGGAAAAATGAACTATCAGTTCATTTGGGATGTTTACTGTGGGGAAACCGCGTGGTTATTCCTGAAATCCATAGGCCTGCTATCCTAGTAGAATTACACGAGGGTCACCCAGGTGTAGTACGCATGAAGGCGTTAGCTAGGAGCCACT
Organism: Vipera berus; assembly: GCF_964194415.1. NCBI lineage: Eukaryota > Metazoa > Chordata > Lepidosauria > Squamata > Viperidae > Vipera > Vipera berus. The sequence goes on along the minus strand of NC_138202.1, from coordinate 193,176,683 downwards.
TATGGTGGCCAGGTCTGGACAATAGCATCGAGGAATGTGTTGCCAATTGTCATCAGTGTCAACGCTTTAGGCCTGAACAACAACACATCTGCACGCATAAATGGGAGTTAGCTAGGAATCCGTGGTCCAGGATTCATATTGATTTTGCTGGACCCTTCCAAGGGGTGACATTTTTGGTGGTTGTGGACAGTTTCTCCAGATGGTTAGAGGTAGTACCAGTCAGTTCCATGACTTCCGGTAAGACCATACAGGTATTAAGGGGCCTCTTTGCCACTCATGGGTTACCTGATATACTTGTGTCTGACAACGGGCCACAATTCACATCTGTTGAATTCCAGGATTTCCTCAAGGCCAACTCGATTAAGCACAAGACATCAGCACCCTTCCACCCATCGTCCAATGGCTTGGCTGAACGTAACGTGAGGACCACGAAGGACGCATTAAAAAGAATCATCCGAGGTGACTGGCATCAAAGACTGGCCGAGTTCTTGCTGACCCAACACACGACCCCATGTACTGCCACCGGCAAAAGTCCAGCTGAAATGAGGTGGGGTAGAAGACTAACCACCAAATTGGACAGATTACACCCAGACAGACTTCCACCAAGTACTGAATTGGACATTCCTAATAGAACATTCAAAGTGGGGGATTTGATATGGGCCAGAAACTATGCATCTGGGGATAAATGGATCCCAGGGGTGATTACTGAAATTCTGGGGCCCCTGTCTTACACTATTGAGGGGGAAGGGAATTGGAGCAGCAAGAGACACATAGATCAGTTAAGAAAGAGAACCAGTGGATGCGTACCAGAAGAAGGGGATCACAACAGATTTGTGGGGAACAGTACATTCAGGGTCAGTGATAACAACACGCCGGGTAGCGGGGAAGCCGAATTGCAAGATAACTCAGCCTCTGATAACCAACAACAACAAGCTAGGCAGTTCAATTGGGTAACACCCTTGAGGAGTAGGCCAGCCACTACTGATCTTCAAACACAAACAAACACAAATTCACAAATTAGCAATTGGGAAACATCAGAGTCAGGCAACCAAGAGTCCAGGTCCAACACAGACAATCAGCCAAGCAGACTACCTGGTAAAGGTGTCCCCAGCTGCCAGGGCAATAGATACCCTTCTAGGATTCACAGGCCTCCAAAATACTTAAAAGACTTTGTTCACAAATAACAACAACTGGGGGGTAAGGGGTGTTGTGTATGTACATAGTTATTAACAAGGGAATTGCAGCCTGCAGTATTTGCTGGATTAGAGCGGGAGATTCTGCTGCAATCATTGGTTGCAATGAGCAAGAAGCGGGAAAATAAACGCTGCTGATTGGTTACAGTTCAAACAGTTCCACTATAAAAGGTTGCAACATTTGACAGTTGCTAGTTGACTTATGTGTATTCAATAAACCAGTTATTACTAAACTGCTCTGAGTCCTCGTCTATCAGAACCAAACACTGCCTGAGCAGGGTACTGGACTTGAAGACCTGATTCAATTCTGACTGTGCTGAATTCATTTAAGGGATGGTGATCTAAGGTGTAGATTAAGCTAGTTTGGGTGGATTCTAAATTTTACTGGTAGACAGAGAGTTGCTTCTGATTTCAAAGACTGCCAGCAAGAAAATGTTTGAGGCAAAGCAGCTGGGGAGGTGGATAAAGAAACCTATGCAGTGAAAGAATTCGGTCTTTATTGTCACTCATGTCACTGATGAAAAAAAGAGCAAGGGCAAACTTTAAAGTTGTGAGAGGAATTGCTATTAAGGCACACAGGAGACACTTTTTAGGGTACCTACAGAAATGAAATAGCTTAGACTGTGTCTCACTTTAATGCAGAGAAATTAGTGACTTACAAGACTATTCTTGAGATTTCATTATAGTTTTGTTTTAAAAATAAACATTTTTAATATACAAAATGCCAGTTATGTAAAGTTATACATACAATAGTCCCATAAACTGTCATTGTGATTGATGGTTTGAATTCCCTCTTCATCACAGCCATGTTAATGTTTGTATTGGCTTCTTAGGTGTTTTTTTTCTTAAAGTACCCCTACAAGTAATGAAAGTAATAGAAAACATGCCCAGATAAAGCCTTTTGTCAGCAGAAGCAGTAAGAAACATGAATGTATTCATTTGGAAAAGAACCAGTCATCAGAACATGACACTTTTAGTTTAAATTGTCTTTCTGGTTTTAAAGTCTCTACTATTTTTGGGAAACCCTCATCTAAAAAATAGGTCTACTGCTTTTCCAGAGCCTGCATAATCCCTGAATGGTGCTTGTGATGCCTCTGTTGAAGCCAGGGGCCTAATCTCTCCTACAGCCCATATCAAAATAGCTCTAGAGCAGGGCTTTTCAACCAGTGGTACCGGCACCACCTGTGATATATTGGCACCTGGCAGGTGGTACGCAACCATCCTAGAAAAGTGGTAGCGGTGGAGGGGAATGAGCTGAACCGGTGGCAGCACCACACAAACCTGAGAGAGAGATGGCTGGACCTGCAGGGCTGTCAGGGCTCAGTGGAAGCGCCAGGATCAGCGCCAGGCTCCAGCTGGAGCTCGGCGCTGATCCCGGTGCTTCTGCTGAGCTCAGAAGAAGCACCGATCAGCTGTAATGTTGCAGCATCTTCCAGGGTCTTGTGATTTACATTCAGATCCTTGGCAACTGATTCATATTTATTATTTATTAATTATTATTTATTTATTAATTTGATTTATATACCGCCCTTCTCCCGAAGGACTCAACACGGTGTACAGGGCAATAAATATATTAAAAATACAGTATACAAAAGTTAAGAAAAAATTAAATATTGTGCCCAATACAATAAAATTAATTAAAATCAATATTAAAACCCCAAACCCATCAGACCAGGCTGGCTTGCTCAAATAAATAAGTTTTTAGATCACGGCGGAAGGAGCGAAGGTCAGGAGCCATCCGGAGCTCAACCAGTAAGCGGTTCCAAAGGTCTGGCGCACCCACAGAGAACACCCTCCCCCTGGGGGTCGCCAGTTGACATTCTCTGACCGGTGGCACCCTGAGGAGGCCCTCTCTGTGCGAGCGCACTGGACGAAGGGAAGTTGACGCCGGCAGCAGGTGCTCCCGTAAGTAATCCGGACCCATGCCATTTAGGGCTTTATAGGTCATCACCAGCACCTTGAATCTCACCCGGAGGGCAACTGGAAGCCAATGCAGCTTACGGAGCAGAGGTGTAACATGGGAGTATTCGGAGACCCTCAACACAACTCGCGTGGCTGCATTCTGCACCAGCTGAAGCCTCCGAGTGGTCCTCAAGGGCAGCCCCATGTAGAGAGCATTGCAGTAGTCTAAACGAGAGGTCACGAGCGCATGAGTCACTGTACGCAAGGCATCCTGGTCCAGATAGGGCCGCAACTGGTGCACCAGGCGAACCTGGGCAAAGGCCCCGCTAGTCACAGCTCCTATATGATCTTCTAAGGAGAGCTGTGAATGTAGGAGGACACCCAAGTTGCGAGCCCTATCTACGGGGGGGTAATAACTCACCCCCCATTTATGATGGTCACAGTGTCCCAGGGTCATGTGAAGTGACCAAAACCTGTTGCAAACACCCAGCAGACCGGGGGAATAAAAACCAAACACCCCCCACCCCATCCCCACTGCCAATCCTCAACAGAAATGCTCACAACAATGAAAACCTCGGACGGGAGGAAGAGCACCGCCGAGTGGGCAGGCAGGTGTCTTGCTCGGCTGTGGCTTGGAGGGGCACTTTTTCAGTGCCACTGTAACTTTGAATAGTCACTAAGCGAACTGTTGTAAGTCGAGGACTACCTGTACTTTATCACTTTTTTCCTTTTTTTTTTGGTCATCACGTTTTTGACATCTTGCTAGGGGACTGGTGGTACTTGGATGTTGCCATATCCTAAAAGTGGTACAATGGGTGAAAAGGTTGAAAAGCCTTGCCCTAGAGGAGAGTGCTAAGTGACTTGAGGAGAAAAGGTGCATGATTCTAATTAAAGTGACAATAGCAGCTGGGCTGATATTATTTCCTGACCATCTCCTTGCCAACATTGTCAATGAGGTATTGTAGAATGATTTTATAATAAGAATTCTAGGAGAAGAGAAAATACAATATGACATTGCGAGCAGCTAAAGATGAATATATGGTGCCTCTGCAATAGGCAGGGAATGAGGCAAAGATATGTCCTGTAAAGATAGTTAGTGGGATGTTTTTGAGATGCCTGGATGAACCTCTAGTTTTCATCCCCTTTTGTAGAACAATAATTTTCTTGAGGAGAAAATGAACAGCAAGTAAAACATCATCACAGTAGTATGGCAATGATGAAGATAACCACACAACTCTTAAGCATACATAACCATAGACATACATATACAATAAGCTTAACATAGCCCACAACTATAGCCTTTTCCTCTTCCCAATCTCTGCACCACAGTATCCATACATTGTATAAATTCATGGTGATCCATGATGCATATTGCAAATAATATTTGTGTTTATTTGTATTGTTTACTTTCCAAAGAATTTAAGTCTCCAGGCAATTTGTTGGATCAATGAGGCTAGACCAAATTTAAATGAGACATTTTGACTTTGCAGCAATATTATTTTGCAAGGCAAGCATCTCTGACAGCAGTTTTAGTACCCAATTTTGAAGTTTTAGATTACAACTGGCAGAAGACAGATTTCTTTGTCTATATCAAATAAATAATATACCCTTTTTATATTCAGCAAATTGGTTGGAGATTATTTTGTTCTGTATAAGAGTTGGACAGTATAGCCCAAGTTTTATGCCACTGCCAGCTAAAAGAAAACATTGCTTACTTTTAGAAAGTGACAAAATTAAACTTGAACAATACTTTAACGGTAATACAATTAACAGATTAAATCACAACTGACTGTATAAAGAAAAACCCTGTACTATTTTGTTCTATACATAACATACTCATTTTTTCTTCTGTTCAAGAAGGTATTTCTCAATGTGTGCATGTTAAGAAAGACCCTATGACTAACATACACTCTGAAAGCCCATGTGGAAATGTATTGAAGTGTGTGGAGTTTTGCATTGTACCTGTAATAGTCACCGCATGGATTCCCAATCTCTTGGGCACATTTAATGTAACTTTTTGATTCATAACTGTTCTTTGCTCTTAGCTGAAACAACTCCAACCTGCTTCACTTCAGAAGTACTGAGAAGTCAGTTTCCAGCTGGCTGATTGCTGAAATCCTAACAAACCTTCAGGGAACCCGTTTGGGAAATGCTCATGAATTAGTTCCACTAAAGATGAAAGTTTATGAATGCTGTAAGGATTGAATGATCATCTGCTTATGTGACTTAAGAAAGAGGGAGGAAATCTATGACATCCTAGTAAATATACTAGGTGCTGCAAGAGTAAATCTGGCAGCCACACTGAAATGGGCTACAACCTCGAAAGTTTATGACTGTCTTACTAGGTTCTGACAAATGGCAGAAATGACTAGTATTTTAGATTGCAAAGAGTGCCAACCTGTGGATAAGTTTAGAGAATGAAGCACTGTTTATCTGTAACTATATGTATTATTACTATTGTTATTATTATTATTATTGTTATTATTATTATTATTGTTGTTGTTGTTGTTGTTGTTGTTATTATTATTGTTATTATTATTATTATTATTATTATTATTATTATTATTATTATTATTATTATTATTATTATTATTATTATTATTATTATTATTAATCGCACAGTCAGCCAGATGTTCAGACTGGATTTGGCATTTTTGTCTACCTATTGAGTCTTTACCAAGGACCTGGGATAGGCAGATGTGGATGTTTGATGGCATAGATATCATCGCAGGATGGAAGCAGTTCCTAGTAAGGCCGCCTTTTGCAATTGACTAATGGCGAATTTGTCAAAGCCAATGGTGTTCAAGTGGTGCTCCAGAACACCATTGGCATTGACAAATTCACCATTAGTCTATTATTATTATTGTTGTTGTTGTTACTGTTATTGTTATTAATCTTCAATTCAATTCACAGTTTGGGACTGGTAAAAACCTAACAGTTCAAATCCAAACCAAGGACCTAAGAGCTATTGGTAACGTCTCAGTACACAGGTAATTCCGAGTAGGGTGGTTTTTTTGCAAAGTCAGGATATTCAGGTTTAATAAGTTCAAAATTTCCATATATCTAGGCAGCCCTTTGGGTATTGCTTCAAGGGCTCCTATTACTATTGGTACATCCATTGATTTCTTCCTCCACAATCACTCAACTTCAATTTGCAGATGGTGATATTTCATTATTTTTTCTAGCTGTTTCTCTTCAATTCATGCATCGCCTGGTATTGCAATATCAATGAACCAGACTTTTTTTTCTTTTCCACAATAGAGATGTCAGGCATGTTGTGGGCCAGATGTCTGTCTGTATGGATCAGAAAGTCCCACAGGATCTTGATCTGCTCTTTTTCAAGAACTTTGTCAATTTGGTGTTCCCAGTAATTTTGGCTGCATTCAAATCTACATTTCTGGCAAACTTCCATTGTATGATATTGACAACTCAATCATGACATTGTAGATAATCAGTCTGTGAAATTTTGCTGCAGTCACTGATATGATGATGATGATTTTTAGGCTTTATTTTCAATATTCTAAGTTTTTGTTACTGAAACAAGCCCCCCTTTCCTTTTTTTTAAGAGGCAAATTTCAATGCCCTTTTGATCCTCCGATTTTTCAGATGGCTTCTTTCATATCTGTATTTCAGCAAAAAAAAATATTGCATAGGAAACATGGAGTAACTGTATAATATCTTTACTGGTTGTGCTAGGAGCAGTTCATCTGGAAGCATTCTAAGATAGGTTACATACTGTCATATCTTCCTATACAGAACTTCAGTAACATAGGATTTTACCACATTTCACATCTTTACAAAAATAAGGTAATTACAAAAATGTAATTTGGCTGCATTTCCCCTTATTGTTCATAATTGGCCATCCTATTTAGGGCTAATAAGAGATCATATTCACCAACATCTGGAGAGCCATACACTGTTGTATACAGTTGTAATCTATATAAAGGAATGGACTGATTCTCTTGTAAAGGAGGTTTCAGTGTTCCTTCATGTTTGTTTGATAATACATATATTAACTTGCTGAGATTTTGATGTAGTATTCAGAGACAGTTGTTCAAGTACGCATTATATTTGGACTTGAATGGAGAATCTAGATTTGTTGTCTTCTGTTCTGAGACAAATTTAAAATACATAATTTGTTTCTGTGCTATCTAAGAATGTTAGCCATTTTCTCATTTCCCTTCAATGTTCTTCTAACAGAAATTGTTAGCAGTCAAAATACATCACTTCTAAACACAGTCCTGCTTTTGGCATTCATTTTCCCTTCCTGCATACTTGTCTACTAACTCAATGGGACAGTGTATCCATGCCTGTGTATATAAACTACACCTGACCTTATGGAAAGGAGTTTTTGTCTCATAGGCCAAAAGAAGAACATTAAACAAGTAGCTGGTTTATATTTCCCTGGGTAACAGCTCCCCATAGCCCACAATATATTCATAAGTACACACTGGCACATATACATAGATACATACGCACTTACATAATCCACACATGTAAGAAAGTTGCATATTTTACTTGGTAAGTGTTAAGGAATTTATTGTGCAGAGGTCTCCTTGTGCTACCAAAGAGTTGCACAGACAAGGAAGGGCACTGAGAGCAGTAAAAGTCACACACAGAAATACACTGAGTTCTAAAAGCAAAAAGTATTTTACTTTGAGGTGGTGTAAAAACAAAAATGCACAGTCAAAAATAAACAGTCCAGGTCATAAACAATAGCAACAGTCCAAGCTACAAAGTCTTCTTACCGGTCCAGAGGTCAATACACAGTTCAGGTTTACAACAGTAGTAAACCAACAGCAGAGCAAAAACAGTAACAGTAGAAAGCAGTGAATTCAGAGAGAGAGAGAAGCTACGTTCCTAGCTTCCTCTTATGGCCATGAGAACACTTACACACCCATTGGCCAATTAACAACTTAAAGACATAGCATTATGGTTAATATATTTTCAACCCAACATTGTAGGCTAACACCATATGCCTAACATTCTCCCCTTTGGGTAGAATAATATATAACTCTTACAATCTTATGCACATTCTTTCACAATTAGCATTGTGTTTCACAGCACTTTGTACCTTCGTAAAATGGTCTGCAATATTTACATCAGATGGACAATACTCTAACTGTATTAATTTATCTTTGACACATTGTCTGACATTTAAATAACGAAGATCAGTATGTTTAGATCTTGTTCTTACTGCAGCATTATTAGCCATCTTTATTGCAGCTTGATTGTCCTCATACACAATGAATGGATCATTTACATTTAAACCCATATCTAACAATAATTGTTTGTACACTAGCAGTTCTGTACATAACACTGATAGACATGAAAATTCAGCCTCCATTGTAGATAAGCTTATGTGTTTCTGTCTAATGGACTTCCATCCAATCAAAGAATCACCCAACATTATAGCCAACCCTGAGGTAGATTTACGACTGTTTGAATCAGAGGCAAAACTCGCATCTGCATATGCAGTAAGGATTAACTCACGATTTGGCTCTAAATATAACGAGTAGTGAATAGTTTGCTTCAGATATCTTAATACTCGTTTAGCTGATTGCCAGTGTCTAACAGTTGGATTATTGTTATACCTAGCTAATTGATTTACACAGTAAGAAATATCAGGTCTAGACCAATTACTCAGATACATAAGACTTCCTATCAAAGATTGGTACATAGTCTTATCAAATACAGGACTCTCAACATTAGTGTCCTTAAAATCCATAGCCATCGGAGTTTTAGCTGGTTTACACATTTCCATATTGTATCTCTTTAATAACTGAGATATTTTACTGGCTTGTGACACCTTAAAACCCCTATTTGTTTTCACAATATCTAACCCCAAATAGTGGCTAATTTCTCCAAGATTTCTAATTGTGAATTTATTTTGCAATCTTGAAATGATAGTTTGTGCTTCTAACTCAGTTTTTGTTATTATTGCAATATCATCTGTGAATAATAAAAGAAAAGATAATGCTCCGTTGTGTTCCCTTCTAAACAAACAAGGATCAGCATTACTGGCTACAAAACCTATTGCACTTAACTCATTAACTATACATTTATTCCACTCATAGCCTGATTGTTTCAATCCATAGAGGCTTTTCTTTAATTCCCAACAATCATGGTCTCTATCACTGGTCAATCCTGGTGGTATTCTTAAATAAATAGTATGTTGCAATGGAGCATGTAGATATGCAGTTTCAACATCTACATGATTAACCATATATTGGTTTTTAGCTGCCCATACTAAAGCTGCTCTTAAAGTAGTTGCCCTTAGACTGGGTGCAAACACCTCGTCATAATCCTCAGTAGTTTGGGCAAAACCTTGTGCAACCAAACGTGCCTTATGGGTTATAGTTCCATCTACACCCTTCTTTATTTTATATATCCATTTACAACCTATAGCTTGCTCACCAGGTGGCAGTTTTGCTTTCTCATAAACGTTAAGATCCTGCAAAGACTTCAACTCCCTGTTCATTGCAGCTTTCCATGATGCCTGTTCCTTTTCAGGATACATCCTGATCTCATCATAGTTAGAAGGCTCTACACTAACTTGACATACTATACTAGCTTCATAGCGATCAGGTGGATGTCTGATACGCATTGAACGCCAAGGAATTACAGGGCTTTGAATTTCTGACTCCTTTCCTTCCTCTGATTCATCTATTATCTCCCCTATCTCCTCTTCATCTTTTATATTTACAGGAGATGTATTATCATTACTAGTTACGTTATCAGAGGAGTCCTCAAACACTAGAGGATCAGTATTAACAGTTACTTGCTCTAACCTATCCCAACCAACGTGCTCAAGGAACTTTGCACTAGCACTGTTATATACATTAGTTGTGCCTCGTTCCCAGAAACGATAGGATCTGTGATTAGCTTCATAACCTACAAAGTATAATTGCCTAGCCCTATGTTGGCCTTTACTCCTGAGTTGTGCAGGAATGTGGACCCAAGCTGGGGTGCCAAACGTGTGCAGGTAATCAAGGTTTGGTTTTCTACCATGCCATATTGTATATGGTATTTTACCAGTAGAAGTATTAACAACTATATTCAGAACATGGTTTGCACATTTTGCTGCCTCCCCCCACAGTCTATCTGTTAAGCCAGAATCTTTTAACATGGTTCTCATCATGGCTTGTAACGTTTGCCCACGTCTCTCAACAAATGCATTATGTTGAGGCCTATAAGGGGCTGAACGTTTATGCTCAATGCCAGCTGATTGTAGCATATCAACAAAACGCTTATTTGTAAATTCAGTACCATTATCAGTAATTATGCACTGAACCTTTCTCTTTGTTTTTCTCTCCACGAACTTCAGCCAGTTTGCAAATTGTTGGAAAGTGTCTGCCTTTGATTTAAGCAGATAACAAAATCCATATCGAGAGTAGTGGTCAAGGATACTTAAAATATAACATGACCCTCCTAAACTTGGCTTCATAGGTCCAATTAACTCAGCAAACACAACTTCCAAAGGAACAGTTGTTTTGAAGCTGTTTATCCTGTTTGCAGGAGTTGCCTTGCTTTTTTCCTGATTACAGGCATTGCAATTCAAATACTTACTACATGGCTTCAGTGTAATTCCCTCTACTAACTCAACTGTTTTACGTAGTGAGTTAAAGTTCACATGCCCTAACCGCCTATGCAATAAATGTATGCACTCATCATGTGGCTTCTTGTTCTCACATATTGAGTTAGCTTTAACTGTACTAACCTGGTTACTTGTGAGAACGAATAAACCATTTTTCAAATTAGCAGTTACACAGGTTCCATTCCTCTCAATAGTGCATTGCTCCCCTCTGAATGTTACCACAAACCCAACCTTAACCAATTCCCTTACAGATAACAGGTTGAATCTTAGTTTAGGTATATATAACATAGGTAACTGTTCATCAATGCATGGACAATAGAAATTACCTTCACCAGAGGCCTTCATCCTCCAACCATTGGCCAGTGAAACATATTGGTTGCTGTTTTTCATATTAATAAACCTCTTTTTCTCTTTAGTAATGCATTGTGAAGCCCCACTATCAACAACCCACAATTCATTATTTCTGGATGTTGGTTCACCAGAAATAGCCAAACCAATGCCCTTCTTAGCCTTCCCACTGCTATTTACATTCTGTTTTCTACCCTTTCTACAGAATTTGGCTATATGCCCTCTAGCCCCACAAGAATAACATTTCTTGACGTTGTAAGCAGTGGTGAATTGCTGCTTCTCTCGTGGCTGTGTCTCTCTCAGCTGGTCTCTGTCACGCCTCCTTCTGGACTCTTCCAGCAGTCTCCCAGTAATGTTAGTCAATGTCAGTTCCTCTCTGGTCAGGACTTCCAAAGAAGAAACATATCCATCATAACTCTCATCCAAAGATGACAGAATAATGTAGACCTGATGCAACTCTGAAAAAATCAGCTCCTTTTCATGAAGCTCTTGAAAAGTTGCCTTCATGTAATTTAAATGGGTCAGCATATCTCCATTCTTCTGCAGACGAGCCCTAAACAGCTTACGTGTAAGGTGTATATGTGCACCCACACTGCCACGAACATAAAGCCTTCGCAAAACATCCCAACACCTAGCAGCAGACTCCTCACCACGAATATGGACAAGCTGCTGGTCATTCAGTGTTAGTCCAATAATGCAAAGAGCTTTCTCGTTGCTTCGTTTAAAGTCGTCTAACTTCTTTGCATCCTCTTCGTCATCTGGATCCCAAGCAGTAGTATCTGGTGGGTTATTTACAACAGCCCATAGTCCTTCCTTGCGCAAAAGCAAGCAGCATTTCGTGGACCAGGAAACATAGTTTGTCCCATCCAACCGGGTTATCCAGGAGATGCCTGACATCAGTTCTTGTGCCATTTTACACCAAAAAGCTAACACAAACTCAGCTAGGAATACTGTGTGTACTTACTCTCAGTACAGGCCTGGGCCCATAACCAGTGTTAAGGAATTTATTGTGCAGAGGTCTCCTTGTGCTACCAAAGAGTTGCACAGACAAGGAAGGGCACTGAGAGCAGTAAAAGTCACACACAGAAATACACTGAGTTCTAAAAGCAAAAAGTATTTTACTTTGAGGTGGTGTAAAAACAAAAATGCACAGTCAAAAATAAACAGTCCAGGTCATAAACAATAGCAACAGTCCAAGCTACAAAGTCTTCTTACCGGTCCAGAGGTCAATACACAGTTCAGGTTTACAACAGTAGTAAACCAACAGCAGAGCAAAAACAGTAACAGTAGAAAGCAGTGAATTCAGAGAGAGAGAGAAGCTACGTTCCTAGCTTCCTCTTATGGCCATGAGAACACTTACACACCCATTGGCCAATTAACAACTTAAAGACATAGCATTATGGTTAATATATTTTCAACCCAACATTGTAGGCTAACACCATATGCCTAACAGTAAGTAAGCCAAAAAGGAAACCTTTATCAACCAATGCTCCCTATCCAAAAAGCCACAACCTAGCTCTTAAAAATGAATGATGAAGACATTCACATTTTCAGTCATAGACAATTATGAATGAAGATGTCTTCTATTTATGTTTGACCTTAAAACTCCAAAACAGGGATCGGATCTCCCTGTGACAGATTGTCCAAAGTCCTCTAGTTGTTGTAGACCTGTTAGCCTCTCCTTGGTTATAAATGATATTCCTGACAAAAAGAAATGATAGCTAAATGGGATGTGTTGTGTAGGTTTCTTATGCCTAACAATTCAATCTCTTGTTCCCAAGTAGTAACAGCTGGTCATTTGCTATTTTTGCCACTTTTTCAATAAAATCTTTAATTTGAAGTGCTCTAAATCAGAGGTCACCAACCTTTTCATGCTGGCAGCCTGGAGGGAAAGGGAGCAGCTGTAAAATTTGTGTGTGCACACATGTGTACAGGGCCCTGCATGAACGGGCCCACGTGCACCCGCTCAGAGCTATTAGCCCTGTTTTGTGCATGCATGCATGCACTAGCCCTGCCTCTGTTAGCATGGCATGCATGCACAAATGGGCCATGCAACCCGCATGGCACTAGTGGCCTCATTCGCACGGGTGCTAGCCGCCACCTCTGTTAGCACCACATGCATGTGCAAACAGGCCGCACAACCTGCATCACGCTAGCAACCCCATTCATGCAGGCACTAGCCACTGCCTCTGCTAATGCTGCATGCATGCGCAAACGGGGCTGCACAACCCATACATGCTAGTGGCCCTGTTTGCACAGGTACTAGCCACTGCTGTTGCTAGCCCCACGCACATATGCAAATGGGTCTGCAGGCTCCAGCGTGAGTGGGGGTGAGTGCATGCACACATGTGCGTGCACTGGCCAGCCTGTCCCATGGCCCAGTGGCCAGTAGGCCACAGCTCGGCAGTGGGCTGCAGACCATAGGTTGGGGACCCCTGATCTAACTCCCTTCAAAATGTACTGAAAGTTTTAAAATTTGGAGACTTGAGGCCCTACTTTTGCTTGAATGACTTGTATGCATTTATTCAGGCTGTTCTGAGAAAAATGTTGATATTAACACCTGCAACTGGCTCCTATCAAAAACCCTTAATTTCATCTTTGCCACTAAAGGTAGGGTAGCAGTCATGCCCAGATAATCAATCTCCACCATTCTTATGTATAAAAAAAATCCATAAAATATCATCTTTTCGGTCTTAAGGTCTAGATAAAGTCCAAAAAGGATAGCCAGAAGTAACAGCATATCTTATTTTAACCTCAATCAAGTAAACCAACTTCATATTTCTTTTTATTTCTAATACTCTCAATCTTTAGTTTGTTCAAATATTATTGTAGTATTTGATTTCTCTTCATTTCTTGTTTGTCCCTTTTTAGAGAGTTGTTCAAAGTTTGAATAAACCTCTTGGTTACTCATTTACATTACATTTTTAAAGTTTAAAACTTCAGCCAGTTTCTTTTGTAGATCCAATGAAACATCCTTTTCTAAATGTAAAGATACTAAATCTTACTCATTATTTTGGCCTGTCACTTGTAAATCCACTTTTAATACTATCTCTACCTTATAAAATAAAATTTGACCTACATCTGACATTTCTTCAGTAACATCTTTTGGATATAATCTACCCAAAGAAATTGACATCATTACTGACATTATTGACATTGTAGCTACTATTTTCTGATTCCATTCTTCAAGGTCTCCTTCAGTATTTTTATTGGCATAATATTTTGCACCATTTGCAGGACTATATATATATATATATATATATATATATTAACAAACAAATGAACACTGGGATAGAATTAAAAACTAAAACAGTTTTTATTGCTGAAAAATCAAGCTTTCGTTGGCCAACTGCCAACGTCATCAGGATGGAGATGCTGGGGTGGGGAGATTCCGTTTATACTGTTGGTGTCTGCACTCTGCTCATGGAGCATGCTCAGATCTGTTTGTTGAGGTCTGCCGTATTTCTTTGAGTTGTCGCGCATCCGTTTTTGGGATGTATTTGTCTCTGGGTATCTGTTGTTAAAAGTGAATTGTTTATAGCTCCATGTGTTGTAGCCATAACCCTGGTCATTGTCCGTGTTCTCATGCCAGGGATCTTAAATGGTTGTTGCTCTTCTTCCTTGTGTTCGACATTGCAGAGTGGTTGTGTGCTGGTGCAACCTTGGATTTGATGCAATGAGATAATTTGTGAATTCTTGCGCTGTTTGTCTTCATGTCGCGCACGTCGTTGCTCTTCCCAATTTTTTAGTGCCTGGTATGCAGGGGGGAGGTCTATATGCCGGTTGATGGAGGAATGGTTTGAAAACCAGGCTTCCTTAAACAGGCGGCCGCCTTTAGTGTTGTCACTGGCAATAGCCTCAGTCCCTGCTAGATTAAAGGCATGGTTGTGTGTAGCCATGTGCGTCCACACCTGTGAACGTTGTTCTTGTCTTCTAATAGCAAGCTTGTGTTCATGCACCCTAGTCCTCAGTCGTTTTGCTGTCTCCCCAATGTAATTGCAATTGCAATTCTGGCATGATATCTTGTATACGACCGAGGCTTTTTCTTCATTGGGGAGTGGATCTTTAGGGCGCATGACGCAAGCTCGTAAGGTCCGATCAGGTCTGTGGGCAACACCGACTTTGTGAGGGGTTAGTATGCGCGCTGTGGCCTCGGATACACCGTGGATATAAGGCAGTGTTATCCGTGATGTTAAGGCGTTGTTACATTCATGGCGGGTAGGTTCACTTGGCCTGCTGTATTGTCTGATGAAGTTAGACGGGTACCCGTTGTTTTTGCAGACACGATAAAGGTGGCGTCTTTCTTCCCTTTTTGCCTTATTCGTGCTGCAATGCGTATCTATACGTCTAAAGAGGGTTCTGATACAGCTGGCCTTATGGGTTGTGGGGTGATTACTTTCGTAATGAAGTATCCTGTCCGTATGGGTGGATTTACGGTAGACCGATGTGTGTAACGAGCCATCAGGTTGACGCCTAACTAACACATCTAAGAAGGGCAAAGCCCCATTGGTCTCTTCTTCTGCGGTGAAGCGGATATCAGGATAGATGGAATTGAGCTTCCTCATCAGCCTGTCCTTGTCCTGCTTTTTGACAATCACAAAGGTGTCATCCACGTATCTCACCCAAAACTTGGGCCGACATGTGGACATCACGCGGGTCTCTAGCTGTTGCAGGACTGCTTCTGCAATGACACCCGAGATGGGGGACCCCATAGGGGTGCCCTTCACCTGTTCATAAATGGTGCCTTGAAATGTAAAAAACGTTTTCAGGCATAGGGACGTAAGCTGAAGCAGATCTTCGTTGTTAAGTGAATCTTGATGTTGCCCCACTCCCTGCTGTTGCAAGCAGTCCCCAATTACAGCAAGTGCTAAGTTTTGTGGAATTGAGGTGAATAGGGAGGTGACATCATAGGAAATCATGATCTCCCCCTCCTCTATGCTGACGGATCTAATTTTCTCTAAAAATTCACTAGAGGAGTTCACAGTGGTGTCATTGTTCATTACTAGATATCTTAATCTGCCATATAGCCATTTGGCCAGCCCTGAGGTTGGAGTTCCCCTAAAAGACACAATGGGTCTTAGGGGAGCTCCTTCCTTATGGATCTTGGGGAGTCCATAAAATCTGGCAGTGGGCGCATCTTTGGGGCGCATAGTTCTTAAAGCCTCCTCCCCAATTTTTGGAAATTTGGTTCTTGAGGGTTGTCATGGGGTCTTTTTTGACAGTCCGGTAAGCACTAGTGTCATTGATGTGTTAGTTAGGCGTCAACCTGATGGCTCGTTACACACATCGGTCTACCGTAAATCCACCCATACGGACAGGATACTTCATTACGAAAGTAATCACCCCACAACCCATAAGGCCAGCTGTATCAGAACCCTCTTTAGACGTATAGATACGCATTGCAGCACGAATAAGGCAAAAAGGGAAGAAAGACGCCACCTTTATCGTGTCTGCAAAAACAACGGGTACCCGTCTAACTTCATCAGACAATACAGCAGGCCAAGTGAACCTACCCGCCATGAATGTAACAACGCCTTAACATCACGGATAACACTGCCTTATATCCACGGTGTATCCGAGGCCACAGCGCGCATACTAACCCCTCACAAAGTCGGTGTTGCCCACAGACCTGATCGGACCTTACGAGCTTGCGTCATGCGCCCTAAAGATCCACTCCCCAATGAAGAAAAAGCCTCGGTCGTATACAAGATATCATGCCAGAATTGCAATTGCAATTACATTGGGGAGACAGCAAAACGACTGAGGACTAGGGTGCATGAACACAAGCTTGCTATTAGAAGACAAGAACAACGTTCACAGGTGTGGACGCACATGGCTACACACAACCATGCCTTTAATCTAGCAGGGACTGAGGCTATTGCCAGTGACAACACTAAAGGCGGCCGCCTGTTTAAGGAAGCCTGGTTTTCAAACCATTCCTCCATCAACCGGCATATAGACCTCCCCCCTGCATACCAGGCACTAAAAAATTGGGAAGAGCAACGACGTGCGCGACATGAAGACAAACAGCGCAAGAATTCACAAATTATCTCATTGCATCAAATCCAAGGTTGCACCAGCACACAACCACTCTGCAATGTCGAACACAAGGAAGAAGAGCAACAACCATTTAAGATCCCTGGCATGAGAACACGGACAATGACCAGGGTTATGGCTACAACACATGGAGCTATAAACAATTCACTTTTAACAACAGATACCCAGAGACAAATACATCCCAAAAACGGATGCGCGACAACTCAAAGAAATACGGCAGACCTCAACAAACAGATCTGAGCATGCTCCATGAGCAGAGTGCAGACACCAACAGTATAAACGGAATCTCCCCACCCCAGCATCTCCATCCTGATGACGTTGGCAGTTGGCCAACGAAAGCTTGATTTTTCAGCAATAAAAACTGTTTTAGTTTTTAATTCTATCCCAGTGTTCATTTGTTTGTTAATTTTAACATGCCTGGGATTCGTATTTTTAATCTTATCAAGGAATATATATATATATATATATACATCTTTATCTAAAATCTTTAGTGTGCTCTAGTGTCCAGGTTCTAATTTTGAGTTAAGTTTTGTAGAAAACAAAACAAAACAAAAACAAAACAGGATCCATTTCCCGTGAGAAGCTGCTTGTAATTTATAATTACTTTTAAAATCTTTTTTAATATTTTTATTTTTTTTTATTCAGAACATTAAAATACAAACTTTAAAAAAGGGGAAAAATACAAAAACAAAGCAAAATTAGGCAAGGCAAAAAAACCCCAAATTTGCATTAAAAGAAAAACCCCAAAACTGTTCCCGTAGTTGAATACTGATAAATACATTTCAAGAATAATAATTCCCCCCGCTCCTTGCAAAACAGGCTCACAGTTTATGAAATCCACAACAGCTTCTGCTCTACCATAAAATATCACAACCTTTGTCTCTGTCTGCCCAGGATCAAATATCCTTATTTGATTCTTAATTATAAGGTTTGTTTTAAAATAATTGTTATTTTATCAAACTTTTATTTAAGTTCCTATCGAAAATTGCAACTGTTGAGATTCCTCTTCCCAGGTAGGTCCATGATCAACCAAGTGTCATCTTGAGTCATTCCTGATTGCTCCCATTCAAATCTGGGGAATAGGCTTCGACTTAATCCCGCCAAGACTGAGTGGCTGTGCATACTGGCATCTCGGATTAACCAGTCTATTCCATCGTTAATTATGGGGGGGAGGTGTTACCCCCCATAGATAGGGCCAGCAACTTGGGCATCCTCCTGGACTCACGGCTCAGTTTGGAAGATCATATAGGAGCCGTGGCCAGGGGGGCTTTTGCCCAGGTTCGCCTTGTGCGCCAGTTGTGGCCCTATCTGGACTGAGACGCCCTATGTACAGTCACTCATGTGCTTGTGACCTCCCAGATAGACTACTGCAATGCTCTCTACATGGGGCTGCCCTTGAGGACCACTCGGAGGCTTCAGCTGGTGCAGAATGCGGCCGCGCGAGTTGTGATGGGGGTTTCCCGATACTCCCATGTAACGCCTCTTCTCCACGAGCTGCATTGGCTTCTAGTTGCCCTCCGGGTGAGATTCAAGGTGCTGGTGATGACGTATAGAGCCCTAAATGGCATGGGTCTGGACTATCTTCGGGAGCACCTGCTGCCAGCATCAACTTCCCATCGTCCTGTGCGCTCCCACAGGGAGGGCCTCCTCAGGGTGCCGCTGGTCAGGGAGTGCCGGCTGGCAGCCCCCAGGGGGAGAGCGTTTTCAGTGGGCGCGCCTGCCCTTTGGAATCAGCTGCCTGTGGAACTCCGGATGGCCCCTGACCTTCGCTCGTTTCGCCGGGACCTAAAATCTTGGCTATTTGAGCTTGTCAGCCTGGAGTGAGGGTTTTGGGTTAAGGTTTTAATTTTAATTATTTTGGGGCTATTTAATTTAATTTAATTTTAACCTGTATATATTGTACTGTTTTAATTTGCCCTGTAAACCGCCCTGAGTCCCTTGGGAAAAGGGCGGTATATAAATCGAAATAAATAAATAAATAATAAATAAATATGATGCCAAAGAACCAGCTTTGACAGAAAAATCAGCTATTAGTCGGCAGGAGAAAAAGATCACCCTGCTCAGCATACCATTTTCAGAGGACCCAACATGAATTTTAAAACCTTATTGTAAAAATTTTTAAATTCCATTTTTTTCTGAACTTTTAGTCCATTTATAACTTTCTAAGAAGAGAATTGTAGTTAGCTTTTTGCTGTTTACTTAAGATTCTTTACATTCTTAAGTTTATAGTTAAAAATTTGTTTCATTTGGAATTAAACGAATCCACTGACCCATGAACACTAATCTGATATTTTCACAGTTGTTGTTCCAAAGGTCTCTAACAGCTTACAAATAGTTAATGAACAGTGAGAAGTAGTTAATTTCCAAATGTGATTCATCTTCTTCCACGTCTGGGTCAACCGTTAAACTGCCAGAATGAAGCCATCTTCTTGGCTTTGTCATTGGCCAAAAATAAGTCATTATTGGTTCATATTTCTGGTAGTAACTGACTTACCAGCAGATGGGCCAGGCTCTGTGTCTCTCCACATTCACATAGTGTGTTGTTTCTACTACAAGCCTCCACATGAGCATATTGGTTTTACATTTAGCCACTCCAACCCTCAACCTTTTCAAATGTGATTAAAACTGAGGATTGCAAACTTAGTGTTCTACTGCAGTTATGAGCAGGATGGTTAATCCCACCATCCCTTGGTCCTCAAATTTGCAGAAAATTGCTGTCCTGAACTCTCCTTTCAGGAAGCAGCTGTCCAGAATATACAGTATATGGGTGATATTTCATCCTCTCCTTATCTGGAGAGGTTCCTAGCAACTGGTCTAATTACACTTGCCGTAGTCTTCAATTTGCTATATATCCCCTGGAAATCACTGAGTTTACACATTTTTAAACAATATGATTAATTTGGTTTTTATTTAGTGAGATATATGAATGAAAATTTGCAAGATATGGTTTATGAATTAGTGTGATATGTGAATTTGGATAATTGTGGCTTATTTACAGATCATAAAAAAACTATGGTTTAGCACAATTTGTAATCACTATTGGTTTTTTTTAAAAAATTGCAGGAAAGAGTTTTTCTTTTAAAATATTTGCAAGAGGTAAAAATCAAACACAGTCGGGCTAAATATGTGCATGCAAGGGTTTTTTTATTTCATTTTTAGATATGGCTGTTCACTTTAGTTGACTTCGTATCATTTTGTAGCGGTCATATGACTGAACATTTCTTTTATTGCATCTTACAGTTTATGATGAGGAAATTATGCTAAAATTACCCAGGGGAATGGTTGTGATTAAACTATTTGTTGTTGTTTCCTCAACTAAATTAACTCATTCCCCAAAAGAACCATACCTGGAATGTAGACATAATGTTCTGATATATTTCTCAAATGATTGGGATCTGGGGAAGGGAGAGCTGTATTCTCTCTCTCTCTCTCTCTCTCTCTCTCTCTCTCTCTCTCTCTCTCTCTCTCTCTCTCTCTCTCTCTCTCTCTCTCTCTCTCTCTCTCTCTCTCTCTCTCTCTCTCTCTCTCTCTCTCTCTCTCCAGTATGTTGGATAAAAGTTTATGCTGCCTTGCAAATCTAAGTTTGTGATTTGGTCACTTAAATGGTTCATCTGCTTTAGTTGCTGATAAACTGGCAGAGACGTTAAAATTCCTCTCTTTGGAGTGCTGAGTTTGTATGAAAAATCAAATCTTATCAAATGAAGT
This sequence comes from Vipera berus, assembly GCF_964194415.1. Taxonomy (NCBI): domain Eukaryota; kingdom Metazoa; phylum Chordata; class Lepidosauria; order Squamata; family Viperidae; genus Vipera; species Vipera berus. Next base: position 193,155,881 of record NC_138202.1, on the reverse strand, counting down.
CCACTTCACATACAAAAACCCCATCCCACTCACAAAATTCTTCCAAACTTCTAGTTCTTTGGAACTTTGGAGAAACAAATGAGACTTAATCCTTAAAATATAAGATTTCCCTTTCAATTAAATCCTTCCATATCATTTTCTAAACAGACAGACTGTTGTGTAATAAAAGTCTATTTAGGAACAGCGCTACCTTAGCATAATTAATAAAATAAAGAAAATATGTTGGTGTCTGAAAGGAATTTAGTGCATGTGGGTTCAGCAAAGTATTTGACAAAGTGTCCCCATGACATTCTCAATAGCAGACTAATTAAATATAAGCTAACTAGTATCATGATTTTTTTTAAAAAAAGGCTGGTTCAATAGTTTTACTCACAAAGTGCTAGTCAATGATTCCTCATTAAAATGCAGTCAGGTATTATGTGATTTGCCACAAAGATCTACCCTGGGCCTTGCAGACTTCAGAGTTTTCCATACAGATTTCGATGAAGATATAGACGAAATGTTTATCAAATATGCAATGACACAGACTAGGGTGGAGTACCCTAGAAGAAATAAATAACATTCAAAACAATCTTGATACTTTGGAGAAATTGGCTGAAAATAACATAATGAAATTTAACAGAGACAAATGTAAAATTCTCTACTTAGAAAACCGAAATCAAATGCATATGTATAGGACTGGGGATACTTGGCTTGGAAACAGTATTTATGGAAAAAAATCTTGGCATAACAGTTGGTAACTAATTTAATATGAGTCAGCAGTATGCTGTGGTGGCAAAAACTGGTAAATGCAATTTTAGGCTGCGTGCATCACAGAAGTATGGTTTCCAAATCACAGGCAGTAATTGTTCCACTCCATTCTGCATTTGTTAGATCCCAGTTAGCGTCACTATGCTTTAAAAAGACTTCAAACAAGAACAGTTTCAGAGAAGTGCAACAAGGATGACTAGGGAACAAGAAATGTAATTTTAAGAAGAGAAATATACACAGGAGAAAATACACAGAAGGAAAATGGTCAAGACTGTTCTCAATAATCCCAGCAGGCAGGACACAAAATAATGGAATTCAATTATTGGAAAGCAGATTCTGATTTGATGATCAAGAAAGCTTTGTAACAGTAGAACAGTTGAGGATGGAAGAAGTCTCTGGGTGTGTTCAAAGAGAGGCATCTCTCTGGGATTTCTGCACTGAGGATAGGGTGAGTTGAATGGCCTGAAGGGATCTTTTTAACTCTCAGATTCTTAGATGAAATGTAAAAGTAATGTCCCATTCATCATGCTTTATTTCATAACACTCATTACACAAAATGGCAGAGTTTAACCAATTGGCAAAGTCACAACAAACAGGATAGGGATGGACAGAGAAAGGCTTTTAAACACCAAGTTTAAATATTTTGCGGCCTGAGTTGAATGAAAAATATCTTCTCTTTCTCATTGGATGCAGTTGTTGCAAAGATAAAAATCAGAACCCATTTATCTCTTAGAAGAGAGACAAGATATAAGCTTGTAAGCCGCGCTGAGTCTTTGGAGAAGGGCGGGATATAAATGGAATTAAAAATAAAAATAAATAAAATAAATAAAATAATAGACAAAGATGAATAGAAAATCTGGTAAAACTTCAATTGCCTGTTTTTGCATGACATGCTGGGATTGTAGGATTTGATTCCCAGGTTAACCAAACCCTGGATTAGTTAATTAATCCAATTTTAAGGGCTGTTTGTTTATTTAGTCAATTTATGCAGCCAATCTCTTAAAGATGGATGGCAGGGAAGCATACAACTAAAATAACAACACACATAAGAGCTGTGATAGTACAATGATTAGATGCAGTATTGTAGGCTAACTCTGATGACTGCCAGCAATTCACTCCTGAAGGGTTCAAGGTTGACTCAGGCTTCCATTCTTCCAAGGTGGATAAAATAAGGACCCAGATTGTTGGGGGGGCGTAATATGCTGATGCTGTAAATCTCTTAGAGAGGGCTGCAGAGCACTATGAAGCGGTTTGTAAGTCTAAGTATTATTGCTATTACTACACACAAATCCAAACACAATAATAAAATACAATAAAGCGTAAAATACATCTTGCCAAAGGGAATTTAACAATCAGAAGTTTCCAACCAGAAACATTCACAAATGATCCTGATTTTTATGGAAAAAGTTCTCTTTTAAAATGGATTTTTTTTTATTACCATAGTCCAAATTCCAGTCTTAGGTAGGATAACTCAAGATACATTTGAATAAAACTGATGATCTGGCCCCATTTCAACTTGGTTTTGGGGATATGTCCCTGCTAGTTTTCCCTGACATTTTAGCAGCTTTTGATATCAGTTCATTTTTGGGTTGTCAGCTAACCTAATGACTTGGAGAGCACTGTTTTCCAAAGGTTTTGATTCTTCTGATTGGGATAAGTATGGAAGGTAATGCTTCCTATCACTGAAGCCACTGACTCCTAGAGTCCCACACAGTTCTATCTTCTCCCTTATATCTTGTAACATCTACATGAAATCACTGGAGGAGGGTGCCATTGCTATTCCGAAAACCTCTAGTTCTATTGCTCCCTACTGCCTAACAATGGTATCCTTTCACGTTGCCTAAATCCAGTAAAGAATAGATGATGGAGAAAAATCTGAAATTAGATCCAGTCAAAGTGAAGATACTGGTGGTAAGTAGAAAACTAAACTCAGGGGTTGAGATAAACCCTTTTTTAGATAGTTATCAAACATTAAATGACCTTGTGCATTTTTGCATGTATGCAGAATGTAAGATGGCAGGGACGCAGTGGCTCAGTGGATTAGGATGCTGAGCTTGTCAATCAGAAGGTCGGCAGTTTGGCGGGTCGAATCCCGAGTGCTGCGTAACAGAGTGAGTGCCTGTTACTCGTCCCAGCTTCTGCCAACCTAGCAGTTCGAAAGCACGTAAAAATGCAAGTAGAAAAATAGGTGTTCTGTACCAGCCTGCTACCGGCCCTGCAGAAAAAGCAGGGACAACCCCTTTACAAATGGCAAGAGGCTGGAATAAAGCCTGCCAAATTTATTAACATAAAACAGACACCAACCATGAAACAGGAGCTATGAAACAGGAACTATTCAAGTGGTTGCCTTCAGCAAACCAGCCCTCCCACACATTCCCCTTTTATACAGTTCAGGGCGTGGCTTCTCTCTGCCTCCTTCCGAGGTGCCCCATTGCCTTCCTCTGTTTACTCCTGATTGACTGCCTCCTGCATCGGGCGTCCTTGAACAGGGCCAGCTGTGGGTCATCTTCATCCACGCTGTCAGGCTCACACAGCTGGGTCTCCGTCGTGACCAGGTGGGAGGGGCCTGGCTGAGGGCTCTGCGGAGCCTCAAGGCCATCATCAGCAAGCTCTTCAACACCCCCCTCCTCCTCCTCTGAGTCGTCCGACCCAACTGCCGACCCCACAGGCTGACCCTGAATCACAACAATAGGGACCACTACGGTGGGAAGGTAACAACATTCCGTGCACCTTTGGCATCTAGTCATGCCGGCCACATGACCACAGAGACGTCCTCAGACAAGCGCTGGCTCTTCGGCTTTGAAATGGAGTTGAGCACCGGCCCCTAGAGTCGGAAACGACTAGCACGCATATGCGGGGGAAACTTTACCTTTTTAGAATGTAAGAAAGCTTCTTTTGTGCATATAAACATATACCTCGAATCATCAGGTTTTCTTACAAAACAGTCCTGACCTCACTAACTGAAATACATTTTAAACTGACCCATGTTTAAGCCTTGGCATGTGTTATTCCTTTCGCAATGAATTTAAATATTATATGATTCTTAGCTACTGGTCATGTCTGCCAAAAAGCTTTCAGAGAATTTCCTCACCAGGCTACAAATTTTATGAGTCATATGAAAAACTGGGAAATGATTCAGCTAGCAGCTTTGGGTTAATTTGTAGGTCTTAATAATGACTTTTTTGTCTCGTGCATAATTATAATATTGGACTGTGCTGCTACAAGAATGCTTCCCAATATAAATTAACAAATACTTGCCAACAAGTCAGCCAATAATGAGGCAGTAGAAAAATTACCCATGCCTTTCTTTACTGCATACAAAGAGGCAGGCACATGCTGGATGTAATAACAGTACAAAAACCAAAGGCCCCCAGCCTGTGTACTGTGCTATATGCCCAAATAAGCCTATGTGAAGAAGTTCTGATTGAATTTAAATTAGAAATTCATGTTTTGAAGCAGATATTAATTGAACTGAGCTTGGGGTCTGATGGCCTCCACATGATGCAACCCCTGGCTTAACAATTGTTTTGTTCATGACAATTGAACAGACATATTTTTAAGCAGCCTCTGCTAAATTTTACTATTGGACTGGCTTATTGGGGGGTGGGGAGTGGATTAAGGGATAAATTTAAGGCATCCCTTTGCTGATTAAGCCACCTTCTCTGGAGCAGTCCAGAAGCTGCAACCTCAGCCATTAATTACCCATTAATCAGGGGAAGAGGCTGCCTTGAGAAGTTGTGGGTGCTCCACCACGGGAGGTTTTCAAGAAACAACTGGACAGTCCTTTGTATGGAATGGTCTAGGGCAGGGGTGTCAAACTGCCAGACTGCAGGCCAGATGCGTTATTCTGAAGCTGCGCCCAACCCATTGCCAGCAATGGGGGGGAAAAGTCACGATATGTCGCAACATATCATGTGACATTGCGAGTTTGACACCCCTGGTCTAGGGTCTCCTGCTTGAGCAGGGGTTGGACTACAAGATCTCCAAGGTCCCTTCCAGCTCTATTCTGATTGATCCATCCACACTCTTTTATTTTTCCTGGAGTTGTCACTTTCTCAAACTTCCATTCTTTCTGAATCTGAACCTTACCTCTTAATATGTTCAACATTGTCATAGTTACAAGGGGTAGATGAGTTTATATGTTTATTTGTGTGAAGTATTACTCAAGAAGCTGCATGGAATAACATATACATTTTAATTGCAAAACTCAAACTACATATCTTTCTATTACTCTCCAATCTGATGCATTCAAACTTCATCTGCATTACTATTTTAATGTTCTAAAAAGTTATCTCCTGTTGTGTTTTGAAAGTAGCTGGGGTAACCTTTGGTGTACAGAAGCTCTGTTTGCCTGACTATTCCCTCTCATTTACTCTCACCTTCATTCACACACATGTTCACATGTATATAATCATATCTTCAAGATAAATGTAATTAGTAATCTAATTATCCAGATTCTAGACAGATCTGTCTGGCAGGAATACCACCATGTCTATCCCACCAGGTGACTGGAAAATGAAAATGTCTGCTATATATTCAACTTAATAATTTTCAAAGGTCACCACAAATTTTCTCCACCACATATTATAAATTAAATAGTTCAAAATTAATTTGCAGATTGATACCAAGTGTAATTATTATGAGCTCTATGCTGCCCTCCTACTAGTAGACATAAAATATGATAACTTGAACAGAATTATGCCCATCCTTGCTGTTGCTGAAGTGGAGGTATCTTGAATTTAAGAACTGGCCAGTTAATCAACTTGAGGAAAATGCACAATTATCTCAGAATGAAAACTGACAGAAAATATGATTCTTCAGATAGACAAAAACATGGCCACTAAATTGTATATTGTCTAAATAAATTCTGAAAATAATTGATTATTAGACTTTGACCGGCTTGGTGTAGTCATACCAAACTTATAACAAGACTTGCTGTTTAGGTTGATTGCTTTCCTCAATGACTGATGTTGACTGATGTGTTTGAACCTCTGTGACAGTAGCTTTCTATCTATCTTCAGTGATGTGGTTCGAAATACAGTAAACACCATGATCATTAAAATTCTGTTCTTTCCCCTTCCCATGAATTGTTTATTACCTCAGTAAAAACCATGTTTCTAAAAGTTACTGGTATGGCTTAGATTTGTCAGGGGAAATGTGAGTGTGTTATCATTGCCAGCTGTTTAAAATCTCCAGCAACTTAACATTTTATCATCAGAAAGCCTGTGCAATGTTTTACAGAACAAAAAGAAAGGTCAGCTGAGAAGGTCTATAAAATGAAAATCTAAAGTACATCAAGTATTAGAGACAGTGGCTGAAATGGTTCTTTCCATAAGGCTGCCAAGTATGGTCTGTAAAGGACAGCCATGGACAGCACCAAAAACATCAGGTCCCTAAGAATACTGGATACTATCACTGTTGCAATGCAAGATCTAGGTGATATAAATCCAAAAGAATATATATTTAAATACTTGCTACTCTTGAATGCCCACTGTTTTCAAGGAAACTAAGGTTGGATTGAGTATATGGGCTGTTTCTGCCATCAAAACATAGCAAATAATTTGTCTCAAATTGCAGATGGTTTATAGGTTTGTGGAAGCAGTAATATGAGTAGCTATCTGAATGTCCTCAACTAATGTAACATAGTACAAGATATTCTAAGCAGCCTATCCTGAACATGTTAGCCAAATGCTTTCAGGTGAAGATTCATCCTCATTGTTGATATTAATTTTATCACCTTATGTAGGTGGAGAAGGAGGAGCCATCCTGTGCTGCTTTGACAATATTTGCAAATATTTCCATTATACAAAATAGCTCATGAAGTATCTGCAGATAACTTTGTCTGTTGATAAGCATAGTCCCCTTGGATACAGAAGAAGCCTGAAGGCGAAAGCAACCTCTATTCTAATTATTCCATGAGCAGTTGTTCACAGATCATCCTCTGACATTAGGAAGTAAAGGTAAAAACTTGGATGTCTGCTGTTCTGGCACGTTTTTATTTTATTTATTTATTTATTTATTTATTTATTTATTTATTTATTTATTTATTTATTTATTTATTTATTTATTTATTTAGCCTTGGTGGAGCAGTGGGCTAATGCCTCCTTAAGTAACACCAGCTGCCTGCAATTAGTGCAGGTTCGCATCCCACCAGGCTCAAGGTTGACTCAGCCTTCCATCCTTCCGAGGTAGGTAAAATGAGGACCCAGATTGTTGGGGGCAATAAGCTGACTTTGTAATAATGCCGCTTGGGGTGTGTGTGAAAGCCCTAATAAGCAGGCATATACATAGAATGAAGGCTACTGCTAAGCTTGTAAGCCGCCCTGAGTCTTCGGAGAAGGGCGGGATATAAATGGAATTAAAATAAAATAAATAAATAAATAAAATAATTGTCAGTAATAATTATTTTAGTGTTAATAATATTGCAAAGGAAGTGTGCCTCAGCACCATGGTTATTGAAATCTCCTTTCAAAGAATTCATTTCCACAGAAAAAAATCCACTCTCTTCTAAACAGTTTTATTTAATTTGGATCAGAGATTACACTGAGCATATGATACTTTCAATTACTATTGCATCATGGGATCTGTAATCCTAACCTACAGGTCTTCCCTAGTCATTCTTCAGATGTGGCTGGACTCTACATTTGCTGGCTAGAAATTCTGGGAAATGGAGTATGACAAAACTGGAGGACACTAGATGGAAAAAGACTGCAGGACAAAAAAGCTTGGTTGTTTCCTGTATGTGTTCTTCTCCAGGTTTCTTAGCATCATTTTAAGTACCATTCCAGCTTCAGTTCTTTATCTCAGAAAGGAAACGAAAAGGAATGGAATTAGGGAAATGGTGAAATGTGTAAAGCAGTTTTCCTAGTATCAAACAGAACTTTCTGGGATTGGACAAGATTCTAATATGTGCCTTGGAATCAAGAAGAGAAACCTGCTGTTTTAGCACTTTAAATTAATCCCTGGGGGAAAAGGAGACATTTGGAGCAGCAATGACTTGAACTTGGCTTCAGTCTGCACAAACACCAGGATACTTGTTGCAGTCACTGGACATTACTGACTGCTATCTTCTGATTTCTTTTCCCTTCTTTCTTTTTGGATTGGTCCACAACACAAACACTGGGGCTTAGAGCAAGAAGACAAAACAGGCATTTAGCAAGATCAGCAGCACCAATTGTGAATTCATCTGAATTCACAACTGGTGCTTCTGATCTTGCTGCTTAGCATTCACCACTCTGGGATTCTAATGATGCTCCCAAACCTTGTAATTTATTGCTCAGAAGGACCTACATTTGACATAGATTTGGAGCAATTGGAGAAAGCTGCATGTGTTACTTCACTATTTTTTTTATTAAAGAGTTTTACAAAAAAAGTTTTACAAAACATCCCCAAAACCCACCCACCCCAAAAAAACCCCTCCCCCCACTTCCCAGAGCTGAATACAGGGTCATAAATATAATAATCATATTCTAACTAAAATTATCCACTATAAAATTAACCAAATTCATAATGTGCTTTAACTCCCCTTTAACATTGATACATTCAAATTATTAAAAACATAATAATAATAATAACTTAAACAAAAATATAATCAATACTAATACTAAAGTTAATAAAAATCTAAAATCTACTCATAAGCTAAATGGAACTTTTTAGTCCCATATTTATTCTGAATATAATCTATCCATCTCCTCCAAACTGAAATATATCTTTCTTGCAAATGATCCTTCAAATAAGCAGAAATCTTAGACATTTCTGCAAGATTCGATACCTTAAGTACCCATTCTTCTATAGAAGGCAAACTATCCTTCTTCCAATATTGTCCCACCAGTAACCGTGCTGCTGTTATCAAGTTCAACATCAAATTAATTTCTTTAGTATCACTATTTTTATACATTTTTAAAAACATAAGAAATTTCCTTCCTTCCTTCCTTCCTTCCTTCCTTCCTTCCTTCCTTCCTTCCTTCCTTCCTTCCTTCCTTCCTTCCTTCCTTTTTGCTTTTAGCCAAAGTGCAATATAAGTATGGCAATAAATATACAAAATAAAAAGTGCTATAATCATGTTCATCCAAAGTAAAACTAATAAAGCTTGATCCCAAAAGAGAAAGGTCTTACCCAATTGTGGGTAAGATGGGGAAAGAGTTATTTCTTGGATTATTACATAACAGGTAGGAGAAAAAAATAACACAAAATATTCTCAGTTATCCCACTGCAAATTTACATTCATAGCAAGCCTCCAAATGGTAGGAGTATCTTCCAATTAGGAAAGCTGTGGTTATGAACTGTAATCTCAGTTCAGTTAAAGTTATCTTAAAGAGAAAATTTAAAATTTGGTATCAGATCCAGACTGGAAAGCACCTCAATTGATATTGATCTTTCAATGTCAATGAAGTGCAGTGGCTTCTCTCTACCTACTTTTATTGTTATCTGGTGGTTGTCTGGATTATACAGATATCTAAAAGTGATAGAATCAACTTCAAAAAAGCTAAATTGGTACAAGACATCTGGAAAACAGACTGGTTGATCATTTGCAAATCAATTTCAATACTATATTCAATAGTAAATGTGACTTTTTACATTGACTATGATCATTATTTAGAAAAGTGATGGCGAACCTTTTAGAGACGGAGTGCCCAAACTGCAACCCAAAACCTACTTATTTATTGCAAAGTGCCAGGGCCACATCAGCATTGTGGTGCCTTCAGGGGAGGGACAGGGAGGTGCCTCTGAATGCCGCCTCTGGCATACAAAAGTTGGGGGGTTGCAAAAATGGGCCACCGTGCTGCAAGGCACAAAAATGGCTGCCACGGGGTGCAGATACAAGGCGCTGCACCACGCAAGAACGAGGCAGGGCTAGTGAGTATCACGCAGGCACTAGCCCCACCCCATTTGCAGTGTGTGCATGCTTGTGGCCCCATGCGTGCATGCATACACGTAAAATGCTTCCCCCTCCCAGTCCACCAATCGACAATGGTTGGTGACCTCTGCTCTACCACTTCTACTCGAGCTTGCTAGTGGTCCACTTTACCTCCTTTGTGCTGGGCAGAGCTCCTGCGGCGGTGGTGGCCTGATGGACCTGCTGCTGCTGGTGGTGGCACGTGTGCTAACAGAGAGGGCTCTGAGTGCCGCGTCTGGCACACGTGCCATAGGTTCGCCACCACTGATTTAGAATATCAAATTGCTGTTGACTAAAAGATTTATGTCAACTGTTTCTAAAAACGTAAAATGGTTAAATAGTGTCCTGTTGTCATAATGATTACTGACTCATTGTTACACATGTCAAGATGTAATAGTATGTGGGAGTGGCCCTGGGAGACAGATGAAGAGCACAGAATAGAAATGGTCTGTGGTAGCTGAATCTGCAAGAGGAATGAGTCGACCACATGCCTAAGTGGGAGTAGAACTCACAGTCTCCCAGTGTTCTAGCCTACTGCCTTAACCATTAAACCAAACTGGCTCTTATTATTATAACTGGCTTTTTTAAAAAAACCTTTAATCTTCTTTAACCTACAATCTTTAACAACCTACTGAGAGTAAGCATTATGCTAATGTAAATTTCAGTGTGCAGCTGCAGCAGTTTTCAGTTGGAAATACCATCTATAGTACATGGCTAGTATCAATACCCCTTCAGCCAATTTAACTGGAATGCAGCATTGGACATGTAGTTATACAATACTGGTGACTATCTGTAGCTCAGGTGTAGGATGAGGTTGAAGGTTTGTTCTCTGAGCTTGTGGGTGGTTTCCAAACATTTTGTTTCCACACCAGGTAACATCTTCAGCAGAGTTTAGGGGATGTCGGTGTCAGTGTTCTTCTGCTTATAAGGGCTTTGTGTGGTCAGTGCGTCTTGTGATGGGTCAGGTGTGGGTGTGACAAGTGAGGGTCTTGTGATGGGTCAGGTATGGTTGTGTTAAGTGAGGGTCTTGTAATGGGTTTGGTGATGGGTCAGGTGTGAGTCATCAGTGAGAGTCTTTTTTATTATCATTATTAAAAGGCCTTTTAAAAAGAAAACAAAAAAATGTGGATGGGGCAGGGAGTCTGTCACAGCTGCCATGTTGGGACCTCAACAGATATATCTATGTATGCATACATTTATATATCTGTTGAGCTCCCAACATGGTATGCATGTGTGTGTATGTATCGAGTAAACATGTTGGAAGCTTAGATACAATTTTGGACACAACCTGGAATAAAATTTGTGCTTGAATCTCTTATTACAATTATACAATTGAATAAGGGGGGGCAGCTCAATAACACACCCAGGGTCTGGGTTTTTGTTGCATGACAGTTCTAATCAGAAGCTTTCAAGGAACTTTCCTAGGAAGGACCTGTGCTTGGGAGATCTGAAATGACACCAATAAGAGTTGATCATCTTAGGCCTAGACAATCTTTTCCAGATTTGCTACCTTCAAATACTATTTACCATAGGAGTAGGCAGTCTGGTGACTGCTAAATATATTAGACTTCAATTCACATCAAACCATATTTGATATCCCTTATGACAAAGGATACCATTCTTGCATAACCACATCAACCTATAAAAGATTTCTGCTCTGAAAAACCAAAATGTTGCAGGAAATAATGGTATACACACACACACACACACACACACACACACACACACACACACACACGGACAACTATAAACTGATCAGACATGTTAGAATTCTTATTCATTCTGTAAGAAGAAAGAGAATAAAGCTATCAATATCCAACAACTCTCATTAAAAGGGAAGTTGTGAGCTGGCTTTCGTAATGTCATTAGTGGTCTTATCCCTGAAGAATATCTAATAAGCTTCAACAGAACACACTTGGAAATCCTTATATTAGAGCAGGGGTGTTACACTTGCAATGTTACATTACATGTCACGATGTATCATGACTTTTTCCCCATTTCTGGAGCTAGGGTGGGTGTGGTTTTGGCATGACGCATCTGGCCCATGTGCCGGCAGTTTGACATCCCTGTATTAGAGGCACATGAGATTACTTTTATATTAAATAGCTCCTTAAATCTGTTTGTGATATACTTAGAGTGCAGATGTTTTAAAACAGATTTCTTGTGACCACATGGCCAACAGCATTATTAAGTGATCAAAGTTGCATGTAGACCTTCAACTTAAGTACTATCAAAAGTTCTGTGCTTCCCGTTAATTATCATGAACATTACTGCCTTAGAACAAATATCATATTGTTTCATGAGAAGAATAATCATGGTTACTCTGAGACTATTCTTGTCAGACATAGAGCATTTTAAAGAATAATTAACTAGGTTTGGATATAACTTACATTTGAAATATTTGTCTGAAGCTAACCATTATTTAGTCTCTAGGGGTTGAAAAGAGCCACACATAATGAATTATGGAATTTATCATTATTACATTATCCCTTACTAGTAGGATTATGCTAATGGGCTTGAATGTTGAAAAGAGTAGCCAATCTGGATTGAGGGGAAAATATTTGTGACCACACCCCACATATGTTAATCATGAGATTAAACAGATGGTCCATTCATTCATCAGTGAAAGTCCACTGGGGGCTATAAGAGAGAAAGGAGATTTCCTATGCAACATCACAAGTTAGACATCACAAGGTATAGAGTTACAGGCTTTGCTTTATCCCCACCTGAAACTCTTAAAGGGTGACATCAGGGAATTCCATTTGATCTTTGGATTCTAATCTTGTTTTATGCCATTCTGATCAGTCAAAAATTGCAAGCAGCACATGAGAGAATACATAAGTGCATATTGAACAGCAGATGGAGAATCCCTGTTCAGTGATAATTTCCATTTGGAACTCACAAATCTGTCATATATAAATTAATTTATAAATATGAGAATCCCAGGCAAAAAAAACCCTTTAACCTCCAAGCATTGTCTATATCCTGTCCTGTCCTGTCCCATCCCATTGTAAGATTTCCCCCAGAATTTTAAAAGAATGCTGATTATTCTGAAGATGGTCCACCTCTCATTGACTAATTAGAATTGCAAATATGCACTCTGCAGCTGCTTTCCAAATGAGCATGTCTGACTGTAGTGTAGGTGAAACTGATAAACTGGATTGAGATAGATTATATTTGATCCTAGCTTGATTCTAATGATTGTTTTATAGATTCATATACTTAGAAAGATTCTTAGATGTTATCTAGTTCAAACATAACCTGATGCTTTTACCATTTCTCATGGAGATTGGTTTCTAGGTTCTTCATCATCTAGCACCCCTCCCAAATTTGCTTCAAGTTGTTACTATGGTTTTTGAATGGTGGTACACAATATTGCAAATGGAGTCTGATCAGAACAGAACAGAGTGGAACAATTAGTTCAGATCAGATCAATGCTAGGCATTGTCTCTCATAGGAAAAAGATGACGAATAGAAATTTCGAGAGGCAGTAGAGTCTTACCATGTTGCATTGGTCATTGATAATGACCAATTAGAATTGCAGCCATGCATGCAAGATGGGCAGCCATTTCATCTTTTGCATTCCATTGATTGTATTATCTGCTTTGAGTAAAACACTTTCTCCATTGAAGAGAAAGTTTTCTATGTGATTGCAGCCGTCCTGAAATAAACATGATGAACATAGCTATCCATGGCAATTCAGTGCTCTGGCCCATAGCCATGTTAATATGCTGTTTGGAGAGTTTAACAACTTATTATTAATTAATTTATTAATTCTTTTTATTCTGCTGGAAAATTATTAAAAGAGGCAGTTTGCCCATAGGTTTATTAAGGTTTAAGGTTTATTAAATTTTTATACCGCCCTTCTCCCGAAGGACTCAGGGCGGTGAACAGGGCATATCATAAAACTACAAAAATACAAAAGTTAAAAAAAAGAATTAAATTATTGCCCACAGTAAAAACAATAGAAAATATATATAAATATTAAAACCCTAAGTAACTCCCCATCAGGCCAGGCCAGCTTGTTCAAATAAATGGGTCTTTAACCCGCGCCGGAAGGAGCAGAGATCCGGTGCCATCCGGAGCTCAACCGGCAGCTGATTCCACAAAGCCGGAGCGCCCACAGAGAAGGCCCTCCCCCTGGGGGCCACCAGCCGACATTCTCTGACTGGAGGCACCCTGAGGAGGCCCTCTCTGTGGGAACGCACAGGGCGGAGGGGAGTCGACGCCGGCAGCAGGTGGTCCCCGAGGTATTCCGGAAGAGTTCATAGCAACGGTTGATGGTTGGAGATTATGAAAAGAAGGGCTGCCATAATATTGTTTTTGTGGCTTACAGAATTTAATGTCTGATTGCCTGTTATGGACGGTTGAGTGGCTCCATAGTCTGATGCAATGGTAAGCTCCAGCAATGCTGAGAATTGTGATGCAGTTGAGAGTCAGATTTTGAGGGCTTCTGTGTTCAGTCAGGTTTTCATCAGCACTGGATGATTTGTTAATGACTGGCCAAGAATTTGTAGGAAAACATTTTCGCCAGTTCAGTACTGGCTGATGAAGAGATTACAGAAAGCAAATGCTAGCAGCCCCTATCTGAGATCAAGGAACCTCCTGCCTCTAAAATGGTGTAGATGGGATCAGCCTTCCTACACTAGCACTTCATCGTCTTAAGACACCCAGAATTCCAACTATCATTGCTGGTCGAACTGAAAGCCCAATACGTCTCAATGTCAGTCATTTTCAGAAAGCTAAAGTAGATAATATTGTAGACCATGTTGCAGTCTGTTTCTCCGTTTAAATCAAAGATTCATTTTGTACTACAAAATGTTGTCAATATTCTAATTTCTTTATGTGCTTCATTCAGGTAAGGGAGCCTATAAAATACCTTGTTTTCTGAATAGATTGATAAATAGCACTAACATGTGCGGGGAAGAGGGGGAACCGATGTTATGGTGGCAGTATCATAGCTGAGCTTTTGTATCTCCTCATACCGCTTTTGAAAGCAATTTCCAGCAAGTTCTTATGTTCAGCTTGCCGTCATGGAACAAGGAGACGCAAAGAAGAAATCAGCCCTTAGAAATGCTCCTTTTAAAATATTTCCTTTCAGGAACTGGGAAAGATATCCTGTTCTATTGGCAGAATTATCTTTGTTACTGTCCTTAACTGAAAAGAATGTGCTCCTCCTATTCAATGGAAGCTTCTTCTTCTTCTTCTTCTTTTTTTACAACAGCAGTAATGATGTAAGATAAATGCAAGGGATTAACCTCCATCTGGGAAGATGGCTAATGCCTCACACTGCAGCTGAGAATCATTAACTCCAACTCATCATTAATCTCCAGAAAATACTCGGTGCCTATGCAGTTATTATTGGCACATTCTGAAAGGAAGGAAAGAAAGACTGAAATAAATACCCAAAGAAATTTCATTTTTTTAAAAAAAAAGAATATCCTCACTCTTTCTTGAAGGGAAAGGCAAAGGGTGGAATGGGAAAAAGAAACCTTCCTGGCTTCAGATAGTGAAGCTTAGGGTTCCCAGGTAGGCCAAAATCCAAAGAGAGCTTGGATTTGCATTTCCTGTGTCATGAGAGAACAGCTCATGGGGAAGAAGTCCTACCTATGCCTCATTTTGGAGGAATTAAACTGGCAGGCACTCAACTGACATTTTCCTCAGTTAATCATGCTATATAAAGCTACAGAGGACTTTTCCACCCATAAAAGATTAACAGAGTTGGAAGGGACCTTGGAGGTGTTCTAGTCCGACGTCCTTCTCAAGCAGGAGGTCCTATTACATGCTAGATAAATAGCCGTCCAATCTCTTCTTTAAAATCTCCTATGAGAATACCCACAACTTCTGGAGGCAAGCCATTCCATTGGTTAATTGTTAATCTAGGTTGGTTCTCTCCTTGATTAGTTTCCACCCATTGCTTCTTGTCAGATTTATTCTGTGCTTCACCTAGATAATTGCTAGGAGCTTGCAGTCAGTTTCTCAATAGCAGTAGCGCTTATTTATATAGCGCTCCACAGTGCTTTACAGCCCCATCTAAGTGGTTTACAGAGTCAGCATATTGCCACCCCCAACAATCTGAGTCCTCATTTTACTGACCTCAGAAGGATGGAAGGCTGAGTCAGCCTTGAGCTGATGAGAATTGAACTCTGGTAGTCAGCAGAGTTAGCCTGCAATATTGCATTCTAACCACTGTGCCACCACAGCTCATTCCAATGTTCTCATTCCATGATGTATATTGTTGTGGTTGGGATGGTGGTGGTCAGGAGTTGTTTAGAAACCTTGGAGGGGTGGCACATCCATGACACAGATATGAAGGGCTGCTGAAGGTATATTTTTGTTGCTCTTCCACTATGAACTCCGCAAATGCTTTCTTACCTGCTTTATTCCCACACCTTCATTCCATTTCATTCATTGATAAGCAAGCAGATGGATAGCTATAAAATAAATGGGGTCTTTTTAAATTCCATTCAAAAAAAACCTGGCAGGGAACCCTCTATGTTGTTTCAGGTTAGTACAGGTAGACCTCAAGTTTTGATAGCAATTGAGACTGGAATTTCATTGCTAAGCGATGTGGCTGTTAAGCACAACCACATCCTTAGCAATGGAGATCCCTGTAGTCCCAATTGTCATTGTTAGCTGAATCACAGCAAACAGTAGGCAAAGACCTCTTTGCAACATCTTACAAGCTTCCTAAAATCAAAGTCAGTGGTTGCTGAATGAATGGTCATAAGTCCAAGATTTGAACCACTGGAAAGTTGCTGCAGATCAGATTTCTCCTACTTCTTATCAGCCCAGTTTATGCAGTTGTTAACAGACAGGTTTACAGTATTCATTCTATTCATAGAAGAATTGACCTATAAATCTGCTATTCCTACCTCTTGGGGAATTGGAACTCAAGGGACAATCATTTTAGCAATAACATGAAATCAACTGGGAGATTTTAGTTATCAAATATATATATGAGCCTAAATTTCTGGGGGGAGTTAAAAGATGTAAGAAGAGTTGATTTCACCTGTCTTGGTTTTCCTCCCTTGGGCTTTATAGTACATGGGATTTTTTTCAGTTCATTTACATCCAATTCTATGTACTCAGATCAATTCAGCTTCTACATTTTCAGGAAGTTTATTTGGATTTGTGCATAGGCTATATTGCAAGATATTTGGAAACTGTGCTTTAAATTGTTAGATTCACCACTTCTGAGAACACACATATACTCTCTCACATGTATATACTAACCTTTCAAACTGATCCAGACCTTAATATCCCAAAACCACTTTTTAAATTTTAGTATGCATGAACTTTGGATAAAAGCATTTTAGATTGTTTTTAGCAGCAGTCCCAGCCAATGCATCTGGAACTTGCTTGGGAGGAAATAATGATCTGCATCATGCAGAACGAATAACCTTGGTAAATACTCAATTCGTTCTAGATACAGCAAGCAATGGATCAACAAGTATGCACTGTCTGAACCATTATCTTAAAACTAGAGTTTTGAATTGCACACAAAAGGTTACCAGGGAAGCCAGTATACCCTTTTTCTGATTATATGTGAACTGATGTAAGCTAACTTTATTTTTGTCCTGTCTGCAGTTTCCTTGAAAGCCAGCTCTGTGACCTACTGTTGCATGGCACTAAAGTGATGGAGGTAATCTTTTGATTTGAATCTGGATTTTCACCAAAAGGAACTGTCAAGAAGTCTTCCTGTATGATGCCAATGTCTGGAAATTTAATGCACATGTACAAAGGGAAGCTAGTTTACCACTGCTGGGTTACAGCAGTATTAAGTTTTCATTGTCAATTATGTACAAAGCAAGTTGGAGCCAATACAAAGCTGGAGGCTGAAAATTCCAATCTTGTATCAATTCAGAGCCTCATCCTACAATTAGAATAGTAGCCATAAGACTTCGACTGAGATTACTCTGGGAATTTTAAAGCTTAGGCCTTACAGTTGAACTTGCAAAAGAAATGAGTAAATGTGCAACAGAATGAAGAAGCTCTGTAAGCCATTAGTTCATTAAGTGGAGTGAAAAATCAGAGTCCCTGGCTGCTGCTTCTAGCCAAGGCTGGACTTGCTTTTGCTTTGAAAGCCTGATTGGATAAAGTATTTTTATTAACTTCACATTTTGCTGCTCATTTTCTTTTCCTCTGCTTTTCATATGGCTGGCTCAGAGCAACCGTGTGCCTTAAAGTGATGTTTATTGGTCCTGGCAGGTTGCAACACCCCTGCAAGCTTCCCACAGAGAAATCCCAGAGTGTAGACCACAAAACCAGAGGAGTCCCATCTGTTGCTCATGTTGGGAAATTGCTCAAGCATCTTTTCTTGTCTCTTCCTCTGCCATATGCATCTTGTCCCTTTCTTTGAAAGAGGTCATAAGTAGCAAATTGCTTCAAAAGCAAGTGGTTTATGGGCATACCTATCCACACATCAGAATCAGAACAGGAGACATATGTAACATGTAGTGTGTCAGATCATTTCTTTTGTGGATTCCCCATTGAGTCAAATACATGTGAGCTTCAATCTCTAAAGTGACAGGTTGTACACAATTAGACAATAGCAACTAGATTTGAAACAAAGTTTGCTACTCTGGATGCTGCCTTCTCTAAGTCTAAACCAAGAACTTGTTGAAATAATCAGCAAGAATTAATTGGGCTGAAACAAAGCATGTCAGTCACCAATCCAGTCAACTCTTAAGAAGAAATTTTCCTTGCCTGCATGTTTCTATATGTGGCAGATTTTACTTTCTGGGATTACGTCAGAGGCTGATGACCATTCAGTACTGCTGCATTTATTGAATGTATTGGCTTTGGATGTTGTCACAGCAAGAATACCTTTCGTAATACTTGCATGCTCAACGTACCTTCTCTCTGATCCTTGCCCTTCAGCTGACTTCCCTAAGGAGCTTTTAACCTTGCATGTATTTTTCCAATCATCCAGGAAATACCTTCAGAGAAAGCAGTACTTTGTGAGACAAGTATCATGTAATTCACAAAATGAGAAAATGCTGGAAACCGTGGTTGCCCAGTAGCTGGATCTTGCCTTTTAATAGTTGAGACCAAAAACTGATCAATCCTTACTTCTGCAAATCACATGTCAGTTAAATCTATGAAACTTTCATTCCACATGAACACCATACAATGATCATTTTGTCTGCTGTGTGGTAATATATCAGAAAATTATTTGCCTATCAATGGGTAGTTCAGTACTGGATCGTTGAGTAGGAATTTTTGCTTCGTATACAGGAAGGCATTCCGGTTAATGCTCTTGCTTCAGCACAGAACTTGGATATTTCAAAAGATCTACTAGGATTTGCCTCTTGACCACCTGTGATGCAGGAAAATCTATAAACATATCTTGGTAGGATTTATGAAAGACTTTCTTCATGACATCAGCAGATTATTTTTGTTCACAAGTATGATTGACGACTTAATAAAACATCTAGCATATCCACATATCATGGCAAGATACAATATGTGCAGGCTGAAGAAACATACCAAAATTCTCAGATTGTGGCATTAATCCATGCAGAAACTCAACATTTATTTCTAATCTGAACTCTTAACTGTATTCATTGGTCTAACTCCCTCAGTTTCTAGATAATGCATGTTTCATCCATTCTAAGGCTTCCAGTGGAATAAGTGATTGTTATAGTGATTTGAAATGTTTAAGAACATATCAAATGCTTACGTCCCTTTAAAGAGTGGCAAGATATGTGTAGCCACTAAGTTATCTAGTTTTTAACATACTTATAATATAACATATTGAGGTATGCTATGAGTTACCACTGAGTTGCAGAGTCCTTAAAATACAATAGAGCTGGAAGGGACCTTGGAGGTCTTCTAGTCCAGCCCCCTGCTCAAGCAGAAGGACCTATACCATCTCAGGTGATTGTCCAGTCTCTTTTTAAAAACTTCCAGTGGTGGAGTGCCCACGATTTCTGGGAGTAAGCTGTTCCACTGGTTGATTGTCCTCACTGTCAGGAAGTTTCTCCTTAATTCCAGTTTCTCCTTAATTCTCTCTTTGATCAGCTTCCAACCATGGTTTCTTGTCCTTCCCTCTGGCGCTCTGGTGAACAACCTGACCTCCTCTTCTTTGTGGCAGCCCCTCAGATATTCGAATACTGCTATCATGTCTCCCCTATTTCTTCTTTTCTTTAGACTGGCCAAACCCAAGTTCCGCAGCCATTCTTCGTACATTTTGGTCTCCAGGCCTTTGATCATCTCAGTTGCTCTTATCTGAATTTTTTCCAGACTTTCAACATCTTTTTTGTGATATGGTGACCAAAATTGGCTGCAGTATTCAAGGTGTGGTCTTACTAGGGCTTTATAAAGTGGTACTAGTACTTCACATGATCTTGATTCTAAG
The DNA here is from genome assembly GCF_964194415.1 of Vipera berus. Lineage (NCBI taxonomy): Eukaryota > Metazoa > Chordata > Lepidosauria > Squamata > Viperidae > Vipera > Vipera berus. Next base: position 193,135,872 of record NC_138202.1, on the reverse strand, counting down.
CCTCTATTTATACAACCCATGAATATATTAGCTCTTTTAGTTGCTGCTGCACACTGCTGGCTCATAATTATTATTATTTTTATATAATATTTTATTAGTTTTCCAACATTTACAATAATATCTTTAAGAAGCAACGTGGTATCCGAGTTACAATATTTCCATTTCAAACAAATACATATTATTACAGATCTCCACATTATTATAACCAATACTTCCTCTCTCTTTTTTCTTTGATATATACTATCTCTTATCTAAATTAACATATTTCTTATTGCTATCCATCAAACATTTAATAGTTTATTTTATTTTATTTTTTGAATATATATCCATCAATCTTTTAGTATATTTCATATTTTAACATTCCATCTTTAAAACATCAAACACCTTATCTATTTTTTCTAGCTGGCTCATAATTAAGTGATTGTCCACCAGGACTCCAAGGTCCCTCTCACAGTTACTGCCTCCAAGCCAGGTCTCGCTCAATCTGTATTTGTTCCTTTGGCTTTTCCTGCCTAAGGGTAAGTCTTTGCTTTTTTCCACATTGAAACTCATTTTGTTGGATTGGGCCCATTGTTTGAGTTTGTCAAGATCTTTTTGGATCCTGACTTGCATTTTACGTCTATCTTTTCCATCAATTCTGCTTGTTGCAAGCCCCTTGTGAAACATAAAAATCATGATGGGATAGAACAATGGTCATAAATGTCCACCAGTTGCAAAGACCGTATGACTGTAGGACAGCACAATGGTCATAAATGTGAAGATAGGCCACAAAGCTGTTTTTTACGCTGTTGTAACTTTAGATGGTCATTAAAGGAGGCAGTCGGTAAGTGACAATAGCTGTTTCCTTTATTATATTATGAATTGCACCATTGAAATACTGAGAAATCACAATCACTTGTTCAACAAAAAGGATTTTTTTCTTTTCGAAATGTTACAGATGCTTTGTTTCCTGCAGAATAGGAGGAATGGAGTAAAATTGGATTGTAGTTTTGCTTAAAGATGAAAATGAAACAATATGCTTTTTTTAAAAAAAATTGTTTTAGTTAAACATGGCCTTTGCTGCAGCACGAGCAGTTTTTAAGATAAAATAAGATAAAATATTCTTGGGATACAAAAAGCCCCCGGCTTCAATTGTAAGGGCAGTTTTGAAGATAAAAGCTAGTTTTGAATAAGGATGCCCTTCGCTTGAGCTTTTAAGCAGTCTTTAAGAAAAAAGATTGTTTTGATTAACATGACTCTTCATTTTAAGCAGTTGGGATGGGGGAGTTGTCAGCCAGCAGAAAGTTTAATATATGCTTGGTAGGAATATATGATCATCAAATACGTAAAGAAAAAATGAGAAGACAGAATGTATTTTAAATTTGAAAAAAAAATGCTTTAGGAACTTTAAATGTACAAGTGTTTCATACAAGGAAATCAGTATTGGCCTACAATTTACTCCAAATTTTTCACTGTTAGTTTGTGAGAGTGAGGGTGAGTGTATCATTGTTGTTTATTTATGAAATATAAATAAACCCATCCATAGATAAGCTGACACTTGAATTTTTAACCAGAATACAGTGAAATATGAGTCACCAATGGATAAATCGATCCTTAAAATGTCCATATGTTTTAATTTTCATGTGTGGTTTATCAATGGATACTGCACAGACTATCCATTTTTCATGGTATTCAAGTGTTAGTTTATTCTTGGATGGGCTTACACATGAGTATATACAGGATGTATGGGTAGTTTTAAAAAGTATTAAATATGTACTCATGAATGAGCCTATCCACAGATACGCTAAATCCAATTTGGGGGGCAAATTTTGGTGCCAAAAATTCTTATTTGTGAACATATACAATGTCTACAGTAAATCATTAAAATGCATTAAACTATATAATTAGGAAAAGAAAGGCTTCCTTGAGTTTACCTCAACTCTTGCTAGGAGGAGGCCGAGAAGGTCTAGAGCACGGGTGTCAAACTCGCCGCATCACTTGATGTGTTGTGACGTATTGTGACTTTTTTCGCATTGCTGGAGCTGGGGTGGACGCGGCCTTCGCATGATGCAACCGGCCTGTGGGCCAGCAGTTTGACACCCCTGGTCTAGAGAATAATAAAGTTTTCAGTTAAGGTTGGAAAGTTACAAAATTTGATATCAATTTGGTATCAGAATTATTTTTTTCCAATTCAGGGTGCCTGTTTTGGATACCCTCTCAGGGTTGGCGGTTGAGTTTCCCAGACTTATAGTTCTGGGGGACTTTAACCTGCCTTCCCTGGAGGGGGGGTCATCAGAGTTGGCTCAGGGATTCTTGGCCTCCATGGCGGCCATGGACCTGACCCAAGTAATTCAGGGTCCGACTCATGGAGAGGGTCACACACTCGACCTTGTCTTCTTATATGGACAGTGGTTTGATGATCTGGGAGGGGGTTTGCCAACTATTGTCCCCCTGTCATGAACCGATCATTATCTCCTGCGGTTGGTCTTCCACTTTGCCACCCCTCGCTGCTGGGCTGCGGAGCCAACCAGGTGGTTCCGCCCCAGGTGCCTAATGGATCCAGAACGGTTCCAGACGGTGCTTGGGTCTATACCTATCTCCCTCACTCACAGCCCGGCTGATGCCTTGGTGGATGCCTGGGAAAGGGCGGCCACCAAGGCACTTGACTGTGTTGTACCCTTGCGACCCCTGACCCAGCACAGATCCCGTTGGGCTCCATGGTTTTCTGTGGAGCTCCGGGAGATGAAGCGCTGGAAACGGGGTCTGGAGATCTGTTGTAGATCCAGCCAGTCCAAATCTGATCAATTGTGGTTAAGAACCTCAATGAGGTCTTATCTCGCCGCGATGGAGGCGGCAAAGTCTAACTACTTCGCTGCCCTCATCGCTTCTGCAGATAATCGCCTGGCCGCCCTGTTTAGGGTCACTCGTTCCTTCCTTAATCAGGAGGTGAGGGAGGAGCCCTTGCAGGGGCGAGCCGAGGAGTTTAGCCAGCATCTGACGGATAAAATCACTCAGATCCGGGCCGGTCTGGACTCCAACTGGGCAGAGTCAGATGGGGGGGAGATGCGCGGTCTTGGAAATATTATCTGGGATGAATTCGATCCTGTGACTCCGGAAGAGGTGGACAGGATCATGGGGAAGCTGAGTGCCACCACATGTTTGTTGGACCCGTGCCCTTTCTGGCTGGTGTATGCAGCTTGGGAGGGGACATGAGGCTGGATCCATGCAGTAATAACTGCTTCTTTGAGGGAGGGTAGCTTCCCTGCCACCTTGAAGGAGGCGGTGGTGAGACCCCTCCTCAAGAAGCCTGTCCTGGATCAAGCTGTTTTGAACAACTATCGTCCTGTCTCCAACCTTCGCTTCATGGCGAAGGTTGTTGAGAGCGTGGTGGCATGTCAGCTCCCTCTGTTCCTGGAGGAAACTGACTACCTGGACCTGGACCAATCTGGCTTCAGCACGGGTACGGCACGGACATTCACGGTTGCACTGGTGAATGATCTCTGGTGGGCTCAGGACAGGGGTTGTTCCTCTGTCCTAGTCCTATTAGACCTCTCAGCGGCTTTCGATACCATCGACCATGGTATCTTGCTGCAGCGTCTCAGGGGGTTGGGAGTGGGGGGCACTGTTTTACAGTGGTTCTCCTCCTACCTCCTGGGCCACTCGCAATCGGTGTTGGCAGGAGGGCAGAGGTCGGCCCTGAGGCCTCCCGTTTGTGGAGTTCCTCAGGGGTCGGTCCTCTCTCCCCTCTTGTTCAACATCTATACGAAGCCACTGGGTGAGATCATTCGTGGTTTTGGGGTGGGGTATCATCAGTATGCTGATGATACCCAGCTTTTTCTCTCCACCCCGAACCAACCCAGTGATGCACTCGACGTGATGTCCCGTTGCCTGGAGGTGGTCCGGGTCTGGATGGGGAGAAACAGGCTTCAACTTAATCCTGCCAAGACTGAGTGGCTGTGCATACCGGCATCTCAGATTAACCAGTCTATTCCATCATTAACTATGGGGGGTGAGGTGTTATCCCCCATAGATAGGGCCTGCAACTTGGGCGTCCTCCTGGACTCACGGCTCAGTTTAGAAGATCATATAGGAGTCGTGGCCAGGGGGGCTTTTGCCCAGGTTCGCCTGGTGCACCAGTTGTGGCCCTATCTGGACCGAGACACCCTACGTACAGTCACTCATGTGCTTGTGACCTCCCGGATAGACTACTGCAATGTTCTCTACATGGGGCTGCCCTTGAGGACCACTCGGAAGCTTCAGCTGGTGTAGAATGCGGCAGCGCAAGTTGTGATGGGGGTTTCCCGATACTCCTATGTAACGCCTCTTCTCCACGAGCTGCATTGGCTTCCAGTTGCCCTCCGGGTGAGATTCAAGGTGCTGGTGATGACCTATAAAGCCCTAAATGGCATGGATCCGGATTATCTTCGGGAGCACCTGCTGCCAGCATTAACTTCCCATTGTCTTGTGCGCTCCCACAGGGAGGGCCTCCTCAGGGTGCCGCTGGTCAGGGAGTGCCGGCTGGCGGCCCCCAGGGGGAGAGCATTCTCTGTGGGTGCGCCTGCCCTTTGGAATCAGCTGCCTGTGGAACTCCGGAAGGCCCCCAACCTTCGCTCGTTTCGCTGGGACCTAAAAACTTGGCTATTCGAGCTTGCTGGTCTGGACTGAGGGTTTTTGGGTTAAGGTTTTAATTTTTAATTATTTTGGGGCTATTTAATTTAATTTTATTTTACCTGTATATATATTGTATTGTTTTAATTTGCCCTGTAAACCGCCTTGAGACCCTCGGGAAAAAGGCGGTATATAAATCGAAATAAATAAATAAATAAATACCTCCTCTTAAGTTGGCTTTGCCAGCAAATGGAACACTTATCACTAAATCTTTGTAATGAAAAATAACCTAAGGTATATCCAGAGTGTAAGCAGCACTGAAATTCATTTTTCAATATAAGCACTTGAACTTTGTTTGCTGACATCCTGGTAACCAAACAGCTGTGGATTAATTGGGTTAATAAATCTACAGAGTCTTAACGTTGTCCTTCAAAGACAGGCAAAGGTCTGCATATTCACTTGGACATACTTCCAATTGTTCATGCTATTTTTTGTGATAGATGTATTATGTGTTTTGCAATTATTTTATCCTTTTAGATTTGAGAAAGCAGATATTTAAGGATAAGGTGAATAATTGTAAAATAACGTTAAGGAATCTGCTTATGCAACAGAGCAAACAAACTAATCCAGTGGTGGGATTCAAATATATGAACAACTGGTTCTCTGTGTGGATGCCACTTCCGGAAGTCCATTCTGGGCATGGATAACAAAAAATTAGCTACCTGTTCTTCCGAAGTGGTGTGAACTGGCTGAATCCCACCACTGAATTGATCCCTCCCCTTCTATGGCTGGAGAAATCCAGTTATGGAGGAAAACTACTCAATGTGAAAGTGACAGTTTCTGCTAGCAATGATATTGTCAGAATCCATTTATATCACATTCATAAATGTATGTACCTTTCGCCTAGTCGTGCAGCAGCAGCCCTGCCTGAGCTTCTCGATATCCTCTCGGGGCTGGTGATTGAGTTCCCCAAACTCATGGTTTTGGGTGACTTCAATCTACCATCCCTGGGAAGATCATCCGAGTTAGCTCAGGAGTTCATGGCTTCCATGATGGCCATGGACCTGACACAAGTAATTCATGGACCGACTCATGTGGGAGGTCACACCCTGGATTTGGTTTTTCTATCTGGATGGTGGTTAGATGATCTTGGTGGGGGCTCCCCAATTGTTATGCCCCTGTCATGGACCGATCATCATCTCCTGCGGCTGGTCTTCCGTTTTGCCACTCCCCACCGTGGGTGTGTTGAGCCAACTAGATGGTTCCGCCCCAGGCACTTAATGGACCCTGAGAGGTTCCAGGCAGCACTGGGGCCCCCACCTGCCTCCTCTGGTCACAGCTCGGCAGATACCTTAGTGGAAGCCTGGGAAAGGATGGCCACAGAGGCACTTGACCGAGTTGTACCCTTGCGGCCCCTGACCTGGCGCAGATCCCAGTGGGCTCCATGGTTCTCTGCGGAGCTCCAGGAGATGAAGTGTCGGAGACGGGGCCTGGAGAGCGGTTGGAGGTCCAGCCGATCTGAATCCGACCGATTGCGACTAAGAACCCATATTAGGTCTTATCTCGCAGCGATGAGGGTGGCGAGGTCTAATTACTTCGCTACCCTTATTGCGTCTGCAGATAATTGCCCGGCCGCCCTGTTTAGGGTGACCCGCTCCCTCCTTAGTCAGGAGGTGAGTGAGGAACCCTTGCAGGGGCGTGCCGAGGAGTTTAGTCAACATCTGTTGGACAAAATCGCTCAGATTCGGACCGGTTTGGACTCCGACTGGGCAGAGTCTGACGATCAGGACACGGGCGGTCTTCTCAATGTTATCTGGGAGGAGTTCGATCCTGTGACTCCAGAGGAAGTGGACAGGATTATGGGAAGGCTGAGCTCCACCACATGTTTATTGGACCCGTGCCCTTCCTGGCTGGCTTATGCAGCCCGGGAGGGGACACGAGGCTGGTTCCAGGTGGTTATATCTGCCTCTTTGAGTGAGGGTAGTTTCCCTGCCACCTTGAAGGAGGCAGTGGTGAGACCTCTCCTCAAGAAGCCTGCCTTGGACCCAGCTGTGTTAAATAACTTTCGTCCGGTCTCCAACCTTTGCTTTCTTGCGAAGGTTGTTGAGAGTGTGGTGGCGCATCAGCTCCCTCTGGTTCTGGATGAAGCGGATTATCTAGACCCGTACCAATCGGGCTTCAGGCCCGGGTACAGCACGGAGACGGCATTGGTCACGCTGGTGAATGATCTCTGGAGGGCTTGGGACAGGGGATATTCCTCTGTCCTAGTCCTATTAGACCTCTCAGCGGCTTTCGATACCATCGACCATGGTATCCTGCTGCGGCGTCTCAGGGGATTGGGAGTGGGAGGCACAGTTCTTCAGTGGTTCTCCTCCTATCTCCTGGGACGCTCGCAGTCGGTGTTGGCAGGGGGGCAGAGGTCGACCGCGAGGCCTCTCGTTTGTGGAGTCCCTCAGGGGTCGGTCCTCTCGCCCCTCCTGTTCAATATCTACATGAAACCGCTGGGTGAGATCATTCGTGGTTTTGGAGTTGGGTATCATCAGCATACTGATGATACCCAGCTTTTCATTTCGACCCCAAACCACCCCAGTGATGCCCTCGACGTGATGTCCCGCTGCCTGGAGGCGGTTCGGGTCTGGATGGGGAGGAACAGGCTTCGACCGAGTGGCTGTGCGTACCGGCATCTCGGGATATTCAGGATATCCCATCTCTCTCTATGGGGGGTGAGTTATTACCCCCCGTAGATAGGGCTCGCAACTTGGGAGTCCTCCTAGATTCACAGCTTTCTCTAGAAGACCATATAGTAGCTGTGACTAGGGGGGCCTTCACCCAGGTTCGCCTGGTGCGCCAGTTGCAGCCCTATCTAGACCGGGATGCCTTACGTACGGTCACCCACGTGCTCGTGACCTCTCGTCTGGACTACTGCAACGCTCTCTACATGGGTCTACCCTTGAAGACCACTCGGAGGCTCCAGCTGGTACAGAATGCAGCTGCGAGAGTTGTGTTGGGAGTTTCCCGACACTCCCATGTTACACCTCTGCTCCGTGAGCTGCATTGGCTTCCAGTTGTCTTCCGGGTGAGATTCAAGGTGTTGGTAATGACCTACAAAGCCCTTCATGGCATGGGTCCGGAATACCTTGGGGAGCACCTGCGGCCGGCGTCAACTTCCCTCCGCCCAGTACGCTCCCACAGAGAGGGCCTCCTCAGGGTGCCACCGGTCAAAGAATGCCAACTGGTGGCCCCCAGGGGGAGGGTGTTCTCTGTGGGCGCGCCGGATTTATGGAACCATCTTCCGGTCGAGCTCCGTATGGCGCCTGACCTCCGCTCCTTCCGGCGTGATCTCAAAACCTACCTTTTCAAACAAGCTGGCCTGGCCTGATGGGATGGGGTTGGGTTTTATTAATGTGTTTTAACCTACTTTTAATGTGTTTTAACTTATTCGTGGGCATTTTGTTTAATCGTTTTTAATTTTTGTATCTTGTTTTTGATATGTATTGCTCTGTTCACCGTCCTGAGTCCTTCGGGAGAAGGGCGGTATACAAATGTAATAATAAATAAATAAATAAATAAATGTTTAAAACATTATCCCCCCCCCCCCCGGATTCTGCCATCTCCCGAGGAAGGAGGAGTGGATGTGGATTCAGCCTGCCTTAGGTTATTTCAAAGACCAAGGGAAACCTTTTGAACTGGGGGAACAAAGGGGAGGGTTAGGGAAGAAGGCATCTGGCCTGTGTCTCCATTTGAATCTGTAAAGCAAGAAGGCAATAACCGTAAAGAGTAAAGATCTGAAGTTCCCTTTTTTCCCCACGAAAGGGATGGCACGAAGTAAATGATGGGGGGCTGATCAAATGGGGTTGAGGGAAGGAGGGTTGAACTGGGAACTCTTTATAAAGTTTCAGTCTGTAAAACAATACCAGGTCCTGTCTTGTATTTCCACAACCAAACATGTCCTGGTAAAAATTCCTTTTGGACTAGAACTGACTCCAAGAGTTTTTGTTTTCCTAAGACGTGGATTGGGGTGGGTCCTGACAGTAGACAGGACCTGCACTGAAAGTCAACCTGGAAGGGAGAAACCTTACCGGGGATTTTGCAATAAATACAATGTCTGACGATGAAGCAAGAGAGGAGGGAAGCCCCACGGAACCTGCAGAGGGTAATTGTTTTTCCTTCCAAATGTCTGTTGTTTCACTCACATCTTAGATTTAGATATTCAGGAGTACATGTAAAGCATATTCTATGGACTCTTCAAAACCTAATTACATATTGGTTCAGTTACTCATGCACAAATTACTGAAGCAAGCTTAGGTAAACTGAACATAGGACAAAGCTGCTTGCAAAATGAATAAATCCACCAAGGAATTAAATAATTCCTTTTTAAAAGCCCACATAAGTAAGCATAAAATCAAATAAAAGCATTGAAACTAATCTCTCCTCCCTCCTGCACCCCCCCAAATGTGGAGCCACCTCTTGACCTCATGTGTTTGGGCAGAGGAGCATTCCATTCCAAAAATTTTGGATATCTTGGCAACATGATGTCTTATGAATCAGATGGGCAGCAAAAGCACCTGTGAATATTTGTTTCTCATGTTCAGCTGCTATGGAGATTGAAAAGGTGTACAGTTTCCAGTGGAACTTAAAGAAGAGCAAATCAGATCTGGCCACATCAAACACACCTAACATCTGCTGAGTGTGTTTTATAAGCCAGATGTCAACATCATTTGATATCACAGAAAGCTATCCTTTCTATACTGACTGGCTGATCCTTAAGAGGTTTTTTTTAATTCATATATTTAACTTGCCATATTTTTCTCCCACAACTTTATATTTTTTTAAATCATATCACAATTAAAGATGATAATATTTCTTTCCTCAAGAGCTATCCAGGGTGTCTCTGTGCTAACACACAACTGTGGGAAAGCATTTTCTTCCAAATGTTTCAGTTACTATACGTTAGGTAAGAGGTGAGCATTTACTGGAATTGCAATTACATACTCTGAGTAAATGCTCTGAGTAAATTTGCTCAGATGTAATTAAATATCACTCTCTTGGGTATACTCTGCTAATGATCAGCTGACTCCCTATATACAATTGTGGAATTTAGGCAGTAAGATGTGGCTTTTTAACAAAACTCTGTTCAATAAGCCACAATTGGCTGGATTCACCCATTACACCAAGCCATATACCATGGTTCATAAATTGTAAAAGATGGCTTTATATACTGCATTAAATCTATACAATATAATTTGTTTAATCAGGAGCGCAGTTGTTTCCTACTCCAGCAGAGAAGATGGAAAATAGAATATATACAGTATATATGCATTAAATGTCACTGTAATTCTGGATTTAAGTCCCATGGAAAAGCAATGTTTTGGGAATGCCAGAAGCCATTTATCTGGAAATAGCCTCAGACTGACGATCCGCATTAGCCTATGCAGTAAGAGAAAAACAGCTGAAGGAGTTTCTGTTTGAGATTTCTATATCTCTTTGTAGTTAACAAACAGCCTGATTAATAGATCTTCAATGATTAATGAATTTCATGTACAGGTGAAACTTGAAAAATTAGAATATTGTGCAAAAGTTCATTTATTTCAGTAATGCAACTTAAAAGGGGAAATTAATATATGAGATAGACTCATTACATGCAAAGCAAGATAGTTCAAGCCATGATTTGTCATAATTGTGATGATTATGGCATACAGCTCATGAAAACCCCAAATCCACAATCTCAGAAAATTAGAATATTACATGCAATCAATAAAACAAGGAGTGTACATAGAACAATATTGGACCTTTGGAAAGTATAAGCATGCATATGTACTCAATATTTGGTTTGGACCCCTTTTGCAGCAATTACTGCCTCAATGCGGTGTGGCATGGAAGCTATCAGCCTGTGGCACTGCTGAGGTGTTATGGAAGACCAGGATGCTTCAATAGCGTCCTTCAGCTCTTCTGCATTGTTCGGTCTCATGTCTCTCATCTTTCTCTTGGCAATGCCCCATAGGTTCTCTATGGGGTTCAGGTCAGGTGAGTTTGCTGGCCAATCAAGCACAGTAATCCCATGGTCATTGAACCAGGTTTTGGTGCTTTTGGCAGTGTGGGCAGGTGCCAAGTCCTGCTGGAAAATGAAGTCAGCATCCCCATAAAGCTCGTCTGCGGAAGGAAGCATGAAGTGCTCCAAAATCTCTTGGTAGATGGTTGCGTTGACCCTGGACTTAATGAAGCACAGTGGACCAACACCAGCAGATGACATGGCTCCCAAATCAACATAGACTGTGGAAACTTCACACTGGTCTTCAAGCATCTTGCAGTGTGTGCCTCTCCATTCTTCCTCCAGACTCTGGGTCCTTGGTTTCCAAATGAGATGCAAAAGTTGCTCTCATCAGAAAAGAGGACTTTGGACGACTGAGCAACAGACCAGGTCTGTTTTTCTTTAGCCCAAGTAAGACACTTCTGATGTTGTTTGTTGTTCAGGAGCGGCTTGACAAGAGGAATACGACATTTGAAGCCCATGTCCAGGATCCGTCTGTGTGTGGTGGCTCTTGATACACTGACTCCAGCCTCAGTCCACTCCTTGTGAAAGTCCCCAACACCTTTGAATGGCCTTTTCCTGACAATCCTCTCCAGGCTGCGGTCATCCCTGCTGCTTGTGCACCTTTTTCTTCCACACTTTTCCCTTCCACATAACTTTCTATTAATGTGCTTTGATACAGCACCTTGGGAACATCCAACTTCTTTTGCAATTACCTTTTGAGGCTTTCCCTCCTTATGGAGGGTGTCAATGATGGTTTTCTGCACAACTGTCAGGTCAGCAGTCTTCCCCATGATTGTGATTCTTACTGAACCAGACTGAGAGACCATTTAAAGGCTGAGGAACCCTTTACAGGTGTTATAGCTTAATTAGCTGATTAGAGTGGGACACTTTGAGTCTAGAATATTGCACCTTTTCACAATATTCTAATTTTCTGAGATTGTGGATTTGGGGTTTTCATGAGCTGTATGCCATAATCATCACAATTATGACAAATCACGGCTTGAACTATCTTGCTTTGCATGTAATGAGTCTATCTCATATATTAGTTGTCCCTTTTAAGTTGCATTACTGAAATAAATGAACTTTTGCACAATATTCTAATTTTTCGAGTTTCACCTGTATAACCGAACTGACTGCTGAGAGAATAACATCAGACTTATTAATGAAAAAATTATTGTGGTGGACAAAATGTGGAGGCTCTCAATATTTCTTGGCCAGAATTTCTATGCCCTCTAGCATATTAATTGATTGTCTCTAAACAAACCAAAAAACAATAAATCCCAACACATTTATATCATTAGAAAAAGCATGTAAGACAAATCAATATTAAGTTGGTATTTGAGTGCCAAATTGGAAGTGATTCCATATTTCCTTCAGCAGCTAAGAATGAAGTGTTGATGTAAAAGCACATGGCTGACATAAGCAGTTAACGTCTTATTTATTTTTTAGGAAGAGAAGCTGATGTATTCCTTCCTTGATCAAGAAAGTGGAAATTTTATTGTGATGACTTCCGGTGTCAAGCAGCCTCGTGGTCTTTTCAAACACTGTTCCCACAGAAATTCACACACTAAAAGTGCTCTTAGAAACACATTCATATCAGTTTAAATCTGCCCTCACTAACCTGGTGCCCTATCTCCCAAATATTTTGTAAATTCTGGGACTTATCCAACATATCTAGAAGACAGCAGGTTGAGGAACAGTAGTCTTTTTTTAAATAAATTAACTTTTTTAAAAACAAAACAAAACCCACAATAGATTTAATAATGAAGAGGAGGAGAAAGGCTGGAAAATGAAGTTTTAAGTAGAACAACCACCAAAATATCTGACAATATTGTCAAAAGAGAGAAAGATTCATTTAAATAAGATTTCATCTTTCACGTCTCCTATGCATTGGATACAGAAAGTCTGTACACCCCTGTTAAAATGTCAGGTTTTTGAGATGTAAAAAATTAGACCAAGATAAATTATTTCAGAATTTAGTCCATCTTTAATATCTCATGTATCTTTTAAATCTCAAAAAAATGGCATTTTAACATGTTCTAGACAGCATCCTTGTCCACCACAACTCTTTATATATTGCTATATTTCAAATGTTTAACATTATAACCAAAAAGGACCTATGTTTGTTTAATACATAATGATACATCCAGAATCATATTAATTAACCTGCTAATTCTACTTTATTGTGAGCCTACATTAATAGAAAGTTGCAAGGGTGACTTGAAACATTCAAAGCTCGACTTACGGCCACAACTGAGCCCAGAATTTATGTTGCTAAGTGAGAAATTTGTTAAGTGAGTTTTGCCTGAGTTTATGACTTTTTTTGCTACATTTGTTAAATAAATCACTGCAGTTGTTAAATTAGTAACATAGTTGTTAAGTGAATCTGGATTCCCCATTGACTTTGCTTGTCAGAAGGTCACGAAAAAGATGATCACGTGACTCCAGGGACACTGCAACTGTCATATATACAGTATGAACCAGTTTTCAAGCATCCGAATGTAAATCACGTGACCATGGGGATGCTGCAATGGTCAAGAGTGTGAAAAATGATCATGTCACTTTTTTCAGTGCCCTTGTAAATTCCAAAGGTCACTAAATGAACTGTTGTAAGTCGAGGACTACCTGTATAAATCTCTCACCATCATTTAAGCATTCAAGAGGGCTTTCATCCTAGGTATTGTGTTATTTCTGTAGAGTTGAAGTAATTCCTTACAGACAATGCAACTTCCCCTCCTCTTTTATTAGGTCTGTTTCTTTTGAACAGTTTATATCTTTCTAGCTGTGCATTCTGATCATGGGTTCCATCCCACTAAGTTTCAGTAATGGCAACAATATGATACCTTCCCTCATATACTAGGACTTCAACTGTTTGTTGTTTGTTGCCCAAACTCTGAACATGAGTGTAGAGGCATCTGAGCTTTTTATGGCTGACCTGCTAAGTTCTTGCTATGTTCCTGCTAAGTGATGTGGTTGTGTGGAGTGATATTGCATGGCTTCACTGACATACTGTATGATGGCAGTTGTGGCAGTCCCAGTTGCCATTGTTAGGTGAATCCTATGCAGTTGCCATGTCCCATGATCATGTGATTGTTATTTGTGGCCTTCTGCCACTTCCCCATTGACGTTGCTTGTCAGAAACTGGCAGTGAAGAGTGCAAATGGTGATCATGTGGCTGCCAGTCACTGCAACAAAGTAATCATGAGCTGGTTGCCAAGCATCTGAATTGCAATCACATGACTGTGGGGATGCTGTAACAGTTGCAACTATGAGGACTGGTCATAAGTACCCCTCACTCAATCCTGTTATAACTTTGAACAGCCACTGAATGAGTGAACATTAAGTATGAATTACTTATATAAGTGTAGGCTATATATATATATATATATGCAAGTGAAACGTTCTAAAGCCAGATGAAAAAGAAAAGGGGGAAAAAGGCATATCTTGACATGGACATACATTTAACAAAGGAAAGGATGCTTAAGATTTGAAAAAATCATAACAAAGCAAATATAAAAGCTTGGTCCAAAAAATAAGTGAAACCACATCTCAAAAAACTTACAAGAAAGTATACTAAAGGGTTTCTCAGCATCCAAAGGAATTATGACTTCTGGGTCTTGTTTATTTTGGAGTTAGAATAAGGATCTGATATTATCAGAAGCCTGACTGCTCTATAGAAATCCAGCCAGAGCAGGCTGCACTGCTACCGAAAGAACAAGCTGTAACTAAAGGATCAAAATAGCTCTTAAGATCTTAGCATCCGCATTTATCAAAGAAGTAAATCTATAATCAGAATGCACAATAGGACCATTACTCAGTTTAGAAACAACTATGGCATTTGCCTCATTAAAACTGCCATTATATACCTCTGTAAGAGATAGAAATCCAATATACTTTTTGTACCAATCTTCTGGAAAATCATCTGGGTTGAAGGTCTTCTCCATTTCAGTTCTTTTAAGTGAAAAGTGTGAGGAGAGATTAATGAACTGAGCCATGGTGGCACAATAGTTAGAATGCGATATTGCAGGCTAACTCTGCCTACAACCAGGAGTTCAATCCTGACCAGTTCAAGGTTGAGCCAGCCTTCCATCCTTCTGAGATCAGTAAAATGAGGACCCAGATTGTTGAGGGCAACATGCTGACTCTGTAAACTGCTTAGAGAGTCTGGTGAAGCATTGTGAAGTGGTATATAAGTCTAAGTGCTATTGCTATGTGGTCCTGTGATAAATGTGGTAGATTTTGTAAAACAAAACAACAGCCATCTTCTACTGAAAAGAATTAAAAGTACGTAATTTACAAACCTGGATCCTGACTGATTTTCAGTTGTCATAAAATGTTACTCCTACTATCTGTCTTTCTATTCAAAAATAATTAATAACTTTGGAATCTGTATACACCATCTATTTGAATTGAAAATAGTGCAATATTACATTGGTTAATTGAGTTTGAAAGCTAGTAGCGTACTAGAATTCTCTGCCTTTTCCTAGTTGAATTGTTTGGTGGAATGTAATAAAAATTCTATTTGAGAAATGTATATAGTTTGTTACATTTATACTTAACTGAGATCGAAGTCATCTGTAAGACTCTGGATATGGATGGGATGAATTATGAATTAATGATCTTTGTCTCTTACTTTAAAAATTAACTACTGCCCAAATTTGCTGCTTCTTTGTAAAAACTATGCAATAATCCAGCCTAGAAAAAATGCTTTAGTGTATCCTATAACAAGGGCAATGATGCAACAAACCCAGGGTTAACATGAAAAACTTTGCCATTTATTTTCCTCTGCTTACTACATTGTTTATCTTTCAGCAAAGATTGCAATCAAGTACCACTTTAAAATGTATTTAATTTTATTCTAAACACAACACATTTCAGAGGAACATAGTCAGAAATTATAGTACTGTGTTTCTCTGAAAATAAGACCCAGTCTTATTTTTATTTATTTATTTTGCCTCCAAAAGAGGCATTAGGTCTTATTTTCAGGGAGTGTCTTTTCCATGGTCTCATCTTGTGGTGGATTAGCTCTGTTCTCGGCTGCAGAGGCCTTTCATGAAGGCCTCTGATGGCGAAATGGAATCTGGGGAGGCGCTACATGCATTAATCCAGAGCTCCATTCTTAGCTGCAGAGGCATTTCCTGAGGCCTCTGATGGTGAAATGGAGGCTGGGGATGACATGTGCAAGCGGTGGCGAGCAGCCACAGAAGAAGTTGACCAGCAAGGCAAGGCAGGTGTCAATTCAGAGGAGGCCTGGCTGCAACGGTAAGTGGGTGCGGGGCTCATGGGGCAGCTCCACCCCTATCCCTATCCCTTCCCTAGCTTGATTTTTAGGCTTGTGCCTCATCCCAAAACTAGGGCTGATTTTGGAGGTTGGTCTTACTTTCAGGCAGGGCTTTTTTTCTCATAGAACGCTCAGAACGGAGTTCCAGCACCTTTTTTGGATGGAACCTTGTAGGGTAGGCAAGGCGGGTTGTATGACATGTGTGAGTTCCAGCACCTTTTTCTTTTACAAAAAAAGCGCTGCTTTCAGGGAAACACAGTAGTATCTATGTCACAAGGGCTTTTTTTTAGGTATTAGAAAATGAGCTACCAGGAAATAATCTATTAGTATATAAATCAAATAAATAAATAAATAAATAAATAAATAAATAAATAAATAAATAAATAAATAAATAAATATTAAAAACAATTTCAGTGGACAGTATGAAAGGAAAAATAGTCTTATTTCCATTGGAAGACTAGGGAAGCCTTGGTGGTCTCTAAGCTTAGTTGTTTGCCTGCTGACATTTTATTACCTGACTAGGTCACATGATCAGTGCTAGCATGATGAAAAGTGTTACTAACAATACTAATCATGTGACCTGGTAATGAAACATCTGCAAGAAAGCAAACCATCACCCTCAGAGAGACCAAGTACTTTCCAGTTCAACCCTTAACTATAGATACTCTCTACTGTTGAGACTAGGGAAAAGTGATACCCAGCCAGTGGTCAGAAAAGATGGTCTATCTCTAGATGACCATTCTTCCTTTTCATGTTTCCTGCTCATTACTTCAAAGATATTGCCTTCTTTTTCTGTTCTTTGCTTTCTAAACAAATTTTCCCCTTTAAGAAAATCTGAGAAAAATCACTGGGGAAACATGGGAAGCTTAATAAATAAATTTGGAACTTGTGTAAAATGCCAGTGACAGAGCCATGGCAATTCCACAATATATCACTGTCTGAAAATAGCTTCTGTCACCTGCATGTTGTTGCTGTTTCTAATACAAAGGAACAACATGGAAAGCACCAGGATCGTGATGGAGTTGGAAAGTATTGTGCAACTGTTGTTATGTCTTTAACCTTACTTATTTATTGCAATAAAATTGCAATATAATGAATATTGTTCCATCAAACATCCTGCAGAGTTCAGAAACACAGCTTTCCTTCATGGAAAGTTAAACCTAGATTACTCTGTAACCCAAAAAGCAAACTGAGAAGGCAGAATTAAAAATACCTGTAGCGTGTATGGCACACATGCTGGTATTGCGTTATTTGTGTCTATGTGTTACTACAAAATCAAGGGTAAATCTGGATTTCTAAGAATTTCAAATAAAATTCTCATGGGGGACAAGAAGCATTTGTTATTTGATCCAGGTGGCTGTTTTTCTTTCTATTTCATATACATTCGCCTTTAAAATATATTGCATTTCCCCCCCCCTTCATGTTTAGCTTCTTTTTCTTCACCCCATTTTATGTGCTGTCTGGATTTGCATCTGTTTTTCCTTTACCTCTTTTACTTTTTCTTCATTATTTACTTTTGTAAGTGAACTGATGTTTTTATTCAATTCCCTTGGGTTTTTGCCCAGATTTTTAGTGTTTTAAAAATCTCTCAAACTGTCCCATTCTTTTGGTTACCTTCCATTCCATAGCACTGTCTGGGACCTGTTTCCAATTATCTATGTTTTGTCTTGTTTACTAGATTTTTCTTCTCCCATATGCTGTTACAGTTGCTTTTTCAGCTGGGGTGGAGCTGACAGAAGCCAGAATGAGGCACACTTTTTCTTCCATTTTTATATTTTCAAGTCTGTTGCTTATTTATCTTTGCCTGTGAAATAATGTCAGCAGCTACTTATGGCTATGGAAATTTTACCCTTGCATGCTTATAACTGGGACAACTAGAATATAACTTCTTATACTATCTTTATAAGTCATAATATAAAAATGTAGGCCTAAGGAAACAAATCTCTTGTTTTTCATATAGTTCCTCCTTTCTAAAACCTAAGCTGATGACAAATGAGGCCATATACGAATCTTCATGAAGAGTGGTGTTTCAGATGAGTATTCTCACTTGTATCTTGATTGCTGCTGCTTGTGACTGCTTTTCAAAACAAACTTATAGGTATTGCTTTAACCAAAGGCCTGCTGCAACATTTCTCCCAAAACAAAAATCTGGAGATTATATTATGCTATGCCTTGTATGAAAGGTTTCACATCTATCCAAACAAGAAAGGGAGTACAATGTTGACACCCAAATTAAGCTTATAAGTGGGACATAGAAAGTTAACAAATATTAGGTAATATAGTCAGGTATAGAGGCCTTCTCCTTCACTCACTGCTATCTAGGAATAAATCTGGGTGTTCAATTATTTGCATTCCTCGGTTTGAATTGTATAGTCATACATATGTTCATGGTCAGTTAGTTGGCCTGGCTAATTATGTATTGACTTTGCAGATGATTCAGAATTTATAGCATTGTCATGAAGATTAGGGGCAGCCTTGCCAATTCTATCTGAAGGATATAATTTCCTGTGCAGATCTTATGCTGTTGTAGTTGCAGAGGGTGACTACTTTTGGTCTCCAACAGGGATCATGGCTTTGCATCATCTTGCATCACTTCATTGGAATATCTTTCAGAGTGTTTTAGTAGTTTGCATTTCTGTCTTAATAGGATTTGGAGCTTCATCTTTTGACCAAAGCCTGCATGTTATGACCTGTGATTTTTAGCCATTTACAAGACTATAGGAACACTGGAGAAGGAAAGGGCAAACCACTCCAGTATCTTTGCCATGAAAACCCTATGGACAGTACCAAAAGGCAAAACGATATGACGCTGGAAGATGAGCCCCTCAGGTCGGAAGGTGTCCAATATGCTACTGGGGAAGAGCAGAGGGCTAGTACTAGTAGCGCCAGAAAGAATGAAGCGACTGGGCCAAAGCCGAAAGGACGCTCAGCTGTGGATATGTCTGGTGGTGAAAGGAAAGTCCGATGCTGTAAAGATTTTTTCTCCATAGGAACCTGGAATGTAAGATCCTTGAATCAAGGAAAACTGGACGTGGTCAAACAAGAGATGACAAGACTGAACATTGACATCTTAGGTATCAGCGAACTAAAATGGACAGGAATGGGTGAATTTAATTCAGATGACCATCAGGTATACTACTGTGGGCAAGAATCCTTCAGAAGAAATGGAGTAGCCTTCATAGTCAATAAAAGAGTAGGAAAAGCAATACTGGGATACAATCCTCAAAATGACAGAATGATCTCAGTTCGAATCCAAGGCAAACCATTCAATATCACAGTAGTCCAGGTCTATGCCCCAACCACCAGTGCTGAAGAGGATGAAATTGACCAGTTCTATGAAGCACTACAGCACCTTATAGAACTAACACCAAAAAATGATGTTCTTATCATCATGGGGGATTGGAATGCTAAAGTAGGAAGCCAAAAGATAACTGGAATAACAGGCAAGTTTGGCCTTGGAGTGCAAAATGAAGCAGGGCACAGGCTGATAGAATTCTGTCAAGAGAATACAATGGTCATAGCAAACACTCTTTTCCAACAACCCAAGAGACGGCTCTACACATGGACATCACCAGATGGTCAACACAGAAATCAGATTGACTATATGCTCTGCAGCCAAAGATGGAGAAGCTCTATACAGTCAGTAAAAACAAGACCAGGAGCTGACTGTGGCTCAGACCATGAGCTTCTCCTTGCAAAGTTTAGGCTTAAACTGAAGAAAGTAGGGAAAAGCACTAGGCCACTCAGGTATGAATTAAATCATATCCCTGTTGAATATACAGTAGAGGTGACAAATAGATTTAAGGAATTAGATCTGATAGACAGAGTGCCTGAAGAACTATGGACAGAGGTTCGCGACATTGTACAACAGGTAGCAACCAAAACCATCCCAAAGAAAAAGAAATGCAAGAAAGCAAAATGGCTGTCTGAGGAAGCTTTGCAAATAGCTGAGGAAAGGAGGGAAGCGAAAGGCAAGGGAGAAAAAGAAAGATACACCCAATTGAATGCAGAATTCCAGAGAATAGCTAGAAGAGATAAGAATGCCTTCTTAAATGAACAGTGCAAAGAAATAGAAGAAAATAATAGAATAGGGAGGACCAGAGATCTTTTCAAGAAAATTGGAGAAATGAAGGGAACGTTTAATGCAAAAATGGGCATGATAAAGGACCAAAATGGCAGGGACCTAACAGAGGCAGAAGAGATTAAGAAGAGGTGGCAAAATTACACAGAAGAACTATACAAGAATGAGCTTAACGTCCCTGATAATCACAATGAGGTGGTCACTGACCTCGAGCCAGACATCCTAGAATGTGAAGTGAAGTGGGCCTTAGAAAAGCTGAGCAACAACAAAGCTAGTGGAAGTGACAGTATTCCAGCTGAGCTATTCAAAATCTTAAAAGACAATGCAGTAAAAGTGCTACACTCAATTTGCCAGCAAATTTGGAAAACTCAACAATGGCCACAGGATTGGAAAAGATCAGTTTACATTCCAATTCCAAAGAAAGGCAGTGCCAAAGAATGTTCAAACTATCGCACCATTGCACTCATTTCTCATGCTAGTAAAGTCATGCTTAAAATCCTACAAGCTAGACTTCAGCAGTATGTGGATCGAGAACTACCAGAAGTGCAGGCAGGATTTCGAAGAGGCAGAGGAACTAGAGATCAAATTGCCAACATACGCTGGATCATGGAGAAAGCTAGGGAGTTCCAGAAAAACATCTACTTCTGCTTCATTGACTATGCTAAAGCCTTTGATTGTGTGGATCATAACAAACTGTGGCAAGTTCTTAAAGAGATGGGAGTACCAGACCATCTTATTTGTCTCTTGAGAAACCTATATGCGGGCCAAGAAGCAACAGTGAGAACTGGACACGGAACCACTGATTGGTTCAAAATTGGGAAAGGAGTCCGGCAAGGCTGTATACTGTCGCCCTGCCTATTTAACTTATATGCAGAGCACATCATGAGAAAGGCAGGGCTAGATGAATCAAAAGTTGGAATTAAGATTGCCGGAAGAAATATCAACAACCTAAGATACGCAGATGATACCACTCTAATGGCAGAAAGTGAAGAAGAACTAAAGAGCCTCTTGTTGCAGGTGAAGAAGGAGAGTGCAAAACTTGGGTTGAAACTTAACATTAAGAAAACCAAGATCATGGCATCTGGCCCTCTCAATTCCTGGCAAATAGATGGGGAAGAAATGGAGGTAGTGACAGATTTTATTTTCCTGGGCTCCAAGATCACTGCAGATGGGGACTGTAGCCAAGAAATTAAAAGACGCTTGCTCCTGGGGAGGAAAGCCATGGCAAATCTAGACAGCACACTAAAAAGCAGAGACATCACCCTGTCAACAAAAGTGCGTATAGTCAAGGCTATGGTCTTCCCAGTTGCAACGTATGGCAGTGAAAGTTGGACCATAAGAAAGGCTGAGCGCCAAAGAATTGAGGCCTTTGAACTGTGGTGCTGGAGAAGACTCCTGCGAGTCCCTTGGACCGCAAGGCGATCAAACCGGTCAGTCCTAGAGGAGATCAATCCTGACTGCTCTTTAGAAGGCCAGATCCTGAAGCTAAAACTCAAGTACTTTGGCCACCTAATGAGAAGGAAGGACTCACTGGAGAAGAGCCTAATGCTGGGAAAGATCGAGGGCAATAGAAGAAGGGGACGACAGAGAATGAGGTGGCTGGATGGAGTCACTGAAGCAGTAGGCGTGAGCTTAAATGGACTCCAGAAGATGGTAGAGGACAGGAAGGCCTGGAGGAATGTTGTCCATAGGGTCGCGATGGGTCGGACACGACTTCGCAGCTAACAACAACAACAACAGGAACAGCAGTCTGCAATCAAAATGTTCTCTATAGGGTGCTGAACCTACAGAGTTGAAGTAAAATGAGTCTATTGCAGAATCTTGTGTGGGAAGTCAGCTCCCCAGAGAAGGAAATATTAAAAGGGCACAATATATTTCCCTAAAGGATTTTAAAAGCAGAAACCAACCCTGCCCCCAAGTCTCTCTGTCCCAAGCACAAACCAAGTCTGCAGGAATGCAGAGGTGATAATCTTGTCAGGAAACGGATTAGGAAGAAAGATCTCTAGAGTCAACAACAGCCACAGCCCCAGGGAAGCAGGGAACATAATAGGACATACAACCAGCAAGAATCCTAGAGGGGCACACCTAGGCTCAGGACAGAATACGTGACAAAGGAAATACAAAGCTTGAAACAGGAAATAACTCCAGACAATAGAGTCCAGGGGGTATAAAAACCCACTACCCACATGTGCTCAGTCCTTCTTTTTCTGTTGGATCCATCTTTCTGTCTGGCTTTCCTCTGCAATAAACTACAACCTTCTGCTTGGAGGAACCATGATGAAGACTTTTCTTCCTACACTTCACTTATAATTTCAGAACTGATCCCAATAACAACATCAGAGTTCTTGGTTCAGAAAAGTGCAGCGCTAAGAGTGCACAGCTAAGATGTTGTGTGTAATGTATTGGGCTTTGTTTTACTGAGTGTATCACGTGGGCTTGATTGCTGGAAGGTTGCTTAAGCAGGGAGCTGGCTAACGGCTCCCAGCTCCTCAGACAACCCATCTCCAGTGCTGCCATTGGTTGCTTCTAGGACAGCAATAGGTCGCTTTAAACCTATTGGCCGCTATCTAGAGGCCAGGGTATAAGCTAACCCATTGATATTCATTAAACAGCCTCCATCCTTCTCCAATTCCCCACAGTTCTAATAACAGCTCTATCTTCCATTCTATCGGCGTTCCTTCCTTATCTTCCAGTATGCTCTGAAATCTTGGTTGATAAAATGTCTTTTCCATTTCCAATATTGTTGTTATGTCTTCTAATTCTTCATTTGTCTGAGTCTGGCCATTGGTTTTTTCCTTTGGGTCCTCCATCTTTGGGTCAGCTTTCTCTAGTTTTCCTTTTATTTTCTGGGTTGCTAGTTCCTTCTCTGTGGTTATTTTCTGAGTTTGTAAATTTAATTTGGAAAGTTGTTCTTTTATCTCCTTTATATTATTTTTAATCTCATCATGAGCTAAGGCAATTGTTTCTTGTATTAATTTCAACATGGAGAGAATTTCTTTCTATGATTCATCAGTATTTTCTTGGTGGTATGTCAAACTGAGGCTTCTGGAGACAGACATTAAGGTTTTTTACCATTTAGAGCTACTGTAAGTATGGAACATCCATTTTATTTTTTGTAAATGGCATTTACAGAAATCTGTTTGAAAACTCAGGAAGTTATTATTGGAGCTCCAGATTATCCAACCGACTAATAATTCTTTCTTAACCACCCACCTAAACAGATATAAGTAAAATTCATTTTTTTCTGTCCAATGAGAGATATATCCTTTCTGTCCAGGGAGAAGAAAGGACCATTAAAAGATGTTTATCAAGCAAAATTTATAGTCCAAAATATTCCATCTTATCAAGCAATAGTGCATATTTCTTCTACAGGGAAATAGTTCCACAATACAGTTCTGAAAGTCATTATTTGTATTCATAGTTCAGACAGGCTAATTTTAAAATAGTTTATCATCTCTGCCACACAGAAAAACAGCCCCCAAGCCTTTTCTTTTCAGCTGGAATCTCTTTTCAAGTTCTCCAACTTACTCTTGTAATGTTCTCCATTTCCCCCTATTAATTAAATCATAGTGCAGGCAGGCCAGTTTCAAAGTAGTTCATTGTCTCTGCCAAACTGATAAGCAGCCCAAAAGTTTTTTCCCCCTTTTCCTAGCTACAGTCTTCAAAAGTGAAAGTTTCCAAGGTCAGGAAGAGTCTTATCTAAATCTGGGCATCAAGCCAGGTTTCCTTTAGGCATAACAAATTGTGGTGCCATAATTTGCCACTAGATGTCATTAGTGCCATTTTCCAGCTTTTTAAATCCAAACTTATATTACAAGCTTTTCAAATCTCTCTTTTTAAAAAAAGTCTCAAAAGCACTTTTAGTCCACAAATTTCAAACCTATATGTGTGTATTAATTCCAAATTAATCTTGTAATTTTCTCTGTTTCCCCCAAGTAATTAGTTTGACGCTTTTCTTTTCCTGAGGGAATGGGGTGGAAATTCCCCTTCCCTCTCTCATCAGGGAGGGTGCTATGGGCAATTTTTTCAGGAAGAAGTGTTAAAACCATAAAGAGAGGATAGAGACTCACCCAGTTTCATCCACATTGCTGAAAGGTTGCTTGTTAGTGTTTATTGTCTTCCGTTGTCAGCAGCTTCTGACTGGCTACATGAATGTCACTTTGGAGGGCTTCCTCAGATCAAACAGAAGGGCTGCCACCCTCCTACAATCAATGACAGTCCCCTACTTGCTTGTCACCTCTACAAGGCAACTTTTGACCCTTTGCAGGGTCCCCAGTGAGGCAAAATTGAACAAAATAGATGGAGCCTGGTCTTCCTGCACCTGTCTCGCCACGACATCAACTGGAAGCCCTCATGCAAACTTTTTTTGATGTGAGTGTTTGTCCTGTAATAAATAAAAGGAACCATGAGGAAGTATCCAAACGTGTGGGGCATGACCAGTTTGCTTCTCTGTAGCTCCCAATCAGAAATTCTCAAATGTTCATATTGGTGAAAGAGAATACTGGCCAAGAATGAGAGAAGAAATATTTTTCAGATTTCTCATTATATTTGCATATTATATTTCTAGCATATAATTATTAATTGTGATGAAAATTCATGTAAAAAACTATGGGGATAAACAAAAATAAAAAAATTAAAAATCCTAAACACTTCTGTTTTTATTTGTATTTTTTTAACCACAATGCTAATCCAGCATGGCATGCATAATATCCATCAAGAAATACCAGTTAAGGGATTTAACTTCATGCCATGAATCATAGAATATAAGAGAAAAAGACGTTCAATCCTGATTTAAAGCATTTGCACATGAAGCATCATAAATAGAACCACTCTGATTTAAAGAATGTAAGTAAAAGGAAAATCAGTGGCTGCTTGCTTTGATTGATTGCATATAGCATTGATCATAAGTATGACACACACGCGCACACACACACACACACACACACACACACACGTATGCACACTTTAAGGAAGACCTGTCCCTGCCCAGAGGAACTAATGCAGTAAATCTACACAGGAAAGAATGATAGATTCAAGAAGAAAGATAATTTGGGGCATTCTTATCAATGTATATAAAGCCGATGGATGGATGGATGATAGACAGACAGACAGACAGACAGACAGATGATACAGAGATAGCCCTCAACTTCCTGTTTAGCAAATTGGTTCTTAAATGAGTTGTGTCCAATTTTACAACCTTTTTTTGCCACGATTGTTAAGTGAATCACTGGACTTAATTGAATTACATGATTGTTAAGCAAATCCAGCTTCACCATTGACTTTGCTTCTGGGAAAGTTGCATATGGTAATCACATGACCATAGGATGCTGTAACTTTCATAAATATATATGCCAATTGCTAAACACCCAAATTTTGATCCTGTGACCATGGGGATGCTTTGATGGTTGTAAGTGTATCAAGTCACTTTTTTCAGTGCCGTTATAATTTTGAATGGTCAGTAAATGAATAATTGTACCTATAGATAGATGGAATTTATTCCCCATGCTGGCTGGGAAAATTTTGGGAGTTGAAATTTGACGTGGTAAGGTTGTTGAGGCTGAGAAACTCTACCATAGATCATATCATAATATGAATAAGCTGTTACGCATAAGTACACAATATATAGCACAGAGAGCTGAATAATATATGAATCTACAAATACTAAAGAGTCAAGCTTTTTAATGGCATACAAGAAATACATGTATATTTAGATGCTATGGACCCTAAGGTGCCTTCAAATAGTACAGAACATAGCTACATTTGTAGGGATTTCCATGTGTTTGTTATCTCAAAAACTTTGTTTTCCTCTGTCATACCAGAATTATTTAATTTAATAATTTAATATTTGCATTTGTATACCGCCCTTTCCCTGAGGACTCAGGGCGGTTTACAGGGAATTAAAAATCAAAACATACAAAAGTTAAAACCAATTTAAAAAGCATTAAATTCACCCTGTATATTAAAACCCCAGTTAAAATTTTCTCCTCAGCCTGGGCCCGAGAGCTCAAAGAGCCAGGTCTTCAGGCCCCGGCGGAATGATCGGAGGTCGGGAGCAGTCCTCAGCTCTACCGGCAGCTGGTTCCAGAGGGCAGGCGCTCCCACTGAGAAGGCCCTATCCCTGGGTGTCACCCGCCGGCAATCTCTCACCGGCGGAACCCTGAGCAGACCCTCCCTGTGGGAGCGCACTGGGCGAAGGGCGTTTGATGACGGCAGCAGGTGTTCCCTCAAATAACCCGGACCCAGGCCATGTAGGGCTTTATAGGTGATAACCAGCACCTTGAATTTCACCCGGAGGGCAACCGGAAGCCAATGCAGCTCGCGGAGTAGAGGTGTTACATGGGAGTATCGGGAAACCCCCATTACAACTCGCGCGGCCGCATTCTGCACCAGTTGAAGCCTCCGAGTGGTCTTCAAGGGCAGCCCCATGTAGAGAGCGTTACAGTAGTCCAAACGGGAGGTCACAAGCGCATGAGTGACTGTGCGTAGGGCGTCTCGGTCCAGATAGGGACGCAACTGGCGCACCAGGCGAACCTGTGCAAAAGCCCCCCTGGTCACGGCTCCTATGTGATCTTCAAAATTGAGCCGTGAATCCAGGAGGACGCCCAAGTTGCGAGCCCTATCAACGGGGGGTAACACCTCACCCCCCATCATTAGAGGTGGAATAACTTGGTTAACCCGAGACGCCGATATGCACAGCCACTCAGTCTTGGCGGGATTGAGACGAAGCCTGTTTCTCCCCATCCAGACCTGAACCGCCTCCAGGCACCGGGACATCACGGAGAGGGCATCACTGGGTTGGTTCGGGGTGGAAAGAAAAAGTTGGGTATCATCAGCGTACTGGTGATACCCAACCCCAAAACCACGAATGATCTCGCCCAGCGGCTTCATGTAGATGTTGAACAGGAGGGGCGAGAGAACCGACCCCTGAGGGACTCCACAAATGAGAGACCTCGGGGCGGATCTCTGCCCTCCTGTCAACACCGACTGCGAGCGGCCCTGGAGGTAGGAGGAGAACCACCATAGGACGGTGCCTCCCACTCCCAACCCCCTGAGACGCCGCAGCAGGATACCATGGTCGATGGTATCGAAAGCCGCTGAGAGATCTAATAGGACCAGGACAGAGGAGCAACCCCTGTCCCTAGCCCTCCAGAGATCATTCACCAGCGCGACCAATGCCGTCTCCGTGCTGTGTCCGGGCCTGAAGCCCGATTGGTACGGGTCCAGATAATCAGTTTCCTCCAGGAACAGAGGGAGCTGATGCGCCACCACACTCTCAACAACCTTCGCCAGGAAGCGAAGGTTGGAGACTGGACGATAGTTGTTTAAAACAGCCGGGTCCAAAGCAGGCTTCTTGAGGAGGGGTCTCACCACCGCCTCCTTCAAGGCGGCAGGGAAGACACCCTCCTTCAAAGAAGCAGTTATTACTGCATGGAACCAGCCTCGTGTTCCCTCCCGAGCCGCATAAGCTAGCCAGGAGGGGCACGGATCCAACAAACAGGTGGTGGAGCTCAGTCTCCCCATGATCCTGTCCACATCATCAGGGGAAACAGGGTCGAACTCAGTCCAGATAACGTGCTCAAGACCGCCTGATTCCTCCACATCAGACTCTGCCCAGTCAGAGTCCAAGCCGGTCCGGATCCGAGCGATTTTGTCCGTCAGATGATGACTAAACTCCTCGGCTCGTCCCTGCAAGGGATCCTCCCTCACCTCCTGGTTAAGGAGGGAGCGAGTCACCCTAAACAGGGCGGCCGGGCGATTATCTGCGGACGCGATAAGGGCGGCAAAGTAGTTAGACTTCGCCGTCCTTATCGCCGCAAGATAAGACCTTATGAAGGTTCTTAACTGCAATCGGTCGGATTCGGATCGGCTGGATCTCCAACCGCTCTCTAGACCTCGTCTCCGACGCTTCATCTCCCGGAGCTCCACAGAGAACCATGGAGCCCAACGGGATCTGCGCCGAGTCAGAGGTCGCATGGGTACAACACAGTCGAGTGCCCTGGTGGCAGCCGTTTCCCAGGCCTCCACCAGAGCATCGACTGGGCTGTGGGTAAGGGTGATAGGTATCGGCCCAAGCGCCCTCTGGAACCGATCCGGGTCCATTAGGCGCCTGGGGCGGAACCACCTAGTCGGTTCCGCTGCCCAGCGGCGGGGGATGGCATGACGGAAAACCAGCCTCAGGAGGTGATGATCTGACCATGACAGAGGGGTAATGGACGGAGAACCCCCTCCCAGATCATCCAACCACTGTCCAGACAGGAACACCAGGTCGAGAGTATGATCCCCCTCGTGAGTAGGGCCCTCAATAACCTGGGTCAGGCCCATGGCTGTCATGGAAGCCATGAACTCCCGAGCTAACTCCGACGACCCTCCCAGTGACGGCAGGTTGAAGTCACCCAGGACTATAAGCCTGGGGAACTCCACCGCCAACCCTGAGAGGGTGTCGAGCAGCTCAGGCAGGGCTGTTGCCACACAGCTGGGCGCCAGGTATGTGAGCAACAAGCCCAACTGAACCCGAGGACCACATCTCAAGAGGAGGGATTCACTCCCGGCCATCTGGACAATGCTGGCCTCCCGGGGACACAAAGTCTCCCGAATAACCACTGCCACCCCACCACCCCTGCCCTGAGCCCGTGGCTGGTGCAGCACCCGGAAACCTGGCGGGCATAACTCGGTGAGAGGCACCCCTCCCTCCGAACCCAACCAAGTTTCCGTGATGCACGCTAGATCCGCACATTCCTCCTCGATCAGATCACGGATGAGGGGAGCTTTGTTAACTACGGATCTAGCGTTAAAATAGACCAACCTGAGCTCAGGGGCCTGATCACCCTCATCCCCGGGTAGGAGGGTGCTAACCGGAGGGTCGGAGCGCGCCACCGCTCGGAGATAGCGGGGGCGCGATCCCAGATGTTGATATGGCCCTCCGCGCAAACACCTGCTGCCATACCCTATCGCCGTGGGGATTCGATGCCCCACCCCCACATTCCCAGCGCCAGCAGCCACCTCCCCCGACCCCGTCCCGTCGGGACCTCTAACAGGTCCAGACTGAGTGCCGGTTACAGATTCCTTCCCCACCCTCCCCTTCCTCCCCCTCCCTAACCTCTTAAAATAACCGGCTAAGAATCTTATCAGGGGCCTCTTAGCACGTCTTAACTCGAGGCCCCTGTCCAAGCCCAATTTAGTAGGAGGGGCCACTAGATCTGAATGGAAAGGTATTGCCTAGGCTAAATATAATTAAGAATAAATCAATGGAACAAAAACAATTTCACTCAGAAATAAGCCTAAACCAATTTGCCAAGGACATCCATCTATCAAATCCTGTGTTTGTTATCTATGAAACTTTCAAGAATTAGAGTTCTGAGGTTTCCTTCAGTGTCTGCCAAGACTTATACTAAGTCTGAGAACTTAGTATAACCACAAGGTTAGCACTGAAAATCCATCATATTTTAGCTTTAGAATTTTTTTAAAAAAATCTCATAGTTACAGTTGCTATCAACATCATTCTGGAATGCTTTTGTTGATTGAAGATGATAGCTGAAAATTCAGGGGGAAAATTAAGGTAAAGCGCAAGTGTATTTAAGCATAATTACCTTAAAAACCAAATTGGCAGTAATACAATCTATGTTTTTGTTAAAAATGAAACATCCCAGAAGGTTGACTCTAGCACAGAAAATGCAAAAGAAAAACAGCTCATTTCAAGTAGCATATGAACAGGATCCAGTCAAAATGAGCCACTTGTAAATTGAGTAAGAGCTTGCTCAAATGTCACAGCTGCCATGGTGACTGTGAGGTGAATCCAAAATATTTGTTGACTTGCAGGTTTGGGTGGATTGCAAGGTTACAGAGGAGATGTCTGTAGGAATTGTTTAATGTGCTATGGGCAAAGCTGGAAGTGGGATGAAATTGCCACAGTAACATAACTGCCATCACTCATGGTATTGTTGCTTTCTGCCATGTCCCATGACTGAAACACAAAATAGTGATCTTAAGAACACACCTTTGCATGATTTTTCAAGAAAAGGTCCTCATGTTTGTTTATTGGATTTGTATCCCACTTTTGTTTTGTATAACCACGATGCCATACCTATTGTTCCCTTCTCTTACATCCCTTGCAATAAAAATCATGTGAGGTATGTTGGACTAGGGGGAAACCAGAACCACCCAGCCAGCTTCTGTGTCTAAGGGAGGATGAAAACTCATAGTCTCCCACTCTCTAGTCCTGCACCTTAACTATTACACCACAGAAACCTGTCTTAGATTGAGTTGATTTCTAAACTACCTATTTCAACACTATGTAGCAACTTTTCTCTTAGTGCCAGATTGGGATCTTTCCCACCACCTATCAGGATCTGGGTGAGATCAGCTGATGTTACTATTTTATGTTAAAGGGACCCTTCTTTCTTTGGACAGGACTGCAATCATCTAGCCTGGATAATGTCCATGGTTATCTATTCTAGAGCATAAATAACTAAAGCCAGTCCATCCTCTCTGGAAAGTCTTGCAATTAATTTAGAAACTGCAAGAACTGGCTTCACCCCATCACATTAGCCCATCTTTTTTTTTTTTTTTTGCCCAAGATGGCGGCGACCACGGGCGGCGTTCGTTGAGCTCTGCGGTGAGCCTACACAATGGGGATTGGTGAGGTTCACGAAAGCCCAGCCGAAGGGCATATTCGGAGGGGGGGGTGTAGGAACAACAGGCTAGCACCGTTTCGCGGTGTGGAGCCTTTCCCCCCCCCCCAGAGAAGTAGAAGCGGCAGCGGCAGCGGCCGGGCGGCCTGTAGCTTGCCGCCGATCAGCTGGTGCTCTGGATCAGCTGTCAGGCGCTGTGCTGGCTAGAACCGATTGCTCGCTCTCCCTTCCTCGGGCGTTGGGGAAGCTTCTCAGATTGAGATGACTTCGGCAGCCTAGGATCCTGCTGCGGACCTCCGGATGGATCATCAGGCGCCTGAACTCGGTTGGAGGGCGCCGTCTGCAACCGTGTGGATCTCTCTGTTCCTGTCTGTTGCTCCTGGCCTTTCCGCTTATAAAATGGCTGCGGATTCCCGTTTCGGCGTGGAGGCTATGGGGGAGACTTTTCTGTCTCCTTTTTCTCAGAGGACGATGGAGATTTGGCTGCTTGAATCTGAGCATTTGACATTTATAACTGAGCTCCCTGCAGCCCTAGAAATGGATTTAGTGTGCTGGATGATCTGCTTGCTACTTTCTAAGATGGACTGGATGCTGGAACAGGATTTGGGACATTTTTTCTCCTGTTCCCGTGACCTCCCTATGATGTTCCGGAAGGAGTCTAGGACAGGCCGTGGTGAGAGGGCGGCTCTGGACTGGCTATCAATCCCCTGCTGGTGTGAGAGACTAGCAAGGTGGACTTTTGCTTCCCCAGCAACGCTGCCCTTACCCATCCCAGGCTGGATTTCATGGCTAGGTGAGAGGACAGTCATGGGCTCTTGTCTGGACCGGCTCAGGTGAGAGCAGAGCCGGATTGGCAGACTGCTGGATGAAGACACGTTCCGGACTTAATGTTTTTTACATCTGAACTAACATCTCATCAGCTTAATAACTTTTGACCCCATTTGTGAACAATGGCTCATATGGACAGTTCCATCTTATGGCTCGCGTACAGTACTCTGGATCGGACTTGTGCGCCCTCAGAGGGGTTTCTCCCTCCTGGATACGACCAGCCTTCTTTTCTAACATTCCCCTTGATGACGGACCCAACTGCCGGGGTTCCGAGAGGTGGCTGGGCTTAACTAGGGGCCTCGAGTGGAGACGTGCTAAGAGGCCCCTGATAAAATTTTTAGCCGGTTATTTTAAAAGGTTAGGGAGGGGGAGGGAGGGGAGGGTAGGGAGGGAATCTTTAACCGGCACTCAGTCTGGACCTGTTAGAGGTCCTGACGGGACGGGGTCGGGGGGGGTGGCTGCTGGTTCTGGGAATGTGGGGGTGGGGCTTCAAATCCCCACGGCGATAGGGAATGGCAGCAGGTGTTTGCGTGGAGGGCCATATCAACACCTGGGATCGCGCCCCCGCTATCTCCGAGCGGTGGCGCGCTCCGACCCTCCGGTTAGCACCCTCTTACCCGGGGATGAGGGTGATCAGGCCCCTGAGCTCAGGTTGGTCTATTTTAACGCTAGATCCGTAGTTAACAAAGCTCCCCTCATCCATGATCTGATCGAGGAGGAAGGTGCGGATCTAGCGTGCATCACGGAAACTTGGTTGGGTTCGGAGGGAGGGGTGCCTCTCACCGAGTTATGCCCGCCAGGTTTCCGGGTGCTGCACCAGCCACGGGCTCAGGACAGGGGTGGTGGGGTGGCAGTGGTTATTCGGGAGACTTTGTGTCCCCGGGAGGCCACCATTGTCCAGATGGCCGGGAGCGAATCCCTCCTCTTGAGATGTGGTTCTCGGGTTCAGTTGGGTTTGTTGCTTACATACCTGGCGCCCAGCTGTGTGGCAACAGCCCTGCCTGAGCTGCTCGACACCCTCTCAGGGTTGGCGGTGGAGTTCCCCAGGCTTATAGTCCTGGGTGACTTCAACCTGCCGTCACTGGGAGGGTTGTCGGAGTTAGCTCGGGAGTTCATGGCTTCCATGACAGCCATGGGCCTGACCCAGGTTATTGAGGGCCCGACTCATGTGGGGGATCATACTCTCGACCTGGTATTCCTGTCTGGACAGTGGTTGGATGATCTGGGAGGGGGCTCCCCGTCCATCACCCCTCTGTCATGGTCAGATCACCACCTCCTGAGGCTGGTTTTCCGATATGCCACCCCCCGCCGCTGGGCGGCGGAACCGACCAGGTGGTTCCGCCCCAGGCGCCTAATGGACCCGGATCGATTCCAGAGGGCGCTTGGGCCTATACCTATCACTCTTACCCACAGCCCAGTCGATGCTCTGGTGGAGGCCTGGGAAACGGCTGCCACCAGGGCACTTGACGGCGTTGTACCCATGCGACCTCTGACCCGGCGCAGATCCCGTTGGGCCCCATGGTTCTCTGTGGAGCTCCAGGAGATGAAGCGTCGGAGACGAGGTCTAGAGAGCGGTTGGAGATCCAGCCGATCCGAATCCGACCGATTGCAGTTAAGAACCTTCATAAGGTCTTATCTTGCGGCGATAGGGACGGCGAAGTCTAACTACTTTGCCGCCCTTATCGCGTCCGCAGATAATCACCCGGCCGCCCTGTTTAGGGTGACTCGCTCCCTCCTTAACCAGGAGGTGAGAGAGGATCCCTTGCAGGGACGAGCCGAGGAGTTTAGTCATCATCTGGCGGACAAAATCGCTCGGATCCGGACCGGCCTGGACTCTGACTGGGCAGAGTCTGATGTGGAGGAATCAGGCGGTCTTGAGCACGTTATCTGGACTGAGTTCGACCCTGTTTCCCCTGATGATGTGGACAGGATCATGGGGAGACTGAGCACCACCACCTGTTTGTTGGATCCATGCCCCTCCTGGCTAGCTTATGCGGCTCGGGAGGGAACACGAGGCTGGTTCCATGCAGTAATAACTGCTTCTCTGAAGGAGGGTGTCTTCCCTGCCGCCTTGAAGGAGGCGGTGGTGAGACCCCTTCTCAAGAAGCCTGCTTTGGACCCGGCTGCTTTAGACAACTACCGTCCAGTCTCCAACCTTCGCTTTCTGGCGAAGGTTGTTGAGAGTGTGGTGGCGCATCAGCTCCCTCTGTTCCTGGAGGAAACTGATTATCTGGACCCGTACCAATCGGGTTTCAGGCCCGGACACAGCACGGAGACGGCATTGGTCGCGCTGGTGAACGATCTCTGGAGGGCAAGGGACAGGGGTTGCTCCTCTGTCCTGGTCCTATTAGATCTCTCAGCGGCTTTCGATACCATCGACCATGGTATCCTGCTGCGGCGTCTCAGGGTGTTGGGAGTGGGAGGCACCGTTTTACGGTGGTTCTCCTCCTACCTCCAGGGCCGCTCGCAGTCGGTGTTGACGGGAGGGCAGAGATCCGCCCCGAGGCCTCTCATTTGTGGAGTCCCTCAGGGGTCGGTTCTCTCGCCTCTCCTGTTCAACATCTATATGAAGCCGCTGGGCGAGATCATTCGTGGCTTCGGGGTGGGATATCACCAGTACGCTGATGATACCCAACTTTTTCTTTCCACCCCGAACCAACCCAGCGATGCCCTCTCTGTGATGTCCCGGTGCCTGGAGGCGGTTCAGGTCTGGATGGGGAGAAACAGGCGTCGTCTCAATCCCG
Organism: Vipera berus; assembly: GCF_964194415.1. NCBI lineage: Eukaryota > Metazoa > Chordata > Lepidosauria > Squamata > Viperidae > Vipera > Vipera berus. Next base: position 193,101,692 of record NC_138202.1, on the reverse strand, counting down.
CCAAGACTGAGTGGCTGTGCATATCGGCATCTCGGGTTAACCAAGTTATTCCACCTCTAACGATGGGGGGTGAGGTGTTACCCCCCGTTGATAGGGCTCGCAACTTGGGCGTCCTCCTGGACTCACGGCTCAATTTTGAAGATCACATAGGAGCCGTGACCAGGGGGGCTTTTGCACAGGTTCGCCTGGTGCGCCAGTTGCGTCCCTATCTGGACCGAGACGCCCTACGCACAGTTACTCATGCGCTTGTGACCTCCCGTTTGGACTACTGTAACGCTCTCTACATGGGGCTGCCCTTGAAGACCACTCAGAGGCTTCAACTGGTGCAGAATGCGGCCGCGCGAGTTGTAATGGGGGTCTCCCGATACTCCCATGTAACACCTCTACTCCGCGAGCTGCATTGGCTTCCGGTTGCCCTCCGGGTGAAATTCAAGGTGCTGGTTATCACCTATAAAGCCCTACATGGCCTGGGTCCGGGGTATTTGAGGGAACACCTGCTGCCGTCATCAAACGCCCTTCGCCCAGTGCGCTCCCACAGGGAGGGTCTGCTCAGGGTCCCGCCGGTAAGAGATTGCCGGCGGGTGACACCCAGGGATAGGGCCTTCTCAGTGGGGGCGCCTGCCCTCTGGAACCAGCTGCCGGTGGAGCTGAGGACTGCTCCCGACCTCCGATCATTCCGCCGGGGCCTGAAGACCTGGCTCTTCGAGCTCTCGGGCCCAGACTGAGGAGAAATTTTAATTTGGGGTTTTTTTAATCGACTACAGGGTCAATTTAATATTTTTTTAATTTGGTTCTTAATTTTTGTATTTTGGATTTTTAATTCCCTGTAAACCGCCCTGAGTCCTCAGGGAATAGGGCGGTATATAAATATAACTAAATAAATAAATAAATAAATAAATCCCACTCATCCAGGCAGGGAAAGCATGCTACAGACCCCATCAGTTGGAGAATTCCAACTGGCAGGGTCAAGGAAAAGGCCCTTTTCTGCCGATGCCCCTGCTTTGTGGAACAGCTTGCCCCCAGAGATGAGGAAAAACCCCAATCTTCTGACCTTCCACAAAGGGGCCAAAACCTAGCTATGTAGCCTTGTATAGGGGACATCAGGGCAGACATAGCCATGGCATTGGTTGGCCCCATGAGAACCCCTCCATACTTGTATTAATAGCTTTTAGTTTTCTCATCTTGGATCTTGGATCTTTCCATCTCTTGTAATTTTATAATGTTGTTTTTTAAACTTAAATTATTTGGTTTTATGTATTGATTAAGTTGCTCATTGCCCAGAGCTCCTCTGTGAGATAGATAGATAGATAGATAGATAGATAGATAGATAGATAGATAGATAGATAGATAGATAGATAGATAGATAGATAGATAGATAGATAGATATAGATAATTGATTAATTGTGGTGACTTTTTAAAATTTATTGTTAAACTATACAAGTGTTGTGTGCATATGTGTAGGTGTGTGTGTGTGTGTGTATAATGAAAACAGTTCTTACTGAGTTGTCAATTCAAAAAGCATATTGGTAGGAAATACAAATAGTTTCCCCTCCTCCTTTGTTGATACTACAGTTGTGTGATACAACCACACAGTTATGTTTGTTGCTACGACAAACCCCTTACAATGCCCTTCCTCCTTTCCGTTGTACAAAGTTTTCAATATATTTTCTCATTAGCAAGAAAGCAGTCATTTTGATTCTTCATATTTTCATTTCTGGGTGAAATGTCATGACTTAGGGTTTTTTTCAGTTGCCAATGCAACCCAAAGTGAGCCATTTTGTGGCCACCTGTACTCACTCTCAGTCAGCTCCAGCTCATCTTTGCCTCATCATCTTTTCCTTCTCTTTCAGGACTACTGAATTTCTCTCTTTTCACCACCTCTTTTCTACCAGACCACATCAAAATATTAAAGAATGACTGAATTACAAATGTTGCCAATTGCCTATATGCATTAGCCAGTAAGTCATAATTGTACAACTTTCTGGTTTGCCTGGGCCTTATCTAAAGGTAAAGGTAAAGGTTCCCCCGCACATGCGTGCTAGTCGTTTCCGACTCTAGGGGCCGGTGCTCATCTCCGTTTCATAGCCGAAGAGCCAGCGCTTGTCCGAGGACGTCTCCGTGGTCATGTGGCCGGCATGACTAGACGCCAAAGGCGCACGGAACGCTGTTACCTTCCCACCGTAGTGGTCCCTATTTTTCTACTTGCATTTTTACGTGCTTTCGAACTGCTAGGTGGGCAGAAGCTGGGACGAGTAACAGGCGCTCACTCTGCTACGCGGCACTCGGGATTCGACCTGCCAAACTGCCGACCTTCCGATCGACAAGTTCAGCGTCCTAACCCAGTGAGCCACCGCGTCCCTTTTGGGCCTTATCTAGTGAAGCAGAATTGCCTTGGGCCACATATAAAATACATAATATAGTTAATGTATAGAAATATTTTCTTGTGGGGCTGCTTTACTAAGGCCACATGTGGCCCACAAGCTGCAGGTTGGAGAAGTCTACACTACATTATAAATTATACCTGCCCCTTAATTCAGAAAAGAGTAAAAAAAATAAACTGAGCCAAATATCGATTTATAATTGGATGGGCAACATGTAGCCCTCAGGAAGTTGAATTGTAATCTTCTTCCTCTTCCTCTTTTCTTCCTTCTTTAATATAAAGTATCCTAAAATGCTTTCATTTCTATCCTAATTCATTTGTCATTGTTGACAGTGATGAATCTATGCTTGCAGAATTTTCCACCAGGGCTCCTGGAACAGATACTCTCTCAAGTGAGAAAGCTTTTGTCATCAGTGGAGAGATACTCTCCCTTCCAGCCTATTTCTCTGCCACCTGTCCTAAGTGTCCTTTGCTTTTGGCATTGTATTCACCAGGTAAAATCCTAACTACATCTGATCCAAAATGACCCCTGGCAATTGGAGGAAGAGTTTCACAGAGGCAGGCAGACTTGGCTCCAAACCTTATGTAATTGCACTTGGCCAGATCTGTGGTAACTTTATGCTGAACAAAGCCATCTGGAACCACCATTTATGCTAATTTCTTTGTTATGGTCATTGCTAAGGTTTAACAACCTCAATTAGGAATTCATAACATTGTAACTCCAGGCAAGACAAATCATCATTTTAAAAATGTATGTGATGTTTCCCTTTTTTTCTTTGACTGATTGACTGAATGCCATGATTTATATACTTTTGGGGAAGTACTATGCAATCTACATGATTGCCATAACTAGGTTTTAGAGCCAGCTTACTGCTGTGTAAAATACAGGTAAGTCTGGCAAACATTTTTTTAAAAATTTCTCTACAACCATGATGATGTACACTGCTGTATTGAAGACCTAAGGGAAAAAAATCATCATCTGTTCCACTTGGTAAATTTAGCAGGGGAAACTTGGGTCTAACATTCACCAGCATGCAAGTAAGGCAAAAAATGGGTTCCACTTTTGGAAAAAAGATATATATGTTTTTTAGTGCCAGATAGGCCACTGCAGACCACAGTCATTTATGAGTTCAAAAATTAGAAGAAGAGGTAGCTCCCATTTATTCCTCATGGAAATTACCATTTCTTCCTTCTGTAAACTCTCCTGCAGGCTATTTTGGAAATATTTATTCATAAAGATGCTGGCAAAAGAAGGTGAATAAACCTCCCTTTGGATTAAAACCCAATTTACTCATTCATTGACAACTGAGTCTAAGGAAACTAAAGGGGGAAATGACCTTGAGGCAAGGGGATGAGACAAGGAATGGAGATGCTTCCCACAAGAGATCCTACCTAGAATTATTTATCAATGCTCTTCATCCTTTCATATAGTGGTATGTTGCATTTAAAAATAAACAATTCCCAAACTGAAAAACATCACAATGCAATTAGAGCATAATGAAGAAAGCAAAACAATAAAACATATAAGCATATTAGTACTAGTCTTCTTGTCTTGTTTTAGAAGCAGAAAAATAGCATAGTTTTTAGAAAGAAAATTCCATAAAAGGCCTGGTCTCTTGTATCTCTCAGTTTGATGGTTAATGTCCAAGACAAACTCTAGAAAATTCTGATTTTAAAGTTAAATAATAACATTGGTTTAACCCTGTTAGTTTTTATTTACAGTTCCAAGGCTTTCAATGTCCGCAAAAGTTACTGACAAAACAAGTTAATCTTCATTAAATGAATTGTCTCAATCAATTGGTAGCTATGCAAAAATTGACGAAATTAAGTAATGATGCAAGACTTCAATTTTTATATGCAAAGGTGAAGAGAGAATGTTTTGAGCACACAGTAAACTATAAAACATTGCAATTGTCACCTAATTATGGGCATTTCTATAGCTCTGAAGATCATTCCTGCATCCAAGGGTGCACGTCTACATGTACGTATATAGGAACCTCATGCAAAAAATGATATGCTTTCTAATGATTTTATTGCTTTTGTACATTTATTTATTATGCAAGTATTGTCCCATAGGCCTGTCAGTTGTTGCTTCCAATTCATGCATAACACTTTAAAAATATCACTCTGAACACTCTACATTTTTTGCCTCAGTTATTTCCTGTGGGAGGGGACTTCTGAGGTAGATTATGTGTTTCAAATTGAACTATTTCCTTGGATTCATTTTAAATTTACTGCATGTCAAATTGACTTGAGCTTTGCTCCCATACCTGCTTACTGATAGGCCAGGATAAAAAGGAGCATCTGGCTGTTTTTTCATCAAACCAGTCATTATCATCTATTTCCACCTTACAGAGGAGCAAGGCTTGCTCATATAAACAGAAGTTTCTGAAAGCACATCCAGGAATCTGGCTTCTTATATGCAACCAAGAAATATCAACAAATTGACTTTAGAAAGTCAGCACTTTTCTGTGTAACCAAAAAAAAATATAATTAAACAATTTTCTTCTTTCCATTTCCTTGGAATAAATATAGATTTATTAAGGAAGTTACATCAACCTTTCCCATGTGGAAAGGAAAGTTCTCTTTTGTTTCTTGGCATACTTTGAATTGGCTGCAATATTGAAATATACTAGTAATGTCCAGGGGTTTCCAACAAGGCTTTACCAGCTGTCAAATACACTGCATTGGTAATGCCCATTTAGATCCACTGATTTTAGCAGCTAAAGCAAGAGACAACACTATGGAAATGCTCATTCCACCTCCATTTCCACCCCCCTGTTTTTCCAAAGGACTTTGAAGCTGAACTATTTTGTCTTTACTGCCACAGACCCTGAATATGTCAAGACCACAATGGGGCCATGTTTCTTCTACCAAAGGCTATAAAAGGGAAAAAGAAAGTCATATAGTTTGCCTCCTTTTCCTATTCATACTTTATATGCTTAGCTGGTGAATTATTGGAAATTGGAAGAATAACTAGGGAGGGCAAATACAAAACCTCTAAGTCATTGTCCCCTTTTTAACCTGAAACAACAGCATCTCATTGAGCTGCTATGACTTTGGATCTCTGTTGAGAGAGGAAAATGAACCCAAGAGCCAGCATAATAAGAAGAGAGGGAATCAGCCTGCCAAAATGCATTCCAGCTCTCAAGTGTAGCAATAGGGAAAGCATTTAAACCACAATCTGATATGTATCATCGTTGAGGTGCAAATAAATCATCCTAGAAGGCAAATAAAGGTAACACAGAGGGATCACCTAGGTGTGGGGGTGAATAGCTCAAAGATCCACCATAGAAGTGTCTTGCATCTTTAGTGCTAGAATTACAATCATTGGAGAAGTGAACTGGGATGTAAGAGGAAGTCTCCTAACTACTCAGAATGGAACAGTTGAACATAAATGAAATGCTGAGCAGCAACCAACTTGGTGGCATCAGACTCTTATCTCAAGAAAATATTGAACAATACCTCCTGCTCTGAACTTTTCTGAAAATGAAGGAGTTGCCACTCTTTTGTTTATAATTTTATCCTGATTATCTCTTTTGAACAAACCATAAATGGAGAACTTTCTACTTAGCATTCTCCTGATTAGGGATATTGAACTCCAAATTTGGTTGAGATGAGAGACAGACATGAAAAACTATTATTTTCAAGCTAGCTCATGGAACTGTTCTTCAACTCTCTCAACCCTAAGGATACACCGTGTGCATTCTTGCCTGGTGCACCTTATAAAAGAAAATATGAGAAAGGAAAGACTTAATTCAGTTCTGCACAGAAAATATATGGATGCAGTGACCAGATTCATTCTTGTTGATTTACCTCTGATATCTGTGTCACATGTCCCACAAGGCAGCAAAGCTTCTGGTTAGCCATGCTAACTTTTGATATTTGCCATCATCAAGATATATGTGTTTAATCAGGCTCTTGACAGGTAAGGATTGTGAAAAGAGGACAGTTTGTTCTCTCAAGCTGTTCGATCTCTAAGACCCCTGTTTATTTTGGAACAGAATGAATAACATTGTGCTGGAAACGGAAATTAAAAAAGCAGGGCTGTAATTTACAGTAGGGAGAACAGCAGCTGTAAGGACTTTCCCCCTCTTTTTTTCTCCCTGTCTTTTCATTACTCTAGTTCCAAATTTCCAAAACTGATGCAGCTGAAAGAAGGTTTAAACCTTCCTTTATTGCTGGCAACAATGAGGGGGAGGATCAAAATTACTAGATTCTGTATGCTTGCCAAACAAGTGAACTGCTTCAACACACACACACACACACACACACACACAAACACACACACACACACACTTTATCAAAACCAAATGCCCCTGAAATCAGAATGTTGCAAAACCTACTTCAAGATGTCCATTGAAATATATCCCCAATGATGCAAGAGAAGAGAGAGAGAGAGAAATAGGTTCTTTAATATATTATTTAAAATAAAACAATTGCTTGCCAGCAAGGAATTCTCTCCTTTCTGGTTTTTATAACAGTTTCATTTTTTTTATCCATAAGAAAAAGTCCCTACAGTTTTCTTTGAAAAGAGACACCCAGACAAGCACCTCCATCACGAAGAGCTTCGTATTCTTCTAATAAGATGTGATTGTGATTTGTACTAGGAGGCAATTCAAGTCATGGGGGTATCACTTTTTTCATCATAAGTCTGTATTGATTAGCCCTTGGGCCATATCAAAGTACAAAGTTCCAGCAACAAATTATTACTAAAATTTGATAAAAGCAATTTAAAATGGAATTTGATAAAATACAATTTAAAATGGAATTAGAATAAAATACAATTTAAAATGAAATAGGAATAAAATACAATCTAAAATGAAATTGTAATAGTATACAATAATTTAAGATATAGATAAAATATGATAAAATTATATTTTGGAGTCGCCCTTGCAATCTACCCCAATCAGTCCCACATATGCATATCTCAACCGAACCATTTTGTTTAAGTACTGTGCTGCATTAAATGTCATTTTCAAGTTCTGGCTCAACATAAGGTAAGTTGTTTTGATATAGGGATCCCAATGGGTCATTCATTTGGTATATAGACCAAGATACCTGTCTCTCACCCTCCTATACAGGCAACAATCAAATACGGTGTGAGCCAGGACTTCTACCTCTGCCGCTCCGCAAATGCAGAGACACTCATTGTAGGGTATAGCATGAAATCTCCCATATCTGACCATTGTGTCAAGCTGTTTGAATCTCGCTCTCGTAAATATTTCCCTAAGATGTTTTGGCAGTTGTAACTTCAAATAACTGTCTACTTGAAAAGTACGTTTGTATTTACTCAGCCATTTCAAGTTACTCACCTTACCAAGGATAGCTATATCATTTTGTGCTTCTATATCCTTAATTCTTTGGGCAACTCTTTTTTTGGGTTGTTCTCCTGTTACACAAGAGACAGGAAGGCCACAGCTGTTTACAAAATTTGTTAGTTTGGTGATCCAGGAGATTTGTGATTGTAGTTTTATTTGCTGTAGTAGACATAACTTGAGGAGTCTATCAGTCTCCATTTCATTAACTTTGCACCAGTAGTTATATGCTCTAATTTTGGATAATGCATGAATTGTATGAATTCCCAATTCAGCTCTAACTGCTGCAGCAGATGTTTTTGGATCTACACCCAAAATACATCTCAAATGCTGCAACTGTGTTTGTTCTAGGACTGTGTTTGAGTAAAGACCCCAAATTTCGGCTCCATACAAGAGCATAGTGGTAACCTTAGCCTTATAAACCTTGATTAATGGGGCTAGGGACCCTGGTTAACTATGGTTCTTTAGTTTGAGCAATAAATTCAAACGGGCTTTTGCTCTAAATGTACTCCATTGATGATGGCAGGCCCAAGATCCAGTCTTGGAAAAAGTTATGCCCAAATATACAAAGGTTAACCTGTTCAATTGGTTCACTATCTAATTGCCACTTATGTCTCTGATGGTTTCTTCCAAACACAATTATTTTTTATTTAGATTTGCTAATGATTAGGGAGTTATCCTGTCAATAAGAACTGAATCTTCTTAATAGCCTACGTAATTCTACTTGTGAGTATGATAATAAAATCATATCATCAGCATAAAGCAAGCTGTTACAGTAAGTATTTAGGATCATCGGCATGTGTACCATGGTATCCTTCATTAACCCTGGCAAGTCAGGGTATCACTTTATTGTGCATTTGTTTTTGTTTTGTTTTTTTCTTTGCAAGAGCAGACCTTCCTTCCTAAAAATGTCTTCAGCAGTGCTAAAACTACAATACTAGAAGAAGTGTTCATAAGTTTTTTTGGAAGAATAATAATTTTGATATTAGCATCAAATAAAAAAGTAATTCCCATCCAATTATAAAACAAAGCAACAATAATAAAAAGGAAAGAATTTGGTTTTGAAACATTCTTTGTAGACCTTGGTTTTAAGTAGATTCCATTTCCTAAGTATTTACAAATTTGGACAAAATTAAGAATAATATGAATAATCAATATTATGGGCAATCCCTTATGTTTTTAATCTGAAATAAATTACATTGCATTTAGTACAGCTTATACCCAAATCATTGGGATACAGTTGTAGTGGGGCTGGCTGAAAGGCTTTGCAGGAGCCTGCCCAGGGAGAGGGAAGCTCAGACAGCTGCTGCCAGTTTTGGGCAGGGCTGCAGGGAAGGAAAGAAAAAGGAGAAAAAGGGGATGGGGGTGGTTGCTGTGGCTGTTGTTGGAGAGAGACCAGGTGAAGTTGAAGAGGGATTTGAGGTTTTAGCTGATCCCTTTCTGTGAAGGAGAGGGAAGGAGAGAGTAAGAGAAAGTGAGAAGGTGAAATTTTACTGCTTTCTTTCGCAGGGGGGATATGCCAAGCGGAGGCAAGAGAGAGAGTGAGGAGAGAGAAAATTGCTGGGGTTGCTAAATTCAAATTTTAACAATAAAGGAAAGGGGGAGGGGTTTTGACACCAACAAGATCTGAGACTGCAAACGATGACAGAAGAGAAGGAGAGGCTGGTCGTTACTGTTTTGGAGACTAGCAGCCATCCGAACTTTGATTATTGTTACTTGTGCAAGTTATAGATATTATGGGGAGTTGCCCTGGTGGGGCGAACTGTTACTGCAGAACGCTGACTACCTTTGTTCGTGTTCCTATCACTGCCTGGGGCCGGGGTTTTCCCCACCCCACTTGTTTCCAAATGGTCGCTGTGAAATCATTGACTGTTGCTGCTATGACTGCCTGGGGATGTTAAACACCATCACACATTGACTATCGGGGCTAGGGTCTGGTCATCTTTGTTCCTGAAAGCCCCCTCCCCCTTGATGATGAGAGTCTGCCACCTCCTCAGTTTGCGTGAACTTCTGCTAGAAAAGACACTTCACTAACACCTTGAGAGTGCTGCTGCAGAGTGCGACAGAGGGGAGTGGGGCTGGGAGGGCCTGGGCTTTGGCAGCCTCTGAGGGGGTAATGCTACATGTTGGGTGTTCCTCCAGGATTCCCTGCCTGAACCCCCTCTCCTTAGCAAGGGAGGGTTGGTCTCGTGTAGAGATATGAGCCAGAGGAACAAAATGGACTCTAATGCGGCTATCAGGTGGTGCAAAGAGCAGAATAGTGAAGTAAGGACGAGCGTAGTAATTGATGTTCCTGGTGATGTTTGTTCAGAGGAGCGAATTTTACAGATATTGAGGGTTCTTGTCCTGATCAGAGGAAATATGTGATAGATATGATAGTGGATCAGGATCCCCCCCCCATTTTTATGTACTGCTGGAATGGAAGAAGAGTATTCCAGAGTGCTTTCAGGTTGAAAGTTTGCAACTGACAGAAGATGTCAGAGTAGGGGTGATTTTTCTGACTGTATGGGGCACACCTTTGACCAAACCACTAGGCCAGAAGAAAGATAAGCGCACTTCCTTACCCACAGGGATAGTGGAAGTAGGGTCCACACAGGCGGGGACTTCCATCCAAAACCTGATGGGGGTTATAGTATAGGGGCTGGATATAGGAAATTATGTACTTTTTCAGGGATGCAACTGGTGCCAGAAGGGGAAGAGGAGTATGAAGCTTGGATGGAACAGGCAATACAAGCAGTTGAGGAATGGGATATACCAGGCACCCAGAAAAGGAAACGAGTTAGAGTTTAAAGGGCCCTGCTGCAGAAGGTATTAGAAGTCTAACATTGAGCCAGGGACATTTTACTGTGCATGACTATCTCTCTTTGTTGCATGATGAATTTGGATCTGCCTAGATATTCTCTAGATTACTGTTTCATTTGGAATACATGTATCAGAAGAGGGGTGAGAAGCTGTCTGAATATATAAGTCGCCTGAATAGATCATTATAACAGGTTGTGGACAGGGGGAGATTAGTTTCAACTGAGGTGGAACAGGCCAGGATAGAACAACTCTTCCGGGATGCTTTGGCTTCGGACCCTGTCCGAAGCCAAATAAAGGTCAAAGCTAGAGGGAATGTTTGGGGATATCACAAGCATATAAGGAGAGTGCTTATATGGCTTCCTGGACAGTAATGGGTGGCCTGCCTCCAAATGGAGGCCAGGTTAGGCCAACTGATGGGGGAATGGGCCCGTCTGCCCTGGTTAATAATTCAACGAGATCAGTGGTCTGTTACAATTGTGGGCATGTGGGGCATTATAAGCATGCTTGTAGAAAACCATACATAAGATCAGGGAACCCAGTGCAGTCAGGAAACTGTCAAGGGCCCCAGTGAGAGAGCTAGCTGGGTGTTCGGTGATATCAGTTTGCCCTGACAAGAGAGGGTTCCCTCATCAAAAATGGGAGTGACAGGACTACCCCCTTTAGTGAGAAATCTCTGTCCCCTTGAATTGACAGAAGCTGGAGCCATGGGCCCCATGGACAGTCTTTGGAGAATCAGTTGCGGGTCGTTGAACCAAACACTGGGTTTCCCACTACTGGGGCTCCTCAGTAGCTGGTGGGCCATTCTCCAATGGCGTCAGTGGAAGGTATTTACACTAAGGCCCTTTTGGATTCAGGTGCGCAAGTCAGGTTATTATATAGGAATTTTTATGACAAATATTATGACCATACAGGAACTAGGTGATTTGAAGAACTGTGGTATTGGGACTGAGAAATTTCCCTATGATGGATATTTACCTGTACGGTTGACATTTAGGCCTGAATGGACTGAACGGTGTGAGCAAGCTTTTGACCAATTGAAATGGAGGTTTACGAACACCCCAGTACTGGCTTATGCCGACCCTAATTGACCTTATAAGTTACATGTGGATGCCAGTTGGGATAGCCTTGGGGGGGGTGTGTTATATCAGGAACATGATCAACAGTTGAAGCCCGTTGCATATATCAGCTGGGGCTTAACCTCCAGGGAAAAGAATTATCCCACTCATATGCTGGAATTTTTGGCACACAAGTGGGCAGTTGTGGATAAATTGAAAGATTATTTGTATGTGGCAGAGTTTGAGGTTAAGACAGATAATAATAATCCACTCATGTACTTGCTCACAATAAGTTGAAAGAGTATTTGTATGGGGCAGAGTTTGAGGTTAAGACAGATAATCCACTCATGTTCTTGCTCAACTTGATACCATGGGGCATCAATGGTTGGCCTCCCTTTCTGGATTTAGGTTCAGTTTGAGATATTGCCCAGGTGTGAGGAACACGGATGCAGATGCTTTGTCAAGGAAGCCCCAGGATTCAGGGGCAGGTGTCAGAGAGTGGATATAATTGCCCCCTTATGGCATTCAAATGCTGTATCGAGGGGAACTAAGGGAGCAATTGGGGCTTAATCGGTGGGGGTTACTACTGCAGGTGTTCCCAAATTATACTGTAATCTCATTCAGGTCAGAGAGGAGGGTAGGTTTGCCCTGAATAAGAAAGATCTGAGGAGGGACCAGGCGGAAGCTCCCCTCTGTGGCCTGGTTGAAAGAGCTTTGAGAACTAGTCAGCGGGAGGTTCTACTTGCCGATTCACTGAGAGGAACCTGAGTGTTGTTTAAGGAGTGGGATTGCTTACAACTTCGTGATGGAGTGGTTTATTGGAGGGGGCCTTCAGATGGGCCTCAAGAAAGGTGGCAACCTTTGCTTCCGGAGAAACCCAGAGAAGCAGTGTTGATTGTGCTACACAATGAGCATGGGCATTTGGGGCTGGAAAAGACTTTTAAGTTAGTAATGGATCAATTCTACTGGCCCTGCATGAAGATGAAAGTTGGGGACTATTGTAGATCTTGTCTGCATTGCATCCAGAGGAAACCCTACCTTCAAGGATTGCGCTGATGGGCCATTTCCAAAGTTATGGGCCCTTGGATTTGGTTTGGATTGATTTTCTTTGCCTAGATGTAAGTGGGCAGATGTAAGTGGGTGAGGAAACATATTGGTCGTGACTGATCATTTTACCCATTATGCTCAGGCCTTCCTGACAAAAGATCAGCATGCTGTTACGGTAACCAAAGTATTGGTGGAGAAGTTTTTTGTACATTATGGGTTGCCTTAGCACATACATTCCAACCAAGGGAGGGACTTTGAAAGCAGGTTTGTTAAGCAACTACTGGGCTTACTGGGCATTCAGAAGTCCTGTACCACCCCGTATCATCCACAAGAAGATTTGCAGCCTGAGAGGTTTAATCGTACTTTTTTGGATATGTTGGGGACACTCACTGAAGAACAGAAGCAACACTAGATGCAACATATTTTTACCATCGTGCATGCGTATAATAGCACGAGGAATGATGCCACTGGGTATTCCCCATATTGGTTGATGCTTGGTAGGGAAGCCCGCCTGCCAGTAGACATAGTCGTTGGCACCTCAATGGATGAGACTTCAGTTAGGTCACATTGTAATTATGTGGATAGATTGAGGAAGAATTTGAAGGGGGCTTTGAAAAGGCCGCAGAAGCCATAGGGGTTTAGGAACAGTGAAATAAGAGGAACTATGATTTGAAAGTAAGAGTTCAGGATTTGCAGTCTGGTGATCAGGTGTTATTAAGGAATTTGGGTCCTTCTGGGAAGCACAAACTGGCAGATTTGTGGGGTCCCCAGTTGTATGTTGTTAATGAGAAGCTGCTGGGACTACCAGTGAAGAGAAGGAGAGCCTGGTCGTTACTGCTTTGGAGACTAGCAGCCATCCAAACTTTGATTATTGTTACTTGTGCAAGTTATAGATATTGTGGGGAGTTGCCCTGGTGGGGTGAGCTGTTACTGCAGAACACTGACTACCTTGGTTTGTGTTTCTATCACTGCCTGGGGCCGGGGTTTTCCCCATCCCACTTGTTTCCAAACGGTCGCTGTGAAATCACTGACTATTGCTGCTATGACTGCCTGGGGCTGTTAAACACTGCCACACATTGACTTTCAGGACTAGGGGCTGGTCACCTTTGTTCCTGAAAGCCCTCTCCTTTTGACAATGAGAGACAGCCACCTCCTCACTTTGCATGAGCTTCTGCTAGAAAAAACACTTCACTAACACCTTGAGAGTGCAGCTGCAGAGCGTGACGGAGAGAAGCGGGGCTGGGAGGGCCTGGGCTTTGGCGGCCTCTGAGAGGGTAACACTACACAGTGAAGTATTTTCTTCATTTTAATCCTGATAAACGTCTTTGTAAGAGCATCTTAACAATAATGCCAAATGAGATGGAAAGCCTTTATTAAATATTCCAGGTCACTACGTACGGAAAGGTGCTAGGGAAGAGAATAATGGTGAAATGTTCTACTCTCACCTATGCCTATTCAGCAGACTGTTGGACCCAATCCTGCACATCTCTATGAACCTAGTTTTTGAAACATTATCATCATCATCATCAGGGCAGTTTCCATGATTTTCATGCACATATCAAAACTTTTCTAATAGTCTACTTCCTATTTGCCAGGAAGTTGAATTTTAATATTCTTAACAAGGCTGGCTTTTCCATTCAGTAGAAATATGTGAAAGAAGGACTTTTTCTTACTCCAACTCCACAGATATTAGCAGGATTGTAATCCAAGTAATATTCAACTTTCCCTTTTAAAAGTTCAATTATTCTGAAATGCTAAACTCTATCTTTTAGGAACAAGAGTGCCTAGGATGGTGAAAGCAGTATTAGTTCTCCACATGTTGTTTTGAAAGGAATGGCATAACCTGGCAACATTTTCATAATAATGATCCTAATCCTTATCACATCATTTTCCGTCAGGATTAAACAGATTGGGAACTGAACTGCCAAACAGGCAGTGAATTTGATCCAACATAAAATGTTTTCTATTGTTAAAGAAAGTGAGGTATGCAGCTAATTGTTACTTGTTCAGTTTGGGGAAGGTGCAAAGTCTTAGTAGCAAACTGATAGAGTTGCTTCCTTGATTTGTTAAATGAAAAAGTCCTTATAAAGAATCAACCTTCAAGAAAGACAAATTACTAAAAGTAGAAGTGTCACTTGTCCAAGTATGTACACTCCTTCCACATCTGTGATGCACATTTCATCCATGCTTGTACAACTAGCAAGCATCAATAGAATAAGATAACAAACCGATTATTGCTAAGCACCAGGCTCCCTTAATCTGGGGGAAAGGAGGAGGGGTTAAAGCTGACAAATATAGGGAAATTAACAAATAAGCCACAAAAACCCAACTCAACATTCCTCATTCCACAGTGAGGAAAAGCAGGGCTGCTACATCTTTTGGTAAACTTTTGAATACTTTTAAAGATTAGGCCAGCTTTTCCCCCTTTTCACAGGAAATAAGAGATTTTTGCTTTCGTCTCCTCTATGTTGTTAGAACCCTTGAGAAATGTTGATGTTAATATACATACACTGCTAACACACACCAGGACTGAGCCTCTAGACAGAATGAATGAGGAAGCACAAGTTGCAGGAGGGAAGTGACAGGTACAAAAGGGCTTGGGAATGAAATGAAATGCAGGGACAGACATGGCTGCAATGGAGGCTGGCTAGAGAGAACATTGCAGTCCTTGGGAAGGCGGGGGGGGGGCTGTTAAATTATACGTTTTGAGGTCACTATGTAAACTCTGTTCCTTTTCAGTATGCATAATGATGTTGTAAGGTATGCTGCTTTTGTACATATGACATATGTTATAACTCATGTTTCATCATTCTGAAAATTCCAGATTTAACGGTCACCTCTGGAGAGAGGGCATTTCTTTGTCCATGCCCAACTCTTGTCTGATCACATCAGAATGTTAACCAACTTTACCTCCAGGGTAATGAGTGTCAGTTGCAAGCAGGGCAAGGACCAAGTTGTCACAAATTTGCCAAAAGCAGCTCCATCGATCATCATCCCCCTTCAGACCTTTCTACAACTCTATTTCTCTTTATATATAAATTTTACTATGTATGTGCACCTGTGTTAATACACTGCAATTTGTTTCGCTGCTAACTTGCTCTCCTGATGGCAGGCAAAAGGAAGGGAGCCAAGAAGGCAAAATATTTTACTTTACTTTAAATTGCTTTATATGATTCTTTAATTTTGTTCTGCTTTAACATGAAATTAGATTTGGTATCCCAGTATTACTACTCATTGTAATAGTAATGTTATTATTTAGCATCTTTAGTTTATGGCTAGCAGGGAGTGTGCAACTTTGATCAGCAACCTTTACTTCCTAAGGCAACCCTTTTTATATTTGTCAACAGATGGTGCTCTTACTCCACAATGAGGGTAAGAGTTGGTGACATTTTCTGACTATTATCCTCCTGAGGATGCTAGCAAGAATTCACCCTGCTGACCAGAGAAAGGGCTGTCTGCATCCACGGCTCAGGCAATCCCACCTTGCTGATCTATGCTTGGTGCAAAGCCTTTCTAATATTATTAAATTTTCATAAAGGCACCTGATTAAATCTATTGTGCTCTGAAATGAAAGTCTAATTAAATGTATTGTGAACTCTAAATATAAAGCTCCCAACTCGAATCTCAGTAATTCTGATATCACTAGCTATCCTATGTTTCAACATGGCTTCATAGTACAATATTAAGTTACAGGAGGGTTCCAGAAACACTGAACTGGTGCATATAAAGTACCGTATATACTTGAGTATAAGCCGAATTTTTCAGCCCACTTTTTGGGCTGAAAAAATCCACTTCGGCTTATACTCCAGTGAACAAAAAAAAAAGAACTTACCGAGGACTTGCGCGCGGCCGAGGCTTCGGTGCTTCCGGGATCGCGCGCACCTCTCCCAAGCCGCCGCCGTCCGGAGACCTGCCAAAGTTTGGGGAGGTTTGGGGAGGTGCGCGCGCACCTCCCCAAACCTCCCCAAACGTCGGCAGGTCTCCGGACCTCCGCACCCTGCCTGCCTGCTTCTTTCCGCTGCCTGGCTGCCCTACGGCAGGGCGCGGATCCAGCCGGCGGCAGAGGCTTGCGGAGCGCGGATCCACCCTCCGCCGGCATGCAGGCAAATCCTGCTAAAGGGCTTTTCCCCCCCACTGGATCCGCGCTCCGCAAGCCTCTGCCGGCGGCAGGGCGCGGATCCAGCCGGCGGCAGAGGCTTGCGGAGCGCGGATCCACCCTCCGCCGGCATGCAGGCAAATCCTGCTAAAGGGCTTTCCCCCCCCCCACTGGATCCGCGCTCCGCAAGCCTCTGCCGGCGGCAGGGCGCGGATCCAGCCGGCGGCAGAGGCTTGTGGAGCACGGATCCAGCCTCCGCCGGCATGCAGGCAAATCCTGCTAAAGGGCTTTTCCCCCCCACTGGATCCGCGCTCTGCAAGCCTCTGCCGCCGGCTGGATCCGCGCTCCGCAAGCCTCTGCCGCCAGCGGAGGCTGGAACCGCCGGCGGCAGAGGCTTGTGGCAGAGGCTTGTGGAGCACGGATCCAGCCTACGCTGGCGGCAGAGGCTTGCGGAGCGCGGATCCAGCCGCCAGCGACAGAGGCTCGATCCGCCGTTCTGCAAGCCTCCGCCGCCGGTTAATACCCTGTATTCAGCTCTGGGAAGTGGGGGGAAGGGGGAGAGAGGGGGAGTTTGGGAGGAGGGGGAGGGGGAGCTCCACGGTGCAAAAATAAAGCCCTGCCGCTCTTCGTGTTGCTTGCCCGACTGGCTGTCACGGGACCGCACGGATCGCCTCGCTCCCACCGGCAGCTGATTCCTTCGAGTTTGGTCTCAAGCGATTTTGCATTTTCTTCAGTGCTGAAAGCCACTCGGCGGATCCCAGCCTCGGCTTATACTTGAGTCAAGAACTTTTCCCAGTTTTTGGGGGTAAAATTAGGGGTCTCGGCTTATACTCGAGTCGGCTTATACTCAAGTATATACGGTACTCTAATAATTTGGGTAAAGCTTGCCATAGAAATACCAAGTCTTTCTTGGTGCAGTTATTGGAATGGAATCATACTGATTTCTGGGTGCACTGATTCAGTGACTAATCAACCTAGAATTGTAATGTATAAGTAAAGATACATCTTTTGATCTAATCTAGTTTTTTTAAAAAAAATGAAGTGAAGGTTAGAGATCCAAAGTTAACTTATTTTGACCTATCCACCCTCTTGAGAGTTTTTCAAGGTCAAGATTTCCCAACCTTGGAAATAGCCTGCCCAGAAACTGGGTGAGGAAATGGTGAGGAGAGGCAATCTGAACTGATTTCTTTCTGTAAAACTATAGTCCTATGACTGACTTCAGAGGAAATTTAAGAAACCATTGAATTGCAGGCTGGTAAAGTAGTCTTCAAAAACTACTTTTTAACTGGGGAGTACATCATGACATTCAGACACTAAGAGAAATCCCTGAAATTCACTGGAAAATTACATTCTGATCCATGCACAAGTCTGGAATCAGATCTGTTTGCACTGGAATTCATGAGGATCAATTTCTCCAAGCATAAATTTGTGAATGAACTTTGACTAGAAAAATCTAGATCTTGCAATTTAGATCCGATAGTTTGTTTAACTGGGCACCATTTTCCCTCTATGTAGTTGTAATGCCAACATGAAACAACCCTCACTTCCACACAAAGTACTTGGCAATACATGCTATAACACAGTGTTAAGTATTCTATATAGCCATTTGGAACACAGTGCATCATATTCACGTTTTGCCACACCGCATTGTGAATGTTACTAGATGGAAGGATTTTTGGCACAGAAGAGAGGACATATTTCATGGCAGCTCAAGGAAAATAGAATTTTGGCAGGCACGTGCCACATCAGTGAGGCAGGGATTTTCATATGAGAAATCCCTGCTACTCCATTTAGACTTGGGCTCTTGGGATACATTTTAAAAGAAAATTTAAATGAAATGCAGGTTGAGCAGTTATGGAGTAAGCAGTGGAGAGCACATGAAGTCAGATGCTTTACGTTCTGGTGCTTGGATCTGTCCAGTATTGGAGCTGAAAGTATAAAATTAGTGAAAAGGCAGAAGCAGCTGTTAGCATTCAGGCAGAAGATGGATTTTGTTCAGGAAAAGTCCTATCAAAAGTAAAACCTGCTTCATCTGCTATGTATTATTAACCAAATGCTCAGGGACCTTGATTTTATGGACAAGGCAAAATAGGTGGCATAGATTTACTAGATTGTCTATAAAAATCCTGATTTCAAGGTGAGTATCAAATCCATATTAATCTTTAAGATTAAATACAGTTCAGTTCCATTTCTTCAAAGTATATTCCACAGTATATACTGTTCCCAGAATGGAAACTGGGATCAGGAGAATAAAAGAATTTAGAGAAAAGAAATAACAGAATAACAGAGTTGGAAAGGATCTTAGAGGTCTTCTAGTCCAACCCCCTGCTCGAGCAGGAAATCCTATATCATTCGTCATCCTAAGGCTATACAATCTCTTCTTAAAACTCTCCAATGTTGGAGCACCCACAATTTCTGAAGACAAGCCATTCCACTGCTTAATTGTTTTCATTGCCAGGAAATTTCTTTTTAGCTCTAGCTTGGATCTCTCTTTGGTAAGGTTACATCTGTTACTTCTTGTCCTATCCTTTATAAAATAAATTGTTCCATTCTTCTCTGTGACAGCCTCTCAAATATTGGAAGACTGCTATCATGTCACTCCTAGTCTTTCTCTTTGTTAGACTAGACTTATCCAGTTCTTGCAACCCCTCACCATATATTTTTGCCTCTAGTCCTCTAATATCTTTGTTTCTCTTCTCTGTTCTCTTTCTAGAGACTCAATATCTTTTTTTCATATCACAGTAAGCAAAAATGGATGCAGTATTTCAAGTGTGGTCTTACTTAGACAGTATATATAGCTTAGAGTTAAGGTTAGGGTTCACATGTTCACATACTTCACATGTTCTTGATACTATTTCTCTGTTGATGCAGCCTAGGACTGCATTAGCTTTTTTGGAACCTGCAACACTGCTGGCTCATACTTAAGTGATTATCCACTAGAACTCCTAGATCTCTCTCCCAGTCAGAATGGGACATCATGGCACCATCTTGGTGCCATCATCTTGCCAGGAGCATATCACCATGGACATCTCGACACAGCATCTTGGCATGGGACAAATTGCCACAGGAAACTTGCCACAGGACAACTTAGCATACCCCTGTGGCACCTTCCTTTGTGGGAGGGAGCTGTCACCATAGGTCTCGTCTCCAGATCTGGGTCTGGCTTCCCATGGGCACAATCGCAAATCTGCTCTGTGTGGCTGTCTGGAGTGTCACCATCACAGCCAGTGTGCAAGAAGCATGTCCTGCCTGCTGTCCACCGGGGTTCCTTCCACCTGGGCCTCATTTTCCTTTTTTTTCCTGTGGGCCCTTATATGAGGGTGACAGTCTCGACATTGCAGACCTCTATTTTGGCATACTGCACTGAACCCTGACAGCTCCTGGGCAGTCTCTTCAGTCTCTGAAGGGAGGCAAATCCCCCCATACAAGGTGGGCTAAGCAGGAGTCACACAATGCTTGGACTGGCATGGACACCACCCTTCCTCGAGGGCCCACTGGGAAAAGGGAAGGGCTAAACACAGCCCGTGCAGAAGATCTCCCCAGCAGGTGGGACATGCCTCTTATGTGTACAGTGATGGTGACACCACAGACAGTCATGTGGAGTAGCCATTCTCCAACCTGACTGACCAGCCACATCCACGGAAGGCTGGACCTGGATCCGAAGATGCAGCCCATTGGGACGCTATGGTTGATAGCTACCTCCTACGAAGAAAGATGCGGGGGGTATGGCAAGTTGTCCCATAACGAGTTTCTCCTGGCAATTTGTCCTGTGCTGAGATGGCTGTGCTGACATGGCCATGGCAATATGGCCATGGCAAATTGTGGTGCTGAGATGTCATAGATCCTCTCCCAGTTACTGTTCTATGTGCCACCTATTCTATATGTGTGCATTTGGTTTGTATTACCTAAATGTAAAATCATTGCCAGTGATAGGGTCCAGGTTCAAGTCTGTCTAGATCCTTCTGGATCTTGAGCATATCATCCAAAATTTTGGCTATTCCTCCTAACCTGGTGTCATCTGTAAATTGGATGGGTTCCTTTTCTATGACCTCATCTAAATAATTTATGAAGATGTTGAACAGTTCTTGGCCTAAGACAGAACCTTGGGGTACCCTACTACATACTTCCCTTAAGGGATTACACATTAAATGCAATTTATTAGCCACTTACAAATCCATTTGGTGCTGATGCTGTCTATCCCACAGCATTCTATCTTACCAAATAATAGATTGTGATCCTTTTTGTCCAATATGTTACTGAAATCTGCTATGTCCACAGCATTTCACTGGTACATTAATTTAGTCACTTTGTCAAAGAATGCAATAAGATTTGTTTGGCATGATCTGTTTTTGACAAACCCATGTTGACTTCTAGTAATAGCTTTGTTTACTTCTAGGTGTTTTCAGATCCATTGCTTGATTATCTTTTCCAAGATCTTCCTAAGTATTGATGTCATTTTGATTGGTCTGTAATTTCCTGGATCCATTTTTCCTTCCTTTTTTGAAGATGGGAACCACATCAGCTTTTTTCCAGTCCTCTGGCAGTTCCCCAGTACTCCAGGATGTTTTAAAAGTTATGGTTCAGTGGTTCCGAGATCACGTCTGCCAGCCCATTCAGAACCTTGGGATGTAATTTCAGCTTAGTTCCTAGGCAGACAATATGTAGGAAGCATATTACTTAGGAAATATGTGTAAGAAATATGCATAAGGAGGTATATTGCTTTTTACACCATTATAAAACTGCAGTAGGTGCAACGTGGCAATTTTAAGTACTGGCTTATTTTGGCTGAGCTGCCTTTGAATAGCCATGTTTGAGAATAAGAGCCAATTTCTTGTAGAGAAGGAAAAATAACCCAGAGATGATACAGTAAGCAGCCTAGAGAAAAACACCTGGGCTGTCAGTTGCCCAGTTATTGATGGAATCACTTCTGCTCTGATAGATTGTACTATAATTCTTCTGTCTTCTTCCTAAGAATTATTGTTTAATACATTGGCAAGAATGGCCTATTAAAGAGTCTTCCTTCACATTTTTTTCTTAGACAGACAGAGAATGTCTGTGTAACTATGGGACTTTCCCCCTTGCATCTAACCACCACACAAAGAGAAACTTTTTTTTTGCCATGAAATTGACTTTATCTTGTTCCCAGCCTATGAAGGAGACAAAATTTAGCTGTCTTTAGCTGTACTGATGTCAAAGTAACATTTTCCCATTGATACAAATATGGTTCAAGGGCAGCCTCAGGAAGTATAAACTATATCAGACCTAGTCACCCATTGCCTTGGAGGGACGTTGCGTGAAAAAGAGGCAATGGAGGCAGCAATTTTCATGCCAATTGAGTTTTCTGCTAAGTCAAGGATGGACGAACAGTTTTTCAATTCAGCAAACAAAAAAGGTCTACATATGTATATCCAGTTTGCCCTGGACCGGAAGTGGTATTATGGCCAGTAACTGATTAAAGAACAAAAAGCAGAGAGTAGATTAAATGCAGAGTCTGTTTGGTGCAGTGCTTAAGGCATCAAGCTAGAAACCGGGAGACTGTGCTTCTAGTCCCACCTTTGGCATAAAGCCAGCTGGATGACCTTGGACCAATCTCTCTCTCTCTCTCAGCCCTAGGAAAGAGGCAATGCCAAACCACTTCCAAAATCTTGCCAAGAAAACTGCAGCCACCAAGAATCAAGACTGAATTGAGGTGCAACAAAGGAGGAGGAGGAGGAGGAGAAGGAGAAGGAGAAGGAGAAGGAGAAGGAGAAGGAGAAATGCACAGCTTTCGAATTGTAGAAATGTGGAGCTAGGATTGCTGAGGGACTAATATTTTTAACTTATTTATAAATTACCTGTATGTAGCTGTGAAGGTAGCTAGGTTTGCTGAATAAAGCTCCAAAAGACTATCTACAAACTGAATGAAGATGCCACAAAACAGCAATTGTAGCAAGATTTTCATTCTTCTCCCTAGGCTTACAAAGGCCTCTGTGAGATACTGAACGTTGGATTCAAGAAAGCACTCATAACTGTCACTCCTCTTATTTCAAAAGGAACACTGAACTTCATTATTTTTTTTTAAAAAAAGCAAGGTGAAAATATTGCCAGATGTTGGGGGAAAAGATCATTCTACCACTGAATCCAGGATTGAGAAAATTCAATAATTTACAATGCCCAACTTCTCTAACAGCACATATGAAAGAAAGAAAAATTGTCTCTTGCTCTGAGGACAGTTTGAAAATAAGGTCCACTTTGAATTTCTCCCCCCAGAAAGCAGAGCTGGAACGCCCCAATATTTGTGTTGGTTGATTATTCGTTGTTTATGTGAATGCTGATTGCATTCTGCTTTTCAATAACTTCTCCAATCACGTCATCTGAAAACTGCCTTCGCTCTTTCCTTGCTTTCAGTGTCCGTATTTTAAAAAGAAAAAAGACAGCATTATTTCACTCTTAGCTTCCAAAACCAGCAGCAACTAGTCAATAATCTGAAATATTTCTTTACCCCATAATCATTTATTCAGAAACTTCTATTTTCTGGTGTGTTCTCTCTCTCTCTCTCTCTCTCTCTCTCTCTCTCTCTCTCTCTCTCTCTCTCTCTCTCTCTCTCTCTCTCTCTCTCTCTCTCCTCTTCCCCCCCACCCTTACAAATTAAAATGTTTTGTTTCTATTGCTGCCTCCTTCTGAAAACATGGTTCTCTAACTGGACTTCAGTGGCCTGCTAGCTGCTGGAAAGGAGACTTCCCACAGACACATAGTTCTTCACCCTATCTATTCTCTTCTTCTCTTTGGACATGTGCACTTTGCAACAGTGGGCAGAAGTTCCCAAAAGACTGTAATGTTACAGATTTCATTCCCAAACCAGAAAGCCCCCCTGCTCAGAGACTGTGCCAGTTGGAATCCAGTGCACAAATACTTTGCAGGTATTGAATTAACATTAACACAACAAGGAAAAAATGGGGGTAAACTGCTCTCTTCTCTTTCTTTTCAGCAACAATTCCATACCCCCTGGCATCTTGGCTCAGGCTAAAGAATGGAAAAACCCTACAGAAAATCTCATGGAGGTTGGCCTGCACCAGGAAGGAGAGAAATTTATCCAACTGTCCTCTTTTTTAAAAAAAAATCGACACTCAACTCCCATAAATCCCAAAATGACCTTTTCTGGTTTCTGATACAACTGCACAGCTACTGTAGCTGGTATCATTTTAAAAATCAACAATTTGAAAGACTCAACAAGAAAAAAAGTATTTTTTTAAAAAAAATGTAGTGGGAAAAACATTCATATGCCATGTGCTGTGCTCCAACACACTAATACCACTTTTTATATATCCTCCCCACACACACACTTTTTACCTGACACTATTTGCCACAATCCAACTTTAGCAAGCTTGAAAAGGGTTAATGAATGAGAAGGTGAAATATTTCTTAGAATTCCATTAAAGTCTGACTAGAGGCAAAGCCAAGGCCATTCCAAGTACCCAGTGATTATGAATAAAGTCTGGAGTTCTCAACTTACTGAGGAATGTTAGATATGAAACCACAATCAAGTTTCAATCTCCTCAACACAGCATGTTCCACAAGCCAATCCACATGTTTGCTGGGAAAAAAAGTGTATACTAGAGAAATAGGGTTTTGTTATAGGACCTCAGTGCAGATATTTTTCCCTGTTAGTATATAAACTGCACTGTTGATCCAGGCATTGACTGTTGCTTCTAATTTTATAACTGCACACAAATGTTATGCCATGCGATCCATTTTCTCCTCATCATTAGCATTTATTTGCTTGGGATTTTATGTCAACCTGAAATGAATATCACCTGACTTTCTACTCCAGATAGTCTGCAAAAAGCCAAACATAATATGGGTGTTGATAAAAGCCACTATGTTTGTTTCAGGGGACAGGTGCTAATCTCAGCTGTAAGATGTTAATTCTCCACCAGGATCCTTATCATGGACAGAAGGAGTGAAGGAAAGGTGGGGAACCAAAGAATTGACTAATTAGAGGTTGAAGGATTTGACCAATCCATGAAGGATAGGACTGTCAACAGCATCCCACTGTGTTTATTTTATGGATTTGTTCTCTCTGAATATTGATATCTCACCTTTCAACAAATGGTCAGATAGGATAGGATTTCACATTGTTAGGCAGCCTTCAGACTGGAGTGGACCCCCTGGATTTTATTTTGCTTTCTTTCTCTAGATTCATTCTCTTATGGTTGTTCCTAGCAGAACATCCAATTTTTCTGAATGCCCTGTCAAACACAGGAAGGGAAACTTGAGCTTTTATGAAAGACCAATTATTTAACACTAGGATCTTATTCTTTTAAGCACAAAGATCTATTGTAAATATAGCTTGTAAACATATATTTTAAGGAAAAACAAATTTTTTTAAAAAAAATAGCAATACTCTATATAGGGCAGTTAATTTTCCCAATGGGTCCCATGAAAAACTGGGAGGGCTGTGGAGGGCTGAACCAATAGAGCTGTGACGGTGCATAGGCATTCAGGCATGCACATACAGTACATAAACGGAAAAAGAAATAGCAGTCACCTTTAAAATAAAAGCAATCTATGTGGACCAGATACAGACAGCCAAAGAGCAGTATGTAGCCTAGAGGCTATAAAATGCCCAGGTCTGATCTATGTGGAGGAATGGCTGGTGAAGTTGACAGCTTTTGTTGAAATGGATGAATTAACTTATTTGATTAGAGAAAATATTTATTTGTTTGTTTGTTTTCCTCATTTATTCCTGACTGGAAGTCTCTTACAAACATTTTGTGTAAAAATAAAAAAAACACCTTATGGTTTTGATGATTAGACAGCATAGATTATAGAAAGAAGAGTATTATAGTGCATCCTTAGAGAGAAGTCAAAATACATTTGTAGTTATAACTGCTTTGAAGAATATTGGGAGCCACTTCTTTGTAGCTTTCTTTCTTTCTTTTCTGTTTTTCTTTAACTTTTTTTCTGCTCATGCCCTTTTAAATTTTTCTTTGACTTTTTTCTTTTTCTTTTCTCAGTACATTACATAGTTTGTGTTAGCTTTTATCTCCTTCAATAAAAGTTTAAATAAAAATTATTCTTAAAAATAGTGATGTTCTTGGCAGTGATAGTATATAGACAGGTAATGATTCAGATGTTAAGCAGGACAGGGCTTGATTCTTTCTTGGAAGAGAAATCCCAGAAGTCTAGGCCATTGGGGGAACTGGAGTGAGACAATGGCAGACCACTTCCACCATGTAGATAAGGAAAGGCAAGATTGCATCCCTCTGGTAAAATCAACTACACTTACCTAAGGCTATCATGTTTAGCGACACATTGATTCTTTTATAGTGCAGTGTAAAGTTTTAAAGAGTATATACTTTCACATAATGCATGTAGTGATAGTTTTTATCTACTAATCATTACCCATCTGTGACATTTAATGCACCAAGCACCCCAATGTTTTTTGGGAAGTGAATTCCTGAAGGGTGGGCCATGGTTAGAAAGGCTAAGCATTATTCTTCTTACTAACTTTTGCTGCATATAGAGTGAAACGTCCCATTACCCAAACCATATTATTGTCCAGAGCTGTTCTTATATTTTATTTGTAGAGATGCTAAATGTTCCCCAACTTCATAATTGTATTAACAGTAATGAAGACTGAATTTGGAAATATATTTTTTCCTGATCTCATTAAGCCTCTCAGTCACTTTTGAATGATTGGCCTTCTTGACTTGCTATTCATGCTTTTATGGTATTAGTATTTTATGGTTTAGGATTGTGCATAACCTAGACAAGTGTAATTTTAATGATATACAAATAACATAAAATAAAATATTGAAATGATCTCTCTCATCTCTCTCTCTCTCTCTCTCTCTCTCTCTCTCTCTCTCTCTCTATCTATCTATCTATCTATCTATTTGATTTGTACATTGACACAATCAGAATACTCTTGGTATAAAAATACAATAAAGTTTTAAAAGCTTAAGATGCATAAAACCCAAACAAGCCCCCAAAGCTCTCCAGAAAACTATTAAGCTTTTTCTGGAAGGCAAACACTGTTGGAGGCAAATGAATCTGTAGCTGGAGGTAGTTCAGAGGGCTAGTTCTATCATTTAAAATCAGGGCTTCTGTGAGACAACCACCTGCTGCTCCTGGCATGGATTGAGTGGTTGGGCCAACTCTAAAGGGGAGATGTGGTTCTGCAGATAACCTGGTACCAAGCCATAAAGGACTTACATGTAAATGCCAGCATTTTAAATTGCACTTGGAAGGTAATAGGAAGCCAATGAAGGGCTCACAAAACAGCTCTAGTGTGTGCCCAATGGTCAATTCCCATGAGTACCCAATCCGCTTGCATTTTGCCCTGGGTGGTCTTTGAAGACTAGAGCACATTGCAATCATCTAGCCTTGTTTGAATTAAGAATAAACTTAATTGAATACATACGTTGATTAATGGTCTCCAATACCATATTATTACCATATCAATGCTGGAATCAACCTACCCACCACTTCATATTACAAACATTTTAAATGCAATTTTTATGACTGAGTTTTTGATCATTAGGAAACATTATAGTAGGTCCTTTTTTCAAAGATATTTTCAAAGATATTACATAAAAATTGATAATATGTTTGAACCAATAGCAATGGCTTTTACCTGTTTGATGTTGCCAATTTACTGCAGTTTTTTATATTACCGAATATTCCCTGTCATTCAATATGTGCTGGAGTGTAACATCTACTCCAGGCAATTGGTGCTGAAGAAGAGTCTGCTTTTTAACTCACTAGGAAATATGATCTGTCTGAAGGTAAGAATATGATCTGAAACAGTGGCACACTCCCCTTTAGGACCAAAGATCTTTCATCTGGATTTCCTACAGAAATGCTAATAAATAAATCTTTGTTTAGCCCCTGATACTCTGTCCCAGTGGACTGAGACTGAAATCTTGTTTAAGAAAGAAAGAAAAAAAGACTCATACAATAAAGCAAGGATATAACAAAGGCTGGCAAGATATATCTGAGTGCTGCAACTGCCAATGAGCTGTTCTCCTGTCTGGAACATCCAGAACACAGATGCCATATGTTTTTCCATCAAGTAGATGATGAAACGCATTGTACTAATTAGAGAGTGAAAGTCTTTTTCCTCAATCCTTAAAAGAGGCTGAAATTCCAATCAGGATTTTAATTGTACTACATTATAGAAAACAAAAACAGCTGTGAAAAGAGACACATTGACAGAATGCCTTCATTTTTAAGCTGAATGTCGCATGATTGAGAAGAAAAGTTCTTTGCAGCATTTTGAAGATGGAATACTGAAGGTGGATTTGCTTTCTTTACATAAATTCATAGGAATTGCTATATTAATTACTCCAGGTTGCCTGCTTCCTCTAAAAACATGTAATGTCTTTGCAAATGATTGAAATGCTGATTCATTTTAAATAATTTTATTACCTTTTACAAAGCATACACATAAAAATAATAATCAAGAGAAAAGATAAAGAGTAAAAGAGAATAGAAATGCAAAAAAGATATAAAGAAAAAAACCACAAAAATATATTCAAAGAATGACTTTCAACTTCTTTTTCCAAAAATATGAAGCTATGCTTACATTTGATTCTTAATTTAAGATTGTAACATAGTCCATTTTCCTCAAAAAAAGGGGGAAAAGAAGAAAATTCTTTTGTTTCCTTTTTCAATTTTTTAAACAATCATCAAATCCATATGTCAAAATTTGTTTTTTCCTCCATCTCCTGCAAAATCTCCAAGAGGCTTTTCAGTTATGGATACATTTCTTCTGCAATTTTTCCCTTACAAGGGCTGCTAACTTAGCCATCATTTCCAGTTCTCTTATCTTTATTAACCATTCCTTTTTTCAGGCATCATAGGATCTTTCCAACACTGAATATATAAAAGTTGTGCTGCTGTCATCATATATAATGATAAAATGATGTGACTTTTACTAATATTTTATCCATAAACCCAAACAAAAAGGTTTCTGGTCTGAATTGTACATTACTTTTTATTTTTTTAAAAGAAATACATTACAAATTTCCATCCAGTGTTGCTTTGCTCTATTATTAGTCCACATGATTGCAAAGCTGACTTATGAAACTTATTAGATAATAGATTTTTATTAGATTATCAGATCCTTTTAGTAATGTGTTGATAATTGTTGCTAATCCAAATCTACTAATAGGATTTAGCCAGGGAAAGCTATAACCATCATGTACTTGTGCCAGATGCTTTGCCAGGCTATTGCTTTGTAATACTAATTGTTAGGGAAGCTGACCATTTAAGATTAACCTGTATCCGTATGTATGTATGTATGTATGTATGTATGTATGTATGTGTGCATGTATGTATTGTATGGCCTTGTCTCTGTAATCAGCTACCAAGACAGATAGTCCTTTGCATTCCAATTTGACTTCACTGGGTTGGTACACTCCAGGTTCCTTCAATTAAACAATGCCATGTATCAGGATTCAGGAACTGTGTGTTGTCAGTCTGGAATAAGGTTCCCCCTAAGATTCCATTAATTTTGCAAAAAAAACCCTGCCTTATTAGCTATGGCTGCCTTTTTCATTACAGAACGTATTTCCATCTTCTAGCTGCTTAAAATATAAACAGAAAAATATAATATTTGAAAATATTTTCTGGTTTTAAAAGGTAATTCCTATCTAAGGTAGTATTTATGTGAAGGTAGCCCATGGAAAACAATAAAACTCTGGTTATTTTATTTATTTAATTTTTGCCTATTTCTCAGATAGCAACAACAAACATAATCCCAGAATACATTACAAAAGTCAGTAGTTAAACAATTCCAGTCTTCAGTCACATTCTAAAAGACATACCAAAAAAAAAACCTTCAAGGAGAAGAAAGTAAACCTAATAGTGGTGATTAATTTGGATGGGAACAGTTTTCTTTGGTTTTAATCTCAAAATCAGATAACATATTCCTAGAATCAAAGGACTGTAGAGTTGAAAAAGGCCCATTTAGGCCAATCCCCAGCTCAGTGGCTCCTCCTTTTCCTTCCAATCTAAAACACTGCAACTTATAATATTCCCACAGTCTACTGTGGTGATCTGTTCCTATTTTATTTCTCCTCTTTTGATTTTTGTTCATGAGTTCACATCTGGGTTTATTTCCCTCTGGTCAAAGCAAAGGAAAGAAGAGGCCATTACTAATAGCTGAATACTATCAGTTCACCAAGCAGTAGGCATTTTCCGATTCCTGCAAAAATAGGATCCATCAAAAGTCATCTACTGTAGTGTCAGGTGCAAAGAATCAGTACCATTTGTAAGTCTGCACCATATAAGATTTATTCAGAAGAATAGAGACAAGAATCTGGTCAGCCAGATTCTTCAACAGTTCAACTCTAAATTGGCACCAAGTAAGGGTCGGTCAGGAGGGACTGGACTTGGAGAACCTGTGGAAATGCAACAATTCTAAGCTTATGGCACCTTTAACTCCATCCCCCAGCTCTGCCTGCTCTTCTCCTACATTTAGTGACTCATGGTTGGCATGCCTTATACATCTGTTTTACTGAAAGAAGAAATACTGTTTTACAGAAATTATAGGACTAAGGTTAATTAAATATCTAGGGTAATTGATGTAACTAACATCTCTATATACGCCTATGGAGAATTCAGTCTTGTAGCATTCAGTATTATTTCTGAGTAGATATTAGGATTGTGAATTTCACATACTAGAAGACTAAATGAATGCATGTTTATCCAGAAGGAATATTCTTAAATGCAATGAATCATATCCCTAAACAAGCATATATGAGATTACTGCCTTAAAAAGCATGGATGGCCAATCTTTTGGGCTCAGGGGTGGCATGCAGATATAGTTGGGGATGGGAGCTGTATGTTCATACACATAAACACAGAGACCTTCCATTTAGTTATACATATCAACCACCATATTTAAATTTTACACAGTCCATTCAGACATATGATTGCTGGAGACAGCAAGAGTCTCTCACTCTCACAGGCAATCAGAGATCAGTGAAGAATTAAATATCTTTCCTCCCCCTCCCATTTTTATCACTGAGCCACACACTCAGGCTGTGAGTGTTAGCAAACTTGCTTGACACCAGCCCTTACAGCTCTCTGTGGTCAGCAATAAGACCTCTTAGCCAGATACCTGACTGATGCAGAGCCAAAATGGATTTTTTAGCAGCTGTTCTGAGAGGGTTTAATGTAACATCCTTTCTTAACAGCTAGCAGGCATTCTCAAAGTCTATGCAGCCCTTCTAGTAGTCATATTTTATCAGTAGCACATGGATCATAGAGTAAAGGAAGTGGTGAAATGACAGCAATGGAAGGGGAAAATGAGACGAAAGAGTTGTGGGTACTGAGGCAATAATAACAAAAAGGAATAGTATAACCAGCTTGGTTTAGTGAATAGTCAAATCAGTAATAAATGTTTAACACTAGATTGCTTTGGAAGCCAAGTCTTTGGATGCAACTGCATTTAGGCAATCAGTTGTAAAAGCACTTGAAGTAGCTAACCTTAAAGAGCAGGGGTCCCTAACCTTTGGACCGTGGTTCACTATTGAGCCATAGTGTGTTCAGAACCCGGCCACGCAATCAGTGGGCAAGTGTGTGCACATGCACAAAGCTCCCCTTGCTCAGGAGTAGCCATCTTGCCCTCATGTGTGAAACTCCCCTCACACAAGCAGTGGTCACTTGCCCTCACATGTGCAGTTACCCTCATGTGTGCAGCAGCCATCTTGCACTCATGTGTGAAGCTACCCTCACACATGAATCTGCCGCTCACACAAATGGAGCTGTGTGCACTCGCGCATGCCAGCCTGTCACTCTTAAGGAACTATCCCCTCTTTCTCCTCCTTCAAAGGACAGTGG
Source organism: Vipera berus (assembly GCF_964194415.1). Classification (NCBI taxonomy): domain Eukaryota; kingdom Metazoa; phylum Chordata; class Lepidosauria; order Squamata; family Viperidae; genus Vipera; species Vipera berus. Next base: position 193,070,162 of record NC_138202.1, on the reverse strand, counting down.
AAAGATCTGTTACCAAGGCAAAGATCAGATGGCTTATATCTCCAAGAAACTAATTTGAGAAAAGGCCTCAGAGTTCACATGAAGATAAAGTGAGAGAGAAGGAAACACATCCAGACCTGCAACATTATGTTACTTTAGTATTCTAATAAAGATAAGATAAGATGAGAAGATAAGATAAGATAAGATAAGATAAGATAAGATAAGATATGATAAGATAAGATAAGATAAGATAAGATAAGAAAGATAAGATAAGATAAGATAAGATAAGATAAGATAAGATAAGATAAGATAAGATAAGATAAGATAATCTTTATTGTCATTTTTTACTGTGGGCACAATGGCACACATCAAAAATGAAATTTAGTTGCCCGCTCTCAAAGTGAAACACATATATGACACAGACCTAAAACATACTATAAACAACATATGTATAGACCCACACCCCTATATACACATAACAATAAAATATTAGATACTGTCCATCTTGAATATATAATTCGAAGGAGGAAGCCTGAGAGTTCACAAGGTTAATGCTGTATGGAATGAAACTATGGCTGAATCTGGATGTTCTGCTACAGATACCACAAAGCCTCCTCCCAGAAGGTAACAAGGAAAACAGGTTGTGAAGAGGATGAGCAGTGTCCCAGATAATCTTACAGACCTTGTTCAAACAATGTTTCTGTGCTATGTCCTGGATTGGAGGGAGGGAACTGCCAATGATCTTTTCGGCCATCCTCACTACTCTCTGCACCGCCTTCCTGTCTGAACCAGTGATGCTTCCAAATCAGACTGTGATGCTGTATGACAGGATGCTCTCAATCACCCCCCCCCCTTGTAGAAAGTGGTCAGGACAGGGGAAGGAAGATAAGCTTTTCTCACGTGACACAGAAAGTGCAGGCACTGCTGTAGGTCTGCATGGTGTCTGTTTCTTAATCTGGTGTGCTAGGGTTGACTCTATAATTAGCAGAACACAATATTCAGAAATCATCTCCAGAATCACATTCATCATCTCAACAAGTTAGACAGTGAAAGGATGGGGCTGCACCAGGAAAGTCAAGGAAAGTATCCTAGAAAAGATAGCAGCAAACCATTTCTATCTTGTTGTTGAGAAATGAAGTTACCTGGAATCAGCGTGAACTCAAAGAACAATTTCACTCTGGCTATTTTATTTAAAGGGACGCGGTGGCTCAGTGGATTAGGACGCTGAGCTTGTTGATCAGATGGTCGGCAGTTTGGCGGGTCGAATCCCGAGTGCCGTGTAACAGAGTGAGTGCCTGTTACTCGTCCCAGCTTCTGCCAACCTAGCAGTTCGAAAGCATGTAAAAATGCAAGTAGAAAAATAGGGACCACTACGGTGGGAAGGTAACAGCGTTCCGTGTGCCTTTGGCGTCTAGTCATGCCGGCCACATGACCACGGAGATGTCCTCGGACAAGCGCTGACTCTTCGGCTTTGAAACGGAGATGAGCACCGGCCCCTAGAGTTGGAAACGACTAGCACACATGTGCGGGGGAACCTTTACCTTTACCTTTATTATATTTAAAACCTTATAGGTTTGTGAGATTCAGTTAATACTCAATTCAGTTTTAAATTTATTCCTTTCTCAATGCCTACCTGGATGGGTTGTCTTATTGCTGATTGCTAGCAAGACTTAATAATAATGGTATATAATAATAATAATAAGATAATATACTACCACTACCTGGTCCATCATCCATGACCATAGAAAACTGTTAATTGCTTTATGCTTCCCTAATTCATTGCTTACCAATGTCTTTTTCTGTGATTTTCCAGCACCGTGCAATGCTAATATGTATCAGTTTGCTTTCTCTTAGCTTGCTGAATACCTTTGTGAAACCTGAGGAGACTGCTCTCACTATTTTAAGCTTGTTGATTTTCTTCTTTATATCCCCAGAAATTTCCATCAGATTTGTCAAATAAAATTTCTGCTTCCAACCCCATGCCAACTACTTTATATCAGCTCATTTTTCCAAATGTTTTGTGATCTCATCTTTCACTAATGACTCCAAGACCTTTCCTACTGTCAAAAGTAAACTTTACTGCTTTATCTTCAAGTCCTTGACATCATGCTCGCCCTTGTCTTAGGGCAGCACTGCATTTACTTCATTCCATTCCCTTAGTACCACTTTTCTTTCAAATAAAATATTAACTTCTATATATATATATTGAGCTGGTATAAATTCCATCTTCAGTTATAGACCTGGGAGAATAACCTGCCCAAGTTCAAAAGCTTGATCTTTCTCTAAAAAGTATTCTTTCCCAGAACCCTTGATGGTGCAGCCCTTTAATTTCTGGCATCATAAATCGGCTAGATATGATGAGGTCCCAGAGAACTACTTGTCATTTGCTTTTGAGGAAAAGACAGAAAGGACTATGATTTTGATGGAGCACTGCAGAAAAGCCCAAGAGCTGGGTCCACAAGACCTTTACCAACATGCCTTAAAAGGCATGATACAGAATATCAAGCTCACAAGCTGTTTCTGAAACCTAGAAGTACTGTACATCTGCTGGGCAGCCTAGTCTGCATATTGGACGAAGCAAAAAAAAAATAGTTTTGCTTTTGCCTGAATGGATTAGGTACATAATGGTTAATATCAAATAGTTGTTGACTAAGCATGTTGGATGAATCCAGGTGATTGTGATTTATTCCACAAACCATGATTTAATAATCATAATTTAGCATTAAGTGTGAAGTAGTTTTATTATATACTAGATTACCTGTGTTCCTGTGAGTCATCATTTCAAAGGTATTTCCTTATATCATCTTGGTTGCCAGAACTTTAGCTAATCAGTATAGAGAAGAGCAACAAAGATGATTAGAGGTCTGGAGGCTAAAACATATAAGGAATGGTTGCTGGAATTGGGTATGTCTAGTTTAATGAAGAGAAGAACGAGGGGGGACATGATAGCAGTCTTCCAATATCTCAGGGGCTGCCACAAAGAAGAGGGAGTCAAGCTATTCTCCAAAGCGCCCAAAGGCAGGACAAGAAGCAATGGACGGAAACTAATCAAGGAGAGAAGCAACCTAGAACTAAGGAGAAACTTCCTGACAGTAAGAACAATTAACCAGTGGAACAACCTGCCTCCAGAAGTGGTAAATGCTCCAACACTGGAAGTTTTTAAGAAGAGACTGGACAGCCATTTGTCTGAAACAGTATAGGGTTTCCTGCCTAAGCAGGAGGCTGGACTAGATGACCTCCAAGGTACCTTCCAATATTATTATTATTATTATTATTATTATTATTATTATTATTATTATTATTATTATTATTGTTGTTGTTGTTGTTGTTGTTGTTGTTGTTGTTGTTGTTGTTGTTGTTGTTGTTGTTGTTTTGAGACAACTTGTTCCTAGAAATGCTTGCACAGCTGCTAAATCTCCCATTTCTAGAAAACTTTTAAAAGTAAAGGAATCTTCTTAGGCTTGGCATCTGATCCCATACTTGACCCACTGGTGTCAGTGGCTAATTCATTTTGAGAGGTGTTGTAAGTACTGAGCAAGTGAATCAAAATGTACCAAATGCAGGCAAGAGACCATATTAGTGGCAATATAGGAGCATCCTAGTGAGTGAGTATTTTGTTAGTTTCTTTGTTTTGTACATATGAAATATATTTTTCTGAACAGGATGATACCTCTTTAAACTCTCTAGATATTCTCCATGTGCTTAGATTTATTGACATAAGTTATTTTAGATTGGTGAACTGTTTTTTCCCCTCAAACAATAAAAAAGTAATTATAACATGGATATAAATTAAGTGTTTCATGGCTGCAATTGAAAGATAAGTTACCTAGGCATAATAGTGCTCAACAATATAATGATATTGATGGGGGTGACATGCTAGTAGACTTTCAATATCTCAGGGGTTGCCACAAAGAAGAGGGAGTCAAGCTGTTCTCCAGAAGGCAGGACAAGAAGCAACAGATGGAAACTAGTCAAGGAGAGAAGCAACCTAGAACTAAGGAGAAATTTCCTGACAGAACAATTAACCAGTGGAACAACCTGCCTCCAGAAGCTGTGAATGCTCCAACACTGGAGGTTTTTAAGAAGAGATTGGACAGCCATTTGTCTGAAATGGTATAGATTCTCCTGCTTGAGCAGGGGGCTAGACTAGAAGATCTCCAAGGTCTCTTCTCTTCTCTTCTCTTCTCTTCTCTTCTCTTCTCTTCTCTTCTCTTCTCTTCTCTTCTCTTCTCTTCTCTTCTCTTCTCTTCTCTTATTATATTCGCCCATCTTGGCCTGTGACTATTCCATAAATCCTTTGCTTTAATATTGGAGAAGAGGTCCAATATTCTACTGTCTAAGAAAATGACTAGGTTTTGTGCTTATTTGAATGGTGTTTTAAAAAATAATTTTCTTTCTTTACAAATTGCTTTGGTGCAGGATTCTGGTTCTGCAGCCAACTGTCCAATTACCTGGATAACTTCAGTGCAATGAAGCCAACTGTACAGTAACTTAGGCAAATTGAAAGGGTTACTGGAATGAGAAATCTGCATGATGTGGTACATTGAGTAGATAAGTTCTATATTCAAAGTCCTACATCTTTTGATTTACTAATATTTGGATTAAGTTTAAAATTGTAATACATTTCCAAATTTATGGGTTAAGAAGGTGCTAGTTCTTGGTACTTGTGCTAGCTGGATTGCTCAAATAAGGGCATAAGGGGATTATTAATTGATTTAATTACTAACAAATTATAGTTCAAATGGACTAGTAATGCTGAAAAAATGTTGTTCCTAGATCCTAGTAACAAAACAATAATGGAGAAGTTGTGTTCAAAATTGTTCCTGTGCAACATATTAATAAACTACTACATCTAACTCCATGCAAGTTATTTTAGAAGTTTACATCTAACATAAAAGAGGATCAGTGGTGCAGTGGTTAGAATGCAGTATTGCAGTGTAATTCAGCTCACTGCCAAGAGTTTGATCCTCAGCGGCTCAAGGTTGACTCAGCCTTCCCTCCTTCCAAGGTCAGTAAAATGAAAACCCAGATTGTTTGGAGAAATATGCTGGCTCTGAAAACCACTTAGAGAGGGATGTAAAACACTATGAAGCACTGCATAAGTCTAAGTGCCATTGCTATTTTCAAAATTCTTGAAAAAAAAGTAATATGGAATCAATTTGAGAGAACTTCCTAAGAAACCAGTCTTCCTTTTACAATGAATGTGGTTTATTTATGTATTCATAGGTGTTAATCTTCCAAGGAGATAATTTAGGATTATACATAAGTTGTAGTAACATTATTCTAGAGTTAAAAATTGGGGTAACATGAATATCCTACTCAGTATGAATGTGAGCAATGTAGCATATTTACTGCAGAGACATGCAAAAATAAACACATGTGCTGCTGCACTAAACCTCATTGCAAAATAATAAAGGTACTTTTCAAGATGAATTGTTCATCAGGAGTTGTGGATGCACTAGCATGACTGCCGGGTGTGAGGAGATAGTGGCAGATCCTTTCAATAGTTGCATTTTTTTTTTAAGAAGAATGACATTTAACTGTCTTAGTTCAGGCAGAATCTATTGACATCTGCTAGTGCATCCATCTAGGCAGTTCTAGTCTCTCCCTCCCTTCTGCTGCATTCCAGGAAACAAGTCAGAGAAGGAGGCATTGGATTTTCTTGTCTAAGGCTCAGAAATACAAACTTAGCAAAACAAAACAAAACAAGCCTTTGTTCAAATCTTGTAGATCCAAGGAATTGCAATTGGATGTGCAGATTGTTTTAATGAGAAATGACATTATAAACCAAATCTCTAGAAACAATAATGGAAGATAAAACATCCATTTCAGAATGGGAAAATGAAAAAAAGAAAGAAAAGACAACGCTAAACTACAAAACTAAATGAAAATGGTAAAGCAATCCAACTAGCTTTAAGCTGCCTGCCTGGAGAAGAATTTGGGGGTTTGCTCATATTTCATTATAGAAATGAACATTTGAGAGATTCCTTCACCTCTTACTACAACTTCCCTCAATTTTAAGAAGTAATACAACACAATTTTATAGAAAACTTGCTAAAAACCATTGCTTTGAAGAAACCTTAATGATTGTTTTTTTCTAGCCAATATTATTTCATTTATGAAATCAGACACCAATTCAAAAAAATTACCAAGTGGTTGACGCTAAATTTTCAACTATGCCAGTAAGAGGAATTGACTCGTAATACCCAGGAAACTCGCTGATAGAAAGAACATAACTTTGCACTATCAAGGAAGGAACTATCAACTTTAACTTTTCACTGGTTAACTGAATAAGAATATTCAGCATAGTTAAGGCTATTCTGATTTTTCTCAAAATACAAAGATGCGCATATTAACTTCATAGTGCATGTAAAATAGTCAATGTTGGTTCTAGCTAAATTTGAAAGCATAGTTATAATAATTGCTATTATAAATGTGTAAAAATACAATATTGCCTTGCCAGATCTGTTCTACTCCAGTATAACTATCAATAAAGAATTCAGCTACATTGTTTGTTTTTAAACCATAGTATACAATATGTTAGGAATTTGTTTTTATTAAGAGAATTGAAAGACTGAATTGAAAGAACTGAAAGTTTCAAATAATTTAATTCTCAGTCTCACCTATGCAGTACTACTATGTTTCCCTGAAAATAAGACCGGGTCTTATATTAATTTTTTCTTCAAAAGATGCATTAGGGCTTATTTTCTGGTTAGGGCTTATATTTGTGGAAATACAGTACTAAATGTGTCCATCTGGCTGGTGATCTTAACTGGGGCTTATTTTTGGGCTGGGGCCTATATTAAAAGCATCCTGAAAAATGATGCTAGGGTTTATTTTCCAAATGGGTCTTATTTTTGGGAAAACACAGTAATTGGTACCTTTATTATTACTCATTTATTATTATTACTTCTAATGAGCCTTGGTGGAGCAGTGGGCTAATGCCTCCTTAAGTAACACCAACTGCCTGCAATTAGTGCAGGTTCGCATCCCACCAGGCTCAAGGTTGACTCAGCCTTCCATCCTTCCGAGGTAGGTAAAATGAGGACCCAGATTGTTGGGGGCAATTAAGCTGACTTTGTAATATTGCCGCTTGGGGGTGTGTGTAAAAGCCCTAATAAGCAGGCATATACATAGAATGAAGGCTACTGCTAAGCTTGTAAGCCGCCCTGAGTCTTCGAAGAAGGGCGGGATATAAATGGAATTAAAAATAAAAAAATAAATAATGATAAAAGCTCTATTTACAGATTCCATTATCATAATCTATGGATAAATGTTCAGATATTTGCACCTTCCCTTTGCAATGCAACCTAAGGTCTTGTCCAGGCCTTTATTCATCCTCATAATGTGATGACTTGCATATGTAATGATAGATATGGCAGAACTTTGAAGAGAGGTCATTTAGAGGAAAAAGCTTTGGTGAAAGTTTTGTGCGTGTGTATGCTCTGAATTAATACATCTAGCTGCTAATTCAAGCCTTACTAGAGTCACTTTGTTGATGACCTAGACAAAATTGCAAAAGAATGTTTCCCTCATCAGATTCTGAATGAAAAAATAATCAGAAAACAGATGGGAAAAAGTCTACCAATGTTTTTCTCTTTTGGTCAGAAACCACACATCTTTATTACTTGTGCTTGAACAAACACTGCAATATTAACATTTCTGTTGGATTAGTATATTATGGATTTTAGCAACTGTATATTGGACAGAGTGCCATATGACATAAATATTTTAGAAGCAAGTTATAAACTTTCTTCTAAAAGGTCCCAAAACTCTAATAGGTCTAGCAAGTTCTGAAGTTTCAGTTCCAAAAATAATGATTTCCTGATCAAGCTGTCAACTCTTTTTTTTTAACCAAAAAGGCTGTAGCAATTTCTTTTAGGTTTGATTTTGATTACTTTGCGCTCTCACCTTCCCAAAATCCCAATGCCAAATGACAGCACTCAATCAAGATCAATAATTGCTATATGAGTGAGATGGGTATGGTTTCTAAATTTATAATATCTTTAATGAATAAATGAATCAAGCCAACATCTTCATTATTCTAACAATGGAGCAATCCCTCCGATTTGTTCACACCACCTATTCTAACTGGCTGTCACTCAATTGAGTTTTGACAGAATCACCACCATATCAGAGTGAAAATTAATTAATTAATTCAATTTATATAGCCACTGTCTCATATAGAGCCGTGGTGGAGCAGTGGGCTAATGCCTCCTTAAGTAACACCAGCTGCCTGCAATTAGTGCAGGTTCGCATCCCACCAGGCTCAAGGTTGACTCAGCCTTCCATCCTTCCGAGGTAGGTAAAATGAGGACCCAGATTGTTGGGGGCAATTAAGCTGACTTTGTAATAATGCCGCCTGGGGGGTGTATGAAAGCCCTAATAAGCAGGCATATACATAGAATGAAGGCTACTGCTAAGCTTGTAAGCCGCCCTGAGTCTTCGGAGAAGGGCGGGATATAAATGGAATTAAAATAAAAATAAAAATAAAAAATAAAATATATGTGACTCTGGGTGGCTCACAACAGTTAAAATCAGCATCTATAAAACAATAAATGAAATACAAATGACAACAGCAAAACATATAAAACCATGTTAAAAAACATTTTATAACCATAGAGCATATGCTTTTTATGTACATTCTCTACCAAAATCTCTGCTCAAACAAAGGAGTCAGGGCAGAGCTAACATCAACCTATCAGCATAAATAATATATTTTTAAAAGTTTCATTTTGTTTTACCTTTTTATTTTTCACGCTGCACCATATTTATTTATTTCAATTGATATAGCTGCCCATCTCAGTAATGTGACTCTGGGCAGCTCACAAGTTAAAAACCCCCAACAAATTCACATAAATAAAAAAAGATTAAAGCAATTAACCAAAATTATAAAAACATTGTAAAATGCTTTTTATTATTATCCTAAATGGGAAAGTACACTATCAAGAGTAAAATAATGTCCAAACTAAGATCATTTGCCATTGTTGTTTGTGTAGCCCATTGGTGGTTAAGTGCAAATTCCCCAAAATTTGTTATTGGTCAGCTAGTTAAGCATCCTTTAGTCAAGGAAGATAGCGTGGGGAAGGGGAATTTCAGAGGGATTCATCTATAATTGCTGTAGTGCCTATCCAAATCTTTGAGGCAGAACAAGCTGTTGTTACTTGTATAAGAGGCATGTCTGTCCTTTGCCCTCAAGTATTTACGAAATACCTATCTTCGTAGTATCTGATTGCTGATGTTGGCTTGAGGGACAGTGCGGTATTCATAACTTCCCTGGCTGTATATTTTCTTAATTTCAATCCAGAACATAAAGATCTTACTTTCTACCTTGAATATTTTAAAACACATTTTAGCTATGCTGCTTATCAAACATTTTCAGATGGGAAAAGGAGGAATTATAAAGCAGCATTCTCTTCCATCTTTCAGCAGATGATTTCTTGTTTTCAATTTCAATTTTCAATTTCAGTTATGTTCTTTCCTAGTCTTCCTCTGAATCTCTTAAAAGTGTTTCTTACTGATCTATCATAACTCGCAACTCACTGAACAATGAGTAAGAGTGAATGACCAAAGGTAGTGCACCAGAGAAGATGGGTTTAGAAAAATTAAATTATATGTCCTACTCTTTGTATCTCCCCTGTTAATTACAACTTGAGCACTAAGGAATTAAGCTATTAGGGATTTTTTTTCCACTTTGAATGATCAGAAAATGTTGGGAGCCTTTTTCCTGCTCTTTTGTTAAGCTCTTGCTCTCCTTGTCTTCCACTGCTGTCTTCTCCAGACCTCATATAATTTTTATTATGGAAAATATATCTTTAAACCTAATCAACATGCTTTTCTCACACCATAATTTACTTCTATATTAGCATTTTGCAGCTAATGGGTACATTTGGAATTTCAGAACATTCTGAGAACATTCCTCAAAATGACAGCCAAGAGAACATAACCATTTACAAAGCGGTGATTGATCAAAATACAAGTTTGTCCTATAAGCTTCCCTTCCTGTTTGACTCATTCTGAATTCATGGCCATACTCCTATAATTTTCTTGGCAACAATATAGAATTGGTTTGCCATGCCTTTCTCTTTCTCTTTCTCTTTCTCTTTTTCTTTCTCTCTCTCTCTCATACACACACCTTGGATAGATGATAGATAGATAGATGATAGATAGATGATACATAGACAGATAGATAGATAATACATATAGATAGATAATTAGATAATAGATAGATGATAGCTAGGCAATAGATGTGTGTGAGGGAGAGAAAGGGAGAGAGATTCTGGAGGCAGATAATAAGTGAGGCAACATGAGGTTAAACATCAATAAAAAGCACACTTCAAAAAGTAAAATACACCAATCAGGTTAGGGTAGACTCTGTCTTTCTGAACATCCCTTCTGCAAGAAAGAAAGCAACTAACTACAACTCTTGATATCAAAGATTCCATGGCTAGTTTAACATATGTTAGGATTGCAGAAAAGTCTGGAGAAGAAATGTTTGATGAAAGACATGGGCAATGCATCTGGAATACCAATTTCTGTGGTTCTGACTTCGCTTTGCTATTTTTCCTTCCATCTGTTCATTACTTTTATATCCCTGTTCTATTCAGCCCTTTCTAAACTTTATTTTCACTAGTTGAAATATCTATCATTTGATGGCATTTGTGGAAGACTACTGAAACATTATGTGACTTCAAGTCATATGTGTGAAAGAGAAATTAGAGGGTTTGACAAAAAAAAGTGACAATGGTTAAGCTCACATGGCCTCAACATTTCTTCTCTACTCTGTAGTTCACCTAATACTTTTAACACCATTTGAAAACAATGTGATTGATTCTTATTTCCGGTGATTTCTGTTTTGTTGCTATGCTTCTTTGGCTTCCCATGCCCATTATAGGCCATCATCCCTAGGCTTCAACTTTACTTGCTACAAGTACATGCTTAATACAAACAGGAGGATGAAGTAGGGAGAGAAAGAGACTGGGAGAGGCTATTAATTTGGGCATGGGATTTTCACCATTCACCAGATCACATCTCAGGTAAATTGCCGTTTTAGGCAAAAACAGATAGCTGGAAAGTAATTATGCCAGTTTATACAATTCACAAACTCTTTTAACTTCAGTGAATATCTGGTCCTATTTTCCATCTAAAAATAAACATCTTGAATACTCATGTGAGGAATAAAATTGAACTCCAAGGTTGTTGTAAACAAAACAAGTTGCATTAAAGTGTTTGCAAAGGCTGGTGGATCTCAGTGCATGAAAGTAAGAGACCACAACTACTTTACAGATTTCAGCAGTTTAGATACAGTTCTATGCCTGGCCGCTGGTCCATCCTCCCCAGGCCCAGTTGATAGGCCCAGTTCAGTCACATGCTATCAATCCGCCTATAATGTGCCATCATACCTAAATGCTTAAAGTTATATAAGCCCTTCTTGTCGCCCAAACATGCTAAGCCCTATCCCCTTCACTGCTCGCCTCTCTGGTATTTCCTTATTGTTTCCCTTCTTTATCTGTACAATACAGTGACTGGTATATGCTTCCAGCCAGAAACTATGTATGTCATAGCTTTAGCAGAGTTCCTGCATTGGTTAAACATGGCTGTGCTCTGGATATATAATTAAGTGGCTATTCTTTAAAATATTAACCCTAGGTAGTTTGAATAAAAAATAAACCTTTTGTAAATTGGATAATATGTCATTCATAAGCTATATGCTAGTCTACATTATGGAAAATTACCACTTATTATGTTATATCTCACACTCAATATGAATATCTAGGTAGAAGAAAGGTTTTCTTTCTTTCTCTAAAGTTATTACTATTGGTACTGTTTTTGCTTTCTTTTGCCACAGTTCTACTTCTTTTTGCAGATCTTTGTATTTTGTGATTTTCTCCAGTTCTTTTTTTATTTATTTTTTATAATAAGCTTTTTATTGTTTTTCCCCCCTCTATATACAAAGATTTCAGAGACATTTAAAAATATGTTAGACGAAGGGGTTACAATGATGGAAATAACAGAGGCCATAAAGAGACAAAAAATGGGAAAACTCCTGGTCCAGATGGAGTTCCAGCACAGTTATATAAGAACTTACAAGAGATATTAAGCAAACCATTGAAAGATGTTTGTAATGGAATTTTATTAGAAGCTAAAATGCCAATGATGTGGATTGAAGCAAATATTACTTTAATACCAAAAAAAGATTCGGATTTGACCCAGATTAAGAACTATAGACCGATTTCATTGCTCAATGTGGATTATAAAATTTTTACTTCAATAATGGTGGAGAGATTGAAAAAATACTTGGTTGAATTTATACACCCGGATCAAAATGGCTTTTTACCAAACAGACAAATTAAAAATAACTTAAGAGTGATAATAGATGTATTGGAGTACTATGAGCTACATCCAGGGAAACAAATGGCATTAATATTTTTAGATGCTCAAAAGGCATTTGATAATCTTTCATGGCAATTTATGATTCATCAATTACAAACAATGGAATTTGGACAGAATTTTATAAATATGGTAAAAACAATATATAATAAACAAACAGCCAAAGTGATTGTGAATGGAGATTGTACTGAGAGCTTTGAAATAAGGAAAGGCACAAGGCAAGGATGCCCTCTATCCCCTCTGTTATTCATTTTCACTTTGGAAGTTTTAATTTGAAATATAAGACAAGACACAGAAATTAAAGGGTTGGGGATAAAGGGTGAAACATATAAACTACAAGCATTTGCTGATGATTTAGTATTTATTTTGGAAGAACCCTTGGAGATGATCCCAAAATTGTGGGGGGAAATAGAACAATATAGTGAAATAGCGGGACTAAAAATAAATAAAGAAAAAAACAAGACAATAGTTAAGAATCTTACGGATAAGCAAAAAAGCCGAATGTCAGAAGTAACAGAGGTACAGATAGTGAAAAAGGTAAAATATTTGGGTATATATTTATCAGCTAAGTGCTCAACAATAAAATAAGATAATTACACAAGGTTATTGAAACAAATAAAGCTAGACTTGGAAAAGTGGAAGAATTTAAAACTGTCATTATTAGGAAGAATTGCTACAGTTAAAATGAATACAGTATATTGCCTAAGATTTTATTTTTGTTTCAAACAATTCCGATAAAACTTGGGGAATTTTTTTTTCAAGAGTTGAACTCATTAATTTTGAAGTTTGTATGGCAAGGAAAGAAAGCTAGAATAAAGATGAAACCTTGTAAGATACTAAGGAAAATGGAGGCTTTGGCCTACCTGAGTGGGCTTTGTATTATGAAGCATCTGTATTAACATGGGTGAAAGAATGGATAATGCTTAGGAACAAAAGGTTGTTATATTTGGAGGGGCATGACTTACAATTGGGGTGGCACGCTTTTTTGTGGTATGGGAAAAACAAAATCCATAAGTATTTTCAAAATCACTGTATTAGAAATGCTTTGATAACAGTATGGGAAAAAATTAAAACAAAAATATATGTAAGAATTCCAGGGTGGTTGTCAACAATTGAAGCTTTTTCACATACAAATTTGTTAGATTTTGAAAAAACTTGGACATATAGAGATATTTTAAATATTGATGGGACATTAAAATCGAAACAAGAGCTGGAAAATCAGGGCATTAACTTGTCATGGTGGGTACGCTTACAAATACAAAATAGATATGAAAAAGATATGAAAGTGTATGGATTCTATAAAGAACAAACTGTATTTCATAAGATATTATTAACTTCTGATGAGAAATTAATTAAGAAAATGTATATTTTTTTGTTAATTTTAGAGATGGAAAGTGAACAAACTAAAGAGACAATGATAAGGTGGGCGAAAAACTTTGGTTATAATATAGAATTAGAAAAATGGCAAAAATTATGGGAGAGAAATTACAGTATAAATTGACAATGTCAACTGCGTATAAAGAAAATCTGTATAAAATGTTTTATAGATGGCACTTGCCTCCAGCAAGATTAGCAAAAATGTTTAAAAATGTATCAGGTAAATGTTGGAAATGTAAACATAATTTAGGTACGTATTATCATATCTGGTGGACATGTGACAAAGTAAAGGCCTATTGGAAAAAAATACATGCTTGGCTAGAAAACAAATTAGGAGAACATGTAGTATTTAATCCTGAATTTTTTTTATTAGGTATAGTTACAGTTCTTTCTCTTCTACAGTATTCTGCTGTCTTTTGGTACTGCCATGTACACTATCCAGACTTTTTTGTTTTTTGTTTTATTGACAGTTGTTAAGTCCGGGGGATTTTATGTGGCAGCTGCTTGTAGGTTTGAATGCTAAAGTACTAGAGCATTTTATTTTCTTCGTTTACTATTAGTTTGTTTATTTTTGTGGTCTTATCAGTTGCTGCTTGCAGGCAAAAGGTATTTCCTCCAGATCTTCCAATTGCACCAATGTTGCAATTTGTTTGTAGTCACCCTGTGCAATCTTCTTGCAGCGAAGTAGGTGGTCCACTGTTTCTTCAATATTTTTGCAGAGATGGCATTGCTCTCTTTTGCTGTCTTTTCAATTCTGGCTTTGTATGCATTTGTTCTTAAAGCTTGGTCTTGTGCAGCCAGAATTAGTCCCTTGGTCTCTTTCTTCAGCTTTCTTGCTTTTAGCTATTGCCAGATTTGGTTAATATCTGTTTGGCCTTCTATTATTTTTTTAATGTACAGTACTGCTCATGTAATACTTTGCCTTGCCCCGTCTCTTTGCTATTCTTCATTCACTCTTTCTTGTACACCAGTTTAGTCTCTCCAGTATTCAGCAAGCCTCTGTGATATACTAGCTGAAGCGCATCTTCTTCACTGTCCTTCAGGCATTCTTCCAGCACTCTTTATTGTTGTGGTTATGGTTATTTTTTTAATTTTTAGCAGTGGGCTAATGCCTCGTTAAGTAACACCAGCTGCCTGCAATTAGTGCAGGTTCGCGTCCCACCAGGCTTAAGGTTGACTCAGCCTTCCATCCTTCCCAGGTAGGTAAAATGAGGACCCAGATTGTTGGGGGCAATTAAGCTGACTTTGTAATAATGCCGCTTGGGTGTGTGTGTGAAAGCCCTAATAAGCAGGCATATACATAGAATGAAGGCTACTGCTAAGCTTGTAAGCCGCCCTGAGTCTTTGGAGAAGGGCGGGATATAAATGGAATTAAAATAAATAAAATAAAATAAAATAAATAAATAACTGAGGCCTCTCAGAAATTTACTGTGCAAGAAAGAATCACAGTTAAAATAATTATTACAATAATTAAAAACAATGCTTGAAAGCCTGTTTTTAAAAGAAATGGTTTTGTGAAAGACAACAAAAGAGTGAGGCATCCCACCTTTCCACTATGAAGTTTTCAACCTTCAGACCTGATCAACCCAGTTCCATGACTGCAGCAATTTCTTTCAGATCATAGGCAGAGAGACCTCTTTCCTGAAGCCTAAAGAGGACTCTGTTGCACAAAGCATTAATAGCAACCACACTGTGTGAGTGAGGAAAGCAATGATGATGGTGGTAGAAGTAAATACTGATGTTTTTAATGAACTCTTCACATTCAAAGATACAGACCCAGCCATGTCAATTCTCACATAAAAAATAATTCCATTGGTGCTACTGATATTGAGCAGCTGGTAAGATAAAGAATTGGAATCCTCTTGTATTTGAGAATGGTTGTAGGAAACTATGTTTGGCTATTCAAAGATGAGCACTGGCTGGCTAGAAAGTATTAAATACTTAATGCTTAATATTTAATACTTTCTAGCCAGCCAGTACTAGTCATTATCACTGATATGCATTATCAAACTTAATGATACTCATTTCCATTACATGACCTAATTGATTCTGGATTAATTTATTAGCAATAAATAAAAAAATAATTAATTTGGGGTTTTCTGGCTCATTTTCTGATCTTTGAATTAAGATAAAATGTACATTTAGTCCACATTTGGCTATCCTCACTTCCTATGCAAAACCATTTCATTTTGGAGAGAAAAGAACTCTATTAAATAGAAACTTGACTTTGTACTAGAAAGGAATGTTGGCTTATATTTAGAAACTTTCACAGAGCCGAATGAAAAAAAATAAATCTTTTTATTGTACGTTTATACCAAGCTGGCTTCACAGTTTCCTCTTGTTGGTGGTTTTTTTTTAGATTGCTATTTTGATTTTAAATGTAAATAAATAGTGCAATATGCTGTTGTTTTAATGTTTAAATTTATGTCTTCCTGGACAACAGATAGTCATAGTTGCATTCTTGGGGGAAAAAATTACAAGTATAGATGGAGGAAACAAAATTAATTTTAAACTTTATGAAAACATTCAGTCTGTACATTAGCAGAAGCAAACAGACGAGCTACTGACCCGTACCCACCACAGACTGTAGTTTCTTGAACTGATTGATTAATAGGACAGAAATGAGGAGGTGTGAATTTACTTTGGACTTCAACAGAGTTGAAAAAGGCTTGGCAAGAGCTGGCTGAGCTTAATCTGCATTTTGAAGCCTCTATACTATGACCACCTACCGGCAACTTCTCCTGCGTTTAGTCTCCCAGAAAGGAAAATTCTGCTCTAGAACTTGTTTTGGCCCAGGCCAAAGGATATCTAAAGAGACTTAAAAGGCAACAGCAGACCTGTTTCAAACGAACAGCCTACCTTTTCCCATGGTGAGGCTGACTCAATGTTTACAGGGAAAAATACAAAAGTAGTAAAAGGAAGAGGAAGGCAGCAAACCCAGGTCTTCATGGGTGATGTTAATTTAATTTTAGGTTGTTGTTTTTTGTTTTTGTTTTAAAAAAAAGAACACTCAGCTGAAGTGAAATGTGACAATTGGGTTAAACGGCTAAAGTTAGCAAAGGAACAATAAATAATGCCTCAAGGGGGGAGGAAAATGAGCTGGGGCTAGCATAAAATGCTGATTGGGAGTTAATTTTATCTGCACAGGGAAATGATATGTGTGTATTATTCTTCAGTAGGGATGATTGAAACAAAGCCATCTTTTCAAGAAGGCCCAGTGCTCCTCAACAACCATTTTTTCTGGCATAGGTAGGAAATGTAGAATAACAGTAATAAGACACTTTATTGAAGAAAATTTTGACTCATAGTTTAATCCTCTGTGAGCATTTCAAAAGAGAGATGTCCGAGACAACCCAGCAATTTACTTTTTTAATGTTTGTTTAGTCTTCTGATTATTTTACATCTGTAATTAAATGCAGATTTTTAAAACTCTCTGATTGTGACTAGACTTGTGTACACTTAAAATGTCTTCTACCATCTCAGCACACAAGTTTTATACACATTTAATTTCCTTAGAAATATGTTTTTTTTCTTCATTCAAAACAGTTCTACCTTCTGTTTCATTTTGTTACAATTACTGGCATTTTTCTAATAGGAATTCTCATACTGGTTTAAGAATTACATTTCAGCTATTCAAGGATAGCTGTGAATAAATGCTGAATATTGGAAAGAATTGTATTTTAACAAAGTACATGGAGAAGAGAGGAGGGAGAAACATCACTGAATCATCTAACACATCACAAACATCTGTTCTTATATAGAAAATACAGTGACATAACAAAAAGTTTTAAATCCTTGACAGTTAAAAACAAACGAATCTAGGATTGATATTTTAAGTTTCAGTCCAGTAAAAGTTTCAATAAAAAGCATTCCTCTTTTTATCCCTCCATTTCTGGAATGGAATTTCCAACAATGAATAAATCATTGCAACTTCTTTTTTTTAAAGATAAAAAGCATATCATTTAAAAGCATAGAATGTAATTAATTGGATGCAGAAGGTTGCTACTGTGTGGTTGCCAGATTAAGAGGAAACAAAATCAGCATTGGAAGATTGCCTAGGTAATTGTTTATGTCCCCAGGTCAGGATATGGTTATTCAGTTTAGGATATGATTATTAGTGAGGCTAAGCATGAGATGGACCATCAACCCAACTGCAGGAGGAGGCCTTACATGGTAAATAGTCATAGTCACATGCTAAATGGCCTTATGCAGCTCCCTAATATCATCAAACCAAAACAAGTGGCAGCTGGACAGATATATGAACAGTTGTGAGCTAAGATGCAAGCTATAGCTTGCACAATTATGATGTTCTCCTTTCTCTAATTCTGGTATTCAGTTTCACTTGAAAACTATGGGTATCCCTCTAGCTTGGTAACTTCAGCCATACAAATAAGGACTACTTTTGTTTTTCATTTATCCCATTAAAATTGAGATGTACTAAATCAAATTACCCCATGGAAAAATCATAAGCAGGTTTGTATGTAATAATCCCTCCCATTCAAGTGCCACTAGGAATTATTCTTACCTCACAGGCAGCTAAGGTTCTCAAAGCTTATCTGATCATTTATCAGATAAAAAAGTAGCTGACAAAAAAAGTATGTTTATTATAGAACATAGAAGTTCATGGTGCAATTCTTTTAACCCTGATAGTGCAGTAGTTAGCATGCAGTATTGCAGACAAACTCTGCTTACAGCCTGGAGTTCAGTCCTGACCGGCTGAGTTGACTTAGCCTTTCATCCTTCGGAGGTTGGTAAAATGAGGACCCAGATTCATGGGGGCAATATGCTGACACTATAGAGTGATATATATGTCTATATAACATAAGCTAAAGGATTTTTATCTGGACCTGAGACCTCTGCAATACTGCCCTCTTCTCCAGTTTCCTGATTAATTCTCTGGCCAGTCTGATGGAGGGGTGACAGGTATGTTGTGTGAATGAGTTGGGGTATGTGTGAAAAAATGTTGAACTTTTTACTTAAAAAACCCAATTAGGCTTTATTGTTTTTGAATCTCAGTATGCAGTGTTGCCCACTACACAAATTTGTACTACCTATCTGGAGACTACCAAATGCCCCTTTGTACTGGTGAGGTTCAAGCCTTTAATCTGATTATATAAGAAATCACAGCTGTCTCCTTGTAGTTAAATGCACATGTAACAACTTTTGGTGGAAAATTAAATGCCTCAGAGAGGAGGGAAGATAACCTTGATGGAGATATACAAGAACTGTTAACAAAAGCAACAAGAGAAAAAATGTATTTTATGTTGACTATTAAGAGAAAATATCTGGAAGAAGGTGACTACTCTGAGTGCAAGGAAAAGGTTTCATTATCAGAAATGCTGTTGTACAACACCATACCAAATAGCACTTACACTTATATGCCACTCCATAGTTCTTTACTGCACTCTCTGAGCAGTTTACAGTGCCAACATGTTGACCCCAACAATTTGAATTCTCATTTATCAATCTCATTTTATCAAGGATGGAAGGTTGAGTCAATCTCGAGCACCGTCAAGATCAAACTCCAGATTATGGACGGAGTTTGTCTGCAATACTGCATTTAGCCACAGTGCCACCAAGGCTCTTACATTATACCAAAGACAAAAGAGCACTTTCCTCAAAAAGAATATTAAATCAAGGAGGGATACTTTCCTAATGGGTTCTGCATCCATTAACTAGATTTTGTGAAGGAAGGTAGCTATATCATGTATCTTATTTAACATTATGCTCTAGTATTGATTCCTGGTGACTTCCTGCATTAGTCCCTGCAATTTTCTTGGCAGGATTTCAGAAGTGATTTTCCACTGCCTTCTTCAAGGAGAAAGAGGGACTGGCCCAAGGTCACCCAGCTGGCTTCATGCCTAAAAGGGATTAGAACTCAGATCAGAAAAGCCTCCTGGTTTCTAGCCAGGTGTCTTAACCATTATAACAATTAAACTTATATTATTATGTGAATTTTAGTTAATGCTATGTGTCTTATAAGTATTAACTCTGATTAAATATTTTTTTGCAATAAGAGAGCTGAACAGTTCCAAACTGTACAAAGGTATTCATGTAGCAATTCTGGTGGGGATGGGGATGGGGGAACCATTTCTAGGCTTAGTAGTTCTTAATAATTATAGGTCGAAGGATAAATCCTGCTTAGGAACTTGAATTCTTTCATTACCTGGATGTGGTCCCATTGTCCCAAAAAGATCTAGTGCACAATCTGGGCTTCCTCTTGGACTTGTGGCTCCTGATCGAAGAGCAGGTGGCAGCAATGGCTAGGGAGGGGGCTTTGCACATCTTCGGGTAGTGTGCCAGATGCTCCCATATCTACACCAGGAGGCCCTGCTCACAGTAACCTATGCCCTTGTAACCTCCAGGTTAGACTACTGTAACATGCTCTACATGGGGCTGCCCTTGAAAATTATTCAAAATTATTCAGAAACTCCACCTGGTAGTAAATGGTGCCAAATATACAGCACATGTAACACCACACCTGCATGAGCTACACTGGTTACTTGTATGTTCCTGGGTGCAATTCAAGGCACTGATGGTTACCTGTAAAGCCCTACATGGCTTGGGACCAGGGTACCCAAGGGATTGACTTTTTTCAAGAGTCTACACCCTTTTAACCAGATTGAGCAGAATGGGCATGCCGCAGATCCCATCAGCCAAAGAGTGTCGGCTGGCAGGGACCAGAAAGTGAGCTTTTTCTGCAGAGGCCCCTGTTCTATGGAACATCCTTCCTTTGGAGATCATAATGGCCTCAACCCTCTTAGTCTTTTGTAAGGCCCTAAAAACCCCAAACCTGGGGCAGTGAATATGCCATGGCTATATTGCTAACTGACCAAATATCTCACTCTTGTGTATGTTGAATTGGATGTTTTTAATGGTTTTTACTGGTTTTACTGTCTTTACTGTTTTATTTTTTTATTTTTAATTATATTTTCTGTATTGTAAGCCACTCAGAGTCATTGACTGAGATGGATGGCCGTAGAAATTGAACAAACAAACAAATGAATGAATAAATAAATAAACAAATCTTCCATTTTGTGAGTGTCATTTGAAAATGACATATGTCCAATTTTTATGAAAGATTCAAGTTCAACATGGAAATAAATCCATCTGACGCATGGAATATGCTATCTGCCTTCATTTCAGGAGATAAATAACTATCATTTTTAATCCATTCTGAGTTTAGATGAAGAATGAACTTCAATATTAAGTAAAATAAAACCAGCAAGTTAGAATGTTTTTATACTAGAATTTCTAGAAGAAAGGCCTTGAATTATTTTCTTTTACTGTGACAGAAAGACTAGACACTCTTCGTAATGAAAAACAAATTATTACTATAATAAACACCTTCCATACATACTTTAAGTCAAAATGCAATCTGGTCTGTGGAGAACACATTCTCCACTCTTCCCATTCCTTGAAACCTGGGCTTCAAACACAGGATCCAGATGTAAGCTATTTTTCATTGCCTGGAAGGTCTGGCTTCTTGGCATATTTCCTCAAGCAATTGCGTGGGTGGCTTAAGACTTCCCTTTGTGTCTGTCATGTGGTTAAATCTGTCTGGCTTGCTCTGAACTTCTGGATACCATTGTCATTTGATGTAGCAGAATTATGGGGAAATGTGCATGTCATACAGAAGTGTATACCCTATCATATCATGTCATTTAAGTGCATCATCTTCTATGACAGAATTTCACTGTATCCTGTCCAGCTTCATGCCAAGAAGAGAACTAGAATATTTACCATAATTTGAATGTAGTTCAATGATGCTATCATGGTTCATGCTGGGTGAGTTTCAGATGTTTCAAATCTCATTCTTTACCAAAGAAAAGGCACTGTTGAAATTGACTGATTAAGTATAGTGCTAATCTTCTTAGCACCATTGGTCCAACGAATAGTTCTAAAACACTTTTTATTTGAAGAGATATTTCCAACTATGATCAGACATTGAAACTGGTTAAGCTAACAAATGAAGACCATTCAAAATTGCATTGAATGTATTCCCATCCCATATTCTTTAGACTAAAGTCATACTTTATTCAGTCAGTCAATTTCAACAGTTTCTTCCATATCCTTGAAGATGCTGTCTCCTTAACTGCCCTTATCTTCTTCTTACAGTATAAGGCTTTATCAGTGTTTGTATTATCTGCCCTAAAGAAAAAATAGAGCATAATGTAGTCTTCATGAAAGAAAAGAGGAATATTCAGAGAGATATCCTGGCTGAACACAGAATACAGAATAACAGAGTTAGAAGGGACCTTGAAGATCTTCTAGTTCAACCTCCTATCTAAGCAAGAGACCCCATCCATCCTGGGCAAATGGCTGTTCAATCTCATCTTAAAAACCTCCAGTGATGGAGCACCCACAACTTCTGGAGGCAAGCCATTCTGTTGATCAATTGTTCTTACTGTCAGGAAATTTCTCCTTACTTTTAGGTTCCTCGACACATTTCGATTCATTACATCCTGTTCTGCCTTCAGGAACTTTGGAGAATATGTTGACCCCTCTTCTTTGTGATAGCCTTTCAAATATTGTTGTTGTTGTTGTTGTTAGTTGAGAAGTCGTGTCCGACCCATCGCGACCCCATGAACAACGTTCCTCCAGGCCTTCCTGTCCTCTACCATCTTCAAATATTAGAAGAGTCCTATCATGTCACCCTTAGTGCTTCTTTTTGTTAGACTAGAAACACCCAGTAGTTTAGATAGAGTCTGTCTTCTATTTGATATCAGTGAAAGGAGAACTGTGACACAAATGGCCCAATCCAGGATCTAAGAAAATGGGACAAAAAATCTGCAGTAACTGGCTCCTTTCTTCAATGCACTTTCCCCCTGCAAACACATACAAAGACAGCTACCTGTACATGTATAGAAAAACAGGCATAAATTGCTATAAAGCATGAAGTGCTGGGCAAATGCTTTAACAACCAGTTCATCAAAGACAAAGGAGCTGGATTAGACTTTTTGCAGTGCTGAATTCCTGCCCATCTTCTCTTTTTCCTGGATCCTCTGATTCACCAAAAGCAATGGAGCATGCGGATCATGGCATATAAAGTGGTTGCAGACCTCCTTACCATTTTAGCAATACTCAGAACCCAGCCAGGAAAGCTCACATTTAAATAAACTTTACGTGTCATCGTGTTTATTTAATGCCAAACATTTTCACCAGCTATTACTTGTCCTCCTCTTCTGGCACTGGTTCCACATTACTGTGTAAGTAGGTACAAAACAGGTTGCAAGGGAGAAATATAAGGAGGAAGAAAAAATAGTTCTGTTGCAAGATAACAAGGCTAATAATTCTTTCACCCATCCAGACAGAATAGCTGATATGCATTCCATAGAAAGCAATGCAGTGTAACTTGAGCGTTTCCAATACTATATGCATTTACATATATATTCTCCAGCTAAACCATTAGCAAAATGCTGGAAGAACATTCCTATCATTCAAGTGATGGCGGCAATATAATTGAAGTGTCAGCAACAAAACATCATTTGCCTTTACAGTAAAACACTGCCACATTTGTATAGCTACGTCATAACATCCCATTGTTATAATTGCTTTCTGATTCCCAACTGGATGGGATCATGTAGCGAATAATAATGAAGCTGAAAATGTGCTGTTGAATCAATGGGGTATCAGGGCCTTGAAAAGGAATGAAAAAATTAAATTAGGCAGCTTTATTGTGGATTGTTTTCTGTACTGTTGAAAAGCCACTGCCCTCAACAATGGTGTAGCATTAATACTGATTTAATGCTGACTTAAACAGCACGTGGATTCCATTACTATATGCTCATAGGAATCTTGACATCACAATGAGTCTATTTCTGTCATTCTTCCTGTTTTACCCCCTCTCATTTCTTTTCAAATTGACAGAAATACACTGAATAGAAATGATCAGTTGTTTGCATCCAGATAATCTCCACACAGACAAAATCCACTTCTTTGATCGTTTATTTGGAAGTGTGCTGATTCATGTTTATGCATGTCTCCTTTGTTCACTTGAATAATACAATGACTCCAGACTGGGAGCCAAAGAATGAATCAAAACACTTTTTTTTCCTAGTCTTGACATAATAAGAAACAGCTCTCCAAAAGGCACTTGTAGTTATAAACTATTTCTAAATTCATAGACAGTGATTTACAGATGTTGGCTTCATTAGGCATTTAGATTTCATTGCTGTTTAAAACCCCACTGTAAAGAATTCTGCTAATCTAAATGAATGTTCTAAACAATTCTGATCTTTCTGACTTAGACCCACTTGGAAAGACCACCAGTCAGAAATTTTCAGTATCGCTCCAACTTCCATCATCAATGACCAGAATATGCTGAATGGCAAAGAGAAAGGTGCCAAAAGAGAAGCCTTTATAATGTTTTATTTTATTTTTATAGATATTTTATTAGTTTTTAACTAACAATCTCCAGTGCCTGGTGTACAGTGTGTTGTCTTGGTTTATATTTTAACAAGAAAAAAGGACAATAATAATTAATTAACAATCAATAATAATTAAATTTGATAATTCAATAATTAATATATTAATTAATGATACATTTCTTTTATCTTCCCTTCTCCCATTTGTATTCTCCTTCTTCAACCTTAGCCAAAATATAATTCTTAATATTTTCAATATATAAACGATTATAGGCATTTTTTATATTTATACAAATAATAATAATCTTTCTATATAACATTTTTTTCAGCTTATATTATTCTCATAACCATCATCTTATTAGTTCAGCATACATCCTATTTTTATAATTTTTGTTCGCTTAAATTCCCTTATATTCAATCCAATTCTTATCAGTCATAATTTCTTCATATTAGTCATCTATCTGTCCAAATTTTCCCAATTAGGTACATCTTCCCAATATTTTATATCAGGCATTATAAAAATACTATCTATCCTATAATATCTAGATATAACATCCTTTTTAATCAGTTTATATTTCACTTATATATTAAAAAAAGTTACATCAACCTACTATTTTAACAGTTCATATATTATAAAACATACTCTATTACTTAAATCTCTTATCCTTCTTGTTATAAGACCCCTTTGTGTTCAAAATTCTCTGTTCTTTTAGCCATATTCAAACAAATGTTTATTCACATAAATAGTCCATCTGATAGGGCAAGTCAAATCTTTTGTATCTGTCTCTGGTCTTCTTTTGCCAAGTAATTTTCCAAGTTGATGTAATCCACTTACCCAGCATTTCCTGTATTTTTACAAATGTTGTTAGCAATACAAAAGATGAAGTAGGTAAGATAAATATTTTCTGTCTCCCAAAGTTTGATGGTTCTCCTGATAATTCAATTTTTCTTGTATCAGAACCTTGAAGTTTTTTTTCCTGTTTGTGTCAAATTGTAATTCTTTTCCTTTGTTGTTTCATCAATTTGATCATACTCTTCTAATTTGTAGTCTGCTGTCTGATTTATTTGTGCCTTTGTTGTTATTTCCTGGGTGTTTTTAATTGTAAATTTAGATTGGAAATATGCTTATTTAAATCATCAAAGTTGTTCTGGATTTCCTTGTGGTTTCAGTTTATTGTCGTTTGTATTTGTCCTAACATTACATATATTTCCTCCTGGAAAGTATTTATCTTGCCTTGAAGTATTGCTTATGGAGGCCCTTGAATTTCCAGGCTACATCCTTCAGGAGAAAATATTGAATGTGGCATCCTGTCATTTTTTGATACGTGTGTGGTATCCATGTTGTCTCTCCCCTTTAAATAATCTTTCATCAATGTTTTAATTCAAAAGTCAATTTATCACTCAGTCAAAATTACAGTTCATTATGAACTTTAAATCCTTCCTACAGATTCTCCTCTAAAAGATTAGCCAAAAAGCCAAGGTTTTTCTTTTCCATAAACAGTCCTTGGCTTTAAGCAACAGTCCAGATGGTGTTTTTTTTCTTTCAAACGTTTTTTTAATTTTATAGCTGGCTCTTCCTTTGTTCCCAGCTATCTTCAAAGTTATTTGCAATTCAAAGGAACAACTTCTTCTTTGTTTCTAGGCACTCTGCCAATTTCTGAGTCCTTATTGTTAGTGTTCTATTCTCTGAGTCTCCACTAGATGTCAGCAGTTTTTTTTTCCAGTTTTTCTTTCAATCAAAAAGTTATTTTTGTTATATATTTTTATAATTCCATCAAAAAAATGTTTAGGGTATAATCTTGACAGTTTGTTAGTTCCTAAATTTGTCCAGACTGAAGTATTTTAAATAAAATTTTAATATATTTCTTCCCTCCTTTAATATTAATTTGCCACTTCCATCTGTAAGGGAATGGTGATATAGTCCCCTCCCTTCACTTCTGGAGGTTTTCTTGCTTTGGGGATCTTTTCAAGGATTTAGATAGTAGATAGAAGAAAGGAGATCAGCACTCTCACCAATTCCAAGCACGCTATTCACCAATGTTTAGGTTAATGCTCTGGGACTTGCTTGGGCTAAACATTGATCTTATGCTAGCCTTTCTCCTGTCAGGTTCAGAAGGGTTTCTCCAGATCAAACGAAGCTATTGCCGTCGCTTCATGATCAATGGGGCACCCCTCCTTCATGGTCACATCTCCGGGGCAACTTCGAACCCATCTAGAGTCCCCCAAGCAGGAAGAAACTAGCCATGGGGAGCAAAGGTCCGCTCTCACATGGCCATGTGCTGTGGGCACAAAACCAGAAGTCCCATAATATTTTATTTTTTGAAAGACAAATAAGAGAACATATAAGAATATAATGCATGTATCTCTAATCTTCCAGATTAGACTGATATAATCAATCTCTGCCTTGTTACATAAACAAAGAAATTGTTAGTTCTTCAAGGTAGTCCAGTTAAGAAGCACAACTATGAGTATGATAGTAACTCTATTTTATTCTAAGGTTACATTAGCAGAATCTTGCAATATTTCTCTCCTCTTTTCTTTACTCTCTGAAAAACTAGAGAGCGTCTCTTATGAAATGTTTCCCACACTATCTCCCCTTCTATAGGCTGAGATTTCTTTTACCTGAAGGTTTCCTGTCTCCCAAGGTCATGATCACCAACCATTACAGAAACAGCTCTGGGCACCTAGTTATAGCAGGATTCATAGGCAAACATTAGTTCCTGAATGTATCAACCCATTAGAGAACCAATCAGATGATCAAATCTGTTTGCTTGCATAATTAGTTAGCTATGCAGTACACTTGTCAGATGAAGTTCAATGCAGGAATATCTTTTACAATAGCTAAGAGTCCACATTTTCCCTTTATATCAGGGGTCTCCAACCTTGGAAATTTTACAACTTGTGGACTTCAACTCCCAGAATTCCTCAGGTAGCCATGCTGACTGAGTAATTCTGGGAGTTGAAGTCCACAAGTCGTAAAGTTGCCAAGGTTAGAGACCTCTACTTTGTATTACTTCTCCTGAACCCAAAAGAAATATCTTGAAATGCCACCAGTCAATTTGCAGTAAGTAAATCATCTGTCATAAAACCTGACAGACATACAACAAAGACTTTAGATTTGTTATCTAAGAGAACATTCTGAGGGCACAGGAGCACATATGAAACACCTGTTTGCAATCCTTTAAAGTAGCCACCTCTTTCTCTAGGATTACACAGCACAATATTGGGAAAAGGCAGGAGCTATATTTTATGCATCTATGCTCTCCAATGCACTTTTGGAGATCAAACCTGAAGCATGCACAGAGAATAGTCTTGAAATTATAGGAGATGACCAGGCTGAGCCCAAGGTAGGGGTCAAATGCATCATCAGTCATGAGTACCTTTACACCCATAAGAGATCTAAGTCCAGCCCACCTGGAATTCCTTTCTGTTCTTAACTCCGGCTAATTTTTCTTGACCGTTAGTAGCTCAGATTCTAGTAGGGAGCAATAAATCTTTATACTCATTTGAAGTGCCTGAGTCTCCTGATTTCCCTGGCACTTGACAGAAATCCCGAAGGACAAAAGTATCTACAAAGGACTGAAAATTCTGCAAAACTAGATGCAAAAGGCACAAATGCAAGCAATCCCCACAAAATCGAAAAAGGTACCTCAGGTTCAGAAGTTCTGACAGCAGCTCTCTGAGGCCATGTAATTTTATTTCAGGCACTTGGCAAGTGGCTTGCATTTACTATGATTTATGTTTTTGCCAAAAAAATAAATAAATCAGTGTTTACTTCTTT
Source organism: Vipera berus (assembly GCF_964194415.1). Taxonomy (NCBI): domain Eukaryota; kingdom Metazoa; phylum Chordata; class Lepidosauria; order Squamata; family Viperidae; genus Vipera; species Vipera berus. Next base: position 193,042,268 of record NC_138202.1, on the reverse strand, counting down.
TTTTGGCAAAAACACTCCATAGCAAACCAAGACATTCTCTTAACAATTGCCACAAAAAAGATTGTAAAATCTAGTCAGCAGGTGATTACTGACAGATATAACTGTCATGACTTACTAGCGAAATGGGAGGCTCCATTATAGTTAGAAGTCGAGGACTACCTATAAAGAAACACTTTCAGAATGTCTAATGCTCAGATTGAACTGAGGCTGGCAAGAGATGTCTAAAAAAAAAGGAAGGGGTACTTTGGACATGATATAAATAAATGAAAACTAAAGAGGGCCTAGATCTGTCGCATGGAGAAAATGATGAATCAGTTACAGGGGATGGTTAGAGGTTAGAACTTCTTAACTCCTATTTTGTGTCTATATACTCTCAGAAGGAAATGAAACTTTAGCTGGTTGTTATGCCACTAGAGGAATGAAGGACCTGAGCTTAGGGTAGAAAGTAAGGGATAACTTAGCTAATTTAAATGAATTCAGGTCTCCTTGACCAGATACATCACATCATAGGGTAGTGAAGGAACTTTCAATAGGTCAGCACTATATATCACCAAAGGGACGTGGTGGCTCAGTGGGTTAGGACACTGAGCTTGTCGATCAGAAGGTCGGCAGTTTGGCGGGTCGAATCCCGAGTGCTGCGTAACAGAGTGAGCGCCTGTTACTCGTCCCAGCTTCTGCCAACCTAGCAGTTCAAAAGCACGTAAAAATGCAAGTAGAAAAATAGGGACCACTACGGTGGGAAGGTAACAGTGTTCCGTGCGCCTTTGGTGTCTAGTCATGCCGGCCACATGACCACGGAGAGGTCCTTGGACAAACGCTGGCTCTTCGGCTTTGAAACAGAGATGAGCACTGGTCCCTAGAGTTGGAAATAACTAGCAAACATGTGCGGGGGAACCTTTACCTTTACCTTTTAGGTCTTTGGTTATAATCAAAATCTGGGTTTCTATTTCTAAACTGGCATCTTGTTCCTTTGTGTTGCCTCTCATTGTGTTACACACTGAGAGAAGGATTTTTAGTTGATTTTTATCCATGTTCCCTTGATAATGTATTAAGTTGAGGATTTTAAAATCAAATGTTAAAATATTTTTTTTGTTTTTTATAGCTAGGTATGTGACATCTATTTCACGTGTTGTAGGTAGTCTTATAACAATTTCTCATATATAACTCTGAAAATCAACAAAGATTTATCTTCATAGTTCAAACAGGCCAGATATACCACCCTGCAGTTCCTTCTTTACAGCTGGGCTTCTCACAGGTGGTATCTGTCAAGGTCAAAAGAGTTTTACCTGAGTTCTGGGCTTCAAGCCAAGTCTCTTTTAGTCAATAATAAACTGTAGTATCATACTTCGCCACAAGATGTCACTGACATTTAAAACTTTTTAAGTCCCAGATTTTAATAATAGTTTGTCAAGGTTTATTTCTTTTCTTTTTAGATAGAAACCAACATCTCCAATAAGAATAGGAAGACTTTTAGACCCCAATTTCAAAGGTATAAGCATCCAATTAAATTAAAGTTGTTATTATAATTATTCTATTTCCCCTGGGTAGTCAGTCACCGTTATTTGTAGAGACTGAAGTAAAAATTCCCTTCCCTCTCTCCTCACATGGGGAGAAATACTTTGGGCAGCTTTTGCAGGAAAAGTATTTAAAATCTTAAAGAGAAGATCAGATCTCATCCAGTTTCATCCGTGTTGCTTTAAGGTTGTAGTTGTCAGCAGCTTAATGACAAGCCATATTGCTATAGCTGGTCTTTTCACCGCCAGTTTGGAGACCTGCCCTGGATCAAGCGGCAGGGCTGCCACCCTTCCTCGATCAGGCAGGGGTCTTCTCCTACAGGGCAACTTTCGACCCTTTCCAGGGTCCCCCAGCAGGATAAAACCAGATGCTGAAGAAGAGCTCGCCTCCATACGTCCACAAGCGCCACGATGGCAAACCAGAAGTCCTAGTTTCTTTACTGGCATTCAGTAACATGTTCCAGGTTTGATTCCTCATTGGCACTAATTTCTACATGTACAAATAACAATGAGCTATATTTCAAGCATGTAAGCCAGGGGTCTTCAAACTTGGCCCTTTTATGACTTGTGGACTTCAACTCCCAGAATTCATCAGCCAGTGTGCCTGGCTAAGGAATTCTGGGATTTGAAGTCCACAAATCATAAAAGGACCAAGTTTGAAGACCCCTGCTATAAGCCATTAAATCTCAACATTAACTCATGACAATATGAGGATAACAATAGTGTATAGTATTCTTCTTATTTATTTTGTTTAAATGCATTGGCTGCCCAACCAGTGGACTTTTATTGAACTAAACGATAAACTAGAGTGACTAGATAAAATGAAGCTAATAATAAAATGGACCCCTTTACAGAGTGGATGTAAAATTTTTCAGAATATATGTGAGGTGTTTTTAGCACATTAAATTACTGTATAAATCTGAATTATTATATAGTGAATATTGTTTGTACTAGCTACTGACAAGTTAGGAAATGGAAAAAAACAATGATGACTTTTAAAAATTAGTATCACATGGGATTCAGATGTTTCCGAACAGAACTGCTTTCTATCCTATGTTCTTCTAAGTCAATAAAAAAAAATTTCTTCTATAAAAGTATGCAGAGTATTACTGTAAATACTAATAAAAACCATCCTATATTAAGTCAATGTAGTTATTTTGCAATGAAGGTAAATACAGAAGGTTAATTTTGTTTAAGTAGAATTGAAAACTACAATAAATGAAATTATTAAAAGTCACTTAGGATTTTTTTCAGCTTAATTGGCAGGGGTGGGGGTCAAGGAATTAAAGCCAAAAATGAGAATCTGAAACATTAAACTTCATTTTTTACCTTTCCCTTTTCTATCTTCATAGACTGAGTGGGTTTTTCTAATTATTTGGGAGAAAAATTGTTCCAAAAACACACAGAGAGACTTCACATTTCAACTTGGGGCTTTCTTCCTTTTTTTTTATGGCTGTACTATAGACCTTGAAAAAATAAGAAGCTTATATTATTATGATAACATTGACAGTTCTTTTACCTATCAGAATATGAATGAAAAGGGGGCATATCAAAATAATGCCCCCAGTGTGGAAAGCAGCAGCAACAGTAGCAAAAAAGTGAAGGACCCCTTACTCAGCATGAGAAATTCTATATATCTTGGAAGGCTTTCCTCAACCTAAACATTATTGCTAAGAAAGGAATAAACAGTTTAAACTGCGATTGCTATTCATTGAGGGCTCACACTCCAAGGGATACACAAAGCGGGTCTCTGAAAGCTAAAGTGAAATATTCCAGACATAACTCTTTCTTGCTTGGAGCGGGGCAGACTTTTGAAGAACTATTTGAAGAGCAGTTAGCGAAATCCCACCTCTCCCTACTCAGGGAGAGCTTTCTCAATTGAAATCATTCGTTTCGTTCTCATGCCCACAGAGTTGAATCTGTAGTCACAACTACTCCCTTGTATGGTAGCAAATATTATTATTCCAGGCAGATATAATTTGATTTTTAAAAAAACAGCCTACTGGGAGGCAAACAGGTTGAGAGACTAATTTGAATCCTTCAGCTTCGTATGAAAATGAATGAATACTTTGGATATTATTGTCTTTGATCTCAAGAGCAGAACAGGATCCCCCCAAATAAGGACCGACAGGAGTCCATTTAATAAACCAACATACAACTCCATCTTTGCATTTCCACATTGGGAGCAAATTTGCAATGGCATGGAGGTATTTAGACTACAGTTGCAAATACATTTATTCAATTTTATGTAGTTTTTTAACTCCAACCTTTTCCAAAAATACTCCAATATTGACTTATACATATTTGGAGAAAAATAATGCTGCCTTAAGGCTTATAATCTAAAAGATATGGTATAGAAGGAGGAAGGAGGAAAACAAAACTTTGATTTCAAGTTTTTAAAACTGTAAAAATAAAGAGACCCTTGTTTGAGTTGGTTCACTGGAAGTTGGAGCATAGCCTTCCATATTCTCTCACACAGCTAACCTATTTTCAAGGGACGCACAGTTTAAACTACTTTTATGCATGATTGGCACTGTAGTTTTCCTTTTTCATCCGATTCAAAAAAGATAGAAAAGCTCTTCAACTATGATAGAGGCCAAGAAGTGAAGACAGGGCAGAGAGGTTTTGGGGCAGTAGGAAAGCCCTTGTGAGATGAGGAATTGGGGGTTGTTGTTTTTCAGTTTGTTCTCAATCAAGTTCCCCCCACCCCTTCTTGAATGAACAGGCTTGCAATGTTCTTCACACAAATCAGAGGCTTATCTTTCTGGATTGTCAGGTTGGACAGTGAATGACGCATCAATATGATATTCAGTCATTTCTCACTGCCTTCTAGGATTCATTTTCATTTCCCCAGGCTAATGAAATAACCTTTGAAAATATTTTTAACTGAAAATTTAATTTAATTTTATTTCACTGGCTCTTCAATCCAAGTTAGATTTCTTGGTATCCATCTTAGGAAAGGCATGTTTTATTATTTCATTTATACTATTGCTGTTTTATAATTTGACTTAGTAGTATTGTTCCCTTGACATTTGAAGACCTGTAACCTGTCCAGAGTTTTCAATTCAAAAAGTGCAAAATAAACCAAATAAAAAATAATTAATCTATAGCACTGGGATTTCTTACCAGTATACCCTATTCCAGTGCTTACTAGGCCCAATCTTCTTACATTTAGCTAAGTGATGTCACTTGCCGAGATACTAATTACTCTTCCAGCTGCAAGTTCAGTTCAAACTGTTGATCATCACTATTATAGGACTGAATATTTTGGTAACAGGGTATTTGATACAACACTTGCCTGTTCCCCAGCTTTAATTAATACTCAAAATTTATGTAGAAATAGTCAGGAAAGATCAGTCCACTCTGATCCCCCACTTTAGGCTAACTTTCTCCTCATACATAAATTCTCTAACAGATAAATAGCAGTCACTGATCAAAAAACAGGTTAATGTGTGGTTTTATGTTATGCTGTAACAAACCCCAGAAAACTGGTAAAATAAATTTGTTATAAAAATATCATCTGCAATGCATTGTCCATTATGAATTTCTGAGCAGAAGAATCTGGAAGCAGGATTAGTCTCCTTCCTTCTCTCTTAGTGTTTTCAGTAATTTCAAAAAAGAAGGAAATTATCTTGACTGGTTAAAATTATTCAGTGTTATCTTTTCATATAAATAATATTTTTTGATTTTAGCCAACTATAAACTGATAATAATTTCTGAACTACAACTGTCAAATTTTCATTTCATTTTTTCAGTATTATTCTCAAGTCTTTCTGGAATGCCTTGGAACTTTTGTCTATGATTGGAGATTCTGGCCAACTTGATTAAATATATGAACGCAATCCTGTAAATAGATTTTATTAAGTTCTCTGGAATTTAACATCCAGTGGTATAGGACTGCAACCTACATTATTTAAAATTACAAATAAACAACAAGTTTCTATAAGTTCCTACTTCAACACAGATGTGTAATATTCTTCAAACTGAGAAAAAATACTAATAGGGAAGATACTTTTAAAAAAGAATTGCATTTCAAATATTCAAAAAAGAAGGAAAATAATATTTTAATCTTTCCTGGAAAAATACTGCCAATACACTTTGATGAACAGCAGTGGCAGTTCTTCAATGTCCAAAAAAGTTGAACATTGTTAATATTAAATAAAATAATTTCCTTAGTCCTCTCCCTTTTTTTAATAATTTCTAAATGTGCCAACACATCCATTTTGTAACAACATAGCTACGTTGTATCCTTTGAAACTCATTAAGGACAATCACATGCTAAAACTGTGCAAAAAGATACATACTTTGCATAAACCTTAGAGTTTTGAATGAACATCCAAAATTCCCAGAATTACCAAAGATTAGCTGAAGAAGGATCAAACCCAACACCTCATTCCTCTTTCCTGAATTTGGCAGGTTGGTATATGAGCAGAGATCAAAGAGAAAGATATAGAATATATGACTGGATCTAGGGCTGTAATAACTATGGCATTTTCAGTCCAGAAATATGATATCAGACAAAATTGGAATGAGCTTCTAGCAGAGAAAATACAATTTAATTTGCCTTTTACTCTGAAAAGCTTTTATTCTTGTTTTTTCTGGTAAGCTTGAAAAAAAGACTTGATCACCTTGAACTAAAAGATTCTGAAAAGCTGTTTTTTGAAAGACCCCCTTCACCAAAGAACATGCTGTATGTGTTGCACTGCACACAGGGCTCACCACTTAATCCTAAATATGAAATCCTAGTGTTCATTGACTTTGCCACAAAAAGGAACTTGTAAAGTTTACTGCCCTTCCTTCAATATCCAGTAAGCCAGGCAGCAATGTCAGGGAGAGATACTATAGTCCTCCTATGACAGAAGGCTCTCATCTTCTTGGGACTGGTTTGGTATCACATGGGGAATGCCATATCTCCCAAATGGCACTAAGGTTCAGCTCAGATTCTTATTTGCTTATGGGATCTGCCTTTATATCTGAAAAATATATGGCATCCTACCAAGTCAAATGCTCAATCTCTCAAGCAATATATATGTCGGGAATCCTGGGCTTTAATGACTTAATTACATGCTCTCATGCAGGCAGTCCTCCACTTACAACAGTTCTTTTAGTGACCGTTCAAGGTTACAACAGAATTGAAAAAAGCGACTTGTGACCATTTTTCACAGTTAAGACCTTTGCAGCATCTCCATGATCATGTGATCAAAATTCAGATACTTGGCAACTGACTCATACTTATGATGACTGCAGTGTTCCCGGGGTCACGTATCACCTTTTGCGACTTTCTGACAAGCAATGTCAATGGGGAAGCCAGATTCACTTAACAATCGTGTTACTAACTTAAAAGCTACAATGATTCACCTAATAACTGTGACAAAAAAGGTCTTAAAATGGGGCGAAATTACTTAACAAATGTCTCACTTAGCAACAGAAATGTTGGGCTCAATTAGTGGTCGTAAGTCAAGGACTACCTGTAGTTCTAGGTATTCTTATTGAAAATGAAGCTCATTGAGTTTACTGTTCCTCAGTAAATTAAGAATTGTAGCCTAAGTTATCTAGCTATTCTTAGCTACTTCTTGTCCCCTAATAAATAAATATAAACAAAAAGCCCTAAAGTTGTTTTAGATTGTATGTGAATCAATAATCATATCAATCAATTTCGATATTAAGCTGATGCTCAACTGAGATCCAATACTGGAACTTCAAACCATCTTTCTTGTCCAGAAAATGATATGTCCCAAAATAAAAGCCTTTGTGGGAGCTATCTCCCATCCCTGCCATCTATACCTGCAAAACAAACAACAAAATAAGCTGCAATTAAAAATAACACGGGTAGAAAAATCAAAGCTTGCTTGACTCATGTATTCCACAACAAAAAGAAGAAAGGAAGAAACAAATCCATTCCAATAAATAATTAAGCAACCATCTGAATCCATTATAACCCAAAATGTACAATAAAGAAGTCAAGAAGTCAAAAATCTGGCAGGTATCCAAAGTATTATTTTTCTTGACATCTTCTGAAAAATTATCCTTAACAAAGGCTTACTATGTCATCTGAAAGTCTCAAATCACCCTCTGTCTTGGGAATATGATGTGCACTAAATTTCAGGTCAACAGTTATCAAAGCCTATCTGAACCTATAGAAATCCCTGTAAATAGACTAGGATTTGGGGTGTGTGAAAAAGAAGACATATCCTATTCTTCACATCAATACTAATCATTTGGAGAATGTTTTCTTTAATATTCTCTTTAGAAGCTCTCTATATAGAAGGAATAGTTGTGCTAGTACCAACCAAAATGTAAATGGCAGTGAGTCATCTTGTTTGCAAATGCCAGTCTGATCTAGACTCCTCGAGAAATGGATTAAAAATAGCCATCTTTATACATTTTCTAATTTCCAAGATGTTTAAAGTCAAGTGCAACTCTTAAAAGAGTGTGTTCTATATAGCCTGGGCACAAAGGCAGAAAATAGCCTCAATTACAGGTCAGGCTTCTAACAATGACTACATCTACAAAGAGGCATCTCTGCAGATCTGAACAGCTAGGTAGTTTCATGAATCACAAGATTTAACAGTAGATATATGAAATAAATGAAAAGATATATAAGTAAAAAAATCATAATGAAGTAATTGTGAATTAATATTGCATTAATGAAAGGTGATCTGTACAATAATACTAAGTTTATAAATAACATGAAACCAGTTAGGACATTGATGTGTGTGTGTGTGTATGTGTGTGTGTGTGTGTAAACATGCACACATGTCTTAAAGTCATTGTTAACTCTTGAACCTCTGCAATTTTTATTGCAAGATTTTTGGAAGTGGCTTCCCCTTTCCTGCTTCCTAAGGCTGATAGCTCCTGCCTTGGGCATGGGACTGGACCAGAAAGTTTTCCAAGGTCTCTTCCAGCCCTATGGTTCTACAATAGTGTGACTAGCCCTAAGTCACCCAGCTGACTTCCTGCCTAAGTTGGGACTGGAACGCACAGTCTGCTGATTTTTACCTGGTGGCTTAACCACTATACCAAACTGACTTCCTTAACTAGTTAGCAACTCTGTTCATGTTTGACTTATATTTGACCAGAGGTAGACCCTAGGGTAGATGGGAGATGCATTAGCTAATCAATTGTGCAAGAAAGGTTGCTTCTAGCTCTTAGAAAACATTTTAATAGCTCTGCAAGCATACAGTAAAACTGTTTTTTTTTAATATAACAGTTCCTGAAATGGTAACTTAGCGTTATCAGAGTCAACCTCCTTGGTGATGTTTTCTGGGGAGGGATAAATTCATTATGGCTGTTTTTATTCCACCTGGGAATTCTTGGAAGGAATTGGCATTTATTTTATTTCCCAGCATATACAGGGCTTCTTCAATCACTTAATATTTTAAATATCTCAAATTTAAATTCAAATTAATGAAAGTCAAAGCACAGGGAAAATGTCAGGTGACAACACTTCATTTGCACCAAGCTAGGATTTCTTTTCAACTATTCATATTCTAGGTTAAACTTAAAGCCATAAAGTTGAATTATATTGTATTGTATTGAATTTGAATTTTATTGTTGTTGTTGTTAGTTGCGAAGTCATGTCCGACCCATTGCGACCCCATGGACAACATTCCTCCAGGCCTTGCTGTCCTCTATCGTCTTCTGGAGTCCATTTAAGCTCACGCCTACTGCTTCAGTGACTCCATCCAGCCACCTCATTCTCTGTCATCCCCTTCTTCTCTTTCCCATCATTAGGCTCTTCTCCAGTGAGTCCTTCCTTCTCATTAGGTGGCCAAAGTATTTGATTGAATTTTATTACATTTGAATATTCAAATTCTGAAATATGGCTAGTGGAATTTGGTTTACTTAAAATATACATAAATATAAATACACATTATATTATATATATAAAGTGTATTTATGTGTACAGTATATATGTATATTGTACAACATCACACACACACACTCTGAGACAGAGAGAGAGAGAGAGAGAGAGAGAGAGAGAGAGAGAGAGAGAGAGAGGGAGAGGGAGAGAGAGAGCTACGATTGTAATATTGCATCAACATAGACTTCTTGCCACTTTGGAACTTTGCCATTGAAGATTAAAGGCTTCCTTTGGTGGATCTGGTTTTTCATGAAATTTTATATAAACTAAAATTGGAAAGAACAATTGTACAAGGATAATGAGGGAGAAGGGGAATTCATCTGCTATTTCAAATTGTTAGCAGTTTCAGCTCCCGTCCTTTATAAATATCCTGGGGATTCTGCCTGGATTTTACCCTAGGAGGTTCTAATCAGGAAATGACTCCATAAATATGGAACAGCCAGGTCTGGGGGGAGAATCTGATTGAGAGTCCATTATCATCCCTACCTTATTTACATTAACTACAGTAATATTGTTTGCCCTGTTTCACAATTTACAGTAATGTTTGCACTGGAGACTCAGATTATAACTAAGTGTTCCTTCTATTCTTTACTTTTTTGACTGAATAGCAAATTATACAATTTTGACAGAAAGTGAAAACAAAGCTGTAAGTAGTTTGAAAACTTTCAAATCTTATTATTCTCATTCATTATCTTTCTCTAGAGCCTGTGGTGTTTACAAACTTAGTTAACTTCTACTATTCAAGCTTGCTGAAGCATATTTCTCCCGTTCTTTGAGAGAATGTGAGGGGACAATGTATGAAACAGTTTCCTGTGTTAGAAGGGTTTGCACTCGTGGTTCAAAAGCTGTTTTTCCAAGACTTGCATTATATACTGCTTCTGAAAATTGCCCCCAGAGTTTGGCCTTGGAAAATTCATACTGCGAAGGCAGAAACAGGACTCCATGGCATGTAAACTACATTATCCTAGTTTTCATTCCATTGAAAACTATTGGTTACTCTTGGAAGCTTTCATTTTTAATTGACAGAAGCATCTTAATTCATTTGGGCTTGACTAAACCAGTTGCAGATGTAGATTCTGCAAGCAAAACCATTTCTTGAAGGTTTTTTTGAAAATTCCTCTGAGGGAGCTCTTTCCTTCCAGGAACTGGAGTGCTCTTCATTTGCTCAAGACACCTGCTTTAAAGGAGAAGGACTATCTTGTTAAAGTACTTTTCTTGATAAGATTGCAATGCAGGGGACTGAGGGACAAAAAGTGCTGCTGTTTGTCCAGAAGGGCATCTGGTTCTTGTCAGCATCGGAGGCATCCAGATGTTTTCAAAGCAGACCCAGCACTGGGCCCTTTTGGAGCTGATCTCAGTCTCTGTTTGCTGAACTACACTTTCAAGAGGTGTCAGGTATCGAGAAGACTTTCCAAATGCCAAAGCAAGCATTGGAAGAGGTTTTTTTAAAAAAAATATGGAAAAGACTGTGGGGAAAACTCCTTCTTGAAGAAAAAGGTAGTTGTTTCAGCTTGGCTGTTTCTTTTTAAAATAATTAGTTAAACAGTGTATAAAAACAGGTAAGTCTGTTCTGTGTTGCTTAGGGACTTGGCAGCCTTCCTCTCCTGTGTTAGTAAATTTTTTGTGAACTTCTAGTTCATAGGACAAGGGGAAGGAATTGTATCACCATGACCTAAGGCAACCCAGCTTGTAAGGTAAACCATAATTTTTTAAACCAACATGACCTCTCTGTTAACCCTTTCACTCTACCCTTCATAAAGAGTGAGTGAGAGAGGCCTGTTTACAAAACCACTGAAAAGAAAGGGGGAAACTACTCGACAAGTACTTCTTAAACTTTTTACTTCTATCCAGATTTTCTTTCCAGTCATTTACTTAATGTTACTCCACTTTAATGCTTGCCTTTTCATGTAGTGATAAAACAACTATTTTGAGAGAGCAGCTTGCATCTGGGTGGGGCAGAACAGAAGAATCCCTGTCCTCAAGAGTAAACTTTTAAATAAAATGCTCTTTTTTTCCCTTTTCAACAAGATTACCCAAACAGTTTTAAAGCATCTGGTACTAGTGTAAATAGTGTGATGTGAGGAGTAACAAAGAATAACATATGTTTGTTCAATTTATAAGCTGCTTCATCATGCAAATGTTTGGACGTATGAAAAATTTAAGTCCTTCAGGAATAAGATAGTTGTACCAAGATATGCAATTTGGCGAGTCGAATCCCGAGCGCCGTGTAACAGAGTGAGCGCCTGTTACTCGTCCCAGCTTCTGCCAACCTAGCAGTTCGAAAGCATGTAAAAATGCAAGTAGAAAAATAGGGACCACTACGGTGGGAAGGTAACAGCGTTCCGTGCGCCTTTGGCGTCTAGTCATGCCGGCCACATGACCACGGAGACGTCCTCGGACAAACGCTGGCTCTTTGGCTTTGAAACGGAGATGAGCACCGGCCCCTAGAGTCGGAAACGACTAGCACACATATGCGGGGGAACCTTTACCTTTACCTTTTTTTACCAAGATATAGGAGGCCTAATGTGCATAAAAAGCTAGCTATCCTTGTTGCTTAAAAGTTGCTCACTCAGTTCTTGCTACTCCCATGGCCTGCAGGATCGTTCAGACAGAGAAACAAACCTCTGCCTCCCTTTCCCAAGCTGCAATCCCTTTACAGTACTACTAAAGTGATAGCCACGAGCTAGTCTATAGGATTCCAAATATGCTTATACCATTGCTACACTAATAAAACTATTTACTATCTGGATAACCAACCTACTCCAGCCATCTCCTCCAATTGTTTCCACAAGGAGGTTGTTTCCACAATTTAAAAGGACCGTTTGAGTCTTACTCAAACTGCAGAAGAATGCTTACTAATTACTACTATTTCTAGTTTTCTGTGTCTACAAAAAAACTCCTTCATAGGCAAACTCTAGACAACCTGTGATCCATTGGACCACTTTCAGATATATTTTGTTACCTAAACAGAGAAACAGAATGACCGTGGATTGCTATTGTTTTGATTGGAAAATTACAGAAGAAAACATTTTATTAAAGAACAAAGAATACTGTAATGTTTTCAGCTCTTTTTCCTCAGCTTAAATAAACATACAGCTGACCATGCTGGAATACTAGTTTCTCAAGATAAATCAGCACTTTCTTGCATTTTTGTATAGTGAGAACAAAGCATGACTGTATTGGGTACTGTATCCATTGAAGATGGACATCTTTACAGGTGAAACTCGAAAAATTAGAATATTGTGCAAAAGTTCATTTATTTCAGTAATGCAACTTAAAAGGGGAAACTTTTAATATATGAGATAGATTCATTACATGCAAAGCAAGATACTTCAAGCCGTGATTTGTCATAATTGTGATGATTATGGCGTACAGCTCATGAAAACCCCAAATCCACAATCTCAGAAAATTAGAATATTGTGAAAAGGTGCAATATTCTAGGCTCAAAGTGTCCCACTCTAATCAGCTAATTAAGCCATAACACCTGCAAAGGGTTCCTGAGCCTTTAAATGGTCTCTCAGTCTGGTTCAGTAGGAATCACAGTCATGGGGAAGACTGCTGACCTGACAGTTGTGCAGAAAACCATCATTGACACCCTCCATAAGGAGGGAAAGCCTCCACAGCCTTGGTGGAGCAGCGGGCTAATGCCTCCTTAAGTAACATCAGCTGCCTGCAATTAGTGCAGGTTCGCATCCCACCAGGCTCAAGGTTGACTCAGCCTTCCATCCTTCCGAGGTAGGTAAAATGAGGACCCAGATTGTTGGGGGCAATTAAGCTGACTTTGTAATAATGCCGCTTGGGGTGTGTGTGAAAGCCCTAATAAGCAGGCATATACATAGAATGAAGGCTACTGCTAAGCTTGTAAGCCGCCCTGAGTCTTCGGAGAAGGGCGGGATATAAATGGAATTAAAATAAAATAAATAAAGAAAGAAATAAAAGGTAATTGCAAAAGAAGTTGGATGTTCCCAAAGTGCTATATCAAAGTACATTAACAGAAAGTTATGTGGAAGGGAAAAGTGTGAAAGAAAAAGGTGCACAAGCAGCAGGGATGACCGCAGCCTGGAGAGGATTGTCAGGAAAAGGCCATTCAAAAGTGTTGGGGACTTTCACAAGGAGTGGACTGAGGCTGGAGTCAGTGCATCAAGAGCCACCACACACAGACGGATCCTGGACATGGGCTTCAAATGTCGTATTCCTCTTGTCAAGCCGCTCCTGAACAATAAACAACGTCAGAAGCGTCTTACCTGGGCTAAAGAAAAACAGACCTGGTGTCAGAATCCATTTATATCATATTCATAAATGGAATGTTTCAAACATATCCCATGGATTCTGCCATCTCCCGAAGAGAAGAGGATAGATGTGTATTGAATCGGCAATAGGCATTTCAAAGGAAAGGAGAAGCCTTTTGAACTGGGGAAACAAAAGGGGGGGCTAGCATCTGGTTTTTGTCACGGTAGACAGCAATAAACAAAAGGGTCCTAACTTCCTTTTTCCCACGAGATGGATGATACGAGAGGAAGGATGGGGGACTGACCAAATGGGGATTAAGGGGGGTTAAACCGGGAACTCTTTATAAGGGTTTACATCGTGGAAATATTAAGCCCTGCCTCATTTCCTACAACCAAGCATGTCATAGTAAAGATTCCTTTTGGACTAAAAATTTGACTCCAAGAGTTTTTGTCTTCCTAAGACGTGGTTTGGGGTGGGTCCTGACATTAGACAGGGCTTGCAACGAAAGTCAACCCGGGAAGAAGAACCTTACCGGGGGACTTTGCAAATAAATATGATGTCTGACGATGAAGCAAGAAGGGAAGGAAGCCCCACGGAGAAGGAGCCTTCCTCCCAGCCGAACTCCCAGAAACATTGGGAAGCTGAAGCATCATATTCCTCCTGGGAGGAAACGGCGGAGCAGCACGAACAAAAACCCCGGTGGTCGATGGGCGTCGGAAGGAAAAGTGAGTGGGAAAAGGCTTCGAGAGAAGTGACCCTGAGACGGAGCGACCACCAACCGGAATGGAAACAAGAGATGGAGAACTCCCTGCACGCCAGTGAGGAAGAGCGGATTCTGGAAAAAGCTATTGACTTGATGAAAACAACCCTGAGCTCACTAAGGGAGGAGAGAGCTGGAAACCACAACACCTGGGGTCGCAACTGGAGGGGTAACGGAAGGGATCCAACACCTGAAACCCCAGGGCTGTCCAATGGAACAGGAGCCGCTGACTCAGCAGTACCCACCCCCCCCAGACCCACAGATGGGGATCGAGATGAGGAGCGATACACTCTGCGGCGCAGACAACGATCCAGCCAAAGATTCCCACCCCTGGAAGCAAAATTCAAGGGGGAGCCATCACGACTGGGATTTTTCCTAACCCAAGTCCTCAGCTACATGGAAGAGTACGGACGGGACATCCCCAGTGACAAAACACGCATCCGAATTGTGCAATCTGCCCTGGACGGGACGGCTGCAGACTGGGTGGTGAACCTGCATGACTCCAACGCCCCAGAATTCAACGACTTCAACCGATTCATGTCATCCTTGAGGCGACGATTCGAGGACCCTTTGGCTGACCGGAAGGCCCGGGAGAGAATCAAGACGGTGAGGCAGGGCAGGAGAACAGTGGCCAAATATACCCAAGAATTCCGAGCCATCGCCAGCAAGCTGAACTGGCCAGAAGACATCCTCCTCAGCCATTTCAAAGACGGTCTAAACTACGACCTGTATGACGCTTGCCTGCCTCGGGGAGACCCCTACCATCTCGATGACTGGTATGTCCTGGCAGAGGAAGTAGAAATAGACCTATTGAAAAGACAACGCAGAGGAAAACCATGGGGCCGCCCGCCACTCGAGCAAACACGTGAGGGGGAAAACCCACCGGCCACGGCTAAAAAATCAAAGGGATGTTTCAATTGCGGGAGAGAGGGCCACCGTGCTGCAGAATGTCGTTCGAAAGCCCCTCCACGCAAAACAGAGGCACCATCTTCCAAAAAGCTGGGGAAGTCTCAAGGCAACCCAAAAGAATCTTCCATGAAGGGGACAGAGGCTGTAGAGTCCACAATTCCTGCCAAAACCTGGGATTGGACTCCGGCCTACACTGCAGGGGCGGTGGACACCTCGGAAGACAGCTCAGAGGGAGAACCTTTGGTAAGTGGACCTCTTCCACCCATACTTAAGACAGTGACTATATTAGCTTCCTCTGCACCAAAAGCCAATGAAATAAAAGCTCTGATACAGTAGACTCTGGCTGCATCCGCTGCCTCATCAGCCCAACGCTGGTGGAGGAACTGAGCATCCCAGTGAGGAGGCTAAAACAACCAATCTCCTTCAGTCAATTAGACGGGTCTATAGCAGGGGGGGACCAGCTACCCTAGCCACTCTACCACTCCACATGTCCCTGGGGTCCCATGAGGAAGACATAACGTTTATAGTGGCCCCAGGCATGGAATGCCCAATGATTTTAGGACTGGAATGGCTGAAGAAATGGAACCCCGGGATAAACTGGAGGACTGCAGAATTCAACTTCCCAAAAGGGGAACAGGAAAACGTAAAAGCCCCAAACACCCCCCCAACCCAGAGGGAGGAAACAGCAGCAGTGGGGGAAGAGAAGGGGCTAACAGAGATACCGGAGGAATACAGGGACCTGGCTGAGGTTTTCAGTGAGGAAAGAGCAGATGAGCTCCCCCGCCCACCGCCCCACAGACTGCACCATAGAATTCAAACCTGGGGCAAAAGTCCCAAAACCCAGGATGTATGCCATGAGCCCAAGGGAAATGGCAGAAATGGAAAGATTCATAAAGAAAAACTTAGAAAGAGGATTTATTGAGCCCGCCAAACCCAAAGTAGCCGCCCCGGTTCTGTTCAGGGAGAAGAAGGATGGATCTTTCTGTTTGGTTGTGGATTATAGAAATTTGAACAAAATTAGTGAATGTAATCTGTACCCCCTTCCCCTAATGAAGGATATGCTATCCCACCTATCGAAAGGAAAGATTTTTACCAAACTAGACCTGAGGGAAGCATACTACCGTATTAGGATTAAGGAAGGAGACGAATGGAAAACTGCATTCAACTGCCCAATGGGGTGCTATCAATTCAAAGTATTGCCATTTGGACTGCAAGGGGCCCCCGCAGTCTTTATGCAATTAATTAATGACGTACTGAGAGAGCACCTATATAAGGGGGTCCTGGTTTACCTCGATGACATCCTTATCTTCACAGAAACCAAAGAGGAACATATCAAACTAGTCAGAGCAGTCCTGAAGAAATTGCGAGCTGCCCATTTATATGCTAAATTATCGAATTGTGAATTCCATCAGGAAAAAATCGACTACCTGGGATATCGCATATCCCCAGAGGGCATCGAAATGGACCCAGAGAAGGTCAGGGCAATACTAGAGTGGGCACCCCCCCGCACACGGAAGCAATTGCAAAGTTTCCTGGGGTTTGCAAATTTCTACCGCCAATTCATCCCTGCATTTGGCCAAATAGCCATGCCCCTCACAAATTTGTTGAAAACGAAGGGGGGGGTCACCCGTGAAACCCAGCCAGCCTCTAAAATGGTCAATGGAATGTCAAGCAGCATTTGAGAGGCTAAAGAGACTCTTTTCTGCGGAACCTGTACTTAAACACCCAGATCCCAACAAACCTTTTGTAATACAGGCAGATGCGAGCGACGTAGCAGTCGGAGCCGTATTACTACAGGAAAATGATGAGGGGGCGTTGCAACCTTGCGCATATACATCCAGGAAACTTACAGAAACTGAACAACGATGGCCAATATGGGAGAAGGAAGCATTCTCATTAAGGTGGTCATTATTAACTTGGCGTCAATTTTTGGAAGGAAATAAAATACCTTTCCAGGTCTGGACTGACCACAAAAATTTAGAAGCACTAAAAACGCCCAGGAAGCTCACTCCTAAGCAAGCCCGCTGGTCCCAACACTTTCACCGATTCAATTTCACTCTCAAACACTTACCAGGGGGAAAGAATTTCCTGGCAGATGCATTATCCCGCATGCCCCAATATAACAGCACAAGAGTTACTGACTTTAAACCACTTGTACCGGAACAACAACTGGCAGCACCAGTCACCACCAGGGCACAAGAAAAAATGAAGCCGAAGGTAGATAGCCAAACTGGAATAGAATTCAGGAAATCTTGAAAGTGATGAATGGTTCCAGAAAAATAAACATGTGTGCACAATTAAAGATGGACTGCCATGGGTGGGGGAGAAGCTATATATACCGGCCACACAGAGAATCAATTTCATGCAACTGTGCCATGATACAAAATCAGCAGGACACTTTGGCTTTGTAAAAACCTTACACTTAACTAAAAGGCAATTTTGGTGGCCATCTATGAAAAAGGACATAGAAAGCTATGTGGGTAGCTGTCAAATTTGCGCAAGGGCTAAGAGGCTGCAAGGGAAATCGCCAGGACTGTTACAACCAGTGGTGAATCCCTCAGCCCCATGGAAAGAAATAGCCATGGATTTTATTGTGGAACTACCAGAAAGCAACGGAAACACCGTTATCTGGACTGTTACTGATCTGTTCTCTAAGCAAGTCCATTTCATACCTTGCCCAAAAATTCCAACTGCAAAAGCATTAGCAAAACTTTTTGTACAACATATTTACAGATTGCATGGGGCACCACAACGCATCATATCTGACAGGGGGGTGCAATTTACCTCAGCATTCTGGAAGGAATTTTTATCTCTGTTAGGAACTACCCAAGGACTGACATCTAGTCATCACCCTCAGGGTAACGGGCAAGCGGAAAGGGCTAACTCTGTACTTGAGCAATATTTAAGATGTTATGTACATTTTCAGCAGAACAATTGGACAGACCTGCTGCCTTTCGCAGAAGTGGCATATAACAACGCAATTCACTCCAGCACAGGTTACACTCCTTTTCAAATAGCCACAGGCCAGAGCTTCAACCCCATACCTGATCTAACTCCAAAAGAACCGGTAATTCCAGAACTAAAGGAATGGATTGCTCAGTTACAATACACCTGGCCTATTGTCAGAAAAGCATTAACAGAGGCTAGATTAGCACACAAGACACAGGCAGACAAGAAAAGATCTGATCCCACACCGTTCAAGGTGGGAGAGATGGTATATCTGTCTACAAAATACCTTAAGTCTCTCCAACCCTGTAAAAAACTAGGACCAAAATACATTGGACCTTTTCCAATTAAAAGAATCATAAACCCAGTAACAGTTGAATTAGAACTACCTAAAAATCTTAGACGAATACACCCAATCTTTCACTGCAGTCTAATAAAGAGAGAACAACAATCTCCCCTACGAACAAAACTTCCACCACCACCACCTCCCACCATGGTGGAAGGAGAACAACATTTCGAGGTGAAGGAAATTCTGGATTCCAGGAAACATCATGGAACAACTCAATATCTAGTGGCTTGGAAACACCTCCCCTCCTCAGAAAATGAATGGGTCAGCAAACACCAAAGCTGCTTAAGAGATTTCATACAGAATATCCAAACAAACCAAGTTAACATTTACACATGTTTTTTTTTCTTCTCTTTTCTTTTCTCCCCCTACAGATGGACACATCTTTTTTCTAAGGAGAGCGGACTGTCAGAATCCATTTATATCATATTCATAAATGGAATGTTTCAAACATATCCCATGGATTCTGCCATCTCCCGAAGAGAAGAGGATAGATGTGTATTGAATCGGCAATAGGCATTTCAAAGGAAAGGAGAAGCCTTTTGAACTGGGGAAACAAAAGGGGGGGCTAGCATCTGGTTTTTGTCACGGTAGACAGCAATAAACAAAAGGGTCCTAACTTCCTTTTTCCCACGAGATGGATGATACGAGAGGAAGGATGGGGGACTGACCAAATGGGGATTAAGGGGGGTTAAACCGGGAACTCTTTATAAGGGTTTACATCGTGGAAATATTAAGCCCTGTCTCATTTCCTACAACCAAGCATGTCATAGTAAAGATTCCTTTTGGACTAAAAATTTGACTCCAAGAGTTTTTGTCTTCCTAAGACGTGGTTTGGAGTGGGTCCTGACACCTGGTCTGTTGCTCAGTGGTCCAAAGTCCTCTTTTCTGATGAGAGCAACTTTTGAATCTCATTTGGAAACCAAGAACCCAGAGTCTGGAGGAAGAATGGAGAGGCACACACTGCACGATGCTTGAAGTCCAGTGTGAGGTTTCCACAGTCTGTGTTGATTTGGGAAGCCATGTCATCTGCTTGTGTTGGTCCACTGTGCTTCATTAAGTCCAGGGTCAACACAGCCGTCTACCAGGAGATTTTGGAGCAAATAATAATAACAATAATAATAATAATAATAATAATAATAATAATAATAATAATAATAATAATAATAATAATAATAATAATAATAATTTTATTTGTATACCGCCCTTCTCCCGAAGGACTCAGGGCGATGAACAGGGCAATACATGTTAAAAGACAAGAATACAAAAATTAAAAGAGATTAAACAAGATGCCCAAAAACTATAACAATAAGTTAAAATACATAAAAAGCAATAAAACCCAAACCCATCACCCATCAGGCCAGGCCGGCTTGTTCAAACAGGTAGGTCTTTAGATCGTGCCAGAAGGAGCGAAGGTCGGGCGCCATCCGGAGCTCAACCGAAAGATGGTTCCATAAATCCGGCGCATCCACAGAGAACGCCCTCCCCCTGGGGGCCACCAGTCGACATTCTTTGACCGGTGGCATCCTGAGGAGGCCCTCTCTGTGGGAGCGCACTGGGGGAAGGGAAGTTGATGCCGGCCGCAGGTGCTCCCTGAGGTATTCCGGACCCATGCCATGAAGGGCTTTGTAGGTCATTACCAGCACCTTGAATCTCACACAGAAGACAATTGGGAGCCAATACAGCTCGCGGAGCAGAGGTGTAACATGGGAGTATCGGGAGACTCCCAACACAACTCTCGCGGCTGCATTCTGTACCAGTTGGAGCCTCCGAGTGGTCCTCAAGGACAGCCCCATGTAGAGAGCGTTGCAGTAGTCCAAACGAGAGGTCACAAGAGCATGAGTGACCGTGCGCAAGGCCTCCTGGTCTAGATAGGGCCGCAACTGGTGCACCAGGCGAACCTGGGCAAAGGCCCCCCTAGTCACATTTGCTATATGGTCTTCTAAAGAAAGCTGTGAATCTAGGAGGACTCCCAAGTTGCGAGCCCTATCTACGGGGGGTAATAACTCACCCCCCATAGAAAGAGATGGAATATTCTGAATATCCCGAGATGCCGGTACGCACAGCCACTCAGTCTTGTCAGGGTTGAGTCAAAGCCTGTTCCTCCCCATCCAGACCCGAACCGCCTCCAGGCAACGGGACATCACGTCGAGGGCATCACTGGGGTGGTTTGGGGTCGAAATGAAAAGCTGGGTATCATCAGCATACTGATGATACCCAACTCCAAAACCACGAATGAGCTCACCCAGCGGCTTCATATAGATGTTGAACAGGAGAGGCGAGAGGACCGACCCCTGAGGAACTCCACAAGCGAGAGGCCTCGAGGTCGACCTCTGTCCCCCTGCCAACACCGACTGTGAACGTCCCAGGAGGTAGGAGGAGAACCACTGAAGGACCGTGCCTCCCACTCCCAATCCCCTGAGACACTGCAGCAGGATACCATGGTCGATGGTATCGAAAGCCGCTGAGAGGTCTAATAGGACTAGGACAGAGGAATATCCCCTGTCCCGAGCCCTCCAGAGATCATTCACCAGAGCGACCAATGCTGTCTCCGTGCTGTACCCGGGCCTGAAGCCCGATTGGTACGGGTCTAGATAATCTGCTTCATCCAGAACCAGAGGGAGCTGGTGCGCCACCACGCTCTCAACAACCTGGACTGGTCACTCTCAGTTCTCTCCACGTGTAATCAAATAAACAATGTAATCACAATCTGTCTCGCTGTTAATGTCGCCGATCCAAACACAACACCAAGTATCCCATTGCTCTGAGGATTCTTCTTGGTGTCTTCCATCAATTTGCAACAATCCTCTCTCTTCAGATGTTGAATGATGAAGGATATCTCAGTCCTGTACAATACCAGTTTGGTGTAGTGGTGAAGGCACCAGACTAGAAACCAGGAAATCTAGTTCTGCCTTAGGCATAAAGCCAGATACCGTAGGTGACTTTGGGCCAGTTTTTCTCTCTCTCTGCCCTTGCAAGAAAGCAATGGCAAGCAAGCTATTTATGAAATCTTGCCAGGAAAATTTCAGGGACTTGTCCAGACAATCACTGAGAGTCAAAGACTGACTCAAAAGCACTTTCTATACTATAATGCCATATAAATATAATGAATAGCCCTTACTGCAGCAAGATGCTTTTTTCTAAAACATTTGGGCTTTTATGAAAGCCTAGAATCACTGTGTGTTTTTAATCAAGATTTTTCTTTCCGTTTATCCTTTGAATCTGGGTCTTTGTACTGCTGTTATCATTCTCATTCTCTGTAGTGAAAAAGCAGATTTCTAAGATCATTAATAGAATTTAATTAATCTTGCTGTTACTAACACTAAGATCTCTTTTATTTTTTTAAAAAAATGAATAATTAAAAATAATAAATTAAAAAGAAAACAAATAACAAAAAAATGTCAAGGAGCATACTTGAAAGACCACTGGATCTTTTTCTGCCATCAGTTTTCTGTTTTTATGTTTCTCGGCTCAGCTCTATTATAACTTTTAGTGCAAACTTTTAGTTTGACAGATCTTCGTCAAGCTACATTATTTCCCAGATAACTGTCAAACAGATATTTTGTTTTCTGGAATAATTATTTCTAAGAAGACAAATTTGTTTCCCAAAGCAGAAATCTGAGGCTTGTTTCTCTAATTAGACAATGAGGAACAGAACTGCTGATGAATAATTCGATCAATCCATCCTTCTAGTCAACCTGTCAATTTATTTTCTCTAAACCTATGCCACTGGTAGACATATGTGTGTTTCTGTGACCATTTAGTTGTAATGAAAGTGTCACTGTGACTCTTAGAAAGAAATTGAGTAAACTACTAAACTGTAGAAATGGTAATTGGATAATTCAGGAAAGCAAGCAGAAATCTCCATTTCATCATGTCCAACTGCTTTCAGAAAAATTTAAGTACAATGTTTATTAATGGAGAGCCAGTTTGGGCTAGTCCAGGGGTAGGCAACCTTGGCTCTTTTATGACTCATGGACTTCAACTCCCAGAATTCCTGAGCCAGCCATGCTGGCTCAGGAATTCTGGGGGTTGAAGTCCACGAGACATAAAAGAGCCAAGGTTGCCTACCCCTGGTCTAGTGGTTAAGGCAACAGGCTAGAAACCAGGAGGGTGTGAGTCCTCATCCAACTTAGCTCTAAGCCAGCTGAATGACTTTGGGCCAATCATTCTCTCTCAACTCTAGCAAGGAAACAAGGGAAACACCCCCAAAAAACCTTGCCTAGAAAACTATAGGGTCTTATCCAGGTAGTTAAAAAATTAAATTAAATTAGTTGCTAGGTGTCAAAAAGGTACTAAAATGGTGAATATGTGCATTGGAAAGATTGTCCTTGAATTATCTCATTCCCATTCTTTATTCCATTTTATTATTTCCTTGGAAACAAAGCAGTGTGAAAAACTGGTGTAAAGTTTGCTTTTAGTTTCAAAAACAGTCCTAAATATTAACAACATTGCTCTTAAAATCTGTACTACATATAAATAGATCTAACTGTGTATATTAAAGCCTGTACTGTAGCTCTTACATTGTGGAGGAATAGAATCTGCCAAAGAGATTTCTCTGAATGAACTCAAACTCAACAGTAGCATTCAAATAAAAAAATAAATCTAAGAACAAAAATAGATTCCTCTTGGAATCCCCCACTCATCTGGATAGGATTAGAGAAACCCCTGCTTTGGAATGTGTGAGTGACAGGATGAAAAAGAATGAAGCTAGTTTAC
The DNA here is from genome assembly GCF_964194415.1 of Vipera berus. Taxonomy (NCBI): domain Eukaryota; kingdom Metazoa; phylum Chordata; class Lepidosauria; order Squamata; family Viperidae; genus Vipera; species Vipera berus. Next base: position 193,018,980 of record NC_138202.1, on the reverse strand, counting down.
AACAGTAGAGGAAGTTCTTGCATTTAATATAATATTGAAAATAATGGAAAGTGTTTTAACTTGCTGGCAACTGCAGGACCGAAATACTGTCATAGCAGTGACACCAGAAACAGCATTGACCAAGGCTATATCCCCACCTCTGGAAGAGGCTAGCTCTCTGGACACATTTTTATTGAATGTTAAGCAGGATATGGCACTGACACTGCTTTGATCAGCTTTATGGGTAAGCTAGGAGGAAACTGCTAAGAGGAATGAGACTGTATTAAATGTCTTCAATGTTTGTGAAAGTTTTGGTGCTTTTTTTCCATCTTCTGCCAGACTTGGCAATGCAAGGCTATAGAAACAAAGTTTTTAAGTGGGACACCTAGGCCAGAGCCCTGTAATATCCCATAGGATTATGCATGAAACCACTGGATGAGGTCATTCAAAGCTTTGGAATAAAAAGCCATCAATATCCTGGTTCTATCCAGTTCTATTGCTCTTTACCCTCTAACTCCAAAAAAGTAGCTGAGAGCTCTGACCAAACTGAAATTAAATCCAAGCAAGAGAGAGCTGCTGTTAGAGCTCTGGAAGTGAGCATTTTGGATGGAGTTGCTTTTTCACTGAAAAAGCAGACCCAGAATCTGGTAGTTTACTTGGTCTCCAACTGTCTCCAACCTCCCAGATTGTTTTCATAGCAAGATGGATCTTTATACAGTTACTTCTAATCTGCCAGTTATGACCATAGAAGTTCATTCTTATAAATGAGGACCCAGATTGTTCTGGACAATATGCTGATTCTGTAAACCGTTTTTAAAGTATTGTGAAGTTTTCTATAAGTCTACGTGCTGTTGCTATTGCTATATGCTGCTAAAGGCTCCTAGTCCTTTGCATTCTAAACTTAACTATAACGTCATTTGGTTTCAATAAAATATCTAGGATCAAGAAGAGGTTCAAACTTTTCCTCCAAATTAGTTGTTAATTTTTTTAAAAAAAAATCTATTAAAGCAATAAAATGTATTTTATTTCTGCGGTATAATGAAGAAGCTTAGTAAGTGGAACATTGTATTTTTGCAGGATAATCTCAGCCATGTTAACAGTGTAGCCAGCTCCACATCCTAGAATTGGAAGGGATTTGTGGTAGTGCGTGCCTCTTGATCAGTATAGGAAGCTGGCACCTAGCATATATCTGGTGAATGGCTGCACAGGCTTTGCTTGAATTCTTCCAGCAAAGAGGAGTCAGCCAGGGCAATCTGTTCCCTTGCCAAGCAGCATTAGGAAGTTTCCCTTCATATTTAACCAAAATTGCCTTCACTTTGATTTGTACCCAACTGATCCTAGTCCAAAATGCTGAATCCATCTTTTATATGATCCTTTAGATATTCTTGTTTAACTATAATGCTTCCCTTAATTTTCTCTTCTCTAAGATAAACATAGCCAGTTCTTTCAACTGTTGCCCACAGGACTCACTTTCAAGCAGAAGAAATTAGTTGGTGTCTGCAGAGATTCCCAAAGAGTGGTTAGGAGTCCTTTTCCTTTTTTCCCCTCTTCATCTGTATGCATTTGTAGCTCATTTTTCTGTGCATCCTGGGCAGTGTCCCAAGTATTCAGAATTGTTTATTTTCTCTGCAGATAACTTTTCTCTATTTTCCCCTGATGATGTGGACAGGATCATGGGGAGACTGAGCACCACCACCTGTTTGTTGGATCCGTGCCCCTCCTGGCTAGCTTATGCGGCTCGGGAGGGAACACGAGGCTGGTTCCATGCAGTAATAACTGCTTCCTTGAAGGAGGGTGTCTTTCCTGCCGCCTTGAAGGAGGCGGTGGTGAGACCCCTTCTCAAGAAGCCTGCTTTGGACCCGGCTGTTTTAAACAACTATCGTCCAGTCTCCAACCTTCGCTTTCTGGCGAAGGTTGTTGAGAGTGTGGTGGCGCACCAGCTCCCTCTGTTCCTGGAGGAAACTGATTATCTGGACCCGTACCAATCGGGCTTCTCGCCCCTCCTGTTCAACATCTATATGAAGCCGCTGGGCGAGATCATTCGTGGTTTTGGGGTGGGGTATCACCAGTACGCTGATGATACCCAACTTTTTCTTTCCACCCCGAACCAACCCAGTGATGCCCTCTCCGTGATGTCCCGGTGCCTGGAGGCGGTTCAGGTCTGGATGGGGAGAAACAGGCTTCGTCTCAATCCCGCCAAGACTGAGTGGCTGTGCATATCGGCATCTCGGGTTAACCAAGTTATTCCATCCTTAATGATGGGGGGTGAGGTGTTACCCCCCGTTGATAGGGCTCGCAACCTGGGCGTCCTCCTGGATTCACGGCTCAATTTTGAAGACCATATAGGAGCCGTGACCAGGGGGGCTTTTGCACAGGTTCGCCTGGTGCGCCAGTTGCGTCCCTATCTGGACAGAGACGCCCTACGCACAGTTACTCATGCGCTTGTGACCTCCCGTTTGGACTACTGTAACGCTCTCTACATGGGGCTGCCCTTGAAGACCACACGGAGGCTTCAACTGGTGCAGAATGCGGCCGCGCGAGTTGTAATGGGGGTCTCCCGATACTCCCATGTAACACCTCTACTCCGCGAGCTGCATTGGCTTCCGGTTGCCCTCCGGGTGAAATTCAAGGTGCTGGTTATTACCTATAAAGCCCTACATGGCCTGGGTCCAGGTTATTTGAGGGAACACCTGCTGCCGGCATCAAATGCCCTTCGCTCAGTGCGCTCCCACAGGGAGGGTCTGCTCAGGGTTCCGCCGGTGAGAGATTGCCGGCGGGTGACACCCAGGGATAGGGCCTTCTCAGTGGGAGCGCCTGCCCTCTGGAACCAGCTGCCGGTGGAGCTGAGAACTGCCCCCGACCTCCGATCATTCCGCCGGGGCCTGAAGACCTGGCTCTTTGAGCTCTCGGGCCCAGGCTGAGGAGACATTTTTAATTGGGGTTTTAATTGTGTACAGGGTCAATTTAATATCTTTTAATTCGGTTTTAACTTTTGTATGTTGGATTTTTTAATTCCCTGTAAACCGCCCTGAGTCCTCAGGGAAAGGGCGGTATATAAATGTAACTAAATAAATAAAATAAATAAATTATTGGTAGTCTCAGTTTATTGTGAGAGAGTTACCTGATTCTTCATAGCTAATTGGTCACGTCCAAATTAGATCATCAAGTCTAATTGACTTAAAAATGTTTTATATGGGATCGATCTGATTGCAATGTTGAAAATCCTTAGCAAAGTTCAAGGGATGCACGGTATTACTGCAAGAATTTTCAGTGATGTCAGTCTTTAATTCTTGTATTTAAATTTTTACGTTCTATTTATTTTCCGACATCGTGTTGGTTTTATTTGATTCGTTGTAAACATATCTCAGCATCTGTGTTTTGAGATAGAATGGAACCATTTTAGGGTTTCCAATAAATACATCAAATAAAACAAGACAAATAAAACAATATGAATTAATGTAATGTTTCTCCCATATAGCTGGTTCCAATCCTGTGGTTTCTGGGCTGCCATTGTGGTTTGGTAGAGGTCAGTTTCTATGAATTAAACATTTTTTTAAGTAGTAGTCAAACACCATGGAAAGGTTTATTTGTCTGAGCATTATATATTCAGAATCCATGCTTATTCTAATCTGAGTGCCTTTTCACATTGATGGCGGACCAACAACAACAATAAAAAGACTTAAAAATTGAAAGCAGCACTTGAAGCTAAGTAATTTAGAAGAAAATATAATATGATCCTAGGCTGTATGGTGCAAAGAGGTGAAAAGAACCATAGATCCCCCACAATGGAGGAATGGATGGTAACGTTTATGGACTTCTCCGAGATGGTAAAACTACCTACTCTGATTTTTAAAAAAAGACTTTTTTCTAGCTTTGTTTCTATGTGCAAACCACCTTGGGACTTTTTGCTTGAGACCAAAATGGTATATTAATTTTGGAATTTGACTATTAGAATTGTTTATTATCATAGAAATACTGTGTATTTTTTGAGTTTCAGATCAAAAGGTTAATGTATTGTATATTTGTAACTGTACTGATTAAAGTCAAAGGTCACTTTGTTTTTATTTCTTTCTACCCCTTTTTCAGTTTCTCTCTTTTTGTCTCTTTTTGTTTACTTCTCTTTTTTATTGTCTCTTTTTGTTTACTTTTGATTAAATTTTGGCAAATGCTTCCCAAATACACTAGAGTAAATTACTTCCTTCATGGTTTTCACAGTTATTCTTGCTACATTTCCCTTTGTATAGAGATAATAAAAGCACTTTTCCAGTCATCAAACACAGCTACAGTATCCACACATATATTGTTGTCTTGCCAACCTCTGTTTCTGAACCACAATAAGGAAGGAAGGAAGGAAGGAAGGAAGGAAGGAAGGAAGGAAGGAAGGAAGGAAGGATACTAAAAGTAAATAGAACAGTCAAAAGTAAACATTAATCCTTCTATAAATAATTCCACATGTAATGAAGTCACTAAACTGAACATTTCATTTTGGCTGCCCAAGAACAAGCCTTGCAAACCAATTCCATGAAAGCAAAAATTTATTTGGGACTTTCAGATCCAAACAGACAAACATCTGGCCCACGTCACACCTGACATCACTATTGTGGAAAAGAAAAAAGTCTGGTTGTAATACCAGATAATGCACAAACTGAAGAGAAACAACTAGAAAAAAATAACACAATACTCTGATCTGCAAATTGAGTGATTGTGGAGAAAGAAATCTATGATTATACCAATAGTAATAGGAGCCCTTAGAGCAATACCCAAAGGGCTGCCTATATATATGGAAAATTTGAACTTATTAGACCTGAATATCCTGACTTTGCAAAAAACCACCCTACTCAGAACTGCCTATATACTCAGACACTACCTTAATAGCCCTTAGGTCCTTGGTTAGGACTTGAACTGTTAAGTTTTTACCAATCCCAGTCTGTGAATGAAGATAAAATTAATAATAATAATAATAATCCCTCATGAGACACTACCTTGACATGGTTGTGTGGCGTGTATGCTCTGAGGAAGATGAGAGGTATGCTAGAGGTTCAACCATATAGAACAGGTCTCATCACAAGAGTCAGAGAGTGTCTCTCCCATAAAAAAATATGGTGAGAAATAAATTTCAGAAAGCCATATCGGCTCATATGCTACCCAGGTTAACAAGGTCCATGCTAGATATTGGAATTTCCTGATATCTGGTGAAAAATGGACTACAGGACTCAGGACTGCTGGCTCAGCAACCAGGGCCAGCAACTGCAGAACTATCAGAAGAAAAGGTATTTACCAGTCATAAATATACAGTGATTGCAAACAATCACTATTAAAGATCAAGTCCAACAAGAAGAGGATATTTGAAACAAATGCACCAGTTCTGGAAAGAACAACATCCAGAATCAGAAATAACAGAACAGACGCTAGCATATCAACATCAATTTATAATATGAAATAAAGTATTCACAGAAGCAGAATTGGAAGAACTGCAAAGGTTTACCCAGGTCAAAGAAATCAAAGCCTTGCCAGAAGTAACTCAGAATGTAGACCAAACCAGGTAGAGGTGGCAGTAGAAGAATTCAACAGAGATATAAAACTGTTTTCATTTGGAAACCAGGCACCCTCTCCTCTGCCTCAGGAAGAACAAAGCCCTCTAACTAAAGAAGTAAAAATAGAATAGAATAGAATAGAATAGAATAGAATAGAATAGAATAGAATAGAATAGAATAGAATAGAATAGAATAGAATAGAATAGAATAGAATAGAATAGAATAGAATAGAATAGAATAGAATAGAATAGAATAGAATAGAATAGAAGCTTGAAGGGATCTTAGAGGTCTTCTAGTCCAGCCCCTGTTCAAGCAGGAGAACCTATACCATCTCAGACAAGTGACTGTCTAGCCTCTTCTTAAAAATCTCCAGTGATGGAGTGCCCATGATTTCTGGAGGCAAGCTGTTCCACTGGTTAACTGTCCTCACTGTCAGGAAGTTTCTCCTTAGTTCCAGGTTGCTCCAACTCTTTGATCAGTTTCCAACTATTGTTTCTTGTCCTGCCCTCTGGTGCTTTGGTGAATAATGTGAAGCCCTCTTCTTTGTGGCAGCCCCTCAAATACTGGAATACTGCTATCATGTCTCCTTTATTTCTTCTTTTCTTTAGACTAGTCCAGGGGTGTTAAACTGCCGGCCCACGGGCTGGATGCATCACCGGGAAATCACGCCCACCCCATTGCCGGCAAAAAAGCTCCATTACATTGCGCAACGTCATGTGACATTGTGAGTTTGACATGTCTGGACTAGCCAAACCCAAGACCTGCAGCCGTTCTTCATATGTTTTAGTCTCCAGGCCTTTGATCATCTTAGTTGCTCTTCTCTGGATTTTTTTCCAAACTCTCAGCATCTTTTTTGTGATATTGAAATATTGAAACAAAGAATAACTGAGTATCTACAACAGCACAAAAATATCAGAATATTTGAAACGTATTCCAAAGACACATCTAGCACAGGCATTAAAAGATGCAAATACTGTAATACCAAGTATAAACACCAACTCACTGCAAGAAACAAACCAACTAATGTACAGCACAGTTGCAATTATAACTGAATATGTGGGATGCAAAGTCAACAGAGAAGAAAAAACTGAACAATGCACCACAAAAATGGAAGATTAGACTGGAAAATAAGATCAGCAAGTTGACATCAGATGCAAGCAAGCTAGAACAGATGAAAGAAAAGAAGCTGAAGAACAAGAAGACCAAAGAATATCTAATGAAGAAATACCACTTAGAAACAAGGAAGATCAAGAAAATACTGGAAATAATAAAACAGCAAATAACAGTTATAGCCAAGAAGATCAGCAGATACGAAGCCCAAATTAAAAATTATAGGCAGAACTTCCAATTTCAGTCCAATCAGAAATGTTTCTACCAATCCATCAATGGAGAAACTGCAATGAATCAGTCAGTACCTGACATGGAAAAAACAGTGCTGTACTGGCCGGAGATATGGGATAACCCAAAGAAATACAACAAGGATACAGCTTGGTTAAAATAGGTGGATAAGAATAAAAAGGAGGTTGAAATGAAAGAACTAGTAATAACAGCAGAAATGGTAGAGAAAAAATGGTCAGCAGCAGGTGAAGATGAACTGCATGGTTTTTGTTTGAAATATCTAACTGGTCTATAACCACTCATTGCCAAGTAGTTTAACAACATACTACAAAGAGGTGCAATTGAAGAGTGGTTAACATATGAGAAAACTTACCTGTTAATGAAAGCAAAAGGGGCATCACCAGGCAATTACTTGCTTACCAACAACTTTCAAACTGCTAACTGGTGTAGTAGTTGATGTAGTCCAACACCATCTAGTTGAAAACAATCTCTTTCCACCTGACCAGAAATGAAATTGCCCCAATAACAGAGGAACAAAAGATAAACTACTAATTGGTAAAATGATTTTGGAAAACTGCAAGAGAAGAAAGACAAACCTAAATGAAGCATGGATTGGCTACAAAAGGCATTCGATTCTCTGCCACATGACTAGATAATCAAGTGCCTAGAAATAACAGGAGTCAGTAGAAACATCACAAATTTTGTGCAAAAATCGATGGCACAATGGAAGACAAAGTTGCAGGTCATTGGTGACAGAGTGGGAAAGGTTAATATCAAGAAAGGAATATTTTAAGAACATTCACTATCACCATTGCACATTTTCCTCTGTGAACAATAACTCAGGCTGTGGCTATCAAATGTCAAAAACATCTACCAGCCTATCCCATCTCCTTTACATGGATGATCTGAAGCTGTATGGAAAAACACCATCTGAAATAGAATTGCTGTTCAACACTGTCCGTATATATAGCCAAGATATTGCAATGGAGTTTGGATTGTGCCACACTCACTATCAGACAAGGAAAAATACTGAAAACTGAAGGAATCAAGATGCCCCATGAAAATAACATTAAGAGTTTGGATGAGGATGAATACTACAAATACCTGACAACATCAAGTACACTAAAGTCAAGAAAAAGATTAGACGTGAATACATCAAGAGAGTGAAGATCTTAAAGTCCAAATTCAATGGAGAAAAGTTCATCAGGGCAATCAACACATGTGCAATTCCAATCATTAGACACACAGCTGGAATAGTGGACTGGACTCAGGTGAACTAAAAGCAATGGATAGGAAGCTGAAAAATAGATACAAAGATAACATGAAGCTTGTTTAAATCAGGAATGCTGAAGAAAGAAATTGAAGGCTTCACAAGCTTTGCAGACCAATTCCATGAAAGCAAAAATTCATCATGTCAGCAACAACAGAAATGTGGCTTATATAACGAGAAAGATGAAACAGTGGATCATCTTATCTATGGCTGCAGCAAGATCTCACAGACTGATTATCTACAACATCATGATCAAATTGCCAAAATCATACATTGGAAGCTTTGCTAGAAGTTTAGGTTTGAATGCAGGAAAAACTATTGGGAACACCAAATTGACAAAGTTCTTGAAAATGAGCTAGTCAAGATCCTGTGAGACTTTTGAATCCAAACAGACAGATATCTGGCCCACAACATGCCTGACATCACTGTTGTGGAAAAGAAAAAAGTCTGGTGATGCATGAATTGAAGAGAAAGAGCTAGAAAAAAATAAAAAAATATTGTGATTTGCAAATTGAAGTTGAGCAACCATGGAGGAAGAAATCAATAGATGTACCAATCCTACTAGGAGCCCTTAGAGCAGGGGTGTCAAACTGGCAGCCCACAGGCCAGATGCGTCATGCAGAAGCCATGCCCTCCCCATTGCCAGTAATGGCAAAACAGTCTCGATCCGTCGTGCGATGTCACATGATGTCGCAAGTTTGACATGTCTGCCTTAGAGCAATATCCAAAGGGCTGCCTAGATACATGGAAATTTTGAACTTATTAGACCTGAGTATGCTGACTTTGAAAAATAAAAAACCTATCCTACTCAGAACTGCCTATATGTTCAGATGCTACCTCAATAGCTCTTAGGTCCTTGGTAAGGATTTGAACTGTTAAGTTTTTACTAGTCCCAGGCTGTGAATCAAATTGAAGATAAATTCTTAAATATTAATTGATTTAGTCTTGTTCAAACATTGAAATAATGCCCACGTTGGATAAGAACATATCCAACTGATTTAACCTCCCCTATTTTGCAGGCATATTCTTTGGGAAATTGTTTGTGGGAGAGTGTCTCTGGCAGTCTTTTAAGGGTTGGTAAATCCTTGTAATTCGACTGAGGTCATTTTGGATTTCTACATATTTAAACTGCTGCTTAACAACCTTTTTGGCTTTTCTGAAACCAGAAAGTAACAACATTCTGGAGAAAAGCCATAGGAGAGTGATTTACTTGTGTTTTTCCAGCAAGTAGAGTTATACCTACCAGACATTATAAATGGAACCAGTCCCCTTAAAATTGGATTAAGCCATGGCCAAGCAAATAAAACCATTTGCCAGACCCTGGCTTCTATTCTTAAAAGACTGGACTCTAATTTCAAGGTGCACTTGGGACACATCTAGATGTCAAGAGAAAGAACATAAAAGTCCTGATTATACCTCTTTGTAATGATCAGAATTTTACAAAATGTAAAACTGTGCTCTACATAAATAGAATAAATAAAAGTGGTGGCCTTTTCCAACTTAATGATGCCTCTTTCTTAGCTCAATAGAATGCAGACTGTGCCATACATTTGGTGGGAATTTAATCCCTGCAGCAGTTAAATTATTTGCTGCAAAATCAGTCATTCAACTTCAATCTGGAGCAAAATTGTTACACTATGGTAACTGAATTTGCAGCAAACCAGATGACAACCATGGCAATGACTAAAGAATGGGTGAGTAGCTGAATTCCTTGGAACCTCTCTGGATAAGAAAAAATGGGTGATTGTCCACATGTACTCTGGACAGCTGAGCCCTACAAAAACACAATCGGACAGCTGTGTCCCATGGGTTTGAATCCAGGAGATGAAAGGATCAAGCCATCATGCTCACAACTACTGTGAAGCCTTTTAAAAGACACTGGTTTCACTAACTTCACTTTCTAATTACTTTTGAAAATTGCATATTTGCGTCTGGTAATCTTATAAAGCTATGAGAGATCTTTGGAATGAGAAATTTGAAAAGACACTTGGTAAGTTTACTTTCATTCTTGAGGAAAAGAAAAATTAAATTAAATTAAATTTAAATTAAATATGAAAGCAAAGCACAACCATATTTGTTCCCATACAATAAAATGTGGATACAGATACATTTCTGTATCCTGCACTATACAGCTATCAGCAAATTATTATAAATTCCATTTTAATGTTTACTGTAGTAAGGAAATGTTCTGGACTACTTACCATCCATTTTACTGGAACTTTATATTTTTTTTTCATAGAGATATTTAAATGTATGTATGGAAGAGGAAAAGAGGAAAGCAATAGAAAAAAATGTGGGCTGAATGGATGTTGGAAGCTACTGTGCACTGAAAATCCATGCCAAAAAAAAGAGAACTGAGATGAAGGAAATGTAGAGAATGAAACTAGAAAGGAAAAATGGACCACCCAACAATGTATGATAGCTAGAAGACATCTTGTGCTGAGAACTTCATCCTAGCAAGAACACTCCACAAATTTAGTAGATGTTCATGTACGTTTGATACAGCATGACTCTTCTTATTTATTTGACATTCTAAGTTCCATAGCCAAGGAATGCAATTTTCTTCTAGCAATGCCATTGAAAAAGGAGTGCAAGTTGTTGTTGTTGTGTTTGACCTTCACCCCTTTAAGGCAGAATTAAAACTGAGGGACAAGTGAACTGCTGGACAAAAGAAATACAGAAAAACCTGTCAATATTTGACCTGTGAAATTGAAATAATGTATTGAAAAAGGTGGAGGCTGTGCTATTCCAAGGTGAAGTAACTTGTGTGGTTCTTGGAGTAAAGGGGTCTCTGTATGTGTGCAAGCAGAAGCCAGCTGAAGCCTCTCCCTTCCCCATGTGGATTCTGAGGCATATTAGGAAGCTCTGGGTCAATTCCAGATGGATAATCTGGCAACACTGCCAATGCTACTTAACATGCTGCTTAGATACTATTGAAGAGCCCAAAGAAATTCTGCTTATAAGAGACTTCTGGAAGCTGCCATTTCAAGAAATTCATGTCCCTTGAGGCTGATGCCAAAATGCTAATCACCACCAGTGATTCAATGCTTGTAGTTCCCACTCTTGATTACTATTGGCATGCAAGCAGACTTTACATCAGCCCTACCTCAAAATTATGAACAGATGAGTAGATTACTTACTTGAACTGTAGTTAGTCATGACATCATTTTTGTACTGAAATCCCAGTGCTTGGCTCTCCATGTGTGTTTTTGCTTCTACTTTAGAATTTGGCCAAGTGCTACCGGATTTACTCCCTCCATCTTACCTAAAACACATTGCTTTTACCAGCAGCCTCATATTCTGAGCTTAGTCAGAGCCAATGCATTGATCATTCCAACATGCTGACTAAAAATGGCAAGTGTTAAGCTGTTTTGGCTCCTGAAAACCCACCCATCTTCATCCAGAGGAAGAGGTGGAAATGGGGGAGGGGGAATCCTGTTACTCTTCCCCTTCCCCCAGAAATATCCACAAATCATTTCTTTAAAATGATGGCAATTTGGTATTTAATAAGGAGAGATCTCTTTTTTTCCTTTCTAGGCTTCTACTATATCCCTATGTAGGGGATACACATAGAGAACAGATAACAGATAATAATATATTTATTTTTGTAATTTAACATTGTACACTTTTACAGCAGAGGATTCTCCAAAGGAAAATCACAAAGTACATTAAACTAAAAATATAAAAACATGCAATGAAATGCTGTATCCTTTTAAAAAATTCAGTTGAAATACATGCAAAGAGAAAATATACAAGCTCAGCAATCGCCAGTATAGTTGTTAAGGCAGGAAAGAAAAGCAGACTTCAAAAGAATGAAGGCTAATATACGTGTCCCAAGATAACGTTGCCGGATCCAATCTGGGTTGGTCACTGGGACCAGAGAGTTTTGTCTTCCGAGCTGGAGCCCCCATCCCTCAGGGGACTTCAGGCTAGAGAGAAGTTCCCTGAAGACGGGCTCCAGCACAAAAGCTTGGAAGACAAAACCTCTCTAGTCCCAGTGACCGACCCAGATTGGATCCTGCAGACTTCAAAAGCACTGGATAGCCTCAATAGCTAGAAGTCATTTTAAAGTCTCTGTTCATTAGACCCAGACTTTAGGACCCTCTAAGGATGAATTCCTATCATGGCTGAAAAGGCTCTGCCTTTTGCATTCCACTGTGTTGAAGGTGAATAAAGACAATCTCAGATCTAGACTGGAGCAATAAGAATCCTTCAGAAAACATTAGCTGTAAGAATATAAAAACTCTTTAAAGTTTAGCATCAACATTTCAGATCTGATCAATAAATAAAGTGGTAACATATTAGGTGTAAAAAGCATCAGAGTGGTATGATCTGGCAAGCTATTTTGTTCTGGTATATTTTTGGACAATGTCAAAGCAGTTCTAAAAAGAATAAGTTAAGCTGATTGTATGATAAGTATCCCCCCCCCTCTCAAGATATTATTCATCTATAACAGAATGCACAAATAATATAATTTTAGGTTCACCTTATTTATGTTTCTTAGTGATATTTTAATACATTCTGTACCATTCCATACTAATATCAAAAAACAATACAGTTAAAAGGAATAATAGTGATAATTTCATATATTTAATGTAGGTATTTATAATATCTATAAATGCTTTTCACTGTTATAAATAAAAAAAAAGAATTGGTTTTATTATAGCTGCTTTTCAGAAGTTTAAGGCAGCAGGGCTAGAGACAAGGGTTGCTAGGACTCTTAGATAACAGAATAGGGATTCTGAAGCTTCCTCAACTCTAAGGATGAAAAGTAACCCAGGGCACTTCCATACTCTAACATGTTCCTCTCTGATTGGATTGTAAATTGGATTAAGAAGGTCCTGTTTGGACTGTTCTTCTGCAGCCCTTCCCTCCTGCCAGACAGTTCCTCTGTGGTATGTCCAACTTTGCCTGCCAAGAAAGAAATATCCATCACTTTCTTTTCTCTGGATGGGTTTTACTGCACATATTTTTTTAAAAAAAATCAATGCAGTTTATAAAGGGAAAATATCAAAATGCACACATATGTATGCAAAACAACCTTTCTTTCTTGCATTTTTCTTATCACTTAGATAGAAGGATTTAACCCTAATTCCCATATAACTCAAATGAACATGTATTTTTTTTATTTTATATAGGACTAGGTTAAGAAAGAGAGAGAGAGAGAGAGAGAGAGAGAGAGAGAGAGAGAGAGAGAGAGAGAAGCTGTAATATTTCAATAGTATAGAAGTGGGATGAATAACAATAACAAAAAAACTCTACGGTGTTGCATTTCAAGTTGGTCGTCCTCTGCATATTAGGCAAATGCTCTAACTCCTATGCTACTACAGTATGCTACTCCTATGCTACTTGGTAACAGTAGCTACTGTTAATTAGGGAAAAGGCAAGAAAATAACTTTTATTTTAAAGCTGACTTCTGTTAACCTATATGTGCACAATTCAATACTTTTACACTGTATATATAGCATTATGTTTTGGAAAAAATAGATATAACTAATAAACCAAACCAACAAGTGATGAATCCAGAAAGTCCCTGCTGAGGAGAGCATTCAGTTCATCAACACAGTTTGAAATGGCAACAAGCAACACTGTTGAACAGGAAAACATAGATAGAGGATATATTCTCAGTGGTCCTCAGAGTAACTAGAGAAGATGGTTGACTATGCTTGCTTTCCAGAACTGGTTGGTGGTCCATATTTACAACAGGAAGCAAACTGGACATTGTATACCAGCTTATATCATTTTCATATGTACGAAAGCTTTATCTTTTTTAAAAAATATATAATGACAGAACTGATGTGTAATAACTATGGGAGACTATCCTTTAATTCTCTAATGAAATAAGAAAAGTCTTCATGAATAACTTTTTATTAAAACAGCCACTCTTTTTCATTTTCAGTATAACAAGCACCAGAGATTGTGACTGCTAAGTTCTTGAAGCACATTCATATCTACGTAATGGGTGTTTCTAGAAAATGATTTTCTGTTACAGACGGTGTAGCTCAACGTACCGTACACTATTTAATATTTTAGATAGATATGTCCACCTCATTTGGTCGAAGAAAATGAGATAAATTCAGTTCTGGATTCCCTTTTTCTTTCACTCCTACTGACTGACAATGCCACACTATCATCTTTTTGTATTTTATCCCTCAACATGCACATCTTGTCCACATTTCAGTTTTTAAAAAATAAATTTTGGGAATGTTTTGATGTGGTTTGGAACAGAAACATGCTTACACATTTATAAGAAATCCATTTAAAGAAAGGAGGAAGGGAAAGGAAAAATTCCATATACCCCTCCCACTTTTTACTCTCTTCATTTCCAGCACATGAAATCACTTTCTGGTCATTTTGGAACCCACAATGTCAAATTGCGGTTGCCCAAAGGGAGGAAAAAAGACAGTTCAACTTTGCATTTTCTTAGTCAACTATTCTGAAGTTGTTCTTGCTAAAACTGAATTTTAAAATGAACTTTGTTCCGATGATGGTTCTATAAAATGTGCTAAGAATGATACTGATTTCTCCTGAAAGCACTTTTTTTTTGTTTTGCTAGCCAAAAATCTCACCAAAATTAGAAGGAGAAACATGCCATTGCAGATTTTTCATTACAACCGTGCAAGGATTTTGCATGAAATAGCAATTAGCTCAACCTCATAAGACAATACAGTATGCCTGAGGAATTCCTTTTTTATGAGAAGAATTCTAAAGAGTGTCAGAGGAACCTTTTATTTCAATAAATGGCTGCCAGTGACTAGTTAAACTGTGAGAATCTTTACATGTATGCTTTGTTCTCTCTCTCTCTCTCTCTCTCTCTCTCTCTCTCTCTCTCTCTCTCTCTCTCTCTCTCTCTCTCTCTCTCTCTCTCTCTCTCTCTCTCTCTCTCTCTCTCTCTCTCTCTCTCTCTCTCTCTCTCTCTCTCTCTCTCTCTCTCTCTCCCCATAAGATGTGCAGCACTACACACTGAGGTAGACCCAGGGTAACTTCTACCCATTGAAGCAAACCTTTGGATTCACTGATCTGATAGTAAAATATCACATTAAGGAAAACTCCAAACTGGGTTGTCTCATTCTTGGCTGATAGTAGGTTTTAGTGATACCTGCCTAGTTATGAAAACAGGGCCAGCGATATTATGTGCCATGCATGGATGAGTATGAAATAGGTGTGTGGACATTTTTTTTAAGAAAATGTATTGAACAGCTGTACTCAAAATGTTCTGAAACATTTCAAAGGGGACCATTTTGTTTTACATTTGGGGCCATTTTTTCCACATGCAATAGAACAGAAGAAAAAATTTAAATATTCTGCCATAGCAATAAGTACTTTTTCTCATTATTTGTCATCCTACAGCAGATGGAATAATAATTCATAATTGTACCTGCTATTTGATCTACAGGGAAAAAACAGGCAATGTGACCAAAAAAAACCCCTTTTAAAACTATTCTCATCACAAAAAAATAGAAACAACAGCTAGGCATGATTTCTTCAGCAATTTGTAGCAAAGTTGCATTGAAAACATTATTATTTATGTTTTATTGTTATTTATGTTTTCAATGCAACATTAAAAAGATGTCATAAAGAACATTGGCTTTACATTATTGTAGAGCTGAAGGGATGAAAGAGCAATATTTCTTAACACTGGGGCTTAAAGCTTGGGTTTAGAAGCAATTTTTGTTTTTTGTTTGAAATAATTTTTATTTAAAATTTTAATTACAACAGTAAAATAGAGTTGCTCTGGACAACAAGACAGGCAGCAAATAAATTTAATGAATAAAAATGAATAAAAAACAAAAACAAAATAAAAACTCAGAGAGAAGGAGAAATAGAACAAAAGTACAGAGAAAGAAAAAGAAAGAAAATATGTAAGAAATGACTTCATCCTTGATCACAACAAGCATAAACAATTTTAATAATTTATCCCTTTCTCTTAAAATGCAACAAATGATTTCTTTTTCCCACATCTCATGTCCTATCAATAAATAAATCCTTAAATCCTCATCATTCAGTCCTGGTTGGCAAAAGTCCTTTGAGGCTACCAGAAATAATAACATATCTATTTTAACCTTGATCAAATAAACCAACTTTATATTCCTTCCTTTTAACGAACCTTGATCTTTAATCCCTTTAAATAACTTCATGGAATTTGATTTCTTTTCACTTTTTTCCTTGTCCCTTCTCACAAAATCCTTCACAAAATTAACAACTGTTTTGTAACTTTAATATAGGAAAATTATCCAAGTCACTCTTCTGATTGGTTATTGTATATCAGGTGTGTCAAACTGCCGGCCCAAAGGCCGGTTTCATCATACCGAAGCCACACCCACCCCATTGCCGGCAATGCAAAAAGAGTCACCATACATCACGACACGTCATGTGACATTGTGAGTTTGACACCTGTGTTGTATATCCCTTTTAATTACTAAGACATCAGCCAGTTTCATTTGTATATCCAGTGTAACATTTTTTTACATATCTTTCTTGTAGACTGTCATTTTTAAATCCACTTTCAAATCAGTCTCAGTCTTGTCAGGTAAACTTATTTCTGTTCCTTATTATCTTTTAAACAAAGTCTATTTATATGGCACTTAAAATTAACACCTAAGTCCATTTTTATTAAATTCTTCAATATCTCCAGTATTAAAGCATTTAGCTCTATTTTTTATTAGTAAGTCAAATTTACATGTTCATCTCCTTTAATTGTAATTTTAATTCCTTCTGGTTCCCTCTAGTGTCCAAACTTCAGAGGCTCATATTACCATTTCTTTTTTTTTAAGAATTCAAAACAATAGCATTTTCCTTCTTATAATTCATTTCAAAATCTTATTTCAAATCGAAAGAACTTTGGTGGCACAGTGATTAGTGTAATGTATTGGGCCTGTTTCACTTGAACTGTACCACGTGTCTTTGAATGCTGTTTGAAATTGCTTAATCAAGGAGTCTGTGTAAAGGTCTCTGGCTTCTCAGACAGGCAGTCTCCAGGACAACCATTGGTTGGCTCTTGGGTGGCAATAGGCTCCTTCAAACCTATTGGCCACCGCCTAGTGGCCAGCAGTATAAATAGTAGCATAGAAGCCTTGATTACTAATTCAGTTCTGTTATTCAATAAAGCGTGTTCCTGCCTGAACTCTCTCACCTCGTCTCCTGCTTGCAAAGAACCCAGTACAGAACAATTAGAATGCAGTATTGCAGGCAAAGTCTGCCCATAGCCTGGAGTTTGATCCTGACAGGATTCAAAGTTGATTCAGCCTTTCATCCTTCCAGGGTCAGTAAAATGAGAACCCAGATTGTTGGGGGCAATAGGCTGACATTATAAACCATCCAGAGAGTGCTGCAAGGCACCATGGGATGGTCTATTAATCTAAGTGCTCTTGCTCTTGCTAAATCCATTTGGACTCTTAATCCATTTATAACTTTCTAAAATCAACATTCTAATCACCCTTTTGATGATTATTCCAAAATGTTTTTTTTAATCTTTAATCTTATATTTAAATTTTCTTTTGCTAAGGATTAAAGGAAAATTACCTGGTGTTTGCTATAAAACTTGACACTCTGAAGGTTTCCAATATTTGAAAAGCAATTAAAAAGCTATTCCAGAAATGATTGAAAATGAGATTTGGTGAATCTTGTGTCCATATAGGCTGCATTACTAACTAACTGTGGTGTTAGTTAGTTAGTTAGTTAATTAGTTAGTTAGTTAGTTAGTTAAAACCACTTGATATCCAGCCACAAAACAATCACAAAAACCATGGGTTTTGAAGTCTACTCCAAAAGAAGCAGCTGTCTGGACTCTGTAGTGCATGTGGGTAATCTCACAATCTCTGCTATTTCCAAAGAGACTCCGCCAGCCAGAATTCACCATCTGGTCGCTGATCTCTACTGCCATTCGTTGCCCACTCCTTTAGGGACATCTAGTTTGCCATGAAACCTTACTAGAAGTGCTTCAGAAGTATTTTTGGAACATTTACACTTGTACTCTAAGGAAGCTTTGAGGAAATTTTCACAGTGACTCCCATGTGCCTCATAATTATACAATTATGAGATTTTGAAAAGCTATTTTTCCAGTTAAAATCTTATTAATATCAACTCTTAAGCTAAAACATTTATTGGGATCTGATAGCACAAACACTCTGTAAAGAAGATGTTAAATAGCACGTTCTTTGGCGCAGGAATGAAGACACGAAGCTGAGTACAAGGTAACTCATAGTTTATTTCGTGCAGAAACTGTACTGAGGAAAAGGCTGCAACTAGCCGCAATATATAGTCTAGCCCCTAGGCAGTAGCCAATAGGTTTGAATCAACCATTGCCGCCTGGAGATAGCCAATTGCAGCACAGGAGACTTGTAGTCTGGGTTGCTGGAGAGCCGTTAGCTGCTCCAGCAACCCACGTGGTATTCTTTAAGAGCCCAGTACATAACACCCCTCCCCTCTTAGACCAGACCATAATAACACCAATTAGTCTCAACAATTGTCAAGACTCATTATCCAAACACATAATAATAATAAAAGTTAAAAAAACAACAATGTAGGTTACAATGTTATTAAACAACGTCTCAATGAATAGGCTTCAAAAATGGCACTATTAGACAGTTACATCATAGCACTAGTTTCTGTAGTGTAGTGGCAACAGGAATTACAACAATATATAGCTCTTTATTTTACAACGTAATCTGCAAGATATGAAGGAGGCTTGTGTGCCCTAGAGGAACATCTTGGAGTTCCCATCACTTTGTGGTCTACCAGTGGGCTGGGTAGACTTGTGTCCCATTGTGCTCCTGAGTCAAGGGGATTCGATGCACTCTGGCTGGCCTCACCAGGTTGGCTCACCCCAGAGTCAGACTGTTCGGCAGAGTAGGCACAGTGGCTGCCAAAGTTCAGTTGGCTTGCTCCTTCAGGAGACCTATGTTGCACTCCAGGGCTCCCCAGTTCTCCCTCCAGTTCTGCCTCAGTTAAGAAGAAAAAGTCCTGATAGTCCATGTGAGGGCTGGCTTGGCTGCAAGTTTGAGGACCTTGGGAGGGACTTATGAGGCAGTCCTCACTTAGTGGCCATTCTGGAAACCATTTCCTGAGCTGATCAATGTGTCACCTGACAACTTGCCCTCCCTCCAACCCCACTTCATAAAATAGCAGTCTGGATGCCTTGGTAATTTGATCAGGAACCCACAGATTCCCATGACCATAGTTCCTGACCCAAACCTAATCGCCCATGTGCAGCCCCCTCAGGGGTTTTGGTCAAGAGGCTTCTGCTGCCACTCTATCTGGATGCAACCTGTCCAGTTTAGTAATCAAACGCCTCCCCCAACGTAGTTCTGCAGGACTTTTGCCTGTAGCAGTGCAGGACGTAGAATGCTGGCAGAGTAAAAAATCTGCCAATCTGTGATACCAGTCACCTGTGACAATGCGCTTGAGTGCTTCCTTGATTGTCCTCACCATGCATTCAGCTTGACCATTAGAAAATGGATGAAAAGGCGCAGTAGTTGCATGTCTGATGAGATTAGCTCTAAGGAAGGCCTGAAATTCAGCAGCAGTGAATTGGGCCCCATTGTCTGACACTGAGACATCTGGCAACCCATGTGTGGCAAAGAGTTTTCTCAGCACCTGGATGGTCCTAGTAGTAGTCATGTTAGGAACTGGAATTACTTCCAGCCATTTTGAGTGGCTATCCACTACTATAAGGAAGAGCTGTCCCTGAAAGGGCCCAGCGTAGTCTATGTGAACCCTAGACCAGGGAGTGTGCGTTTCCTCCCACCTGTGAACTGGAGCCTGTGGCATTTCAGGCCTAGATTGCTGGCATGTATAACAACCATGGACCGGAGCCTCAATGGCCTTATCAAGGCCAGGCCACCAGAGGTAGCTTCTAGCTAAAGCTTTCATTCTGACAATGCCTGGATGGCCTTCATGTAATGATTGTAAACCCTGTCTCTCAGGGAAGTGGGAATTATGACTCTGTTTCCCCATAAAATGCACCCTTTATGGGCAAATAACTCATGCCTCCTGACAAAATAGCTCTGAAATTCTGAGCCTGGACTTTTATCCAACCAGCCCATGTATACCCATGACAACATTCTACTAAGTATTTTACCTGTGGCAGTTTCAGCAGCAATGTCCCCAGCATGGAGGGGAAATTTAGGTATGTCCTATATGGACAATATTCTAGCAGCTGGAGCCGGATCTGGATCCATTAGTGGCAGTGGTAGTCTGCTGAGGCCATCAGCATGGCCCATTTCCTTGCCCGGTTTGTGAATTAATTTAAAATTGTATGCAAATAGGATAATAGACCATCTCAACATTCTTGGAGATAGTATTTGGGGGGGGGGGTTTTGTTTGTTTGTTGTGAAAAGTCCCAACAGAGGTTTGTGGTCAGTGTATACCGTGAAATCCCTGCCATATAAATAGTCATGGAATTTTTTTATTCCAGCAACGATGGCCAGGGCCTCTTTGTCAATCTGAGCATAGTTGCGCTCAGCAGAGGACAATGTCCTTGAGTAAAATGCTATAGGAACCTGTTTCCCATTATTTCTATGTGATTTAAAACTGCCCCCACCCCATAGGGAGATGCATCACATGCAAGACATACAGGTTTAGACTCTTTGTAGTGAGTTACAGTGGACTTTTCTGACAATAGTGCTTTTAAGTCCTGGAAACTTTTTTCATGTACATTAGTCCATTTCAATGGAGCTTTCTTATCTAGAAGTCTGTGGAGGGGCTCTGCTATTGCTGCCTTATAAGGTAGAAATGTGTGTTAGAAGTTTAGGAGGCCCAAGAATGCTTGAAGCTCTCCTTTTGATTTGGGCCTAGGAGCCATTTTAATGGCCTTCACTTTAGAATCAGCGGGGTGAATGCCATCAGCATCAATTCAGAAACCCAGGAATTCTGTTGAAGAAACCCCAATACTACACTTGTTCTTTTTTAATTTGAGGCCTGCTTCACGAAGCCTCTGCAAGACAGCCCTGAGCCTACTGGCCAACACTTCTGGGGATTCCCCTGCAATAAGAACATCATCAAAATAAGGGCAGATGCCCTGAATACCCTTGAGTGTACGCTCCATGATTCCCTGAAAAATACCCGGTGCAACACTGACTCCAAACTGTAAGCATTTAACTTTGAAAGACCCCCTGTGAGTCACAATCGTTTGAGCTGCGGCTGTGGCCTCATCAACCGGCAATTGCTGATAGGCCTGTGCTAAATCAAGTTTAGCAAAAATAGTACTTCCTTGCAAGGAGGCTAAAATATGGTTGACCACTGGGACCGGGTAAGCGTGTTGCTTGAGGGCTTTATTTAGAGTGCATTTATAGTCAGCACAAATGTGAACTTCCCCGTTGGCTTTAAGTGGGGTGACTATAGGAGTTTCCCACTCCCCACCATCAACAGGCTGTAACATGCCCTGTTCTACCAGCTTATCGATTTCGGAATCAATTTTATGTTTTAAGGCAAAGGGGACCCTACGAGGCTTAACCCTGATTGGAACTACGTTGGGATCTAACTTAAATGAGATAGGCAGGCCTGTCTATGTGCCTAGGGTTGAGTCAAAAACATCAGCATATTCCTCGCATACTGATGCGAGGTCTGCAGTTTGTGTCCGGTTTATGCCAGTAATCTGAATACCTAAGGCATCAAACCAATCGAGTCCAATGAGACTCGTTCTCTGGCCCCCTACTACTATTACATCCAGGTGCCCCAACCCTTTAAACTTTACCAACAAAGTAGCTTCTCCCATAACTTTAACGTGAGCATTTTGAAAATCCGTTAAGATTATATCTGAGGGTCTTAGTTTAGCCCAATTGTTACTGTACCTACACACAAAGTTAAAAGTGTCTTGAGAAATAATTGAAACTGCAGAGCCAGAGTCCAATTCCATCTTACATGGAACTCCTTGTAGCTCTATCATGAGCTTAAGTTTGGGTTTGAGGGGGCGTCGAGCCCCGGTGCGGCATACACTTCTACGGCTTCTGAAAAAACCCACACTAACTGGACCCTGGTCCCCAGTACCTCTCCTAATCGGTTTTTCTGACTGGTATTTGGGTGGCCGGTCTCTCTGGTGGGCTCTGCAAACCACTGCAATGTGGCCTGTCCTTCCGCAAGCTCTGCACAGGGCTGATCGAAATCTGCAGTTGGTGCGAAAATGGTTGCCGACGCACCCCTTACATCTCGGTAAGAGAACTGCTTTGTAATTGTCCTCTCACTGCTGGCTATTTTGGTGTTGCGTGTTGGGCTGCTTTTGGAGTCGGTTGATTTCAGATTCTTCCACCTCGGATAATTCTTTGGTACATTTGGCATCCTCATGGTGGACCATTTCTTCAAACTTTGTCAATTTGGCGGGCTGCACTGTTTGCACGGCGCCCCCGGCAGCTTTGTCGACCATCACCTCGTCTTGTGCTTCAGAAAACATTAAATTTGGCCTAGCAAAGAGTCTCTGCTGAAGCGTTCTGTCCTGTAGGCCGCAGACGAGCCGGTCTCATAGTCAGTCTTCTAAATTTGAAAATTTGCAAAGGCGTGCGGCCTGACTCAGGCCCGCTATGAACTCGGAAGCTGATTCACCCAGTTGCTGCACTCTTTGGTCGCACTTGAACCGCCAAGCCATTTCAGACATCTTGGGCTGGAAGTGCCTGGTTAGCTTCTTTTTGAGGTCTGCGTAGGAGACTGCTTCGATCGGTGTCAGTGCAAAAAGGTTCTCGGCCAAATCAAAGGTTGCTGGGCTGCACATGCAGAGTAGCGTTGCAGCCTTCAGTCCTTCTTCCGCGATCTGATTGGCCCTGAGGTAGTTTTCTACTTGTGATAGATATGGCCATTCATCCGGGTGTTTCACATAGAATTCTCTCAGTTTCCTGACCTTCAGCATTCTTTTGCTGGTTCCTGCATTCTTCTGGATCCAGGCTCAGGGAATGAGTCCACTGAGCACGAGATCGCTAGCGTAGCTTGCTAGCTGAACTTGAGAGGGGGGGAATGCCTTTTCCCTCCAGCGTGCGCTGCCTTTCCCTCATAGACTTCAACTCTTAATCAGTGAATCAGGATCCCATCCTTGTCGCCACTGTTAAATAGCGGGTTCTTTGGCGCAGGAATGAAGACGTGAAGCTGAGTACAAGGTAACTCATAGTTTATTTCATGCAGAAACTGTACTGGGTAAAAGGCTGCAAGTAGCCACAATATATAGTCTAGCCCCTAGGCAGTAGCCAATAGGTTTGAATCAACCATTGCCGCCTAGAGATAGCCAATTGCAGCACAGGAGACGTGTAGTCTGGGTTGCTGGAGAGCTGTTACCTGCTCCAGCAACCCACGTGGTATTCTTTAAGAGCCCAGTACATAACAGAAGAGGGGAAAGCATGCATGTTACAAAACTAACAAAGAGTGTATGTCCTTATAAATTCCAACCATGTACCAAAGGATCCCAGAGCCTTCTACAATCTATGATTTCCTGAAGCAGTATTCAGCTAGGCCTGAGTCAAATAAACTCTTGCATTCACTAGGCCCCAGTAGGATGCAGGGTAGTTTACAATTTGATAATCCCCTTCAGCCTTTATTAAATCAGCAACACACTGCAGGTGGGAAGCCAGACAAGAAAAATGAAAGCCTGGTAGAGAAGGGGAGGGAGAAACAACCCAGTGCATACACCCCAACAGCTAGGGTTTCACAATCCTACTGCCAACTTTTGTTAGATGGATCCCTCATGTCTTCACTCTTCCCAACAGTGTTGTGAACACTGTATAATGGGGAATGATGTCATCTTTATTCTTAGCACAGAGATTTCCTCTGCAGAACTCCAGCCAGGACATTAGAACAGAAGTATTTCATCTTTTGACCTTCTTTCTCCAGAAAGTCTTCTAAGTGCAAAATACACTTACTTTGTTACTGCTACCAAATCTATGCTGCAAAAATCTACTATATGCAGCACAGAGAGTGCTTTTATAACTCTTTGCTGCTCTGCATTGATCTATTTGCAAAGCTTCTAACCCATCTAACCGTCACCAACTGTCAAAATTTCCAGCATACCCATAGTGATCATCCTCATTTTTGCAGCCCAGAACATACAGATACACACATAATAATTAGCCTTCAGAACAACATAGATAATATTTTTTTAAAAAAGATTCCTTATTATATGTAGTTATTTCAGATGGAAATAGAGAAAGACAATCATCCATTCTTTTCACTGCATTCTGAGAATTCTTTTTCAATTATATAGCATATTTTGCCGGCATATTACAAATATATGTATATATATAAATATATATAGACACATGGTAAATAAAATAATAAGACAAAAAGAAAAAATAAACAACTGAAAATGGTAAGGTATGTTCAAGGATATACAGACACAAGTTAAACACTGATATAGTTTGTCAGTTTTGTTTGTTAATTCCTCAAATAGTTTTTTTTTGAGAGGTTGCACTAAATTTGCTTTTATTATTACAATGATGAGTAAGATAAGGTTGTAGGCTGACTTTGCTTAGATAGACAGCTAGATAAGTCTCTTCATAAATGCAGATATTTACTTCAAAATTACCCTGTGGTAAGATGGGTGGCCAATCAACTTAATAAAAAAATAAATTTGGAGCCATCTCACTTAAGTCACTCGAGGATGTTTACAATAGAAACATAAAAAGTGATGTAAAAGTGAAAATAAAATAAAGATAACATTAGAGGACAAAGTTAAAATTAAAATATTAAAGTATTACAAATTAAAATAGAGACAATACAACTGCCTCTTCCATGTGACAGTCTTAGATGCCAACAAAGTCCTTCCAATGAGTCCTTTCTTCTGTCATTATTCAAAGATAATTCCATCATTACATCAGACATTTAATGACAGACCCCAGCCAGAAAGCCAAATTTATTCAATTTTACTTCATGGATCTTCAAGACAATGTGGAATTGAGAATGTTTATATTCCACAATGATGGAATTCAACATGAGGCTGAGGAATGAGGGAAGGAAGGAAGGAAGGAAGGAAGGAAGGAAGGAAGGAAGGAAGGAAGGAAGGAAGGAAGGAAGGAAGTTTGAAGCTACCTGACAACTGTCTATAAGGAAATGCAATGGGGAAGCCAATAGCAATTTGTAAGTCACTCCTGCTCCCACTACTTTTTTGCCCACCCATGGTCATCCTGTTTCTTTGTTTATACCTAAAATTTGTTTATACCTAAAATATCTCTGAAAAGATCACTCAACAGGTAACAGGTTGTCTAGTTCTTCCTGATATCAAAGACCTGACAGATATAAGAGTTGAATGGAGTTCTACAGTTCATTGACTTAACTGGCCAGTTTTAGATGAATCACAAAATTATTAAAAAATAACAATGGGTAACCAATGGAGTACATAGGCTTTTAGCCCTGAATGAAATGGCTGCACAGGAGATGGAGCAGAGGAGTGAGGCCAGGCCCTGCAGCCAATCAGAACTGGGGTTGCTGTTAGAATGGAATGAAGTGGTGGAGACCAACCACTCTGAAG
The DNA here is from genome assembly GCF_964194415.1 of Vipera berus. Taxonomy (NCBI): domain Eukaryota; kingdom Metazoa; phylum Chordata; class Lepidosauria; order Squamata; family Viperidae; genus Vipera; species Vipera berus. The sequence continues at coordinate 192,993,419 of NC_138202.1, read as the reverse complement.
GGCTTGATTCATCAGAATATAGTAGCTTTGTAAAAACACAGACCTGAGATGCATTTGCAGTGTGCTGTGAATGGGAGGAAGGAGACATCATCCATTTTTGATCCAGCTATAAATAAAGCCCTCGTTTTCTCTCTCTTTATATCTCTTACACAATACCCATCTCCCCGAAACAGAATTTGTATTTTATTTTTTTTCTGTCAGAATATCTCTCCATTACTTTTAACGGATGATAGGGAATATGAAATTTCAAGTTATATTTTTTACTAAATTTCAATTTCCATCAAAATAGCCCTATATTGATCAGAAGGTTCGCTTGTTTATTTGTGGAAGAATACAAAAGTATAAAGCCATGGGACATTTTGAACATTTAAAAGGCGCTCCAGTAGACGCATTATGCTTTTTTTCCCCCAGAAAAAAGAAAGAAAATCAAATTGTGGTGTGTTGAGTTTATAAACTACTCTTTTCACCCAAAAACAGTCAACTGATCTGAATCAAATTTAGATTACTATTGGTCACTGACCCTTACCTTGTCTCTAGTTAATTTAACCAAGCTGAATAAAAATAATTACCTTTATAAGGGACATAGTTTTTCAGAAAATTAATCACAAAATTATCTTATAAATGACAAAAAACCTCCCCCGGGTGAGTTGAATTTAAGATAAAGAGATACTTTCTGTAAGATGGGTGGACAAATAAATTGAATTAATAAATAAAACAGGATGTTCAGCTTCAGAAGGACTATAGTATTTGAAAATCAAGGTTATGAATTTATTTTAAAAGTTTGGTCATATAAAGAGTATACCAATATTCTTTTTGTATCAATCAGTCTTCTTCAGAGATTTAACTGTAGTGGCAATTTCATGAAAAGAAAAAAAAGTGAAGTAGGATTAGTAACCTGATGTTATAAGATTTGTAATAATTTTTACATTCTAGAATTCTACCAATTATACAATTTGGAGAGAGGGCTGTGCATGTGCTTTAATGTTGACATCTGCACACACTATCCCTGTCTAAATAAAAGAATACAGTATTACATTGCTTGATTATTTAAAGGATAAATTTATCAGACTTCTTTTTCCAATATCATTTGATTAGTTGAGGGATGTTATATCTTGAAGGAGATCTAGAGTATGACTCACATCCCCTTTAAATATTACATAATTTACCAACTTGATGTAGAATGTAAAACAAAGAATTATGTATACATTCTGCAGATGGCTGATCACCTAGAATCAACAGTGATAAACACTGTTTTTTATCATTTTTATCATTCTGTGCACTATAGGGTACTATAAAAATAAATAAAACAATATTATTATGCTTACCATAGCCATGCCAGTTTAGCTTCTACTTCAGCAATTGTAATTAGTTTAAATGATAGCAAAGTTCTTTTAAATATATTTTCTCAGTGAAGCCTAAATAAACAGGGACAATGGTCTAGGTTGAAGCAATTAGGGGCCCAGACTAACACTGGCACAATGACCATTTTATAAATAGTAATTACTCATCCCCACAAGTTGCCCCCTCTCCCCATGTCCTCCTCCTCACTCTCGCTCTCTCTAAGGCATTTCAGTTTTCACAGCATGGCATCATGTCACACAGCAGCAGAAGTGAATTTATTGTTCATTTTCTGCTTATTTGGTTATTACAGTGTACTTCACCAGGAAAGTATAAACAAGGGAAGCAGCATGGGAGAAACTAAAATGCATTGCAAAATTGAAGGTCCAGTTTTGTGGCTACCCTTGACAAAGTAGGTGGCAACATGCTTTACAGTGGTCACATACCTACCTGTAAGGAAGTTTAATGGATGTCTACCGGCAGGGCTTTTTTTGTCATAGAACACACCAGAACAGTGTTCTGGCACCTTATTTCGATGGATATTCCAAAGTTGCATTCTTTTCCTATTGTTGCCCTTCCTATCCTCATTTGCTTTTGAAAATGCTCCGCTGGCAGTATAGTGGAAGCGGGGTCACCTCCAGCGCTGTGGCCTCATCTTGGAGGAGCCATGAGATGCTGGAACATGACAGCCAGAGCATGGCTTGATTGACTGGGCCGGACCACGTGGTGTGGAAGCCGATGCTGGTGGTGGGAGACAAATAAACATGGAGGCCATCTTTCACAAGAGGGTGAGTGAGCCTTTTGTCTTCCCTTACAGAAGGTGGGGTGTGAGGTTAAAAAGAGGCGAAGCGAGAGGAAAGAAAGGTGGCTGGCATGGAAGCTTGCCCAACAGCGAAACTTTGCTGTTTCAGTTCCTTGGGTAGTTCAAAGGCTGGGATGTCTACGAAAATCTCTTTTTAGTCTTTTATACTTTATATTCAAACTGCAGAGGGGAAGAATAAGAATAAAACCAATGTCTTGTGATTTGAAGGTATTATTAATAGTAATATATATTAATTATGTATTGGTCAGATGTAAAGATAGACCTACATTATGAGGTTTAAACAAATCTATTTATTAAATTTGGTTTAACTTAAAGTTAAATTAAAAGTAATTTGTTCACTGACAAAGTTTCAACTTTAATTTGTTTCAAGTCAATATCCATATTAAACTCCAAATGTAAATTTTTCCACCTTGTTTGACAACTTCTTAAAATAATTCAATCTTTTACAAGCAACCAAATTTTGTTTTATTGGACCAGTTTCATTCCACATAGAAAGCTGACATTTCCACTCATTAAACTAAATGGGTAGGCCAGTGGTAAATGTCCCAAAAGATAAATAAAATGCCTTCTGTAATTTAAAGCCACACAGTTCATGGTAACATTAATAGTATTAACTTACCTTGAATAAAATCCTAGACTTTTAGATACACTAAAAATTGAAGGGTTTTTTTTTCCAACTACAAAGGTAAACCAAGGCGGGTTGTATGACATGTGTGAGTTCTGGCACCTTTTTTTCTTTTTACAAAAAAAAAAAAACACTGTATACCTAGCAAGTAATCATATTGAATTTAACTATATTTTATTTTAAATCCAACCTAGGGTCCCTTTAATAATCCCTTTTACTTCTTGGTCCAAGTATACAACTCAGAACCAAACAAAACCTCAGATTTACTAACAAATAATTCAAGTGAGTCTTTCTTCTGAGCTCTTCCAAGCTAGATTTTTGTCCAATTTTGAAATCAAAATAGCTAAAAATACATATTTTAATCAATCTCTGTAGATTAATCAGAGTGATTCTTCATCAACAGATCTCAAATTTATTTCCAATAAATATCTTTTTAATTTTGGAACAAAAAATGAAAGTCTGTTTACTCATATAAAGCTAGTGAAATGAGAAACCTTAATTATTTTTTTAAATCAAGTCTTAAATAAATTTATCATTTGGAAATTTTTTGCCAAACTGGCCACTCACCAAAAATCCTTTGTTGCAGAACTCACTACTACTGAAACGTAAACTCAGAATGCAAGATACTATAAGACTCTTCTTAAATCATGAATACTTAGTTTTACCCAATGAAATGTAAACTGTCTTGTTATCTAACAAAATGAAATTCAATTGTGAAAAAAGTAAGGTTCTGCATTTAGGCAGGAAAAACCAAATGTACAGGTATAGTATAGGGGGTACCTTGCTCGATAGTAGTAACTGTGAGAGGGATCTCGGAGTCCTAGTGGACAATCACTTAAATATGAGCCAGCAGTGTGCTGCAGCTGCCAAAAAAGCCAACACAGTGCTAGGCTGCATTAACAGAGGGATAGAATCAAGATCACGTGAAGTACTAATACCACTTTACAATGCCTTGGTAAGGCCACACCTGGAATACTGCATCCAGTTTTGGTCACCACGATGTAAAAAAGATGTCGAGACTCTAGAAAGAGTACAGAGAAGAGCAACAAAGATGATTGGGGGACTGGAGGCTAAAACATATAGGGAACGGTTGCTGGAATTGGGTATGTGTAGTTTAACGAAGAGAAGAGTGAGGGTTGACATGATAGCAGTGTTCCAATATCTCAGGGGCTGCCACAAAGAAGAGGGAGCCAAGCTATTCTCCAAAGCACCTGAAAGCAGGACAAGAAGCAACGGATGGAAACTAGTCAAGGAGAGAAGCAGCCTAGAACTAAGGAGAAATTTCATGACAGTTAGAACAATTAATCAGTGGAACAACCTGCCTCCAGAAGTGGTGAATGCTCCAACACTGGAAGTTTTTTTTTTAAATCCCATTTATATCCCGCCCTTCTCCAAAGACTCAGGGCGGCTTACAATTTAAGCACGAACCAATGTGCTTAGCAATAGCCTTCATTCTATGTATATGCCTGCTTATTAGGGCTTTTTGGGGGGCCCCAAGTGGCATTATTACAAAGTCAGCTTAATTGCCCCCAACAATCTGGGTCCTCATTTTACCTACCTCGGAAGGATGGAAGGCTGAGTCAACCTTGAGCCTGGTAGGATGCGAACCTGCACTAATTGCAGGCAGCTGGTGTTACTTAAGGAGGCATTAGCCCACTGCTCCACCAAGGGACTGGACAGCCATTTGTCTGAAATGGTATAGGGTTTCCTGCCTTAGCAGGGGGTTGGACTAGATGACCTCCAAGGTCCCTTCCAACTTATTATTATTATTATTATTATTATTATTATTATTATTATTATTATTATTATTATTATTATTATTATTATTATTACTGTATATATCAGAGGTGGTGACCCTTTGAGAGCTTTATGCAATGAAATTTCATTTTAATGTATGCCGTGTACATTCAAAGTGACAATAAAGTTATTCTATTCTATTCTATTCTATTCTATTCTATTCTATTCTATTCTATTCTATTCTATTCTATTCTATTCTATTCTATTCTATTCTATTCTATTCTATTCCATTCTATGTTTGGTAGATGGTGTTCTATACATATTCAGATAAACAAATAATGAAAGGAAAATATTTTAAGCAATACTTGCTGATGACTGAGTTAATGACATCCATGAAGCTGCTCAGACATGTGACTCTACTGCATTTGATCCCCCTGAACCATTAGTAGGTAAAGGAACAATGTATTGTGATTTCTATAGTAGTAGTGCCTCTTTTCAGGCTACATATTCATGATTTATCAGTACTGATGACATAACCCTATTCTTAAGTAATATCTATGTAAGGAATGTTCAGGAGGCATTATGTGGGCACAACATGGCCGAATGAAATGGATAGGAATAATCATGGATGGATGGATGGATGGATGGATGGATGGATGGATGGATGGATGGCCAAAGATGAAAGGTATAACTGAAAACAACTAAAAACAAATAAGTAAGACCAGAATACTAGAGATAATTGTGATAATTGATCTAAAAAGCCTCCCAATTCCTACTTCTCTGTGGCAAAATAAAAAAAATGATGTTTTTAAATCTTTCGAAAAATGTGTGTTTGACATGGTCATGGCCCAAGGTTTGTAGAAACTCTGATGATATCCCATATGTTGTTAGGAGTTTTTTTCCCTATGGTGTCCCAGCTTAAGGGGCAATCACCAACCATTATTAATGGGAGTAGTCCTATGAAAAGAAACAGACCTTCAGCAAGTAGTTTAATATCAACCTCCATGCCATAACCTCAGTTTTAAAGGTAAAGGTAAAGGTTCCCCCGCACATGTGTGCTAGTCGTTTCCAACTCTAGGGGCCGGTGCTCATCTCCGTTTCAAAGCCGAAGAGCCAGCGCTTGTCCGAGGATGACTCCATGGTCATGTGGCCGGCATGACTAGAGACCAAAGGTGCACGGAACACTGTTACCTTCCCACCGTAGTGGTCCCTATTTTTCTACTTGCATTTTTACGTGCTTTCGAACTGCTAGGTTGGCAGAAGCTGGGACGAGTAACAGGCACTCACTCTGTTACACGGCACTTGGGATTCGACCCGCCAAACTGCCGACCTTCTGATTGACAAGCTCAGTGTCCTAACCCACTGAGCCACCGCGTCCCAACCTCAATTTTAGGCATCCCTTTTTCCTATCCTGGAAAAGGCATTGGCAACCACAGTGAGTGATGCAAGTATACATCTTGGAAATTTAGTTTGGAACACCTTGGAGCATATTTATCTTTCTCACATCTTTTCTTAATTTCCTGGGTAATAAAATTGTCTGTTTGCCTGGGCCTAACAATACCATTAATATAGTGAGGAACTTACTGTCCGATTTTTATTTTGGCAATTAGGTTAGAAGTTTGTAAGAGGGTGTCTCATATTTTTGAAAATGGCTTTATTGTCAGCTTTAAAGCATATGAGTGTTCTGTACCAGCCTGCTACCGGCCTTGCAGAAAAGGCAACCCCTTTATAAACGGCAAGAGGCTGGAATACGTCTGCCAAATTTATTACGAAAACAAACAAAACACATACCAAGATACAGGAGCTTTGAAACACTATCGGAGCGGTTGCTTTCAGCAAACCAGCCCTCCCCAAACATTCCCTTTATAAAGAGTTCAGGGCGTGGCCTCTCTTTGCCTCCTTCCGAGAAGTCCCACAGCCTTCCTCTGCTTGCTCCTACTTGACTGCCTCCTGCGTCGGGCGTCCTTGAACAGGGCCAGCTGTGGGTCATCTTCATCCACACTGTCAGGCTCACACAGCTGGGTCTCCATGGTGACCAAGTGGGAGGGGCCTGCCTGAGGGCTATCATCAGCAAGATCTTCAACACCCCCCTCCTCCTCTGAGTCGTCGTCCTCCTCTGAGTCGTCATCCGACCCAACTGCCGAACCCACAGGCTGACCCTGAATCACAACAATGAGAGAGGAAGTTTTAGATTGAATAACAGTTGGGTTGAAAAGCAGCAATGGGTTAGAAACTAGAAAAACAAAAATTAAACATTAATTGAAGATATCACCAAAGAAATTAAATAGGAGAAGACCTAATTGAAAGGATGAATTTGAATAAGAATGGAGAGGCAGACATGACTGAAATTGGAGACAAAATTACATTCTAATTGAAACATAGAACCTGTGTTGTGTTTTCATTACTATGTCTTTAGAGTGTCCACATGAAGTTGTACTAATCAAAATATTTTTGCAACTTTGTATCTTTCATTCTGATACTAATTGGAAAGATTCCCAAGGCCTAAATCTGCATGGATGTATTCTCCTATAAATTCCCTGCTCACTTCATCGTTGCTTTATTTGTCTTCTTTGTACATATATTTACATTAATCTGTGCCAATGTCTTTTAAGAGGGATTCTTAAGGCATCCCTTATCAGTATTCAAAATGTTGTGTTTATTGAGGGGAGGTAGACAGCTTCTAAGCTACATCTCTATACTGAAAGAATTTTGATGTAGTCTGAACATATGCAAGGCAAATTCGTATAAAATAGGCTACCTTTTTTGGCTGGATAGAAAACCAGCAACTTTGCCATCAAATGTCAGGACCTGTAATACTTCAATCTGCTGTCTAGCTGTCATCCTTGGTGAGGCATCAACTTAGTGAGGAAAGAGTTAAGAAAGCTTTTTATTTATTTTTCCACATAATTTGTTTACAATTCCAGCTATAATACACAAAGACCCAGCAGCCGTGTTATATAAAATCCTGTATCAACACTGGATCACATCCACTACTTTTTTGCTGTCCAGGTTTGCCATGGAAGGATAGGACAAAAATAAACAGGATCAGGATAAAGAAATGAATGAGGGAGGACAAAATAAAATTAGGTTTAGTTTAAATCAGTTAAATGTACTCTAAGAAATAAAGATAGTTATCTCTTATCACATAAAATTAAGTTGGTGGCTTCCAAAATATATAATTGTGGATCTCAGACTGGGATACAAATATATATTGGGTGAGAGAAAGAAAGACACACAAGCTCCACAGAGCCATGAGCAGAATTAATTGAAGTTATAACTTTGGTCAGTGTGCCTTTATCAACTTTTGGGCCATCAGAAGCAATGATAGATATTGAGTTAGGTGGACACATATATTAATATGCATTTAATTGAAAAAGGATACATGCAGGGTCTTGTCTATGCACAGCCATTGTCTGTGTGCAGGTCATGCAGAGAGGAAGTTTCCTCTGCTATTTCAGTATGACTGGGATTGCTGGGGGGACGATGACCTGGAGGCATTTTGATTATGTATTATAGGTATCTTTTTTACCTATTATTCCTCTGAGAAATATGTCCTCCAATTGTCAAGATTGGAGATAAATAAATAAATAAATAGATAATCTTTATTATTGTTCACACTCCATAGTCCTGTTTCATCCTGGCTTACTACTGTTGCAGCCACACAAAGTCACATTTGTGAGATGGGCACTGATATAAATTGATATAAGCAAGCAAACAAACAAATGGTTTCCTGCAGGGATCTGATGGTTCTCTCAGTCCAAATTCAGAGTGTCTAGTGCTCTGGCTTGTGCATTATGCAGATCTATGGTTGTTGAGCTTTTCAGAAGCAGGACCTACTTGAAAATTGGCTTTGGGTGAAACATGGGTAAGCCAAGATGAGCAGTTACACAGATGATGATGTGATCTTGTGGAATATTAAGGAAAGGAGTCCAAGTGTTTTCCATTGCCTTGAAAGGTTAGACATCTATTCTTCCACATGATTATATTTTACCAGAAGTTGGCCTTGGACATCTGCAGATCTGATCTTTGAATGGGCTTGAGGAAAAAGGAGTGTGCTTTCAGATTTGGGTCAGGCTCAAGAGAATCCCCCTCTCCTCTAGCATTGAAACATGAAGATAAAATGTAGTCTTCAGCCCTCAAGATGCTGCTGTGGGTAATTTAAAGATTTTCCTATAACGACATGGGAGACACTAAGGCTTCAGGTTCTTCCTTGAAACCTTGATATCAATCAGCAATTATTTTTTCTGGCATCTTTATGGCAAGATGAATTTCACTAAGAGCATAATTGTAGACACATTTAACCTAGAAGTGTATTTGATCTTGATTTTTTTTTTAAAAAATGGTCCATTTTGTTCTCTGCCTTTATTGGTTGTTATGAGTTATGTCTGTCGTATTGTGCCCAAAGCTCTTTAGCTGTCATGGAAAGTTCCCGAGAAGCCTCTCTAGATGAAAAGCAATGACACTGCAACTTAACGCTCTCTACCATATGCAGTAATTTATCAACAGCACTTACACTGGAGAAGCCAGTGCGCAGATCAGTTACAAGTGCAGGGCTCGTAACATGACCTGCAAGCCAAATAGATGGAGATCCCTATGGAGATTAAACAGATGCCACAAGACTGAAGGAAAACTCCTCTAAAGTTACGACAGATAGGAAGAGTCCTGTCCTTGGGTCCTCCATCCAGGCAAACAGTTAATTGCATTCCTCTGAAATATAAGTAAATGCCCCTTTAAAAAGTTTTACCCTTCCTCAAACAGTAAGTGGAATGTCATCTTAAAAAAATGGTACAAGGAGGCTTGTCTGTTCTTTGCTTTGTCTGCCTTGCCCATTAATGGTGGCCATATGCTAATGCGAACCCATTTGCAATGTTTAGTGGAAAGGGAATATTGCAAGCAAAAGGGTTCGGCAAGGTTTGAAAAGAGATAGATGAAATCTATCGTTCTCTGTAAAATGAAACTTGAAATGACAGTGCCAATTTATACTATGGACCACCGTCTTTCAAAAGTCAGTTTCTGGATATATAAAGGCTAATTTCACAGCAGAAATATGAAAGCTAGAAATGACTGTGGTGCCTCACTCAAGTAAAAAAAAATTCCAGCTAATATAAATGGAATAATTACAAGAGGAGTCAATCATCTTCACCCAACACTGAACACTGAACTTTTTATCACTTTGTGAAAATCAAGAAAATTTTGGGGGCTCTCCTTATTGCTGGGAATTTCCACTATGTGGGAGCTACATGAGAGGAGTTTATTGCATCCTTTATTTGGATCTGGATTTTGTTTTTATATATTTTCATAAAGAACATTTATTACCGGGCAGATTGAAACTCATTAATTAATATTATTATTTTTTTTAATTGAAAAGTTTTACAATACATTTTATCTTTAACAATCCCTCCCCCCCTCCCTCCACCCAACCCTTCCTAACCCTCCCTATCCCTTCCCCCCACCCCTTCCCCCCTCCCCCCTCCCCGACTTCCCAGAGCTAAATACAAGGTATAAAGGTAAAAACAATCATAAACAACCATATGTTAACAACAATAAACTATTAAGTCTATCGCACTCTAGCTCATATAAAATGACTACAAGCAATACTAATATCATATCAAAACTTATACAAATGCTAAATGAAACTTTTTAGTCCCATATTTGTTCTGGATATAATCAATCCACTTTTTCCACTCCATAATATAACGTTGTTGCGAATGGTCTTTCAAATAAGCCGAAATCTTTGCCATTTCCGCCAGGTCAGAAACTTTTAGAGTCCATTCTTCAATAGTCGGCAGTTCCTCCTTCTTCCAATATTGACCTACTAAAAGTCTTGCTGCTGTAATTAAGTTCAGCATCAACTTAGTTATTATTATTCGATCAGTATACAAATGAAGTTTTCAATTACTATAAAGTAAAAAATAGCCAAAACACAAATGTTTAACATTAATATGGAGTTAATAAACTATTTCATTTCAATTCCAAACTGATCTTCTCAGTTCTCAACAAAAGTTGTCATAATAAGTAATATCTTGTCTCTCCTGCTATGTCTTGTTCCTCCCCCAAATCATGAAGTCAGCAATATTCAGAGACCTATATGCAATTCTGAAGTGAAAATGTGTTGAAATCACAAAAGCCACATTCATTTTCCTTTGGTTGATCAAATATATCAAGATGTTTATAGATTTTGAAGCTATCCTTTTTGGCTAAAGACCTAAACTAGACGGTTTGGAACAAAGTAATGCCTGTAATAACTTCCTGAATATCAACGACAACAGTCTTGAATTCCAAGGGATGCCTCAAGTAAAACTCACGTGATTTTTCTCCCCAAACAATTATTGAGGATCTTGGAATGGATTACTCTTCCTGTTTCTCAACCCTTTAATTGAGAAGTGGCAAGTTCCCTTGATTAACCGAAGACATGGTGTATTGCTTAAACTATATGCAGGCCAAATTGTGTTAGTTGCTAAAGGCAGGGTGTTGTATATAAAGAATAACACTGAAGTTATACTGAAACACCTCAAAATCTGCCAAAGAAAATAAATGATCAGGCTCCTCCATATGTTAAGGAGAAAAAAAAGAAAGAAAAAAACCGAGATGAATACTTTTGAAGTAGAAGTGTTAATGCATTGCGGCTGTTCTATTTCCAATAACAACATAAGAACCCACATGTACTCCGCTATCTTATAATTCTTCCAGTATTGCTTCCTGTTATTTTCCCAAGAATCCTTTTGTTGCCTCTATTACCCTTTATACAATCTTCCAGTTGCTTTTAAGAGCTCCAATTTAAACAAATAGATCATTTCAGATTCAGGGCAGAAGTATATTTTGCTGATGGTTCACACAAAAATTCAAAAATCCATTCTTGTTTATATTCAAAATTTATCACACATTTATTTGCAGTAAATATCTAAGAACAGAAGTCGAAAACCTTTTCTTGGTAGGGGATGAATTTTTAAAATCTGCTGCACAGCTGTCGAGGCTATATGAACTGTTAAGATGTGGAGGGTTCAAAAATAATTCAGAAAAAGTTGGCTTCACATGAATCCAGAACTTGTCTGTTGTTCATTAAAGCAGCCATGTTTTACAGTAAGCTTTTGGGACAGCGGGGAAAAGCTGCCCCTGCTTTAAGAATAATAGTAAAGGCACACAGTTTTAATGATTTGTTTCATTAAAGCACACAATGTAGGAGATGACCAGGCGCGCCCACAAGAGATCTAAGTCCAGCCCACCTTGATTGCCTTTCTATTCTTAACTCCTGCAAATTTCCCTTGACCATTAGTAGTTCCAATTCTTGTAGAGAGCTTAAGTTTGTAATAAATCTTCATATTCATTTGAACGGCCTAAATCTCCTGATTTCCCCAGCGCTTGACATGTAATTCTTTTTAAGGATCCTGCAGAATTTTGATAAAGACAGTTATAGTCACATGTAAGAACTGAAGCATTTCTGAATTATTTTGCAAGCCTGCACAGTCTTACTCTGTGCAGGTAATCCTTGATTTACAACCATTTAACTATGGTTTAATGATGGTTCAAAGTTACAACAGCCTTGGGAAAAGTGACTTATGACCTGTACTTATACTTACAACCATCGCACCACTTGGCAACCAGTTCATACTTATGATCAATTGCAGCATCCTGTAGTCCCTTGATTGTGATTTGTGATCTTTTTGCCAATTTACAGCAAAACACTTGATGATGCGTGATTCTCTTAACAACCACCTTAAAAATTGTCACAGAATTGAGTCTGACTCAATTTACAGCTGCAATGGAAATTCTGGTACCAGTGGTGGTCATAAGTCAGGGACTACCTCTAATGGCAAGATGCAATCTGGGAAACCTATTTGATTTGAGGGAAGTTTAGGGGGTAAATGGATGCCCTATAATATCTTGGGGGGCAGGTAGGAAGGTGAAAAACATGTAGCCAAAAACCAGCAGGTGTTCTGAGGATTTTTTCCATACCCACGTATGTTTAGAAATGCAGCCTGTACTAATGAAAAACATCATATATTGAGCATATTGGTTTTGATATACATGAATTTTAGCATTATCAACAATTCAGTAAACCTTGGTTCTCTCAGATGAAGTTAGGTATACATATCCATCAAAATGCAGTTTATTGGTGAGAAAAGTAAGGTTTAGCACTTCCGCAAGAACCAAATGTGCAAGTATAGAATAGGTGGTAAGCTGACTCAGGTCTTTGATTTTATGCATTCCTGTTTTTAAAAGACAGGGAAAATGATATGGAACAAATTTGCACAATCTGATTAAAAATATAAAATGAGGGCCTGTGAACTTCTTCATTTTTGTTGAAGGACAAACAAACAAAAAGCAAAACTATTTCTCCTTGTTCCCATATTATAGCATTTCAGCTGGATTAAACTGCTGCTTTAAAGCCATCACTTAAAAACCAGTGCTTTGCACATTAATATACAAAAAAAGAATCCAACCAACATGTATGAAAAATTGTCAATTACTTGTGCTTTAGCAGTGCAGCATAAACTGAATAAAATACAAGAGAAATCTGCAATTCTGTTTAGAGTGAAACTGAATAATCTCTCAAGATAGAACCTATCACAGAAGACACAGGAGTAATTCACAGAGTCCACAAGAGGTATTATTCCTGATCTAAAAGTTTCATATAAAGCAGCACATGATACATCTTGGGGAAAGTTGCATATGCAAAAATGCTGTTACTGATGGTTGCCTTAAAATAATGTTTATTAGTGAACATTATGTGCAAGACTGAGTTCACTACAGAAAATTTCATAAAATAAATGGGTGTTTTTCTTTTGGTTTGCCTAAGAAAATAACTTGAGGAAATTTAACAAAATGGAATATTAAATAAATATTAATGACACTGACCATATTTGACTGATCCACATATTAAATGGGATAGACAAAATTGGAAACAAGATGGATTTGGATGTCACTTTCCCAAATGATCTATGAAATACCAAACCTCTTTGCTCTTCCCAGCCCTGCCAGTCAAGTGAAACTGAGATTTTGGAGACACACAAATAACTATTGGCTAAGCTGCATAAGACAGCTTTGCTCTTTCTGGTATTGATTTTGCTTATTTTAAAGTTAAGCATATCCATAAAAGCACTCTATTTCGCCTTGAGGTAAATCTCATAAGGTATATTAAAAAAGAAGAGAAAAATTCTTTGGCAGCAATTACCATCTCAAATAACCTGTTCAGGGTTGAGAAAGCATGCCAAAGGCATCTGCAGAAATAGCTTTCATTTGGGCTGTTTATTTTCATATGCATTGTTCAACACTTTACTGCTGTGGCAGGGTATTTAGCTGTCAACTTCCATTAAATGCTGTGTCAGTTGCCCTAGCTTTAAGTAAAATACTCCAATAATTGTTCATATCTATATTTTAATTTGGGTTACTCCTATTTTGGAGAAGTGAAATAATGAAGGAAATAATCCATAGGTTACATAATGATCTTCAGTTAAACTCCTTCCACAAACACTAATAAAATCCAGTAAAAGAACAATAGCTTCAAATTACCATATTGGCTCACTAAAGGCAGTTTAGGAAGGTTGCAGGAAGTATATCTGCCAAGGGATGAGAGGCCCACAACTTCTGAACATATTGAAGCACACCCAGCTATCAACAGACTTAAAAACAAAATAAGGAAGATAGATGTCAGCAATCTGAGCAAATACATTCTACAGATAGTCCTGATTTACAACCCACTGCAGGGGTTGTAGGACATTAATGAATATAAGTCAGTGATGGCGAACCTTTTAGAGACCGAGTGCCCAAAAAACACCCCCGCTCCACCTCCAGCCCTGCCTGCTCCGCCCCCACCTGCCCACTGCCCCATCTGCACGCAAGGCCAGGCACTGTTTCCATGGCCTGCCGCAGGTAGCCCGGCAGTGTCATGGAAGCCATGCCCTCTGCCCACACCCCACAGCATCATCTGCATGCTATGGGACGCGAGAGCGGAGTCTTGTCCCTGCTACCCGGCTATCTCCTTGGCTTCATTGCTCCGTGCGGGCCACGCCCAGGGGACACTCTCCTCCAGGGGGGCTGCTGGTGAGGTGATGCCGGGGGAGGCGGGGATGGGGCGATGGCGCACATGCCCACAGAGAGGGCTCTGAGTGCCGCCTCTGGCATGTGTGCCATAGGTTCACCACCACTGATATAAGTTGTTAAGTTCCTGAAGCAGTATCAGTAGAGGAATGCTATGGAGCATTATAAATGGGAGTGCCCTTGGTGTCATCTTGGTGTGGAAGACACCAAGACAAGGCAGCTTGCTTGTGAGGCCTTCTCATACATCTATAGCAACATGATAAGAGATTTAAATCAACTGCTGCTTGCTTACTAGCAAGGTGTAAGTTGTTTGGAACATAAAACCTTCAACGTTACACAGCGGCTTCTATGAACTTCAAGAGAGGTCCAGTTCTTGGTAGAGCTGGTTGCCACCAGTCCATAAGGAATCCAAAGTCTTTCTCTAAAGTGTTACCAGCCCTTTGGAATGAACTCCCCTCGGTGTTGTTCCACCAGGTTCTTATGCTGGCATTTATTTTTTTTGCTAGATTATAAGGCCATCTGGAGTTATATTGTTTGAGTTAAGCAGCTTTATAAATCTAGTAAGTAAATAGATATATGTATATACATTTTCTAAAAACACATATTTTTCTGCTGACTCTCTCAAGACACTAACACCAGTTATTTTTAGCATACTGCTTTTATCTTTTATTATCATGTATGCTTTTTATCTCTTATTTTTACTCTTATACTGTATACTGTTTTTGGGATTTTTATAAAGATTTACAAATATTCAAAATTAAAACCAGAGTAATGTTACATTCCCACCTCACTACTTAGATTTTGAGCACTCTGGAGGAAAATATATTTTTAATTAAGACATCAAGCTGACTTATTTTGGAGGTGTGCATAGTTTAGAATCCAAATAATGGATTTAGCTTCCAAATACACACTAAAGTAAGGATTAGAGCTGCTTGCTTGTGCTCCTTATTCACCTCCATAACATTTTAGATGCTAAGTTCAGTTTTGTCTGAGGTGGACCATAAATGAGTTTTGTTAATTCAACAATCTCATCAATTCAAGCATCACATTATATAAATAGTCAATACCTTGTTCTCTCTCCTATGATGGATCTGTTTTCAATTAAACACTTCAGTGATTTTTATCTCAGATAGGATATCTTGTTACTTAGCTACAGTTTATCCAAGCAAGCCAGTCCTCATATGGATGAAATAACAAACCAATATTACTTGATAACAGAAGGAGAGCTTCCAGCCTCAAAGAAGCAATGCCCCAATAAGAGTAGAAGGCCATGAGGCTTAATATTATATCCGAACTCAATAAAATTCAACAAAATATGGCAATATCTGACAACAGTTGGCTCTCCTAATTCCAAACTTTCCTACAAACAAAAATGTTACCAACGGTTGGTTTATTTTCTTTAAAAAGTGGAAGAGAGCAAGAGCAAGTTTGGACTCTCTATAGTAATAATTTGCTGCAGCTGCAGTGAAAATCTTTGTGGAGAAAGTAATTAACGAATCCACTGAATAACCAACACATCAGGTTACCTTTTAACTACTTGCTTGCTTTTTAATGCATAAGCTTCTTTGTTAAATGTTGTAACTCATTTGCTAAATAGGCATTTTTCACTGGATTCAAGTTTGTTCTCTCTTGCTCAGATTGTGGGAAGTGGAATGATTAACTGATTTCCATCATCATTCTTCCTATAAGTCGCAGCTTGCAATGCTATTTCAAATTCTCATTGACAAAGATTTCATTATGCAAAGTCATCATTTTGAACCAGAAATATTGCAATAGTTTTAGTCCCCACCATGAATGAGGCCCATATGTTTTAGCAACATGTAGAAAACACACACTGGGGAAGGGAATAGGGGCGTGGAACAGGTCTGTTTTAATGGCTAAATAAATGTCCACCCACATCAGAGCACAAAGACAGTCTGAATCAGTCTCCCTAACCCCTTCATTAAATAGAATAAATCAAAAATACATTTTGATGGATGCTGAAGGATTTGCTTTCATAGTCCAAAAGAAGTTTTAAGCTCTCACCAGGTGAGAGTTATCCTAAGAGTAGAACAATTTTTATTGATCTTGACAGGCAAGGTAGCTCAATTTACCATCATTACAAAACTTTTTACAGACTTGAAATCAGAATATTATTGAAATGACTAACTATTCAAAGCAGATATCGGTTTTGTGTTATTTATTACATTTATAACTCATCTGTTCCTCCAAGGAGCTCAAGTGCCTGACAAAATTTATGCAGCAAACGTCAGCTACTGAAGGTTTGTTAAATAAATATTAAAGACTTCATAAGTGTATGGTGAGAAATGTAAGAGAAATGAGAACTAAATAGCTGAATTCCCAATTTGTGTCTTGTCTGTATAGTTTCTTAGTCATGTCATTGTCTTTTCCTGATTACTTTTAATACTGTCTAAATTCACATTGTGAGCTCCTTGTAAAAGAGTGCTCATAAATTTTGTGATTTCCAGTTCAATATTTTGAATATATCTGTAGGGCTCATATATGAGAGTCAGTTTTGGTGTAGTGGTTGAGACATCAGGTTAGAAACTTGGAAACTGTGAGTTCTAGTTCGGACTGAGGCACAAAGCCAGCTGGGTGACCTTGAGCCAGTCACTCAGCCCTAGGAACGAAGCAATTGGACTGAACAAAAGGAAAAAATAGGGTTTCTATACAAGCATAATGGGGTGAAGAGAAGAGGGACAGAAAAAGAGAGAGAGAGATCATTGTAATTGCATTGTCATGGTTCCAATAGACAGAAACAAATAAAGCAGAACTCCGAGGCTTGCAAACTACTCAAAGAATATATTTATTAGTTACAAAGTATCAGCATGTCAAAAATGAAACCAAGTCTGGAGACACATGTAACAGTTCCCCAATACAAAGTTTAAAAATCCCACCCCTAAAACTATGCAAACAGCTACGTTCCCCAATACATCTCCTTGGCGGGCTTTTATGCAATGCCCAGCCTGCAGTCTTGAGCAGCCAATGACCTTGGTTCCAATGGGACAAAAGATTATTTAGACTAGCAAAGCACCTGGGTTTTTGTTGTTTTCCGCATTCCTGTGCCTACTTGTCACATTGGAGGAGGTATCTTCAATGACAGAATCAACTCTCCCTAGGAGTGAATATTTCCAATGTTACTATGTTTGAATCACAATCTCCATGCAAGGCTATCTTCACTTAAAAAATGTCTTGCATAATAATCTCACTTAATTATTCTATTGTAGGCAGCCCAAAGTCATGCCTTGTAAGATGGGGGAGTATATAAACATGATCAATAAAGAAGATTAAATACATATGCACTGAACTTGATCAATACCAATTTATGAACAATGGCATGCAAAATTAAATAGAAGTGACATTCACCTCAAACTTATCAAATTGTTAATGATTTGTTACACAACTAATTGCTTAATACTTCAAATTTTATATGTTATGAATCCTTCGCAGCATGGTATATCTTCATTGTCTAAGGCCCAACAGTAGAGGTAAAGAACCTATGCAATAATTACAAAAAACTACAACTCCCAATATCCTTCATCTTTGACCATGCTGCCTGGAGGACCACAGGAGCTCTTTCACTCTCCTACAGCATAAGTAGTGGTAAATAAATGTTCCATCAGAGATGGAACAGTAAGGGAAATCAGGGGATAAAAGCAAGAGAGGAAAACAGTAACACTATAATAAGATTCTCTCCCTTCTGCACTGAGCTCTAAAGTTTTAATACTGAACGCCACACCCTCTCCCTAAGCTTTAGACTGAGCACATTAACATTCAGAGCTAATATCTAAATTCTCAGGTGCCTTCAAATGTAGAACAAGTGAATGTTACATGGAATTGCAACCTTCATATTAAGAAAAGATCTCAAGGAAAGTAGACTTCTGGCATGACAAAAGTTCTCTCTCTCTCTCTCTCTCTCTCTCTCTCACACACACACACACACACACACACACACACACAAACAAACAAACAAACTATGGCCTGAGGCACTGTCTTCCATGCCTTCATTCCCAATTTAGCAACAGAACTTGTATTTTAAATTATAATCAGAGGAAGGCTGCATAAAATAATGAAAATGTAAAACATTTAAAACATACTGTAAATCACTTATTGGCAGGTCTAATTTTAAAGTATGATGTCTACATTCAGCCTCTTTTGAATTCTCAGTTTAAAACCCAGAAGACTTCACTGCTGGCACAGAAAAACGTAAGTTAAACATGTAATGTTTCTGTAGACAAGTTGCAAGTCCTAAGTCCAAAAAAACAATTTGGCTCACTACTCAATCATTTTTAAATGCCTGCTTTTTTCTTCCCTTTATGTTTCTGAAAAGCAATATATTGAAGCAGCTGATCCTTTTGAATGTTTATTTAAAGCTAATATGGTTATAGATTTTCATAAACATAATAAAGGAACTACATTCTGCTTTGTGAATCAACATTTGCTTTTAAGTGTTTTATACTCACATAATCTTTATTAGGAAATCTGAGCAACAACAAAGCTAGTGGAGGTGACAGTATTCCAGCTGAGCTATTCTAAATATTAAAAGACAATGCAGTAAAAGTGCTACACTCAATTTGCCAGCAAATTTGGAAAACTCAACAGTGGCCACAGGATTGGAAAAGATCAGTTTACAGGTGAAACTCGAAAAATTAGAATATCGTGCAAAAGTTCATTTATTTCAGTAATGCAACTTAAAAGGGGAAACTAATATATGAGATAGACTCATTACATGCAAAGCAAGATAGTTGAAGCCGCGATTTGTCATAATTGTGATGATTATGGGTTACAGCTCATGAAAACCCCAAATCCACAATCTCAGTAAATTAGAATATTGTGAAAAGGTGCAATATTCTAGGCTCAAAGTGTCCCACTCTAATCAGCTAATTAAGCCATAACACCTGCAAAGGGTTCCTCAGCCTTTAAATGATCTCTCAGTCTGGTTCAGTAGGAATCACAATCCTGGGGAAGACTGCTGACCTGACAGTTGTGCAGAAAACCATCATTGACACCCTCCATAAGGAGGGAAAGCCTCAAAAGGTAATTGCAAAAGAAGTTGGATGTTCCCAAAGTGCTATATCAAAGCACATTAATAGAAAGTTATGTGGAAGGGAAAAGTGTGGAAGAAAAAGGTGCACAAGCAGCAGGGATGACCGCAGCCTGGAGAGGATTGTCAGGAAAAGGCCATTCAAAAGTGTTGGGGACTTTCACAAGGAGTGGACTGAGGCTGGAGTCAGTGCATCAAGAGCCACCACACACAGATGGATCCTGGACATGGGCTTCAAATGTCGTATTCCTCTTGTCAAGCCGCTCCTGAACAACAAACAACGTCAGAAGCGTCTTACCTGGGCTAAAGAAAAACAGACCTGGTCTGTTGCTCAGTGGTCCAAAGTCCTCTTTTCTGATGAGAGCAACTTTTGAATCTCATTTGGAAACCAAGGACCCAGAGTCTGGAGGAAGAATGGAGAGGCACACACTGCAAGATGCTTGAAGTCCAGTGTGAGGTTTCCATAGTCTGTGTTGATTTGGGGAGCCATGTCATCTGCTAGTGTTGGTCCACTGTGCTTCATTAAGTCCAGGGTCAACACAGCCATCTACCAGGAGATTTTGGAGCACTTCATGCTTCCTTCTGCAGATGAGCTTTATGGGGATGCTGACTTCATTTTCCAGCAGGACTTTGCACCTGCCCACACTGCCAAAAGCACCAAAACCTGGTTCAATGACCGTGGGATTACTGTGCTTGATTGGCCAGCAAACTCGCCTGACCTGAACCCCATAGAGAATCTATGGGGCATTGCCAAGAGAAAGATGAGAGACATGAGACAGAACAATGCAGAAGAGCTGAAGGCCGCTATTGAAGCATCCTGGTCTTCCATAATACCTCAGCAGTGCCACAAGCCTGATAGCTTCCATGCCACGCCGCATTGAGGCAGTAATTGCTGCAAAAGGGGCCCAAACCAAGTACTGAGTACATATGCATGCTTATACTTTTCAGAGGTCCGATATTGTTCTATGTACACTCCTTGTTTTATTGATTGCTTGTAATATTCTAATTTACTGAGATTGTGGATTTGGGGTTTTCATGAGCTGTAAGCCATAATCATCACAATTATGACAAATCATGGCTTGAACTATCTTGCTTTGCATGTAATGAGTCTATCTCATATATTAGTTTCCCCTTTTAAGTTGCATTACTGAAATAAATGAACTTTTGCACGATATTCTAATTTTTCAAGTTTCACCTGTACATTCCAATTCCAAAGAAAGGCAATGCCAAAGAATGTTCAAACTATCACACCATTGCACTCATTTCACATGCTAGTAAAGTTATGCTTAAAATCCTACAAGCTAGACTCCAGCAGTATGTGGATCGAGAACTACCAGAAGTACAGGCAGGATTTCGAAGAGGCCGAGGAACTAGAGATCAAATTGCCAACATACGCTGGATCGTAGAGAAAGTTAGGGAGTTCCAGAAAAACATCTTCTTCTGCTTCATTGACTAGGCTAAAGCCTTTGATTGTGTGGATCACAACAAACTGTGACAAGTTCTTAAAGAGATGGGAGTACCAGACCATCTTATTTGTCTCTTGAGAAACCTATATGCGGGTGAAGAAGCAACAGTGAGAACTGGACACGGAACCACTGATTGGTTCAAAATTGGGAAAGGAGTGTGGCAAAGCTGTATACTGTCACCCTTCCTATTTAACTTATATGCAGAGCACATCATGAGAAAGGCAGGGCTAGATGAATCAAAAGTTGGAATTAAGATTGCCGGGAGAAATATCAACAACCTAAGATATGCAGATGACACCACTCTAATGGCAGAAAGTGAAGAAGAACTAAAGACCCCCTTGATGTGGGTGAAGAAGGAGGGTGCACAAGTGGGCTTGAAACTCAACATTAAGAAAACCAAGATCATGGCATCTGGCCCTCTCAATTCCTGGCAAATAGATGGGGAAGAAATGGAGGTAGTGACAGATTTTATTTTCCTGGGCTCCAAGATAACTGCAGATGGGGACTGTAGCCAAGAAATTAAAAGACGCTTGCTCCTGGGGAGGAAAGCTATGGCAAATCTAGACAGCATACTAAGAAGCAGAGACATCACCCTGCCAACAAAAGTGCGTATAGTCAAAGCCATGGTTTTTCCAGTTGCAATGTATGGCAGTGAAAGTTGGACCATAAGAAAGGCTGAGTGCCAAAGAATTGAGGCCTTTGAACTGTGGTGCTGGAGAAGACTCCTGTGAGTCCCTTGGACTGCAAGGTGATCAAACCGGTCAGTCCTAGAGGAGATCAACCCTGACTGCTCTTTAGAAGGCCAGATCCTGAAGTTGAAAGTCAAATACTATGGCCATCTAATGAGAAGGAAGGACTCACTGGAGAAGAGCCTAATGCTGGGAAAGATTGAGGGCAATAGAAGAAGGGGATGACAGAGAATGAGATGGCTGGATGGAGTCACTGAAGCAGTAGGCGTGAGCTTAAATGGACTCCAGAAGACGGTAGAGGACAGGAAGGCTGGGGGAATGTTGTCCATGGGGTCACGATGGTTCGGTCATTACTTCGCAATTAACAACAGCAATCTTTATTATAAATAATGATTGTTGATGGTTACAAGTGTACAAAAGCTTGGGAATGTGGCCATTGATGCCTCCAGACATATGGTGGCAAACTCCGTCTTCAGCGTCCAATTTCATCCCACTGGGGGACCCTGGAAAGGGTCAAAAGTCTCCCTGTAAGGGCAACAAGCAAGGAGGGAATCCACGCTTGATTGCGGGAATGCAGCAGCCCTTCGGCTTCATCCGGGGCAGCTCTCCAAACTGGCGGGGGAAAGACCGGCCATAGCAATATGGCTTATCATTAAACTGCTGACAGCTGAAGTCAAAATTACTACCAAGCACCTTTAAAGCAAGGCGGATGAAACTGGGTGAGATCTGATCTTCTCTTTAAGACTCTAAATATCTTACCTGCAAAAGCTGCCCTAAGTATTTTTTTTCCTGTGAGGAGAAAAAATTCCTGCCCCACACTCTAAGAACAGCAGTGACTAACTACACAGGGGAAACAAAGCAAATATAAAAAGAATTTTAATCTAATTGGATGCATATACTTTTGAAATTTAGGGACTAAAAAGTTTTCCTAAAAGTTTTCATGTTGCGACGTTTGGTATTACAACTTGTTATTGCCTAAAAGAGACTTGGCTTGAAGCCCAGACTTTAGAGAAAACTCTTTCAACCTTGATACCACCTGTGAGAAACTCAGATGTAAAGAGAACGTCTGGGAGGCATAACTGACCTGCTTGAACTATGAATGTAAACCTTTCCTGACTTTCAGAGTTATATGTAGGGAATTGCCTTCCTATCTTTTTATTTGAGGAACATTGGTTATTATATGAGATGATGATATACCTTCGACTATAAAATCTTACTTGACAAAAGGTAAAGGTTCCCCCGCACACGCGTGCTAGTCGTTTCCAACTCTAGGGGCCGGTGCTCATCTCCGTTTCAAAGCCGAAGAG
Source organism: Vipera berus (assembly GCF_964194415.1). NCBI lineage: Eukaryota > Metazoa > Chordata > Lepidosauria > Squamata > Viperidae > Vipera > Vipera berus. The sequence goes on along the minus strand of NC_138202.1, from coordinate 192,970,352 downwards.
CCAGCGCTTGTCCGAGGACTTCTCCGTGGTCATGTGGCCAGCATGACTAGATGCCAAAGGCGCACGGAACGCTGTTACCTTCCCACCGTAGTGGTCCCTATTTTTCTACTTGCATTTTTACGTGCTTTCGAACTGCTAGGTTGGCAGAAGCTGGGACGAGTAACAGGTGCTCACTCTGCTACGCGGCACTCGGGATTCGACCCACCAAACTGCCGACCATCTGATTGACAAGCCACCATGTTATAAAATTATTTTTAACATCTGATTTTAAAGTCCTCAACTTAACACGTTATTAAGAGAATATGGATGAAGACCAGGAAAAGATCCTTTCCATGTTGAAAACAATACATGAAACCATTCTTTCAGCTTGTGACAAAATAAGACCCAACATAAAAGAACAAGATGTCAGCTTAGATACATGAAACCAGATTTTGACTACAACCAAAGAAGTAACAATGCAGAAGGTAACAGAAGAAGTGGAACAATCAAACTCAATTGACCAACAAATACAGTTAATGGAAAATCCAGAAAAGGGAGTGACAACACTGAAAATGGAAAAGACTTTCTATATAAATCAGAAGAAATTTGAGAAAGAAGAAGAACAGATTGAATGGAAGATAAACATATCAGGACAATCATGGGGAATTGGAATAATAGAGAGAATGAATACAAATGGGCTAGTCCTTCCCAAAAAATGGCAACTAAATGGTCTCTCTTATTTCAAATAATATATATAATAATAGAGGGAGATCTATTTGATGATCTAAAAGCACTGACGTGGAAGGCTAATTGGCAAAGGAAGAAAGCCAGAATAAGGCTAAAGAAAACTGGGGGTTTGATTTATTAGAGAGGATTTCAAATTACTAATTAGAGGGTTAAAAGGAGAAGTTGAGATAAGGGGAATTTTGGTCACTAAAATTAAAATATTTGGAAACTAGTTGAAAATAAGTATTTTATTTGTTTAATATTTAAAAATTAGACCCAAAAGAAAAAGAAATATTATGAATATGTTTGATTTATTGATTAACCCAGGCTATATCTATATCTCTATATCTCTATCTCTATATCTATCTCTATATCTATATCTATATCTATCTCTATATCTCTATCTCTATCTCTATCTCTATCTATCTATCTATCTATCTATCTATCTATCTATCTATCTATCATCTATCTATCTATCTATCTATCTATCTCTCTATATATCTATCTATATCTATCTATATCTATCTATATCTATATCTATATCTATATCTATATCTATATCTATATCTATATCTATATCTATCTATCTATCTATCTATCTATCATCTATCTATCTATCTATCTATCTATCTATCTATCTATCTATCTATCTATCTATCTATCTATATATATATATATATATATATATATATATATTAGAAGATTTAATATTGTGGGAAATAGATAACTTTTAGGTAATAGAATATGACTATATTTAAATAGATAAGATGTGAATTTTGAATATTAGATTCTGTTATGAATTGAGATAAGAGAAACTTTGGTTACCTAAACCCTGGAAATTATAAATATCAACTGTTAAATCTGAATATTGATGGGAAACTGAAAATTGGAAAAAATCAATAACAGGACATTGATTGTCTATAAAGATTGAATGTAAAAGTAATTAAGATATGTATAAGCTAAAATTTATTGATAAATATAATAATGATGTTTTTACTTAGTTGAAATAATAAGAACTGTATTAGCTTAAATATGATATAGTAGATATTAAGGGAAAAAGAGAGGAAATATTTGATGTTGTAACGAGATTTGTACTAAAGATTTTTGTCTGTTATTGAACTATTGATTAACCCAGCCACCACATTGCTTTTTAAATACTTAAATGTAAAATTGGAAAATTAATAAAATATTAATATTTTAGAGAAATATCCAGCAGGCAGTTTTTTTTAAAAAAAAAATTCCTGCCATAATGTTATTGAGATCTTGCGCTATTCACTGACCCTCCTAGTCATAGCAGATATTCAGGTTTATATGTGCTTAGTCCCTCCAAAGGCATCATATGTAATTTTAAATTGAATTATTGGTGCCCTATATATGTGGATGGATGCAAAATTGAGGTTCCAGAAATATGCTCAATTCTCTAGGAATACCCAGCTGAATGCAATAGGTTTTACTTCATGATTTTAGTGAGTCGAGATAAAAATAGATTGCTTTTCTCTGAGCCTGACAGGAGAGTGTAGTGGCAAAACCACACAATCACTGCAAATGGCGCCAGTCCCGGTAGGTCTAGTTTTCTACTTACTCTCTTCTTCCTTCTTCTCTTTTGCCAAGATGTAAAGTTCCCTGACAAAAGCAGTGCAAGTATTTAGCATTTCTGATTTGTTTAATTCATTATAGCTATCTGTTTCAGTAGTATTTGGGCATCTTGCAAATAAAAAAGCAATCAATCAGAATAGAGCTGGAAGGGACCTTGGAGGTCTTCTACTCCAGCCCCCTGCTCAAGCAGGAGACCCTATACCATTTCAGATAGATGGCTGTCCAGTCTTTTCTTAAAAACCTCCAGTGATGAAGCACCTACAACTTCTGAGGACAAGCTGTTCCACTGGTTAATTGTCCTCACCTTTAGAAAGTCTCTCCTTAATTCTAGGTTGCTTCTCTCCTTGATTAATTTCCATCCATTGTTTCTTCTCTTGCCTTCTGGTGCTTTGGAAAATAAGTTGACCCCCTCCTCTTTGTGGCAGCCCCTCAAATACTGGAATACTGCTATCATGCCCCTTTTCTCTAGACTAGCCATACCTAATCTGTATTTTTACCTTTGGTTTTTCCTGCCTAGGTTGCTTTTCTCTACATTAAATTTCATGTTGTTGGATAGGGGCCATTGTTCAAGTCTGTCAAGATCTTTTTGGATCCTGAGCTTGTCTTCTAGGGTGTTGGCTATTTCTGCCAGCTTAGTGTCATCTGCAAATTTAATGAGCTCCCCTTCTATTCCCTCATCTAAGTCATTTATGAAGATATTGAAGAGTAATGGGCCTAAGATTGAACCTTGTGGTACCACACTGCTTACTTTCTCCATGTAGATGTAGTACCATTAATGACTATTTATTGAGTATGGTTTGTCAGCTAGTTACAAATTGATCTGGTGGTGAAGCTCTCTATCCCACATTTTTCTAGTTAACCAAGAGGTAGGTTCTGGTCTACAGTACTTTGTCAAATGCCTTGCTGAAGTCTAAGTATACTATGTCCAGAGTATTTTGCTGGTCTACTAATTTAGTCACTTTCTCAAAGAATGAAAGAAGATTGGTTTGGCATAATCTGTTTTTAACAAACCCATGATGGCTACTAGTTATAACTTTATTTGTTTTTAGATGTTTACAGTTCTATTATTTTTTCCAGTATTTTCCTCAGTATTGATATTAGGCTGATTGGTCTACAGTTTTATGTGTCTGGGGGGTTCCCCCCCTTTTTTTGAAGATGGGAACAACATCAGCTTTTTTCCAATCCTCTGGTACTGTAGTTCCCCCTTGTTCCAGGATTTTTGAAAGATATGGTACAATGGTTCTGAGATAACATCTGCCAGCTCCTTCAGAACTCTGGGATGTAATCTATTATTATTATTATTATTATTATTATTATTATTATTATTATTATTATTATTATTATTATTATTATTATTATTATTATTATTATTATTAATAATAATAATAATAATAATAATAATAATAATAATAATAATAATAATAATAATAATAATAATTTTATTTGTATACTGCCCTTCTCCCAAAGAACTCAGGGTGGTGAACAGGGCAATACATGTTAAAAAGACAAAATACAAAAAATAAAAAAAGATTAAACAAAATGCCCACAACTCTTACAATAGGTTAAAACACATTTAAAAATAATAAAAACCCAACCCCATCCCATCAGGCCAGGCCAGCTTGTTCAAAGAGATACATCTTTAGATCGCGCCGGAAGGAGCGAAGGTCGGGCGCCATCCAGAGCTCAACCGGAAGACGGTTCCATAAATCCGGCGCGCCCACAGAGAACGCCTTCCCCCTGGGGGCCACCAGTCGGCATTCTTTGACCGGTGGTACCCTGAGGAGGCCCTCTCTGTGGGAGCGTATTGGGAGGAGGAAAGTTGATGCCGGCCGCAGGTGCTCCCCAAGGTATTCCGGACCCATGCCATGTAGGGCTTTGTAGGTCAATACCAGCACCTTGAACCTCACCCGGAAGACAACTGGGAGCCAATGCAGCTCACGGAGCAGAGGTGTAACATGGGAGTATCGGGAGACTCCCAACACAACTCTCGCGGCTGCATTCTGTACCAGTTGGAGCCTCTGAGTGGTCTTCAAGGGCAGCCCCATGTAGAGAGCGTTGCAGTAGTCTAAACGAGAGGTCACGAGCGCATGAGTGACTGTACGCAGGGCATCCCAGTCTAGATAGGGCCGCAACTGGCGCACCAGGTGAACCTGGGCGAAGGCCCCCCTAGTCACAGCCACTATGTGATATTCCAAAGTAAGCCGTGAATCTAGGAGGACTCCCAAGTTGCGAGCCCTATCTACAGGGGGTAATAGCTCACCCCCCATAGAAAGAGATGGGATATTCTGAATATCCCGGGATGCAGGTATGCACAGCCACTCAGTCTTGTCGGGGTTGAGTTGAAGTCTGTTCCTCCCCATCCAGACCCGAACCACTTCCAGGCAACGGGACATCACATCGAGGGCATCACTGGGGTGGTTTGGGGTCAAAATAAAAAGCTGGGTATCATCAGCGTACTGATGATACCCAACTCCAAAACCATGAATGATCTCACCCAGCGGTTTCATGTAGATGTTGAACAGGAGAGGCGAGAGGACTGACCCCTGAGGAACTCCACAAGCGAGAGGCCTCGAGGTCGACCTCTGCCCCCCTGCCAACACCGACTGCGAACGTCCCAGGAGATAGGAGGAGAACCACTGAAAAACTGTGCCTCCCACTCCCAATCCCCTGAGACGCCGCAGCAGGATACCATGGTCGATGGTATCGAATGCCGCTGAGAGGTCTAATAGGACTAGGACAGAGGAATGTCCCCTGTCCCGGGCCCTCCAGAGATCATTCACCAGAGCGACCAATGCGACCAATGCCGTCTCCGTGATCCCAGTGGCTTATATTCAATCAAGGTCAGACATGTGTTCTCTTGCTTATTTTATTTTATTTAATTTTATTTTATTTTATTTTAGTCTGTGTTTTACAGTCATGATTTTGGTAGGTTGGGCTATAGTTTCTTTTTCTGTGAAGACTGATGCAAAGAATGAGTTAAGCAGCTCTGCTTTCTCTCTACTGTCTATTACTTACTTGCCATTTTCTCTCTTTAGTACACCGACTGTTTCCTTGGCTTTTTTCTTGTTATTTATAAGTTGAAAGAAACTTTTCTTATTATCTTTGACTTTTGTTGCAAGTCTTTGTTCATTCTGAGCCTTTGCTTTCCTGACTTCATCTTTGCAGATTTAGGCTATCTGTTGATATTCTGCCTTAATTATGTGTTCCTCTTGCCATTTTTTGTATTTGTTCTTTTTGTCTTTCAGTTTATCAGAGATATCTTTGTACAACCATGCTGATTTCTTCTTGGATTTTTTCTTTTTCTTTTTCAGTGGTATTGCGTTGGACTTTTATGATCATATTTTTCAGAGTTTGCCATGCTTCTTGAGTTGTTTTCCCCTTTAGGATTTTTATCCATGAAATTTTTCTTAGGCTCTTTCTGAGTTTGTTAAAATCAGATCTTTTAAAGTTTAACACACTAGTTGGATTATATTCTATTGCTTGTGTTTGTATTATATTGAATTCCAGTATTATGTGGTCACTCTCCCCCAAGGTTCTGGTAACTTCAACTCCCTCTATCACTTCTTCTCTGTTAGTAAGAATTGGATCCAATATAGTTTTTCCTCTAGTTCCCTCCTATACCTTTTGGATGACAAAGTTGTCAGCTAAGTTGGTTAGTAATCTGTTCAATTTCCCATTTGCTGCAGAATTTATCTCCCAGTCGATATCAGGGTAGTTAAAGTCTCCCATTACTACTGTGGTATGTTTCCTACATACATTTGTTAATTGATTAGCAAAGAGTTCATCTATTTCTTCTGCTTAGTTGGGTGGCCTATAGTATACTCCCATAGCAATGCCATTTCCCCCCCTTTATATTGATCCATAAAAAAGGTTTTAAAAATACAATGCAATAGGCAGCCCAGACTGAAACAATCATAATAATATCAAACCAGACTAGGGTCACACAAACACATTAACCCCATGGCTGAGGCCACAGTCAGGTCTAAACAGCTTTTTGGAACCCTTGTCTGTATTTCTGAGGGGATGTTACTCCAGAGGGCAGGAGCCTTAATAGAAAAGACACACTTCCACAGCCATGTAAGATGACAGCGTTTAACGTAAGGGACCTGAAACATACTCATTCTGCCAGATTGTACTGGGCAGGCAGAAACATTTAGACATACAATGTCCCTCAGGTATCCAGGCTCTGCCATTAAGAACTTTATGAGTAAGAACCACCACCTTGAATTGCTCTGGAAGCCAACCAATGCAGTTTGTGCTGCAGCAGCAACACCTGAGAAATACCCATTTTTTTCTTGCATCCCTTCATGTTGTAGCATTTAACATTTATTAATTGAAGAATTTATTATTCTTACTGTTAAGTCCGGATTGACGAGCGGAGACAGCGTAGTATAACAAGGAAACGTTTATTGAACTCGCATGGGTCAACTGGCTAACAGCTGTTGAACCCTACCTTATATACTAGGTTCCATTCAAACATAACCAATCCCCGGCTCAGAATCTCCCGCCGGGAAGTAACAGCCAATGATTGCACTAGGTTTTCCCGCCGAAGGGAAACCACTCCCATAACTATATACACAACACCCCTCCCCCCCTGGATGAAATTTACTATTTGACATAGTCCTTCAGATAGCTAGGGGGTTTATGCTGCCTGACTGGATATCTGCTGGCCATACTAACTGCTGGGGTGTCTTCAGTTCCGCCATTGACTACCTCCTCTGACCCTGTTGTGTGTGTGGACGGCTCTGGTGGTATTTCCCTATTGGGCTGTTGTTGTGGTTGCTGTTGTTGAGGTTCATTGGATTGGCTGGATGACCCTGGTGGGCTGTCAGGGGGCGCTATTTCTATTCCTGCACTACAATTCTGGGGGTTTGCTTCTATTGACCTGAATTGTATTCTCCTCCCTTTACTCCCTGGTGCTGTGTTAACCCTGGCTGGGGAGAAAGCAATGTCAGTTGCAGAGTTTTCCCTCTCTTTGTTGGCTTGTACACATTCAGGGGCCCTTTTCCTTAACTGATCGATGTGTCTCCTAGTCAGCTGAGTCCCTTCCCCCTCAATTAAATAAGATAAGGGTCCGGTTTTGTCAATCACGACCCCTTGTGCCCATTTGTCCCCTTGTCCATAATTTCTAGCCCACACCAAGTCCCCAATGTTCAGAGACCTGGTTGGGGTAACCGGATCGTGTTCTGCAGGTAGCCTGTCGGGGTGTAGTCTGTCCAATTTTGTTATCAATCGCCTGCCCCACCTCATTTCAGCAGGGCTCTTTCCTGTGGCCGCGCACGGTGTGGTATGTTGGGCCAAAAGGAACTGAGCCAGTCTCTGATGCCAGTCGCCGTGGATGATTCATCTGAGGGCGTCCTTGGTCGTTCTGACGTTTCGTTCTGCCAATCCGTTGGAGGAGGGGTGGAAGGGTGCTGATGTCACATGCCTAATCCAGTTGGCCTTGAGGAAGTCCTGAAATTCATTAGATGTGAATTGGGGCCCGTTGTCAGAAACAATTACGTCAGGTAACCCATGAGTGGCAAAGAGTCCCTGTAAGACCTGTATGGTTTTGGCTGACGTCATGGACTTAACAGGCACGACCTCCAACCACTGGGAGTAGCTATCCACTACTACTAGGAATGTGAGGCCCTGGAATGGGCCAGCGAAGTCAATATGGATTCTAGACCACGGGTTTCTGGCCTCTTCCCACTTGTGTACCGTTGTGTGTGCTTGCTCTGGTCTAGATCGCTGACACTGATAGCACCCAGCTACTTTGTCCTCTATGGCTGTGTCTAACCCAGGCCACCATAAGTGGCTTCTAGCTAGGGCTTTCATACGCACAATTCCGGGGTGCCCTTCGTGTAATTCCCCAATCACTGTGTTCCTATGACTCTCTGGGCTAACAACCCTGTTCCCCCACAAGATGCATCCTAAGTGTGATGACAATTCATCCTTCCTTCTAACATATGGTGTGAACTTGGGGTCAGGGTTTTTGCTAGGCCACCCCCCTTGTACCCACGCTGCTATTCTGCTGAGTATGGGGTCTTTTCTGGTAGCTGCTGCAATGTCCCTGGCAGTCAGAGGGCACTCAGGGAGTTCTTGTAGGGACATGATTTGTCCCACAGGTGCGAGGTCTGTTCCAGTATCCTCTAGAGGTAACCTGCTGAGGGCATCAGCGTGCCCCATCTCTTTGCCCGGCCTGTGTTTAATTGAGAATGTGTAGGCAGAAAGGAAAATTGACCATCTGAGCATCCTGGGTGACATGATTTGTGGTGTCTGTCTATCGGTAGTGAATAACCCTAGCAGGGGTTTATGGTCAGTGTAAATGGTAAAATCCCTACCATACAGGTAATCGTGGAACTTTTTTACGCCTGCCACGATGGCCAATGCTTCCCGGTCAATCTGTGCATAATTCCGTTCCGCCTTTGTTAAGGTCCTGGAATAATATGCTATAGGCCTCTGTTGACCCTGCTCATCCAGGTGGCTTATGACTGGTCCCACTCCATAAGGAGAAGCATCACATGCTAAGAATATGGGTTTGTTTTCTATAAAGTGAGTGACTGTAGAATTGCTGGACAGTATGTCCTTTAGTGTTTGAAAACTAGTTCTGTGTTTTTTCTGCCACTGCCAGGGGGTCTTCCTGTCTAAAAGTCTATGGAGGGGTTCAGCAATAGCTGCTTTGTGAGGCAGGAATGTGTGATAAAAATTAATTAAGCCTAGGAAAGCTTGTAATTCCGCCTTGTTCTTGGGTTCTGGAGCTAATTTAATTGCCCTAATTTTTCCCTCTGTAGGGTGGATGCCTAATGCATCAATTCTAAACCCAAGGAATTCTGTTGATTTTACCCCTATGCAGCACTTATCCTTTTTTAATTTCAACCCTGCCTCTCTAAACTTCCCCAATACCTGTTCTAGCCTCTCAGCTAGGATGTCCTCAGTTTTTCCAGCGATGAGGACATCGTCGAAGTAAGGGCATACACCTGGAATGCCCTTCAAGGTCCTCTCCATCACCTCCTGGAAGATGCCTGGAGCTGCAGCTATCCAGAACTGAAGTCCCCTTGTGGGTAACTATCGTTTGAGCCTCGGCGGCTTCCTTAGACACAGTAAGTTGCAAATACGCCTGCGCCAAGTCGAGCTTGGCGAAAATGGCGCCGTCCTGGATCGTCGCGAGGACCTGCTTCACCGTCGGGACTGGGTAAGCGTGTTTTTTCATGGCGAGGTTCAGGGTGGCCTTATAGTTGGCACAGATCCTCACATCCCCGTTAGGTTTCAGGGGTGTGACGATCGGTGTCTCCCACAGGCCCCCTTCTACGGGTTCTAATACCCCTTGGCCTACTAGCTTATCTAGTTCGGCCTCGATTTTATGTTTAAGGGCAAAAGGCACCCGCCGGGCCTTAAGCCTGATGGGCCTGACTGCGGGGTCTAGATTAAAGCTAATGGGGGGTCCCTTGTACCTCCCTAATGACCTGTCGAACACGTCTGCGAAGTTATCGCAGACAGACTTTAGGGTTTTACTCTGTATAGTGTTAATTCCCCCAACCCAGATGCCCAGGGCCGAGAACCAGTTAAGGCCTACAAGGCTTGTTCTCTGGCCCTCAGTGACTAGAACAGTTAATAATCCACTAAACCCTTTGTATTTAGCTTTAATGGTAGCCTCTCCCACTAATTCTATGGGTGTTTTCTGGAAGTCGGCTAACTGTAGTTTAGTGGGTTTAAGGGGAATTCTATGGCCACTTCTGTTTTCTATGTACCTAAGGGTGTCCCTTGAAATTATAGATACTGAGGCCCCAGAGTCCACTTCCATTTTGCAAGGGATGCCTTGCAGTTGGACTTCTATCCTTAATTTGGGCCTTAAAATGTGGTTAATTCTAGGAGTGTGATTTATTCTAGGGGTTCCCACGTGGTTGACCCCCACCCCCGCCCCCGGGTTGGAAGTGCGTGCCTTAGGCCTAGGGATCTCTCCGCCACTCTGTTCGGGGGTTACCTCACCTGAGGCCCATGCGTCGAGCTCGTGGAGACGGTTGTCGCGCGGTCGGCTTCGGCAGATGGCCTGGATGTGGCCCGTTTTTCCGCACCCTCGGCATTTGGCATTTCTGAACCTGCACGTTGATCTTAAGTGATTTCCGCCACAGCTTCCGCACCTCGTTTCTGGGTCGCGAGGTCTGGTTGGGTTGTCCCTCTGGGGTCGTTGGAACGCAGGGGGTTGCTGTCTTCTGCTCTGGTTGGGTCCGTCGTTGCGTGGTGGTCTCGGCGCCATCTTCCCGAATTTTCTGGCAATCTCTGCAATCTCGGCTTCCCACTGGTAGTCCACCTCCCCACCGTCCACATGGCTCTCAAGGTTTACTTCGGCTGAAGCAGCCATGCTGTTGTAGGGGGGGTCGCGTCTGCCTGTAGACTCGTACGTGAGTAGCTCGTCTAAGACTTCTTGGAGATTTCCAGTGGGCTTGGAGATAATCCGGTTTTGCAAATGTTCGTCTTGCAGCCCCAAAACCACTCGGTCCCTAATGCGAATCTCGAGGTTGTCGTATTTACAGCGCAGGGCCGCTTCTCTGACTGCTGCCACAAACTGTTGGATAGATTCGCCCGGCCGTTGGTTCCGCTTCTCAAATATCCTCCGCCAGAACAGTTCCGACCTTTTAGGGGTGAAATGGACCCTTAGTTTGGCCAACAGGTCGGCGTACGATACGCTGGAGACCGGCAGGGGTTGGCACAGGCCGACGGCCACCCGGTAAACCGGAGTGCCGCTGATTGTTAAGAGGGCCGCCGCCTTCTTCCTGTCCTCCGTGATCCCGTTGACCAGCATGTACCCCTCGACTTGGCCGACATATTCTTCCCAGTCTTCAGGGTAGTTAGGGTCGAACTCCTTCAGGGAACCGACTTGCGCCATCCTGTAGGTTCAGTTCGCTTGCTGTTCGGTTGACTGCGATTCGAATTTCCCGCTTTCGCTCTGTTGGCTTTCCGCGGCTCCTTCGCTGTTCTGCCGTCAAATCCCACCTTCGTCGCCACTGTTAAGTCCGGATTGACGAGCGGAGACAGCGTAGTATAACAAGGAAACGTTTATTGAACTCGCATGGGTCAACTGGCTAACAGCCGTTGAACCCTACCTTATATACTAGGTTCCATTCAAACATAACCAATCCCCGGCTCAGAATCTCCTGCCAGGAAGTAACAGCCAATGATTGCACTAGGTTTTCCCGCCGAAGGGAAACCACTCCCATAACTATATACACAACACTTACTAAAAAATTTCAAAAAAAATTAAGAATATGAATGCTGTCGAAGAGAGAATAATGAAAGACCACAGATATCTCCTGTATTTGCAATGAAAACAAGGATTTAAGCCTTGGCTACTACAAACTCATCTATGCTCAGTAAAAAAGCAGATTTTCACACATGTTCATACATTAACATCACTAACCAGAAACTATGACTAATGGAAGGAAGGACTTAATGACTGAGACATTTGAACATGGGTAGCAGTTTTTATTCCAAAGAGTTGCAAAGATTTAAGCATTCAAAATCAACATGCACATCTACTTTTTGAGCAATATAACATTTTACATTTCAAGCAGGAGCAGTAAAGCATAAGGAAATAATGGATGGATGAGAATTTTATTGAGGCCTTGGTGCTTAGTTGTGGATAGTTTAATGTCTCAATAGGAGTTTATCTGAGGAGTTCCTTCCACAGGCTGGAACTGATTCCTCTTTTGGCTGAGCACCCCTCCCTGGACAGTGGATTTAATCAACAAGGTTTCAGATTTTTTAGGATCAGCATTTTATTCTTCACTTGGTAGTCCAGGAATCCTGCAAACATCTCTCTCTTTCTCTCTTTCATACAGTTTCTGATATTATTGTTTATCTACCCTATGTTCTTTTTTTTATACATATGTTCCTGTGCTATCTAATCTGGAGTAGAAAAATCTGGGTGAGCACTAGATGACTGCAGATTGCTTGTTTCTGTAAGCCTTTGCTACCATCTAGTGGTTATCTGGATTTCTGCAGACCAGATGTGGTAGCTATAGTTCTTCCTGTTTTGTTTTGTTTTCCTTTTCAGCCAGGTAACTTGGAAATGAGTAGAGTATAATCTCTCCGAGTCATAAAAAGTGACTGAATTTATTCCTCAAAGAACAGTACAATTTGTTTTTTGGATTTTTCAACTAAAACTGATTTATGGTTTTCAATACTTAAAAAGGTAAAGGTAAAGGTTCCCCCGCACATGCGTGCTAGTCGTTTCCGACTCTAGGGGCCGGTGCTCATCTCCATTTCAAAGCCGAAGAGCCAGCGCTTGTCCGAGGACATCTCCATGGTCATGTGGCCGGCATGACTAGACACCAAAGGCGCACGGAATGCTGTTACCTTCCCACCGTAGTGGTCCCTATTTTTCTACTTGCATTTTTACGTGCTTTCGAACTGCTAGGTGGGCAGAAGCTGGGACGAGTAACAGGCGCTCACTCTGTTACGCGGCACTCGGGATTCGACACATATGGTTCGACATATGTGTCATTCGACACACGTACACACATATGGTTGTTTTACATTATTTAGCTGCTTCTTTATTTGTTTTATATCTTATCTTTTGTTTAGGAAGTCAAGGTGCTCTTTCCTCCTATTTTTCCCCACCACAACCCTGTGAGAAGACTTGGGCTGAAAGAGAGTGAATAGCCTAAAGTTGCCCAGTGAACTGGCTGAGAGTGTAGAAGATTTTTTTGGTCTCCATGTTTTTAGTATGACATCTAAAGCACTACCTAACCTCATCACCAATATGTCACATTATACATTATGTATATATGTACATATTTATGTCTGTGTGTGTATTCAAAAAACCACTTCTGCTTTTTGATTATAGAACAGAAAAAAATAGTAGAAAAAACTGTCATTTAATGTAGGACACAAATGGGTCACAAGATATAGCTCCCAAGGTAACTGAAGAATTTGGCTCTTTTAAGAAAGCAGTAATTTTTTAAATGTTTATATTAACAACTTGGCTATTAACTTGCTAAAGATTTTATACTAACAATTTGACTACTACATTAGCCCAAGCATTTTTTTTAATCGAAATACTTATTTTATTGCCTGATGATGGTATTTCACTGATGCATTACAACCTGGTCAATTTCATCATTTTAATAAAAACATTGAATTTGTTGGCTTGAAGACTATTCTACATTTATTATCTTTCTTCACTAAAAACTTCTGTGCCAAAAGTGCCTTCACTGAAAATCATCCCATGATGCCTTTTGTGATGCATGAATTATTCTTGCACAATAGCTCTTCATCCAGAGTTCTACTGTAATACAAGATTACCTGCATTATACTTTGCTTCTTCTACTTTGTGTTGGGAAAGCTGGATAATATAGACAGCTATATCACAGGTGGCAAAGGTTACAACTTTCCTAAATCTCTTTGCTGCCACCTATTTGTAGCCTGGATTTTTTCAGCTTATATATGATTGCCCTAGACGAGGCATATCAAACCCATGACGTCATGTGACGTCGCACAATGTATCGCAACTTTTTCCCCATTGCCGGCAATGGGGTGGGCGCGGTTTTAGTATGATGCATCCGGCCCGTGGGCCGGCAGTTTGACATGCCTGCCTTAGACGATTCCAGTCCTGATTGCCCTGTGAGATATCATGTGCAAGTCAGTTGGCTTTCTTAGAACTTTCAATGATTTTCAGTGTTGTGGGCTTCTTTTGACTATGTAACTTAAATAGGAAGATATTGATTTTTCTCCATCTTGGATGACGAAGTGGTACTGGGGGATTGTTGATATGCTCAGTGAGGTTCCCCGTAGGTGTCCCCAGATTCTAACATGTACATGTTCACCTAAATAGAATCTATCCTGTTCAGGAAGGCTTTCTACTTTCTCCTTCCTTCCTAAAAGGCAAGATATATAGTCTCTGGATACTTATAGATCCAGAACTGACAATGGAAATTCAAGCAGCCTCAGTTTCATCTATTTAGGGCATCAGCTCAGTTGACAAAGCTGATTACCAGTTATGACACTGAGACAGACCTGAAACAAAGGGACAAGAAAGAAAACTCCATCTTCCAAGGCTTCTGGTTTTAAGGTGGTTTCTTGGCCAGGAGAGACATCACTGACTGAACTGACGTTACAAGAACAAAAAAGTGAATAGGTCTGTCTTTGTAGTTTTAACCACTTTAGGATAAAGATACAGAAATGTACAAACTTTGCGACTGAAGACAAAAAAAAGAGAGTAGGAAGACAGGAAGGAAACGTTGCTAAGAGCAGCTGAGAGCTAGATGCACCCTTTCCTGTGGAGAGGGCTATTCAGATTAATAGGGGCAAAAGGTCATCACTTTTTGCCATACATTTCATTTGTTTGGCTAAAAAAGGGGAGGGGAATCCCCTTGAGGAAAAGAAAAAAAAAACCTCTGATGACTTTTTGATTTAATAGGCTAATAATTAAAGACAGGTAGGTTGATAATTAAAGATATATAAACTGATAAGACATTCCAGGCTGATGTTTAGAGTAGTAAATTAGCTGTTTCAGCAAACCCTCTTAAAATAGAGGAGAAATAATGTCTGGAATTCAGTACTTTATGCTTTTTATGTATCTTAATGTTTGAACGATATGTTTAATGTATCTGTTTTATGTTTTTCTTATCCTTACAATATTTTATTAATAACATAAAAGCAGATACTTCAAAATGAAGGATAGGTTAGACTTTTCCTGTGTAGAGGGTTTATTTAGAAACTTATTGTCCTTACACTGCAAATCTTGGGATATCAAACTCAGATATCTTTTTGGGTAGGATTTAAAATTTCTTGGAAGAGGAGAAAGAAAAACAACGCCTCACTAAATATCCATCAGCATCTTGCACAAACAATATTCCAGTCAAAGCTAATAAGTCTAGCTACCACACATAAATAGCCAGAAAACTTCACTCCTCTAAGTACTGATCGTGTTATCCAGCCTGGAAATGAAAGGTCTGAAGGAAGAGAAGAAAGCTCAAACACCAAGTACACAACAAAAGTGAAATCTGCATTAAACAATTAAGTAGTCTCTGATAATCTCTCACTGGGCATAGTTGTGTGCAATTAAAAATCATGTTTTTTTCCTCCAGCCCAGCCCTAGTTACTTGTAATAACCAGTCTTCTTTTTAAGGATAACACTTCAGTCTTCTTTCCTAAAGTAATATAGCTTTTTTTTCTTGTCAGGTAAGAAAATCGGGAGAAAAAATGTTGGACTCATTAGCAATAGTTTTCCACTGTAATATGAGAATTTAATTAGTCATTATTTAGAATCAGTATTTTTGAATTGTCTGTCTGTATATCTTGGACCAGTTGTGAAATGGTATTTCTTTGCTTTTATTTTGTTGCCATAATGGCTGGGTAGAACAATTAAGTTCTCATAATTGGAACCAGTAGTTTTGTCAATGACTCACGTTTGCTAATCCGAATACAGTTCAGCTGCGGAAACCAGAGGAGCACACTGGAGGCTTAAGGGAAAACTTTATGCACTGATTAGAGCTCATCACTTGAATCTTTGTATGCAATTCACCAAAATAGATCTGTTTTAATGACAGAACTACTACATGAATGAAGGCAGATATACGTGTCCCAGGATAATGTTGCTGGATGCAATCTGGGTTGGTCACCGGGACCAGAGGATCTTCCGAGCTTTTGGACTCGTACTGGAGCCCATCCTCAGGGAACATCTCTCTAGCAGAGCGCGTGCTTTGGGCTACTACAATTTGTTATAGTAGCAAATTTCTCCATCAAAACATTTCTAATCAGTTTGTAGACTGAGTCAATAAAATAAACTGGTAGATCAGTGGTTTATCAGAAAGCTGGATTAGTGAACAAAGATAATGTTAGACCATTTGATCAAAATTGTTAAGAGCATCATGTTTTTTTGTCAAAAGAACAGAGGGAGCACGGTCATGAAGATACTAAGCAATTTCATTAGAAATACTTCAGACAGCTCCTGGGCATTTCCAAATGTAGGTGTTCGGCTGCCTTATCCACCTGGTGGCCTTCCTTTCTAATATTTTCTTCTTCTGCAAAAGCTAAGTCTAACAACCATTGGCTATGTGGAGCTCTGAAACCACATGTTTATTTTCTCCAGCTATAAAAAGTTTATAAGGGGAACTGGTATTCTTATGGAGCACTGTACAGTGCTACTACATTCCACTCTTAAAACAGAAAGAGCTCTGTGTTTCTTACCAGAGGGAAATCTTTGTGATTTGGCTGTCAAGCAGCCAACAAGACTACAGACACCTCCTAAAATACATTGCTGATTTTGCTGTTCAACAAACTCTATGAAAGCGAGAGAACTTTACATATTTTAAGAATGGATCAGGCTAGTTCCAGGATCAAGAATACTTGTTGGTACAACACAATATTAAAAGTAAACTCTCTTTCTCTCTCTCTCTCTCTCTCTTTGGTTCAAAAATAGAAAGGAAAAAAAAACTATCCCCAAATCCTTTGCATCGATGTGTTAATAAAAATTAGGGACCTCTGATTCATTTCAGTTCAATTGTATTTATTAACTTCGAGGGACTTAATACTTTTTTCAAACATATTTATACAAATATAAATATATATCTATAACTTTCTGATACAATAGCTTTGGGAATTATGCATTTTTCAATACATTTCATTTTTAATTTATCCATTTTTTAAAAGATTTGTTGGCTAGTGGGATATCTTTTATTTAAATACTTGAAGGGGTTAAAAGCATTAAGTCTTCATAAAATGGATTCTCTTCATTATGTTACCTGAGTTTCAGCATTGCCAATGTTCCGGTATTGCCAGTCTTGCTGCTGCTAATAAAAGCCTACTCTTAAATTTTTGTTCTCTTTAATAAACATGTTATAGGATCTCAGTTGCAATGTTTGCTTAATCTTATTAACACGTTACCTCTACTAAGACTTCTAACCAAAATTTCTGTACTAGATTACAAGACCACCATAAATAAATTAAAGTTCCTTTTTCTGTACATCTTCTCCAACTTCAGAATGTCTTCAATACAATCAAGGTGAAGAACCATTTGTTGAATAGTTGAAGATGCCTTTCTTGTACTTTTGCTGATAGTTTGGCTTTCCTCCTTCAGACTGAAGAGGCACAGACTACTTTGTGGCCCTTAAGTCCCGTGTTATCTTCAGCCCTTCTTTATTATCTACTGTACATCAGTTTTAGTAGCAATCTATATAATTTGTTCTATAATCTGTAAAAATTAGATAATCTGGCTAATAGATAAACTTTATTGTCATTTTTAGTGGTTTTCTAATCTTAATATATTCAAGTTTCAGAACCACATAACTCAGAATAACAATAACAATAACAAATTGAAAAAAAAAATGAAAATATCTATTTGTATTAGTTGTATTTATGTTTTTATTATTTTTACAAATAACTCAAGGCTGCAAACATATCCAACACACCTCCTCCTTCTGTTTTTCACATGATCACAACCTGAGAAGCAGTGATTGGCCCAAAGGCATGCAGCTGACTTTCAAGCCTAAGATAGGATTAGAATTGACAGTCTTCTGGCTTCTAACCTGGTGTCTTAACCATTAGACAAAACAGGCTCTCATTCTTATTGAGAAAATAGTTCCAAAGACCTCAAGCACAACCAAAGCCTACTTTGTAGCAGAACTCCTCATTGTAGAAAAATTACTATAGGTAATTTCCACTTTGGTTTCCATCAAGCACACTCCCAGTCAACCCCTACCTCCACTCACCTTCACATTTCTTTATTAAATATTTATTAAGCATAGGTCAACATTAAAAACAGTTAAAGTGGGGAAAAGAAGAGAAACAACAAAAGAAAAAAAGGCAGGGAAAAATGGGAAAAGAGATGAACTGCAGGCAAGAATTCACACTACAGTATCGATGTTTATCTCTCAAAAGGCCCAGAATTTTCCAGAGCCACGGAAGCAATATTGTGGGTAATTAGGCAAGGTACGTGATGATCTGCTTTGATATTGAGTTAATTAGGTTTCAAGAGAAAGAAAACCACATGCTGAAATGAGGAGGCCTCAAGGCCTTCCTTTAGAACCACAGTGCATGGGTTCCCCATTTCATCCAAGGAGCTTGTCATTTTCTCCTTCTTCCCCTTTTCACTATTTGCATAGGTTTTTATATGGCATGTTTCTTCCAAAATCAATAGAATAAACGTGGTTGCATGGATCTGTACCCTTGATGCTGTCCTGTGGCTATTGTGATTATGGGTGTGGTAGTCCAAAGCATCTGGAGGGTGCCAGATGAAAAAAGTTGGGTTATTTTGGATGACTGAAATGGATGTAAGGGCTCTTTTATTTTATTTGAAGACAACCAAAACTGTCATTTGCCATTAACCAAGTCTACCAGGCCTAACTAGTTATGCCTATGATACAAATTTCTTTGAGTTTTTTAGGAAATGGTATGAGTCAAAACATTGTTAGTAAAATTGTATAATCCTATATATCCATCCTTTGGATATTATTCAGGGAATGTTAATCACAAGTTTAAACCCATATTAAGAAGTGCACCTTTCTGCATAGTTTTCCAGTCAAGGGAGAAGCAAATGTGTCAAATATAGAGCCAGATTTCTAGGGTAACTAAACTTCTTTTACAATGGGAGGATTCAATAATGATTTCTAACCCATGAAAATTCAGTAATTATCCACTTAGCATTTGTCACTTTCTTTCACTTAAAAATTGATCATCTAGAGAAGGCTGGATCTGCTAAATATAGCATGAGTATATTAATGGCAATCTCTTGGTGTGTAGAACAGGCTGTAGCCCAACTTCAATAAATGTGTTAAAAAATAATAGCCACACTGGATTGTTTGACTTGAAGTATAAACATGTGCTTAAGGAAGAGAGGTTTGACAGCTCAGGGACTTAATCTTTTTATTAGCAACCTTCAATATCCATTAACCTGTCTCCCTGGATTTCCTTTTGTGCCATTCTAGTAGCAACTCTTGTAGCAAAAAAAATAGGCATATGTAGAAATTTACATTCTTTATATTAAAAATGCTTTAGGTAGCTAGCTTTGGGATTGTTTTCTCATGCAGCAGAGAACCATCTCTAACCATTTCTAGCTCCATTGCTAAGTGATTTGTTCCTGTATCTCTTATCCTTTGCTCGATTCATAGGACAACTCACATCTCAAAAGTAGCTTCCTATATAGTTGCAGAGTGGTCTTTTAAAATAAAATGTTTAAAAAGCTGTGGAGTGACATTGCAGCAGAATGTGGAAGCACACACAAAAAAATGATGAATTTTTTGCTTTTGAATGCAACGTGTTACAAACCATATCATATACTATCAGTTCAGACAGCATACACATGAACAAATCTTGCTAATGTAAAGTATTACCTGAGAAGTCATACTATACTCCTTACTGAAATAACATGAAAAGCAAATCTTGCTAATTTGTAAATACATTTGCGAACTCTTGATTGTTTGCATATTGTACTATATCTGGAATATAAACATGACCAAGTATTTTTTATGGATAAACATCATTTGGTTATCTAGATGCTTGATCTATTTATAATCAAGAGTTCAGGCACTCTTGAGTTCTCAGTCCAGTTCTGACGCTCATACAGTAGCTAGCTCCTCCCGTTTATTTTTCAGAGAGAAAGAGACTAGTAGAAAGGCAGGGATGTATCTGCAGAATCTCTCCCTTGGAAGTACACTACTTGGGTCAAGCAGAATCTCAAAGGCTAAATCATAATAGCTAAAGGAGGGATGAAAGAATAGGCACCACCTTCTGGAGTTTGGCTTTTGTCAAGCCGATTATGTCATACTTATTTAAAAATGAAATGACCATTGTTAGGTTGTTTTTTTCTTCCCTAGATGGCATTTCAAGATCAGCTTGATCAGAACTGACACTTCCCTGGTCAAGACATCTTGCACCTTAACGCCTGTTGATATTAGTTTACATGTTATTCCTGTCTGCATAACACTGTCTTTCTCATCAACCTTCCACTGAGAAAGTGATGGAGGTAAGACCTTTAGAAACAGATAGTGTAGGAACTTCAATCTCAGTGCTTGTTTAAGATCACACCTCTTTTCCTTCAACTGAACTCCTCCAGTGTTTCTGGCTATTACTATGTGTGCTGTCTTGAGCTCCTGAAGAAAAGCAGATTATAAATGTAAGGATATAAATAAACATTTGCTGTGTTGCAGGGACACTGGCAGAAACCATTCTTGTGGCTCTTGTGACAATTATGGTTGTGGTGATATGTAGCTACTATTTTTAACATACATCTTATATGTACATATGCAATAGTTTTTATGTTTGCAAGGCAGCTCATAATGAAACTTAGCTATAGTTTTTAAACGTTTATCATTTAAAGCGTACGGTTACAATTGGGGCTAAAACATATTTCTGTGTCATTTTGATGCCCACCATGGGATCTGCTTACTGGAACTCATAGCAGAAAAATACTTAATGAAAATCAGTGTATAAATATGTCAAGTAGATTCTTGTTTTTTACCAAAGTGCATAATTTAGGCATAACTACCTCACACAGAGCCAAGTAAACTAGAGGAAGGGAAACTAAGGAGTCTCAGAGGCTGGTGCAATTGAAGTAAATCCCAAAGTCAAAACTCCAACTGGGAAATTTTAAAAAAACTAAAATGTGATTGATTAACTGACAATAATCCCTTTTAGCAATATATTTTGTTCTACTGTAAAGCCCAAGCTTTTTTTTAATAGAAGAAAAACAAATGAACTTATTTAGGTCAGCCCTCAAAACAGATTGTCAAAAAGAACGACAGTTAAATATTTTGACATGCAGAGTGGATATTATGTTAAAGAGAGGCATTGTATTCTATTTAGAATCCAGAAGTAGTCTCTCTGTCTGTCTCTGTGCCATTACTTAGCCTCAGAGAGCAGAGGCTACTGTCAGACTAAAAGAGGAATTCCCATGATGCAAAAGTGAGCCAAGTAAGATCTTTTTCCAGAAGTATTCTGGTAAGCGTTGCTTGAGGTTCAAGGCTTGTTCCTAGCCTTGTCTGCAAAGATACCTTAATTACATGTAAACCACAGGATCCTCCCCTCCTGCTGCAGCAGGAAGAAAAAAGGATGGACAGCTTCAGGCATCTGTTTGTCAAGTGGTTGTAGATTACAAATTGTTTGTAAAGTCATTTCCAGAGGACAAAAAATCAATAGGAGAAACACTTGGGTGTCTATATGGTCAGACAGGAGATTAGTGACTCTCCAGGATGACTTACCAGCAGTGAGTTCATACAGAATTACTAAAGCAGAGATGCAATCTGTACTCCATGCTGCAAGTGGGGAAGAAAAAGATAGTGGCATTGAAATTAGGCCAAGCTGTGTCAACTCATCTGATCCAAGAGAGAACTGAAATTGGCTGGACCAGCCAAAAAGAGAAGGATCTGATATACTGGAGTCTAGGAGGTCTGTTTCCCATTTCTCTGAATGTAGTGGCACCGCTGGCTTTTTAACGAAAAGAAGCCTTGGCTTGACTCATAGGACATCCGCATTAGATTTTCTATAGTATTTAATTTTCCACAAAGGCAGCTGCAACTGAAGCAGCATTAAATATAGGCTTGGTAATACTTTTGACATACGTAGGCTGTCATGAAAATTTAATGGAAAACGAAAGGGGAAAAACCACATGAGGCAGCTGATTTTCTGAAGTTGGTCTGTAAAGGACTTGTGGTTTATTGTCCCCCCCCCTCCCCTGAGTTCGAAAGAGCACTTTAAAGTCACATAGGTATTCTTAGTTTGGGAGTAGAGGCTTGCCCTAGGAATCCAATCCTAGCCAATCCTTTAAATATTGACAATGACTCTAATGGAGGCCAAGGTTTTGTGCCTCATGGATCAACATTCAGGACAACTTTCACTTTTCTGCTTAACTTGATCCTGAGAGCAAAGGATTCTATCATGGCAGCCTAATGATCTTCAAGTTCTAGGAGTTATAATCTCTGTACCCCTGAAGGATGCCAGATCAGGAAAGACTGCCAGGTTCATCGATACAGATATTATTCATGTTCAACTTACCACGACTATTATGGGAATATCAGAAATATGCTTAAATCACTAATGGGATCTGAATACGCTTGGGTTTGGTTGAATCATCCACACAATATTTCTTAAGAACCTTATGCCTACTATTTTCATCACAAACCATTTTAACATACGATATTTCAAGACACCCTCCAACCTAGAAGTCCTCTAACAATTATTTTATTGCCTAACAATTTCGTTGACCTCAGCAGGTTTGAGGCATCATGATTTTTATGAAGAACTTTATATTGCATCTCAGATTCCATGTCATTGCAGAACATATGGCACAAGTTATTAATTCTTCCAAAAGACATGGTTCGGGGATTTTCCTGTATCTCTTCTTTCAGAACTCCATTTCAACTGCCATGAGAAAGTCTCCTCTTCAGCTTAATACTGCCTATTCTTTTGTAATGAAAGATGTGCAGCCCAGACGGAACTTCCCCTTCTGACACCCATCAGAGCAGCAATAAGAAAAACAAAACAATCACACAGAAGGAAATCAGCACATGAACAGAAAGCTATTAAACATTTGAGAAAGGTTTAAGACTTGGGATTGGGATAGGAGGACACTTTGGGATAGGAGGACACTTTCCCTTTATACATTTTGCTATTTTACTAAAAATAGTTTGAGACTGAATAACCAGAACTGCAAAGGATATTTTAAAATATGGTTTTATTCTGAATTTATAAATTGACATAAATGGATGTATTTAGGCATACATTTTATATTGTATAATGCAATCACATTGTTTATGATTTGGAATGTAGTTACAATAATAGTTGGAAAAAGTGAGATTATTTTGCCATGGCATGCATTCTGAAATAAATTATACCCCACATTAGAAAGTAGGATTCTTTGCAGAATACCACTTATTAAGCATTTCAGTTGATTTGGCGGCAGGATTCTGGCCCCAATCAGTGGCAGTTCTTCAGAAATTGTTAGCAGGGTAGAATCATGTTAAGTTCTTTTCCTTAAATCTCTTCTACTCTTTTGCAATAATAAATTCATAGCTAATAACATACACGGAAAGAAAGATTGCTTAAATACTGGAAAATCAAATTTATGATGGCATCTTACAGCAGTAATTCCCACTGTGTTCCAACAAATTAGGTAATGTAAGACTGCAAGAACACCCCCCCTTTCCCTCTCAACAGGCCTATTATTACAGTTCTGTCTCCTTCCAGTCTTTTTCAGTCTTGTGATCAGTAAATCTGCTGCGTTTGGGCATCGAGAGTAAATGAGGAGGACCAGGAGCTCAAAAACCACAGTATGCACTACTAGTCACTACCACAGCAATATATGCAATTCAATGAGCAGGAACAAGCCAAAATATGCGGATGGAGGTAATCCATTTAAGATGGGAGGGATCTTAAGTCTTAGAACCTACTTTACATGCACATTCCCCCTCCCCAAAAGGGAATGCCTTCCGAAAGATTCAGATTCCTTCCCAATGCAAATCGAGTGGGTGGAATATGGATAAGAAATATGGGAGGAGGACATTTTTATAGAGTATCTTGTTAGACAACAGAGGGACAAAAATGTTAGTCTGAGTTCAATTGATTTATGCCCTAGTTTTACTGTACAATCTGATAGGTGTCTAATCATGAGTCTTACTGAATTCCAAAGGACTTACCTCCAGGTAATAGGGTACCAAACTGCAGCATTATTCTTGCAAATGGAAAATTAAGTTTGTTCAATTCAAGAGTCAGTTGAAGAGCAAGCAACTGTAAGTTAGTTACACTCATATTGTCCTTTAAAAAGTATTTTAAATACTATTTTGTGCAAAATACAACCTTTTTAGGTCACCCTGGTTTCTTACATTACTGTACTTTTGTAAAAAGCCCTGCTAAAGTAATAGCACTAAGAGAAAGACCAACATGCTGAACATTTCCAGAAGTAGTGTTGATGACAGTTTTGACTAAGAAGTAAACAGGTAGGCAGTGCAAGTTTGGGCTATAAGAAAATGAAGAGATAGGCTTTATTTACTAAATGTGTCAAAGTAAAAAAGGGTAGTACAGAAAATCCAATTTTATTTATATATATAAACTGAAAGGGAATATAGTGATGTATAGGATAAAGACTAAAATTATGAGTGAATTTTTTCTTTCACTATAGTAAAATCATGATTCTGTAGACCAAATGGGAGGAAAAGGTGTCCATTAAAAAGAAATGTCTATTAAATCTGGCAGTATGGAACGTATAGACATTTTACGGCCCGAAACATTATATTAAAATCAATGTATGTCATTTTTCACAGGTCCAAAGATTTTACTAAATGTAGCTAATAATACAATCAGTATAAACTAATGAAGATAAGTGGGGAGAGATTCTGAATTGGTAAAATAAATAATTCACACCTTTTCTTCTTATACAAGCCAACACCACTTTAACTATCTGTCATTTGAAAACAAAGTAGGTATGAAATATTTGAATCCATTTTCAATTAACTACAAGAATTATAAGAAAATATTTGAAAATGACTCACTATTCTACTTGTCTAAATCATTGCAGCAGAAGTTCTTAATGCAAGAGTATAACTCCTTGGTTTCAGACTGAGGCTGGGCAAAAAGTCATAAAATTAAGCAAAGAAGGAATTTCTAAATATCTTATGGTCATATAATAGTTCATGACAGCTTGGACAGTGATTTCTGTTTTGGAGTAACTAAGCTAAAATATTTTGGATACATTTCTTCTTATTGTAGAGCTAAGATAGGAGACACTGTGACAAGAAATGTCCTGCTTTGGAGAGGGAGATAGGTGCAAATGAATCGTGTGGTGATTATTCTTGAAAATGGGCTGGTCAGATGGCCCATACTCATGCCACTTCAACAGGAAGAAATGCTGCTATTGTCTCTAAAGACAAACCTTTGTATTCTCATCATGTCTTCAGGTTTAGGATGATGTTATGAATGTTAGCAGTTGCCAGGCTTTCAATTATTATTCTTTTATTACATCAATAAAATAGAGTTCTAATATTTCTTGTGGTATGTTTCCTGACCTGGTTCACCTTGAAGGACTGATACCCATGATACAATGACGTGTTTTTTCTAATGGAGCCAATAGACAATCCGGAACCAGTTGCTAGAGTAAATAAGGAAAGGTTGTCTTTTGTGTCCTGCTGGTGGATTTCCTGGGGCACTGGTGTGGCCACTGGGGTACAGAATGCTTTCAACTTGAGCCAGCAGTGATCTTGTATTTTTAAATGTGACTTTAACCCATTTTTCATAATATTGAAGTAAAGTATGGAAGCCACAGCTGAACTTTGGAGCCAGTTTAATATTAGTAATGCACGTGATTATACACTTTGGAGTGTTACTTGATGATATAAAGTTTCATAGTAAACTTAAGGTAGTAGAAAGACCAAGAACATAATAATCATGTACTATTTATTGGCTGGGAGTGAAATACTTCAAACATTCAGAGTAGTAAAATGTTAGGAAAAACTACACTTCCTGATATAAAGAAGAATATAAATGTTTTTGGTTCCTCAAGCAGAAAAAAATCAGTGATGTTTTATGATAAGCAAAAAAAATAATGAAATAAATTTCTAACTTAAAGTATTACAGAGCCCCCAGAGGGCACAACAGACTTGCCTGTGGGAGTCTGAAGGAAGCTCATGTTAGCCAAATGCACAATCTGTGTATAATAAAATGTAAGGAAGTCTCAACTATAATTTCAGCAAGCACTGAGGCATTTCTTCAACCTCTAGGTCTGGCAATATTTTCCCCAATATACAAGAATCATAAAAATATTAAATGTTGCCCTCCAAGCACAAACCAGGACATTGTTTAATGTTATTTGATCTCTTGGTTTTTCTAATGATTGTATTACATTTTCTTTCAAAGTGCACATTTCTATTTTTTTATAGCTGTTTAATATCAGAAGAGTCTTGAATCTTCATAAAAAGGGCAGGAATCATCATGCTGTGGATAACCTTCAAATAATAATTGTATATACATTATTTGAGTCCAGCAAGTTTAGGCCAACATTTAAAAACCTGCACGTATCCTGTTAAAAAGAAAAGTAGGACAGGTTTTCTAAAACTAAATATGAAACTTGAGTTGGAATTTATATATTACTATTAAAGCTTGGATAATATTAACCTTTGGAGAAATGCATGTCAAAAGTCTCTACAGACATTCTCTTCCAATTAAATATTGGGGCAAGGAATAAGAAAACAATTAAAATACATGAATATTAACAGTTCATAGATCAATATCAGTAATATCAATAATGCCAGCAATGAGAAACCTGGACGAATCTAGTGGACTTCATTTTTCAGAAAGGTTTTCCACAATCTTTATCACACAATTGCTTCAATCCTAGATATGTGAAATAACTTGTAGAGTGTTGAATAAAGCATATCTCAACAATTGAGATTTCTAAACTGATGCTATAAATACAATATATATTGTATCATATGTCTCATGATTATGTTTCTTGATTGGTTAATAATTCAGAAAATTGCAATGAAATTTTTAATAGCAAATATAACTAAGTTTTGAACATATGTTTAGAAACAGTATTTATTAATGCAAACTGCTTCCTAGGACTGAGCAGTTTATAGCACCAATAGCTGTGGAATGCGTGTGTATGTGCACGCTGAAAGCTGTACACTGGTGTGTTGCTTAACTATAAAATTGTCATGAAGTAGAGAGGGACAGAATCCCTACATCTGCAACATCACTTCCTTTTGCCACATGTAAAAATTAGAGATGACAAAAAGTGTCAGGTCTTGGAGAAACATCATCATTCTAAGGATGTACGAGTTTGGCAAAGTACCTATCAGTCATCCCACAAAATCTCTCTTATTTTTTGTTTTCTGATGATTGCCATGCATGTCTATTTTTTTTTTACACAAATATATGGAAATTGTTTTAGGTTCCCAGTTTAGCTTCCTGGGATTTCATAGTGGTCTTCCATTCAAATTCTTACACCCATCTCAGTATCCAGTGTTTTCCTCTGAAAATGTTTTGTTTGCTGTTGCAATGTATATCCTTTCATGCAATGCCACAATGCCACAAATGCAAAGCTTAGGTTGTGACAATGCCTTCCTCAACATCTGTTCCACAAAGTTCTGCAAGTGCTCATTAGGGCAAGTCTATTTAGCTTTTCAAGAACAGCGAAGATTGACCAGGTGTTGCTATACTTTTATACTTCAATATTAAACTTACGTTGATCTTCAGCTTTGGAAAATGATCTTAACAAATTGAACTAACCTGTTTGCAAAGGCCAAATATATGCAGAGCTAAACTACTTTCAGACAAACATGTTACTGTGCATTGACCAGTTCATTAGAGCAATTTCATGGAGCATTCAGACATTATCTTTTAGTCATCAGCCCATGTTCTACATCAATTTCACCCTTTGTTTCCCTTAATGGAGACAACCCATTTAGTTTATGTAGTGAATCAACTGAACTCCATTTTTTATTTTTAAATTCATATTGAAATAAATGCATTTTCTGAATAAATGCCTTGGGAGAAATTAAAGTATGTAAGAAAAAATGATAAATTCATAATTTTACAAATTATTATTTCAATAAATAATGATTTAAATAAAAATATTATTTAATTTAGTAAAAGAGTGACTTTTTTTCTAGGATATGCAGAACCTTAAAAACAGTTCAGGCACTTTAATGATCAGCAAAGAGATACTGAACATATGTTCCAATGGATCTTCAGATTGTTTACCTCTACTATACTCTGTATCATTTGAAATGCTTGGATTCAAGAAACCATCTGATATTTAGGAAAAATCATCATCTAGTCTCTGAATAAATGATACTCTTCATGCCCACATTTATTCATGAGAAGGTCTTTAAAGAAGTAGTACATAATTTCTAAGAATTGTTTTTGCTTTATAGGTACTCCTAGTAACAAATATGAAATACGTATACTACAGAATCCATGTTTTCTCCATTAGTTCATATGACTCCGAGGCTTTGAAGTATCATTTCATTATCTACAATCCTCTGCCTTGAAAGAGTTGTTTGTATTGCCACCACATTAATGTCTAATGAAAGTTTAGATATCTAATTTTGCTCCTATTGTGATATATGAAATATATGGAATTTTTAAAAGTGTCATTATTTTAAGGTACAATAAAAAAAGTTATAATAGATATGTAGCCTTTTTCTGATTTTAAAGGCCAGATGGGTCTTTTTCTGATTTTAAAGGCCACAAAATATACATTCCATTTCTCCAGGGATGGTTTAGCTGCATAATGTTGGCTTGTTGCCCTCTGGAAGAGTCATTGATTAAATGCATCCCATCACGTTTTCTTAGCTATGTTGCTATTCTGTTCAGATGTACCACTGCAGTCTTAAAAGCCCAACCTGATTCTGAGCCTTAAAAAAAAAAGAAAAAGATTCACTTGGCCAATAAAATGTAATAGAATAGCCTTCAGTGTTGACATTATATCTATGACAAATGCCGCTATCTATTTATCCTCAAATTATCTCTGGAAGTGTTTATGTACTATGAAACATTCTGCATGAGCTAGACAGGAAGCTATAAAATATTTTATGAGAACGGCACATGGCTGATGGCAGAGTTTTAATGCAAACGTGGTCCCTTCTAAATCTGAAGCCTGCCAGAAAGGAATTCTTTCCACAGTAATCTTGTTTTGACCAAAGCCCCCCAAATCTAGAGAGACTTCTTTCAATGGACAGCCTCCTGAGAGTGTGAAGGAACATTAAATTTGGCTGCTGCATATGGAAAAGAAAAACTAGCTCTTTTGTGGTGTACAGAGGAAAGTAAGAAATTATTCTTCAAACAATTAAAGGAACTTTTGGTTCTAAAACTAAGAATCTCAATCCAAACACTTAAAGTTGAAAGGCAACTTCTAACACATGAGAGATGTTTTGAGTAAATTAGATTCCATATATTTAGACAGACTTGTCTTCCATGGACTTTCCCTCTTAATCTACATGCAATGAATGAAATTTTGAGTCTCCCTAAACAGGTTATGATACACTTCTATATTAAATAATTGTTCTTACCCCACACCCACTTGTGTTACTGAGATATGGTTGAACAGGGAAGTGTCCTCTTAAGGATTCACCTATTCAGATTACTGATGAAGTTTGGGGACAGGTGAAGCTGTTTGAGAAGATCATCTGCTGGTGGTGCTACCACCACCACCTGCAGCATATAAATAGAGGTCTCCCTGCTTTAGAGAAAGAGGTAGTATGGGGAATTCTGTGCTCAGTTCACCACTGGAGACTTTCTCTTTAAATATGGGATTCTGGTATTTAGTTTGGTCTCTGTAATTTTGTCCTGAAGTTGCTTTTAATTTTGTAATTGTGTTTTAATGGTGGATTGTATTTTATATCTGTTTATTTTGGATCCTTCTTTCAGTATGTCCTTTCTGGAGAGAAAAAATCAAAATCTAAATATTTAGGTAAATATAAATAATATAAGAATATTAAAAATTAAGGAGGCACAGAAAGAATATGATGCAAGAATAAAGGGAATATGAAAATATAGGAACTATACTACATTCAGTCATTCTGGGAATAAATACAGACTGATCCAAGAAAATGAGACAAAATGTAGCTTGTTTTCCTTACAATTTTTTTCATTTTGGCTTATAATTCTTGCTTTTTGGAGAAGAGAAAGGTTATTATATGGGTTTATTGAACAAACTAGATTTTATAAATAATTGCCTGTCAGACTGTTCAAGACAGACAAATATACAGCAGACCAACAAAAACATGATCTGTCATATTTCTAAGAGAAATATATGTTGATTTTTCATTCTCTGGGGTTGTAAGTGTACCAAGTAAGAAATAAATGCCAGTGCTTTTTCTGCTTATGCATTTTTTTAAAACAAAGATACATCTAGAGAAAGAATTTTTATTCCAGTATTCTTGGCCTAAAATGTTTTCTTTTTGCATATATGCCTGCAGATCGAAACCAAATACAATAAATGCTGGTGTCCTTTAAAAAGTCTGGATGTTTACAGCAAGCATATAATTTTCCATCATTATGGATGCCAAGAAAAATAAGAAATCATGATAAAAAGAAAAGTTTAATCATATATTTCAGCAAGCATAGACAGAACATCAGCAATGGGTTTTCTTCTTTACTGTATACACTATTTTTAGTTCTTTAACATCAGATCAATTCCAGAAAAATGACATGCAAAAATGTTTTCAAAGTATAATTATGCCACTATGGAAAGCATAATACTGAATATATCAATTGCAATAATTCAGTAAAGTAACCACATCTAAACACTGACTTCTAAAGAGATTGATCCGTATAAGGCTGGTTATGGTGAATGTCCAGTATTTGGACTCTTGAAGTCCTTGGCTCTTATGATTAACTCTACAGCAGCAACACTTGGCAATGAGTTCATCCTGCAGGGTTTAATATAAACATTACATGAGATCCCATTCAAAAATGATGGCCACATTCAGACCTCATCATAGAATTGTGAAAGTTTTCCTAAAGTTTTAATAAAAGAATGAAAATGAACCACATGTAATCTTGTGTAGACCTTGGACAAAAACAACACTGAAATTAGTTTGCAGTTGAAAAGAATTCTTTATGGATTGAGTAACGTAACAACTGAAGAAAAGCCAAGGCATTGGGTACTTCAAGAAAAAGAGAGAAGGGGATGCTGTTGTGTCATTTCCTTAAAAAAATGCAAATAAATGGATTCACAAAGCACTGAAAACCTAGAAAAAGCATATAAGCCGATAAACTTGATGTAGTGGCAAAATGCTGTTTCCACTTTTTCATTTCATAGAAAAAAATTAGGATTACAATTTACTATCTACCGTGCTTACCTTAACAGAAAAAAAGCTTCTCGTATAATTATTGTGAGAAAGGCATTTGCATTGGGGTAATACAAATATATTTTTGGTGTAGAAATAACCTTTCAATTAATATCCCAAAATACAAAGAATTATCTCTGCCTTCAACTTTTTGCATGATTCACTAAATGATTATCTTTTTTTTCCTGAGTGTAAAAGCCTCATCCATTTCTTGAAGTGCACAGGATTGGATTTCTCCATTCTACAGTTCTGCCTCTGCAGTGACTGACTGAAAATGAGGCAATCATACCTGGTGCACAGAAGGGCCAGAAACGCTTACCTTTACGTGGCATCACTTGCTGGTGCAACTGTTTAGCACTCATAGGAGACTCTCATAGCATATAGCAGTGATGGCGAATCTTTTAGAGACCGAGTGCTCAAGTTGCAACCCAAAACCCACTTATCTATCGTTGGGTGCTGGGTGGGCATGGCCCATTGGGTGGGTGTGGCCCTTTGGGTGGGTGTGGCTGTGGTGGTAACAGCAGACTGGGCGGGACTAAAAAGTTCAATCAATCAATTCCAACTTTGTGAGATCTTTTTTTTCCCACGAGAAGTTGAAATTGATTGAACTTTTTTTTTTGCACATGGCGGCGGAAGCCTAAAGTGAAAAGGTTTTATAAAACCCAGCTGAAAGCCTAGGACTGGGCCGACGGCGCACGTGCCCACAGAGAGGCCTCTGCGTGCCACCTTTGGCACACATGCCATAGGTTCACCACCACGGGCATATAGTTTCGAAACTGCTACTTTAAAAAAATCCAATTTGGGAGACCAGTATTGGTATATCATATTTTAGTTGAATTCTAATGTTATATAACTATATTTAAATTTATTATTAAAACAACATTATTTTTTGCTTCACAGTTCCTGATCAGTCTATCACTTTCCAAATTACACAAAATAACAAGTGGTTTTTAGATTTTTAAAAATCAACATTTCTCTATTTTCCTGATAAAAGCAAACAAATAAGGCAGCTTCTTTTAACTTTCTTTATAAAGGTGATGAGTCAAAACTAACAAAAAGGTTTGTTAATTTGAAGTTTGAAGTTTGTTCCTGAGGGCTGATACTGTAATAATTTTGAGGAGGAGGGTAAACGTCAGAACTGTGCAATTTACCATAACATACCAAACATCCTGCCATTAATTAGCTAAATGTTACATTTAGAAATCAGGAGTAATGACTGAGGGGTAGGAAAAAAGAGACAGAAGCAGCCAGTTGATAGTCACAACAAACCAGTCCACTCACAAATATGCTTGCAAATGCCGAATTGGCTGGGGGGGGGGAGGAGAACCCACCTTAAATATATAACACTGTCTTTCCTGTTGCTGCAGGCACATCCATATTAGCAAGCTAGAAAAGTCATCCCATTTCTGCGGTAGGCGCTCTGTCAAAGAAAGAAAATCTGCAATGAATTATCACATCAAGTTAAACAAGGAAAAACAGGCAGAGAGCAGAGCAAGACTTTCTTCCTGTTAGTAGACTATTCTGGCTGCAATGTAATAGCAAATTTAATCTTAACATTTCTGGTGGGGAAGCATTAAGCAACCACTTTTTCTATTAAAAGCTCAGTGTGGTTAGAAGTGGTTAGTGATTCTATTTCAGGACATGTACAAAATTATGACATCCTATTTTGTTAATTGCCTAATACATAAGCAATTGGTGGTCAAAACTACTATTAGTTCAACATTCTCATTTTTTATAAATCTATCCTAAATCTCATCACCATTTAGAAAAATCACCTCTGCCTTACCTATAATAAATAAATGACTGCAATATTTTAAATTTCTCTCATGAGGATTTTACAGGCTACGTTCATTACAATATATATCCAATCAACCTTTACTTCACTGCCATTAAATTAGTTTTCTGACACTGCAGTATCAATGGGTTTGAAAAATAGGCTCAAACAACTGAAGGCTGTGCTATGAGAAAAAAGTAAATAAATAAATAAATCACTTTTTATTTTAGGTGGCTCCAGACACTAGGCTTTAAACATATTTTGGGACATTATAGACTTATTGTAGTGAATTATCCTAGTGATATCAGTATAATGTTTATAACACATGTGTTTTATGCATAAACTGTCCTTTAAAGACCTACTGTATGTCTTTAAAACTGCTGAATTCTAATCAATGCTGCCATCCATCTCCAACTGAGTGCATTCTGGTAAATTTTGGAAATCTGCTGATTTCTTTTATATTCCTAGTATGGACATCATCAGAAATCAAGATGTCACTTTTTTCTTTTTCTTCCTTTTGTATATATGTGAATGCAAGCATGCACATACAAATATACCAAGGAAGACTGATATGAATAATTAAAACTGGTAGATGTTAACATATTCTACTTCGACTTTCCAATTATAAGAACCTCTAAAGCAGCTTACAACAAATAATTTCAATCTAAACTGATTATCCCAAGTTAAATGAATCAGAATCAAATCAATCAAGAATCAAAGCAATCATTTACAGTACAAAGGTATATTTATGCTGAAGTATACAGTATATGTATGATATCATGTTATAGAATAAGAAAGCAAGCTAGCTAGCAAAATTTCACTCAATACCAAAACTGAAACTTCATCTAACCTCTAAAACTTTTTTTAAAAAAAGCTGAGTGAATTTGTAGGGGACAGAATATCAGAACCAAACAAATATTTAGTACAACTAATTTGCCAAAGCAGGGACACCCAGAAGAAAAGGCTCTATGGCAGGCAGATTCAAATTGGAGTAGACAATCTTTGGATATTTTGATTTTAGGTTATTTCTGGCTATTTTGTATGTTAAAACCAGGATTTTCAACTGAATTTTTAAATCTACTTTTAAAGACAGCTCAAGATTGGATGTTTTCAAAATAATGTTACAGAGTAGTTGAACTCTTTCAGGAAATGACAGAAGGGACTGGTGTATCAGCTGAAGTATATAGCATTAGATACCATGGATACTACTATTATATCAATTATTAAAGACTAAATATGCTTTAATCTTTACTGTGAATCACAAACTTAGAAAGTAGTTCACTTTCATACATATAAATATATGTATGAAAAAATGTAACCAATGTATAAATTTACGCCTTGATGTCAAACATCTAATTCTCATGCAGCAGTACTTCGTAATTTAAGTCAAACCAGTGCCTTCTCCAAGGAATAAACACTGAATATTTTACTTATTTACAATCATTTTTATACCACCTAGTCCAAAGGATTGTAGGCAAATAGAGTAAAAATATTATTGTTAGGTTCCACAACATGTTGGCCTAACAACAACATCTTGATCAAGGAGAATATTTGTAGTTCAGTGTTGAACTAAGGAGTACTTGGTGCTCTCTGAGCTTGGTTGTTTCCTTGCAGACATTTCATTATGCTGTGCACTGATGATGTTACTTAGTCTGGGTAATGATCCAATTTAATAATCACCTAAATTTATTTGTGTGTGACAAAGATCAGAAATAGAGAATGCTCTAATTTTATTCTCTCTCAATTTTAACAAAACCTATTTGATTGTAACAACTGCCATATCTACCATGTTCTGGATATTAATGATTAGAAGAATTGTTATCTCCTGCATCTAAAGACACAATAATGTTCTCTGTAGCAGTTTAATGCTATAGACCAAAGGATAATCAAAATTAAATGTGCCACAAGAAAGTTGGGAATCTGTTCTATTTTGAAGATACAATTGTTTCCACTATTACCATTATTTTACAATTTTAAAAGCCTTCACAGGTAAATCATGTAAAGTTTTCTGAAATTCCAGATCCTAAAAATCCACATCTCAACCCAGACATTCCATTAATTCTTTTCTCACAGATTCTTTTTAAAAATATATATTTTATTGATTTTTTTTACAATAGCAATCTTTAGTACTTAATAAACAGCAGGTTGTCTGGGTTCATATATTTAAAAACAATAATTAATTTCTATAATTCCATAATCGATATGTTAGTTAATGATATATTTCTTTGATCTTCTCTTCTTCCAGTAGTATTCTCTTTTGTCAACATTAGGCAAATATAATTCTTAATGCTTTTGATACATACAAGGTTGGATATAAACATTTTTCTTGTGTTTGTGCAAATAACAATAACATCCACATATAACATCTTTTCTATGCTTATGTTTCAATTGTATTTGTAAAAGTCACGATGTCTCCTGTTTTCAAGATTCTTATTTAAGCTTAATTTCCCTCTCAGTATCCAGACCATTCTTATCAATCATAATTTTCTCAAAATTAATTACCTTTAAATATCCAAACTTTTCATTCACATACACCATCCCAATATTTTTACATCTCATATATTATAAAAATACTATACTACTTATATATCTTATCCCTCTTACTGTAGGGCCCCTTTATATTCAAAATTTATCTATTCTTTTAACCATATTCAAAAAGTGTTTAATCATATAGTACTCTATCTGGCAAGTCAAATTGAGTCTCTTAAATCTAACTCTAGACTTCTTCTTTTGCCATGTAGCTTTCCATGTCAGTATGTTCCACTTGCCAGGGGATTCTTCCTGTATTTTTGTGAATATTGTTGGGAATAAGAAAGAGAAGTTAAATAGAATATGCGTTTTTTTGTCTTCCAAATTCTAATGGTTCTCCTGGTAGCTCCTATAATTCATTTTGTTAGATCTTCTTTCTTATGCTTAAGTTTGTTTTGAAGTCCTGAAAGATGAAATATCTTTTCTGTTTTCATTGTTGTGGCAAAATCTTGCAGATTTTCTTTTGTTCTCTTCATTTGTAGTTCTCTTCATTTGTAGCTTCACCATTTGGGTCACTTTCCTCTGGTTTATGTTCTGTTACCTGATTTGTTTGCTCATTCTTTACCATCGTTTTCTGAGAGTTTTTTAATTGTAAGTTTAGGTTGGAAATGTGCTCATTTATGTCATCAAAGTGGTTTTTAATCTCATCATGAACTGAAACAATTGTCGTTTGAATTTGTTGCAGCATTATGTACATTTTCTCCTGGAAAGTATTTGCTTCATTTTGGAGTATTGCTCCTGCATATCCCCAATGTTCTAGGCTGGGGCCTTCAGAAGGGAATGTTAGTTGTGGTTTCCTGTCACTTTTAGTTAGGTATGCAACATTCATTTTGTCTCCTCCCTCCAGATAGTCTTTCACCAGTACCAGTCTCTGTAATTAGCTTTGTCAAACCAGCCAATCTTAAAATCCAAACAACTAAATCTTATATAGTTCTTATCTTTATATATGGTTTTTGTAATCCAATGCATTTCCAATTGTCAAAGCACCGTTGAAAGCACTATTTTGTAACAGTTCTTCTGTTCAGGGGTCCTGCAGTTATAAACCAGTCAAAATTGCAGTCCAGAATGTTTAGCTATCTAATAGCTTTCCAGTAAATTCCCCCCTAGAAGATTAGCCAAAAGTCAAAGTTTTTCTTTCTCTGCAAACAATTCTTGAACTTAGAAATCCCAGCTCAGTATTTATAATCGCAGAAAATCAGCAGTTTTTAAAACAAATGTAGTTCTCACTCTGTAGTAGATAGTCCAGTGTATTTTATTTCCTCTGTGCAGCTGTTTTTTATTTGGCTAAAAATCACTAAGGTTGAAAGGAACACATTTTTCTCTATTTCTGGGCATCTTGCCAATTTCTGAGTTAATGCTGCTGTAGTTTTATACTAATCCTCCACTAGGTGTCAGTAGTTATTCATTTTCCAACTTTTAAGATAAAGAATTATTTTCTTATAATTTCATCAATATTATTTCAGATATGAAATCTTCATAGTTTTCATAATTTTCAGATTTATCCAGACTGTAGTATTATTAGTTTCATTTCAATATATTTTTGTCCCCCATAAACATTAATTCACCACTTTCATCTATAGAAGGGTGCAGGCGTGATCTCCTCCCTTTTCACTTTTGGAGGACTTTTTGCTTCTTGGGGATCTTTTCCAGAAAATCAGTTACAAAATAGGAGATAGAAGATCAATATTCTCACCAAGTTCCGAGCACGCTGTTCACATTATTTTAGTTAGTGCTTTTGGACTTCGGCTGCCAGTAGTTTGGGCTAGTCACTGGGGTGTGGCTAGCTTTCCTCTTGTCAGGTTGGAAGGTTTCCCCCAGACCAAATGGATTGACCATAGTGGATCCGCGATCAGCGTGGGGCCCTCCTTCTTTGTCTCTGGGGCAACTTTAGATGCATTTTAGGGTTCCCTGGCAGGGCAAAATCAGCTGTGGGGTGTGGAGCTCTGAAATCCATCGGCCACATCACTACAACACAAGAGCAGAAGCCCTTCTCTCACAGACTCTTAATCAGTAGCAAATACATCCATAAAACTAAGTTTTGAATTCTCAGATCTTCCAGATATTGCTTAACTATATCTCCCAGCAGACTCAGACAGTAGGGCTGATAGTGGCGATGCTGGGATTCGTAGTCCAGTGAGTATATGAAGAGTTACACATTTTCCACACTTTGCTAGAATTTCTAATACTCACAAAATATTATTATAAACAGTTTTACAGATTGCAATGCAGAGCCACATCTACAGAGAGACTTCCTGAACCTGTTTCTGAAAACTATTTTCTAAATATAAAATGAAAACTTTTCAAATTTTGACATGACTTTTCCCCTCCTGCTTTCAGGAGCCAATGAATGAATAACATTCCAAAATTCACCCTTAGAGGTTTTAATATACATTTATCTAGAAGAAATGTCCTACCTTTTTCTCTCTTACACATAGGCTTACACTGGAATGTGCTGCAAGATGAAGAATATTATTCTGAACTTAAAAAAATACTTTCAAAGAAAACATTAGGCAATGTCATAGGAATGAATAGTTCAAAATGAAATATTCCAACTAAAGCCAGGCATGGACCATATAAACAAAAGGGCCATATATCCAAAGATGTGGGTATTACTTAAGTAACTAGAACCCATGCTTAGAATTTCAGGCAAAAAATAGAATTTCTCTTTCGTTGAAGACACTTTAACAGATTTATAATACAACAAAAACCTTTAATACTCTAATTCAGCACTAAATATTACTGTAAAAGTATATGAAGATATAATTTAACTATTTAAATAGTTTGAATAGTTGAATCTTTAATTAATTTGAGAAAGAGTTGTGGCAGCTACAGATACTGTAATTAAGTTTGATTTATAGAATGTAGGGGAAAATAAATAAAATCTAGTTTTCTTTCTCTCCTGCTCTCTGATTTCAATATTAAACTGCATATTTCAGCCAAAACAGAAATAGCTGTTTTTAGTCTATGCAGATAATCACTTACTGAAGCAGACAAACTTGGAAATGAACAGAGATAACAGAAACCACTTAAAGGAGAGAAGGAGGTAGGAAAGGAAGAAATGGTGCTGATGGCAAACAGTATTTTTCCCTTCGAAGGGCTAGCTTGATATATTTTGCTGTCTGAATAAAGTAGCAAGTAACACTACAAAGCAAGTTCTAT
Organism: Vipera berus; assembly: GCF_964194415.1. NCBI lineage: Eukaryota > Metazoa > Chordata > Lepidosauria > Squamata > Viperidae > Vipera > Vipera berus. Next base: position 192,931,829 of record NC_138202.1, on the reverse strand, counting down.
AATAACAAATGCAAACCAAGTTATTTTGTGATATGAAGCAGAACACAACCTATGCACGTCTCTCATCTTCAACAATAAAAACAAAACAATAGCAAAGTGAATAGCTAATCATTGCAATCCTTCCATTACATTCATATCTACTGTCAGACATAATCATAACACTCTTTCTAACGACAAGTAATGAATTTTACTTTTTAAAATTCAATACATGCAGCTTTATGGGGCTATGATAGGTATTTGTTTTCTTCATTTAATACATACATCAGCACTTTGGTGTGAATGACTATCCTTCAATATTGAAATGACACAATTACCAATGTAATTTTGCATATTTACATATGCCTGCATGCATATGTGAAAGGTATAAAGCCAACATGCAATAAAACATAGGAACATCAGGTTCCACCTCACAACCTCTAGGAATGGCATCATCTGATCACAGTTCTATGTTGGATCTCTGTATATGTCATGTGTGATCAAAACGTTGAAGATGAACTCGAATAACAAACCAAAACAGGGAACATGCAAAAGGAATGTTCTAACAATGAGAGATTTCAGTTACTCTTAACTTAGGCAGGAATCTTCTGGAATTTTGGTTGAGACTGGTACCTCTAAACATTTAATAATGCATTTGACTTGGAATATGCAATGCACTGGCCAAATGTGTAAGCAGGCCAATGTCTACTAACCTTAATGGTTTTAAAAGGGGATTGGATAAATGAGTAACAAATCTATGAGTAACAAATCCATCAACAACACTTATTTTTAAAAATTCAGCACGTGAGTGACCACTTTCAAAACCAAAATAGTGAACTAAGATCAGCTTTGTTCTCATCCAGCAAGTATTCTTATATTTTCATGTGTATGCACATTACTTGAGTTGGCCATGCTGACTGGATAGTTTAATATACCTGAAAGGTACCAAGTTGTATGGTGTGTATTTGTGTTTAACTAGTTTTCTACTCCAAAAATTTTTAATTCCTAAACATGATCTGAAATGAAACATTACCACTCAGAGTCACTATGCCAGATGTAGTACATTATTACTACAAACAAGCACAAAGAAGATAACTTGTTTTTCCAAAAATTATACAAATGTAAATGTCAGGATAATGTCAGGATAAAGCAGCAATCATTGTGAACATACCAAATATTCAGTCCATAACAATAACAATAAAAGGAATTGATTGGTTCTTTGTAATGAGTATATTTTTATATCTGTGTTCTGTACCAGACCTAACTTAAATAGCCTATATTTTATACTTCTATATGATCCTGAAAAAGGATGGAACTGTTTTAATGAACAGAAAAGATGAGTAGTCTCTTGCAAGCTCCAAAGCACTACTTCTGTACTATGCTTAGAGTGTACAACCCTGTTGTTCCTCTACATTGATCTTTGTTCAAAACATCCTAGAGCTAGCAGAGTCACTTAAGCATAGAAACAAACAAATAATATGTCAGGCAGAAAAGGCTTCCTCTCTCGTTCCTACTGCATACCCTTATAATTCTCCTCCACTGAGATACCAGCTTGAAGATGGGAAAGAAAAATAAGATACATGAATGCATTTAAAGAGCCATAATCACAATCAGCCATTGTTGTTCTTCATAACCTGTGCATATCGGCATCTCGGGTTAACCAAGTTATTCCATCCTTAATGATGGGGGGTGAGGTGTTACCCCCCGTCGATAGGGCTCGCAACTTGGGCGTCCTCCTGGATTCACGGCTCAATTTCGAAGACCATATAGGAGCCGTGACCAGGGGGGCTTTTGCCCAGGTTCGCCTGGTGCGCCAGTTGCGTCCCTATCTGGACCGAGACGCCCTACGCACAGTTACTCATGCGCTTGTGACCTCCCGTTTGGACTACTGTAACGCTCTCTACATGGGGCTGCCCTTGAAGACCACTCGGAGGCTTCAACTGGTGCAGAATGCGGCCGCGCGAGTTGTAATGGGGGTTTCCCGATACTCCCATGTAACACCTCTACTCCGTGAGCTGCATTGGCTTCCGGTTGCCCTCCGGGTGAAATTCAAGGTGCTGGTTATCACCTATAAAGCCCTACATGGCCTGGGTCCGGGATATCTGAGGGAACACCTGCTGCCGGCATCAAATGCCCTTCGCCCAGTGCGCTCCCACAGGGAGGGTCTGCTCAGGGTCCCGCCGGTAAGAGACTGCCGGCGGGTGACACCCAGGGATAGGGCCTTCTCGGTGGGAGCGCCTGCCCTCTGGAACCAGCTGCCGGTGGAGCTGAGAACTGCCCCCGACCTTCGATCATTCCGCCGGGGCCTGAAGACCTGGCTTTTCGAGCTCTCGGGCCCAGACTGAGGAGGAATTTTTAATTTGGGGTTCTTTTTAACTGACTACAGGGTTAATTTAATATTTTTTAATTTGGTTCTTAATTTTTGTATTTTGGATTTTTAATTCCCTGTAAACCGCCCTGAGTCCTCAGGGAATAGGGCGGTATATAAATATAACTAAATAAATAAATAAATAAATAAACCTCTGAATATCTAGGGGGCGACAATATATTGAATAGGAAAAACATTTCACATGAATGAGAAAAGATGTAGCTGGTGATAGAAGTTCTGTACAATGGAAAGTTCTATTTTGGAGTAAAATAAAGATTTGTTTACAAGTCAACCTTATTCTGACACATAATTAAGGCAGAATTGGTCTATTTTTAGGACAAGAGCCTATTCAATAGCATACCAAACAGACCTGCTTTATTACAGTTCTGAGATCGTTTGGGGAGTTGTTAAATTAGTGGCTTGAACTGCTTGCTCCCAAGAACAATACAAAGATATGATGCCCAACTTCCTTGTGCTTGAGATTTGCTATCTTTAATGCAAATCCCAATCATTGGATTCAGGAATGTTGGTCCCATAAGTGGTGTGTTTTCTACTCTTAGTGGCCATTAGCCTAAGAGAAAGATAGTTATAAGCAAATCAAAGTAAATACAATGGCAAATGTTCAAACAGCAATAAGAAAAAATGATGCTGAAGAAGCAGACTAAAAGTAATTAGGCAGAAGGAAATAAAATGCTATGAAACAGTACATGCACACAGGAGAGAGAGAGAGAGAGAGAGAGAGAGAGAGAGAGAGAGAGAGAGAGAGAGAGAGAGAGAGAGAGAGAGAAGGCAAGTTTGAAAGCAAACATTTTGTAAAATGGAGTTTTCAGTCTAAACATCTCAATTCTAGAACTTCTAAATAAAATTCTTAGTATATAAGTTATAAGGCAAAAGTCATCTGTAAAATATAATCAGAACTCTTGATTAAAGTCACTTGCTGGATGCTTTTATAGATTAGAAACTAGTTTTTCATTCATTTAAAAGGCAGTAGATCTGATTCTGTACCCATCCACATTGTTATTCAAATTTACAACATTCAGTACAGTATATTAATTCATTAGAATAGCTTCTCTATGTGAAGCAAAATGGGGGCTTCAGAATCTAATACTCTTTATGTTGTATAATAAATTTAGCTGCCTGGTCTCATGACTTTATATATCCTTACCAAAGAATCCTGTCATCAGATTTCATGTGATTCTTGCCTTTCTGAAGGAGAAAAATGAAATCATTCAGGACTTCTGTGCAAATCACCCACTCAAGTAGAGAGTGTCAATTACACTTGGTGGCTAAATATATATAGGCCGCACGTGGCTGAATAGATGAAGCAGAACTGACAGTTTTCTCTCTATACATACAAATTCACCACAGGAGATGTCATCTTTGCGTTTAACATTTAAACAATTTTTGTTCATTCTTCATTCTAGGAAATCATCTGAAACCAGTTGTATAACCTAAGTGTAATATTAATGTATTTACATTATTTATAAGCTGCCTTTCAGAGCAAGTCCCTCACAGGCAACATACAATAAAATCACCTAATAAATTACTAAAAGCAGCAACTAAATAAAACAGTAAAGGATTAATCACAGCCTGAGCAAAACAAATGCTTAGGAATTCTTTTTAAAATTTGCAGTAAAAGAGCCACAGTTCTTGGAGGAAAATTTGAAACTAAAAATACCCTTGAATCAAGCAAGCCTGGCTCTTGAATCTGGCCAAAGGCAGGAAAATTGTAACCCTCCAAATGATAATGATGGTTATTATAAATCAACAAAATGTATCCTTTCAGTAGATTTTAATCATCGTCGTCATCATCATCATCGTCTTGCATTAATAAACAGCACAGGAAAATACAAAGTGTATAAATACCACTATTGCAGGAAAATAGAAGCATGTAAGGCTGACTGACTGATGGACTAACTATAAAATAATCCTTGGAGAAGACAACTATCTTAATCAGGGGTTGCAAAGCCATCAGTGTGGGCTCTTTTCCACAAGGGAGGGAACTATAATGGAGAACACTCTCTCCTTCTGATTAGCTGCCTCTGTAAATTTAATTAGCAAAGCACCCAGAAGAAAGTTTGTACAGATGACCAAATTCGTGGAGCAGATGTTCCTTGAAATCGTCTTCCCCAAGCTGTCCATGGCTTTAAAGATTAGCACTCATAATTACTCCAGCCCTAATTGCAATTCTAAGAGTGATTCCTACTTGGTTCACTTGATTTCAGAGATGACCAATAGTTTCAGAATTTTCTCCCTATGAATATGGCTTCTGTCATGGGGTTCATTTTGGATGGTTTGGCACAGGCAGAACAGGCAAATAAATATTGGTTTCACCCCAAAGTGTTCTACTTATTGCTTCATAAATACGTAGATTCTTATGTTTCATAAGTTTTACTAACATAATCCTAGTATTATACCTTACTTAACTTACATCTCAGATAAGCCTATAAACCTAGCTACTTATTTACTGAGGTTTTCAGTAATTCTTCTAATTTTGTGGTCCAAATCCAATTCACATACAGTTTCTGTTTTTATTTCTCTGCTACTTTAAATGCTGGGTGTTTCCTCCTCCTCCTTTCTAAATTGCTTTTATTTTCAGTGTTTTTAATATTTTCTTAGCTACCAGCTTAGGTAACACTTAGGTTTTCAAATGTTCTCTGTTTAAAAAAAAAATCCCAGAATTTCTGCTGTCTGCCTTTTAGGCATAAATACAGTCATAAAAATTATTATTGATGCTCCTGGCTGCATCTTTTTTTTACTTTAAGTTCTCATAAAATCCAAGGGTTTTGTGGAACACAATGTAGTTTGAAAAAGCCCCGTGGTACCAGATCTCTTTTTCTCTCTTATGGATCTCAGACAGGCAGGTTACTTGGAAGTAAACTTTTATCTCAGACTGTTGGCTGTTTCTCCTTTGCTTAGAAACATATATTTGTGAATAGATGTTAGTTTTTTTCAGAATAGCTTCATTTGGCTGATGAGCTAAATTTGGTATTAGACATCATATGCATGTCTCACAGAGGATCTCACCATTTCTTCTTATGCAGGAATATGATGTAAATAGCAATGTGCTTTTCCCAAGAAGTCAAATAGCAGCCTTCTGAAGGAATGATTGTATGGATCAGCAAAAGTCACCAAGATGATATGATAAATCCTCTTCCTACAGTATATTGCATACAACATACTAGTCCACTCTGTAACTATTTGACCTAGTCCCACAATGGCAAATGATGCATACCTAGAGCAAAACTTTCTTCTCTATAAGGAAAGGCATAGTTAATATTTCATTCCTCCTAGAATTTTTTTCAGCTGACAAGCTTAGAGGTTAAAGATGCTGAGCTTGTCAGTTGAAAAGTTGACAGCCCAGGTTCGAGACCTGAGCAATGCACAATGGTGAGCTGCCATTGCTTGCCCTGCTCCTGCCTACCTAGCAGTTTGAAAGCATGCAAATGCAAGTAGATTAATAGGTACCACTTGGGTAGGAAAGTGACAGAATTCCCTGCACCTTTGGCATATAGCCTTGCTGGCCACATGACCATGGAAAATGTCTTTGGATAATGCTGGCTCCCTCAGGTAAGAAACAAAGATGAGCACTGTCCACTAGAATCAGACATGACTGAACAGGGAAACCTTTACCTAGAATTCTTTTCTCTGTACAGATACTTTTCTAAAATGAAGACTTCTGATCTGACTTACTTATCTGTCATCATCATCATTTGAAATAATTCTAGGATTTTTAATATGTAAAATTCTATAAATCCTAATTCTAATTAATTCTTTAGGTCTTAACATTTTTTACTTTAGAAATTTCTGGGGAACAGTTAAAAAAAAACAAGGAAAAACCTGACATCTTCTTTAATATAGGAGAAAAGCATTTTTTTTTCAACCAACAGGCACTGGATGCCAGTAAAGGGATGTAATATTTTGTGTTAACCTGTTCCAGAGTTCCCAGAATACCCTAATTCTTTAACATAAAATACCTTTCTCCTACCTTCTTTCTGTTGGAACTGATTTTATGTCCCGTTAATATCAAATATATTATTTTGGGCTGGGTCATAGTATGGAAATTAAACATATAGAAGTAAAAATAAAAAATAATACCTTAGTATATTAAAATGTCTTCATTTTTTAAAAAAGATAAAGATCCTTTTTATTTTATTTTCCCAAACTATATTAAAAGAATTTTAAATTATTTTTGAAGCTGTAACAGCTAAATGTTGCAAAATAATCAGTATCATTAAGGAAAATATGCTTTATATACTTTGTTATTAATTCCTCTTGCATCATAAAATAAGTATATGTTGCCAAATAATTAGCATCAAAATAATACATATCCTTATTGCCAATTCATTTTCTTTAAAATTACAGCAATATGTTTAGTAATTAAGCTTTTCTATAAGCAATTAGGTTAAACTATGTCTGTCTAATGAAAAAGTATCTAAGGGCTGATGACCCTCTATCTTGAAAACTGCGTATGACCCTGAATGATTGCTTTGGGGAAAAAGTTTGTCTGCATTTAATCTGAAGAAGATAAGTTAGTCAAACGTCTACTCTTAAATTAGTATGACAAAAATGATTAGAAATTCTATTAGTCAAATTCATAGCAGAGTCTTCTCACTAATCAATCTCAATTAATGAATTAGGTTAAGGTGAATTGGTATCAATAAAATCATGCAGATTAAGACAAATTCCTCATCTAAAGAAGAATTGCTGGATTAGGCCCCAGAAGAACCTGCAAACTCTTTGTAATGGAAAACCAGATAAGCATGCAGAAAATACAGAAAATACAGAAACCATTGAGAACACAACATAGAATCATATAGCTGAAAGGGACCTCAGAGGTCTTCTGGACCACCACCACCACCACCCCAGCTCAAGGCAGGAGACCTTATATCATCCCGGTCAAATTGTTGTCCACTCTATTTTTGAAAATCTCCAGCGATGAAGCATCCAGTATTTCAGAAGTGCCATTCTATTGATTACAGGTCTCACTGTCAGAAAATTTCTCCTTATAGGTTGGCTCTCTTTTTAATAGCCTTCCACCCATGAATTCTTGATGAACCTGAGGAAAAATGAACTTTGCATTCTTGAGAATGCAGGTCATGAGATACAATACAGGATTATGGACTCCCTCACAATGCTGTCAATCAGTAAGATCTGTACTGGTGAGGAGATCCCATGAATCTCTCATTATAAATACCATTTCCTCAAATAGTGAAAGTCTTGGACTGTATCACATAATTCCTGAATTTTTACAAACTCTTGCTCCTTTCTTAGCTATTGGCCCTATAATGTAAGCAATTCATCAAAAATTCCTGTATTATTTGTATTCCCACTCTTTTTCTGCTACATTTAATGATTTTCTCATTAACATCTGTCTGTCTGTCTGTCTGTCTGTCTGTCTGTCTGTCTCTGTCTGTCTGTCTGCCTGCCTACCTACCTACCTACCTACCTACCTACCTACCTACCTACCTACCTATCTACCTACCTACCTACCTACCTATCTATCTATCTATCTATCTATCTATCTATCTATCTATCTATCTATCTATCTATCTATCTATCTATCTATCTATCATCTCCACTGTCTTTTATTTTTAAAACAAACCTAACATAAAACATTTCTATAGCACCACATCAACTTTTAACAAATTCTGCTCCCCTTCCCAGTCTCTGTCTCATATCATTGAGAGGGAAGAAAACAAGGCAAAAAGATGATGGCATCTGCTCCAGTAAAAGCGTGAGGTGTGGGAATAGCACATGAACATTTGCCAAAAGGAAAAAGAAAGAAACTGGTAGGGAATGAACTACTTACTATGTTATGTTATGTTTCTCAGAGGCTACTGTAAACAATGGTGTGGGAAGCTTAAAAAAGGAAACTATAAAACAATACTTGGCAGTAGCTTTTGCAAAACAAACAGACTTATGAAGTTCTTCCCATCACTGCCACAAAGTTTATTTTTCTGAGTAAGAAAACTTCTGGAAATAAAGTTAAACTGGAAGCCTTAAGGGAGACATCTAGAAAAAAAAAAGAATGCGACTCTAAAGCTGGATTTGGTTTAAGAATCAGAGCACAGCATAAAAAGGCAGACATGCTTCCTACTAACTTGAAGACCTCCCACAGAGTATAACTGAAGATTATTAGTACATTGTGCAATGGCCTGATTAGACTCTTTGCTAAATAGGGCTGCTTATAGCAACTAGGTTTTTATTCAACTTACTCACATTTATTTGGAGCACTGCTCTGACCAGGTCTAGACAAATGCGTCTGTGTCCTTTAAGGCAATTGGCTATGAAGGGAGAGGAAAAGAAAGCAGAGTGGGGTGGCTGGGAAGGATAGGTTTGATAGAAGACACTGGGGTTCAAAATTAACTAACTTCCTTACTTGCTGTGTGGCCTCCCCAAGACTATTTGTCTTTTATGGAGCTTCAGTTTCCCTGTCTTTTACATAGGGATATGATTACTTCCAAAAAGTATTTCAATGGATTACAAGTTGAATGTTTGCTCAAAGCTTTCAAAATATGGCACCTTGTCTAATTATTATTTGCACTAGCCTTTTCTCTCCATTGTTGCTTATGGCGAGATACCAGGTTGACTGAAGTGGATGTTGAAATACGCAGCTGCTGGGCGACAGGAGTGGAATTTCCATGTAAGCAACTGAAGAGTCTCGGAGAAAAATAGATATTTTCCGTTAGATGCTGTTGCTACTGGCTGCTTGGACGGAGGCTTTCTCTTGCTACTATAGTGTGAACATATATCATCAATCCCACACATTTACCCATAAGTAACTCCCTGGCAAATGTGTGTGTAATATGTGCTACTGTATCCCATATGCAATCTTAATTTAATGCCATATCTGGTTGCTGGGGGAAATAGGAACTCATCCGTTATTTTAATGCAAGAAGAGCTACTTTCCTAACGGAGAGGTTTTCTTCGGCTCCCTGCTCCTTCCCTGGCAGAAATGTGGGTGCGGCTACTGTACTTCTGTTTCTGCTCGGTGTTCATTCCTGCTTGATGTGCTCAGTTTCTATTGAGGCTCTTGTTCACCAAAGCAGTGGGAGGTAAGAGTAGTTAAGGTAATGCATCAGTGGTTGCCAGTGGTGGAGATGGGAAGAAATAAAAAGCAAAAAGAAATATACCATTTCAATCAAAGTCTGAAATTTGTAGAAGTGGTTTTGGTCTCAATATAGCAAAAATATTTATCCAAGAAACTCCTACTCGGGTGCGAACATCCTACCTCTAGTGGGATTTTGTTTGGACAAAGTCCTGGGCAAGAGTGGAAGCTAATACAGAACATGTCTATAAACAAATATATTTACTTAGTACGACTGGCACATTCACTAGAGTATTTCAGTGATTATAAAGGGTAAACTATTTCCTAAAGTAGTTTTATTTTGTGATATCTGCTAATTTATTCCATCCACCCCATTCTTCATACTCTGAGTGTTAAGAGTTATTTCAGCCAGAGAGAATGAAAGGTATGCTCTGAGAGAGATATGTGCTTACTGCTCCAAAACCCTGGGCTTATCAGGGAACTGTGTGACTGAAATAAGGAAACTGACTTAACTATTTTCAATATTGGCTAATCAGTAGATGAACTGCTTTGTGATGGGATAAAAAATTACTCTCTGTCAGGTTTTTCCCCCTATGTTGGTTACTAGCAAAGAGAATAAGCAATTATTAGGAAGGATAACAGAGTAGTTATTACATAAAAAATATTCATTAATTGGCAGAAGTTTATATATTTACAAAATAGTTCATAAAATTTACTTTAAAAAATAACACTGCACAGCTAACAATGTACACAATCAAGCCAATACCAAACAAGATCAGAAAAACATAATTCCTATCTTTCATTCAATTTTGAATCTGTTCAATTGCTAAATAATTAAGAAAAAATCATAGTTTAAAAAATAAAATTACACTGAATTCCAACATGGACATCTTTAAAAATAAAGCAAAATAAAAATATGACTATTCCCAGAACAAAACAAAAAAAATCTAGAAAAACACAATGAAGTAAAATCACTCACACATGGATACATGCACACAGATTTGTGTGTCTCTAATCTTTTCTGGCTTCCAGAACAAAGTATTGCCTCTAGATCAGCCCTGAGATCTCAAAACATCAGCTCCTTTTTTCTTTGATGGCTTTTGACTGCAAAGCATTTTGTGGTAACTCTTATAGGTCAAGTTCATATTTTTAGCCTTACTGGAGTTTTGAACGCTTTCAGTTTGTGGGTTTAAAACAAAATCTTAACATTACTGATGTGGCATTTTGTTTTCAGTAATTGATATTAATTTTCAGGTTGCACTTCTGGTTCTAATATGAGAAGATTTTGGAGAACTGCATTAAAAGATCCACAAAAATGGTAAGGTATTGTTTAGTTTCCATTTGTTTTATATTCAAAATGCTTTACATGTTTTAACTGCCATATAGCCTCCTGGTTTCTCTTGTGCCAGATTATTATCCCAACATTGCACACAGCATTGGCTGAAACAATTATTGTGGGGTTTCTGCAAGTAGCCAGGTCTGGAATCTGGTGATAATCAACATTTCTACAAACTGAAGTTGATACACTGGACCTGTATTACACACTTTAAAGTGTCTATGAAAACAGTGGTCAATTATTTATAGGGAGATACTATGCCAACAGCAGATGCTTTCCATATGTATACCACAATGCTGCAAATCCCCTGTCTTCACTGTATTCACACTGCAGAATAGATTTGGAGATAGTAATACCATTCTCATAATAGACAGTTCTGTCAATGTTGCATTGCTGAGAACCCTCAAGTCTGCTTAAGATATTATGGTAAGACAATGGACAGCTTGTTTACCAATGACAGTATTTTAAAAAAGAAAACCACAAGCTTCTGTATCAAAAAACAGTGTTTAAAGATGCTCTCTTAGATGTAGAGGCTACATCTTTGAAAGCTCTGGAGTAAAACAGTTCTTTAAATGAATGACAAGGCCCAAAGGCTGATGCTAAAAATGTCATTATTACATATATTTTGTGGCACAGATATTACTTTTACTTTTCCAGGTGGTAAGATTTTTTTAAAACAGAGTATATTAGACTCCTCAAAGATCTGGTATAATAAAGAACCTTGCTCATCTCAGATCAAGCCTAGAAAATTAAATGCATCTAGGTGATCACTGCTTCTTGAGACAAAGCTTAAAAAAAGCTTAATGAATTTTAACAGCTATTGCTCAATGACAAATACAAATACAGGTTTGGGGAAAAGCTACTTCAAAAGTTGATGGTGCAATTCCAGGCACTTTTGAATGAAAACTCTGTATCTGGCCTCAGTTTAATTGGACATTAAGGCAGCTGTGTCTACCTTAATGGATGAACTCTATCTAAAAAAAAAACAGAATTATCTTCTAGATAATTCAGTAGTGTAACTGAACCGTGATGTATACCTAATTGGTTTCAGATAGTAGCAAGCTTTGAGAAAGAAGCCTATCTATAGGTAAAGGTAAAGGTTCCCCCACACATGTGTGCTAGTTGTTTCCAACTCTAGGGGCCGGTGCTCATCTCCGTTTCAAAGCCGAAGAGCCAGCGCTTGTCCGAGGACGTCTCCGTGGTCATGTGGCCAGCATGACTAGACGCCAAAGGCGCACGGAATGCTGTTACCTTCCCACCGTAGTGGTCCCTATTTTTCTACTTGCATTTTTACGTGCTTTCGAACTGCTAGGTTGACAGAAGCTGGGACGAGTAACAGGTGCTCACTCTGTTACACGGCACTTGGGATTCGACCTACCAAACTGCCGACCTTCTGATTGACAAGCTCATTAAAATTATGTGGGAATTTTAATTATCTATGTATAAAAAGAGTCTTTCTTTGGTGGCTTCTACAAAGTATTAGTGGCAATAACTTTACAATATTTTCAATTCTACTTCAGGACCTTTTAGTGTTTCCAGATATTATCAATGCTTATATTTCATTTTGCTTATAGTTTCATTTTGCTTTATAGCTTCATTGTTTTAGGGTGTTTATTCTGATGAACAGTAATTTAAAAAATAAGTAAATAAATAAATTCATCTTGTTTTGTTGTTACTCAGCTTATTGCTTTTAATTTCTCTTGGGAAATGACTGGCTTTAGGCCTAACTAAAATGTCTAAAGTTCACGATATAATTGTAGGTTGCTTCATCACTAAGGTACTGCACATAATGTGGTTTAATGTGTCAGAACTTCATGACTACATTTCTGTGTTTCAAGATTTTTCTTATGTTCCATGAAAATTAAAACATACTAAGTTTGTGGTATTTTGCTGAGATAGAATTAACTCTGGAATAAAGACAAGGTCAACAAAAACTATTTCCATAGACAATGTCTACATTTAAAAAAAATTTGAATAGGTATTTTTGTCTGTATACTCTTTTGTCTTCTTCCTAATACATGGACTGATTTCCAAGAGTAAACTGCCCTCAACAACAGCTGGTGACTACATGCATACAACCATTCATGCCACTTTCTTACCAACATTAGAAAAGCAATTTGCCATGCCTTTATCTAAAATGTACTTCCATTTACTAGTATAGCCATATATTCTTTGTATTCCTTGGTGCTCTCCCATCCAAATACTAATCAGATCCAATTTGTATCAGAGTTTGGAAAAATATAAAGACTTATTACTTACTTGATTTGGATATGTTTTTGTTAATACCGTTTGCTTTTTAGCAGCATTATTATAACATTAGCTCTTAATCAGCCTATGATCTACTAACATAAAGATAGGGAATCTTTAGTTCATAGGCATAGGCATTAAAAAGGATCCAGTTAATCTAATATTCAAGAATCCTTTAAAGCACAGGTGTCAAACTTGCCACGTCACGTGATATGTCGCAATGTATCGCGACTCTGTTTGCATTGCCGGCAATGGGGTGGGCGCTGCTTCGGTATGACACCCCTGCTAAAGCATTCACACCACCATCTTCTGAACTATGTTCTCTCAACAGCAAAAATGCTTTCCTGAACTCTATACAGAATAGATGATCTTCTATCAGTTTAACAACTAGTCAAAATGCTGTTCGATTCTCTATGTAAAAATCTGTCTATGTGATCATTTTTGTATGACTGTACTAAAAACCTTTTCTGAATTTTGCTTGAAAAAAACTATAATGGCAAAGTGCTAAACAGAAACAGAAGATTTGCAGTTGGTTAATATTTTCCCTAAAAGTAATTAAGAAAGAGATGTAGGAAACTCCAGAGAAATATTCAGTATTTCAGTTCAATTTACGATATTCATAAATCTAAATATAATTTGAAATCGTTCACAATTTCAAGCCGTTTTTGTCTCTTAGGAGCTATAACTGTATCTGACATGGCATGACTGACATCATCACCACCATCATCATCATCTACAACTTCTTAGAAAAATAACTATAGTGTAATCTACACAAAACACATCTAAAAACCACAACTATATAATGTTTCATCCTAAACATACTTCCCTGGAATTTAGCCTTTGCAAAAATTGTTCTTTAGGGAAAAATTAAAATTATTTGGGGCGGGGATACCATTGCTCATAAATGTCTCCTCTCCTATCATTACCGAGAGTGAATAATATCTGTAAGAGGAATGACATGATTTCAACATACTTTACAAGATGAAAGCATTTTTATTACTATGTTTGTGTAGTCCTCTAGAAATTCACTGTCTTTCCTATGATCATGTCTGTTCTCAGTATTTTGTTTTTTCATTTCCTTTCCAAGTCGCAAATCATAATTCAATATGAAGGGTACTTCTAGACACCCAGGTCATTCACCCTAAATAACTCTTTTTTCCCTCAGAATTGGAGTCCATAAAGATTATAGGGATCACCAAATTCTTTGCATGATACATATTCCATTACAGCTAACAGATGGTCATCCAGTCTCTGAAAATCTCTAATGAAGGATAAGTTACATCATTTTGCAGCCGGTTCCACCAGCTACATCATACAGGTCAGGGAGTTCTTCCTGATATTCATCTGCTTCATTATATTTTAACTAAAATATATTTATGATTCATATTTTAATAGGTTAAACGTACACAGTTCCTTTAACTGTGCCTCATATTGCTCAGTTTACAGACCCCACACTATTGGTAGCTCTACTCTGGGCTTGACGAATTTTGAATTGTGGTCTCAAGAACCAGATATAGTTCTCCAAATGGAATATGACCAGGGTAGAATGCAAAGGAACAGTTGCTTCTTGGAATCTAGATTCTATAGTTTTGTTAACGTAAACCAGATAACATTTGACTTTTTAACAGCTGCATTACACTCATGCTTAACTTGTGGTGAACAAGGACATCAGATTTTTTTTTCACATGCACTATTGCCAAACTATTGCATATATACTCATGCCTGACATTTTCCCTACCAGATGCAGAACAGATGAATTTCTTCCTCTTAAATTCCATCCTATTTGTTTAAACCTGCTACTTCACATTATACTCTCTGTTTAAAATCTACTTAAATCCACTGGATGTTGTCATCCATCAGTTTGGAGTCAAATATTTTCAGTATATTGATGATACCTAGTTGTACATCTTGACACCAGATTGACTAGGTGATACTATCAAAGTTCTAGCCCAGTGTTTGGAGGCTGTGTGAGTCTGGATGAAGAAAAACTGACTCAGGCTCAATCCTGACAAGTCTAGTGGTTGTTCATTTGGGGCAATCACAAAAAAACCACATTCCAATATTAATTCTCAAAGGAATCGCACTTGAACATTTCAGACTTGTGTACAATATGGAAGTCCCTCTTGGGCTCCCAAGATGATGAACAGGGGCAGCTATGGACAAGAGTGTACGTTTGCATAAGTAAATTTGGTTACCAATTGAACATCTTCCTGGACTTGGGGGCTTTCCAGGCAGTTATTTATGTCCTGGGCGCCTCTCAATTATATTACTGTAATGCGCTTTACCTAGGTAAGCTAGAAAAATGTGGGATAGACAGCATCATCACCAAAGGATTTGTAACTGGCTGACAAACCATACTTAACAAGTAGTCTTCAATGGTGCTACATCCACATGGAGGGAAGTAAGCAGTGGGATAACACAAGGTTCCGTTTTAGGCCTAGTACTTTTTAATATCTTCATCAATGACTTAGATGAGGGAATAGAAGAGGAACTCGGGGGGACTTCCGGGTGGCAAGGCTCCGTCGAAGACGGTCATTGCTGACCGTCAGCCCCGTTGCTCCGTTTAAATCGCGAAAACAGCGACAATCAGCTGTTTTGCAGTTTGGGAATCCCCCCTCGGGAGAAGAGGGGGGGTGAGCATTCAGGTAGAGGTAGAGCTCCCCTAGACCCCCAGAATTATCACTCTGGGGGTCGAAGGGTGAGAGCTCCCTCGGAGCCTGAATTAGCTCCGGACTCGGGGACTCCTCTGTTTCAAGGCTTTGAAACAGAGCAGGATGCTGCAACCATCCCTGCTCCCAATATTGTACTTTGGATTACTTGGACGCAGGCAGAGCTGAGCAGGAGAATATTGAAACAGCAAGTATATGATCTTTAACTCCGGTTTAACTTAAAAGAAGGGGAGGAAGATGGCGCCAGAATAAATCTTTAGAGAAAGTGGGAAGAACAAAGAATAAGGAAAATAAAATAAAAGAAAGAGGAAGATATAAAGTGGATTTTTAAAGTTGTAAAAGACTCTGTTAAAAACATTTGAAGTTGGCTTAAAAGTGATTTAAAAGACTTGGATATTTAACACTGAAGCAACAAAGTTGCAATTTGGGCAGAAAAGTGAAAGTGAGAAACGAAAGTTAATTGTGTGTTAAAATGGCTTCCAAACCACCTAGATTCCCTGCTTCTAAAAGTGCGGGGGCTTCACCAGTTCAACAATCTGGACTTCAAACATTGATGCCACCCCCCGCAGTACCTACACCCACATTAACACTACAGGATTTAAAAGATGCCTTAAAACTTCAATCTGAGCAAATATCTGAGCAAATGGCAGAGCTTATTAATGAGAAAAATAAGGAAATACGAAAGGATATTTTGCTGGCATTTCAGGGACTGAAAGTTTGTATTGAGAGTCTGGATGAACGTGTGGAAGAAGTTAATCAAAATAATTTGATATTGGAAGCTAAAATCAGTGAAGCTGAGAATAAAATGGATAAAATTGATGATGAGGTGGTGATGATACAATATAGGGACATGGAGTTTGTCTTGAGGATCAGAGGTCTGAAAGAAAATCAACAAGAAAACTTGGAAGAGATATTGGCAAAAGCTGTGGTGCCTATTCTGGGTTGGCGAGCTGAAGATTTTATATTGGAAATAGACAAAATATTTTGTGTCAATTCCTGGATTGCTAGGCAAAGAAAACTACCAAGAGATGTAGTTGTTTACTTCACAAAGAGGAAGATCAGAAATGCGATCATACAAGCCTTTTATAAGAACAGATTTTAAGTGGCTGATGAAGACGTTTTAATTTTGAAAAAAATACCACCAAGAATTTTAAGAAATAGGAAAGAATTTCTTTTTCTGGCAGATGAATTAAAAAAATGACAGATTCAGTTTAGATGGGAGATACCAACTGGGATAGTGGTGAATTATGTTGGTACAAGATATCGTCTTAATACAGTTCTGAAGGCACGAGATTTTTATTGCAACATATTGAAGGCAGACTCACCGACATCCCCAGAAATTAAAAGAAGAAAGGAAAAAGAAGCGCAACAGACACACTTGGAAGATACACAGCGAGATGAAGAAATTATCTCGCTGATTTCAAAAGAAGCATAGCAAACTTTGGAAATTGCGCAGCCCTTGGCTCCATTAGAAGAATCAAGGGCTCAAAGAGTGACACAGGCTGCAACCAGACGAAAGGAACAACAACTGAAACAATATACTACAATTACAACTCAAGAATCTACTTATACTGAAGCAGTGGGAGGAGCGAGCGAATATAAGCGTAAAGAATTAGAAGAGGAAATAAAGATGAAAGAGAGGGCTTTTATCTTGAACTCATCGAATAAGAGGTTGAAAGAAGCAATCAATTTGTTAAGGGGCAGTTTGATATGTTGATGGCAGATCAAGTGGCAACTAATTTACGATATGTCAAACATAATACTTTTTACAATGCTAATAAGCAAGGTAGATGGTTAGCTTATTTGTTAAGGAAAAAACAAAAGTCACGTAATATAGACAAGATAGAATATAAGGGTAAAGAGGTGTTTCAACAAAATCTTATTAAAAAGGCTTTTGTTGAATTTTATTCTAAATTATATGCAAGGGATATAACTCAAGGTTTAGATATAGATAGGTATCTACAAGAAGTGAATATCCCTACACTTACACAAGAACAGAGGGCAGGGATGAATCAACCGATAACTGCTGAAGAAATTATTTTAGCAATTAAACAACTAAAAGTGGGTAAGACACCTGGAACAGATGGTTTGACAGCTACTCATTATAAAAATTTACAATTAGAGTTGGTGGAACCTTTGAAAGAATTATTTAGGACAATTCAGTCTGGAGGGGAAGTGCCTCCATCGTGGAGAACAGCATTTATAACATTGATTCCAAAGGAAGATCAAGATCTTACCCAATCAAAAAATTACAGACCTATATCGCTTCTAAATACGGATTATAAGATATTTGCAAAGATCTTAGCAAATAGATTAATGAAGGTTATGCAGAAAATGATTTATAGTGATCAAACAGGATTTATAAGTGGTAGACAAATGAAAAGTAAAGTGAGACATATTGTAAACCTATGAGAATATTTGGAAAGAAATAATCAAGTCCCTGCAGCATTGATTTTTTTGGATGCTGAAAAGGCATTTGATCAATTGAATTGGCAATTTTTATTTAAAGTTTTAGAGAAGATGGAGTTTGGTGATAAGTTTTTACAACCTATTAGGGCAATATATCAGAAACAAACAGCCCAAATAATAATCAATGTTAGTTTAACAGAAGCTTGCAAAATTGAAAAGGGCACAAGACAGGGATGTCCATTGTCACCATTGCTGTTTGTTTTAACATTGGAAATATTATTGATTAAGATACGTGACTCAAATAAAGGGAATTAAAATTAAAGATCAAGATTACAGATTGAGAGCGTTTGCAGATGACTTGGTTATTACATTGGGTCAACCAACTCAGTTGGTTATAGATTTAATGGAAATAATTTTGCAATATGGACAAGTTTCTGGATTTAAGGTTAATAGGCAAAAAACTAAAATTTTGTCTAAAAATATGACTACAGAACAAAAGGTAGCTTTAGAAAAATTAACAGGATTTGAAATAGCTAAAAAGATTAAATATTTGGGGGTATATCTTTCAGATTCAAATGTGAAATTATACAAAAATAATTATGAATTGTTATGGTAAAAAATACAAAAAGAATTAGATACTTGGAAACAATTACAACTGTCTTTATTGGGAAGAATTGCAGCAGTTAAAATGAATGTTTTACCAAAATTTTTATTTTTGTTTCAAATGATACGTATACTTAAAAAGATTCAAATTTGGAGGAATGGCAGAAAGGTATTAATAAATTCATTTGGGCAGGGAAAAGACCGAGAGTAAAACTTAAGATAATACAAGATATACGTGAAAGAGGTGGTCTTAAAATGCCCAATTTTAAATTATATTATGAGGCGGCGGCTTTATTGTCAATTATTAATTGGTTTAATTTAACAGAAGGAAGATTATTGAATATTGAGGGATTTGATTTATTATATGGTTGGCATGTATACTTACTGTATGATAAAATGGTGGATAATACCTTTAAGGCACATATATTAAGGTATGCTCTGTTGCGAGTTTGGGAAAAATACCGATACAAGTTAAATTATAAAATACCAATTTGGGCAATACCTAAACATGTGATAGAAAATATAAGTCTGGGATTTAAACGTGATGTGACTACATATAAAGATATTCT
This sequence comes from Vipera berus, assembly GCF_964194415.1. Lineage (NCBI taxonomy): Eukaryota > Metazoa > Chordata > Lepidosauria > Squamata > Viperidae > Vipera > Vipera berus. The sequence goes on along the minus strand of NC_138202.1, from coordinate 192,912,601 downwards.
CAGACTGGAAAGGAATGTATGGCAATTAAAGCCATTTAATACTTTAAAAGAAGGGAAAATAGTACAAACTTGGTTTCAGTATGGACAGATACAAGCTAGATGGAAAGAAGATCAGAAAATTGGCATTTCAACAACAGATGAAAATCTGGTAAAATAAATTAGAGATCAAAGTCAAGCACATATAAGAAGGATATATAATGCATTGATAGAAATAGATTCAGAAACGGAACTTGTTAAAGATTGTATGATAAAATGGGCCCAGAATATTCAAGAGCCAATAACGATGGATGTTTGGGGAAAAATTTGGGTCAGAAACATAAAATTTACCCAGGCACAAAACTTAAGAGAGAATTTTTATAAAATGTTTTATAGATGGCACTTAGATCCTAAAAAATTAGCATGTATGTATCCAAATTATCAGCCTAAATGTTGGAGGTGTGGTTGTGAGGATGCAACCTATTACCATATGTGGTGGACTTGTAAAAAAGTTAAAGCTTTCTGGATTGGAATTTGGTGGAATATGCAGAAGATATTTAAGAAAAGATAAGGTTTACTCCACAGTTATTTTTACTGGGTATTATTACTGATTGTACTGTTATAGAAACTAAATTGATGTTGAATTTAATAACGGCAGCAAGACTTTTGGTTTTGCAATATTGGAAGAAGGAGGAACTGCCTACTATAGAAGAGTGGACTTTAAAAGTTTCAAACTTGGCAGAAATGGCAAAAATTTCGGCATATTTGAAAGAACAATCACAACAGAGATATATCTCGGAGTGGAAAAGATGGATTGATTATATTCAGAATAAAATTGGGACTAAAAAAATTCACCTAGCATATGAATGAATATTAGAATTATAAGATGTATTATTATTTACTTATGTTTAAGGGGAGTTAAAGTGTGATAGGATTTAAAGCGTATTTATAGTTGGTTAGCATATTTTAGCTTAAGTTTGTTAGAGGCAATACCCTGTATTCAGCTCTAGGAAGTCGGGGGGGAGGGACGGGGTGTGGGGGGGAGGGAAGGAGTATATGTTTAAAATGTACTGTAAAACTTTTCAATAAAAAAAAGAAGAGGAACTCGCAATGGGATCAAAGTGGTATGCTTACATAACTCCACAAGCTCTGCAAGTTGCACTGGTTATTGTTTGGCTTCCAAGTACAATTCACCTTTAAAACCTTCAATGGCATAGTGCCCATTGTCCAAGGGACTGTTTGTCTCCATTTGTTTCTGCCAATATGGTGTGATCATGCAGGGTGGGTGCCCTCTGGGTCCCATTCATGTTAACTTGCAAGACCCAGGAAGCATGTTTACCCAGTTGCAGTGCCTGCCTTCTGAAATGACATTTTTCTGAAGATATTCCATAAATTATTCATAACCTTGTAATTTTCCTAGGTGTCATGTTGTGGTTGTTGTGTAGCCCCTTTTAAGTTAGTTTAGTTTTGCTTAAGATTGTGTATATGCATTGCTGGTTGGCCCTATTGGTTTTTATACAGGTAGTATTCAACTTGCAACCACAAATGGAATCAGAAATCTAGCTGTAAGTCACTGCGGTCATAAGTTGAAGGACCCACATGAGTGGACCCATTTTTTTTTTTTTACATTTCTCACAGTGGTTATTTCATAAATCATCCCAGTTATTAAGCGAATCACCATGGTCGTTAAGCAAACAATGCAGTCGTTAAGCCAAGCTATTTTTCTGAATGGGTGTTTTTTGCTGGAAACCAGCAGAAACCACAGGAACCTGCAATAAATATCACAAATCATGGTTGCATGACTGCCGGACACTGCAAGTCATAAAGCTGCTCAGAATTACTGCATGGTAAGGTGGACAGCTAATAAATTTTATAAATAAATAAATAGCCAAATCAGCTGCCAAGTGCCCAAAATGTGGTCATGTGACCATGGGGGGGAATTTCTTGATGGCTAGAAGTGCTTTATGGGCTGTAGAACAACCATTTTGAAGTGGCTGAAAGTATGGCCAATTGTAATTGACAGGTTGTAAGTCAAGAACTACCTGTATTCTTATTTCCTCTTTATTTGGCCAGAATTAGTGAGAAATTGGATAGCTCCAAAGTCTAAATAAATAAAGTCTGTTTGTTCAAACATTTGAACAAAAAAAAATGTGTGCAAGAGTGTATTTTGAATGATTAAAAAAATTGTAGAACAAATATGGATGAAAAAGTGAATGAGTTGAGAAGAAGGGGAAGACTGAGAAAGTAGTAGCTGAATGGAGTTGCTGAGATAGCCCAAATCAGAAAATTTATAAGTTTAAAGAACAAAAGGCGAAGTCTGGAGCAATGTATGGATGGGGTGGTTTGCAAAGATAGAAGGAAATGGGCAGATATAATAAGAAGTGTTAAAACAAACGTTTTTTTTCCGTTTTTTTATCCATGCCTTTAATTTATTTTACTGATTTTTTGTGCTCTTCATAAAACTGCTTACCTAAAAGGACGTCGTCGTATGATGACTATGCGTGTATATGCAACCCTCTTTATGGTTCTTCTTATGTTCACTGACTCACTGACAGAGCAATTCCATGTGGAAAGGAACTACTACTACTAAACTGAGTAGACATTTGTTTCACACTTGTGAAATCAGTTTAATGGTTTTGAGTACCAAGTACTAAATAATTAAAAGTAGTCTTGCAAATTTGTAAAGATGCGTCCAACAGATGTGCTTTAACCTTAAGTATGTTGTTAAAAACATTCCCTCTTGTGAAAACTTTATTAAAACAACAGTCTCCATCCTTTCTGGCTTTGTGGACCAGTGGCGTCAGCAGGAGGGGAGAGGGGATGGTTTCACGCACCCGCCACTTGCACAAATGGTGTGTATGTGCTTAAGTATATGTAATTTTGATACCATTTTTATTTATATGATAGCATATGACATGAAGAATTACCATTAGAAAATCATGTTAAATAATTATTCTTCAATATATCTCTTTCTTCTTCACAATATAGCACTGTTTTTATGTCAAGCTCGGCTCCTAAAGCCTCGCATGGGCACATCCATACAAGGTGGTTTCGTTTGGGTTTTTTACATGACAGAAAGTGATTTGCCACTGCCTTCTCCTAGCCAGCAGCTCTGGAAAATTTCCACACATCATTTAATCGTACAGCCTACTTTTTAAACAAAAACAAATTTTTCTTCCTGTTAACAGTTTAGTTATAAATGAAAAACACCAAGGGAGATTTTTAAAAATATGAAAGTATTTGATCATTTCACATCATGCCGAGAAACAAATCTCAGTGATAATATGACTTCTAGTGAACTCCCCCGCTTCAAGCTCCAATATGCCAATGCTAAAATACTCATACTTACTGTGCCAGTTTAATTAAAGAAAAACAAAAGTGCACATAATTTGCCAAAAGCAGGAAAGCATTTCAGTCAACTGTGTTTTCCTTTAGTAATACAAGATCATGAACAAGTGGAGCATACAACTTTTTCAACTGTTGCATTGTATTAGATCAGTATGTTTTAACATACTGGAAATCTGGAAGCTGAAATCTTATTCCCATTATTAGCTGAATAAGAAAGGAAGAAAGCATAATCAAATGTCCTTTGACTCTCTAGTTCAAATCAGAATCAAGAAGTGGGAAAGCGACACAAAACTAATGTGAAAGTTGTGTGCGTGTATGCGTACACGGCCATGCATTTCATTCAAAGAAAATAATGCTGTAGAAGGCAAAGCTAACCAATGTATCTTTAAGACAGATAGTCTCCTCTCAGGAAGACGACAAGCTAATTATAGTGTTCCTTTCAGAGGCAACTCACACATGTAAACTATTATGCAAAATATAAGTGTTTTTTTTTCTTCAAGAATGCTCAAGATCATTAGACATGGTTTTCTCAATGTAGAAAATCAGGCCAGAAATGAAAATAAACAGCTTCAAGTATATGCAATATAATTCCCCCAGCATTTATGGAAATACAGTAAAAAAGAGTCCTACAAAAATGTGACTTGACATTTCATGCTTTCCCCCCTTAATCTCAGGTTCAGCATTTGCCTACTTGTGCTATATTGTTTCCAATTTAACAGTACTTCAGTGAGTGAGGATGGCTGTAGTGGCAATGACTGTAGTGGCAATTTGTTGGTGAATATTTTGGTCTAATTTAATCCAACAATTAACAGATACAGATGAAAACTGAACTCATGTTTACATATTACATTTACTAACCTAGTCTTGCAAAGGATATAAACAATATAGCATCCAGAAAGATCCTTCCCCAAGCCTTTCAATGCCCAGTACTGTTTCTCCAAGGTGTTCAGTTGATTGACCAGTTACATATGCAAATGCACTTCAATTCTGCTACAATTCTGACATCTTCCTCTACTGTGGAAGACGGGTGCTCAACTCACAAGCATGGTGCTGTAAAACCAGCAAGCAAACTTAAGTATCTCTGACAAATCATTATTCATTGAATGACAGGAATTATACACTTGCTGTTCAGGATGCCTTTGGTAAAAGAATGGCATCCAAAAGGAAGTAACAGTCATCTTACCGAATTTATTTTCAGCTTCAGTTGGGAAAAGGTTTCAATATAATGCTACTTCAGATGCAGAATTTGTTATTTTAATCCCAATGTGGGAAACATTTGCAATCAGTCTTAAATGCCGTAACTACATTGAATGGAGGTTTATTAAATTTTACCATTTTGAGAATGTGGAAAAGAGCCATCATTCATCCACAGAACATAAAATCTTATTTTACATGTAAATCAACAGCACCAACTGATTGTAGATATTAATATGGTAAGCTAGAGCCAGACAGCTGTTCCATTTGCTTGTTTCCTTCTTTGCATGATGTTGCTTAATGTGTTGCAATAATTACAGGGTTGCAGAGGACACATACAATCATTACAGTACTAGTGAGGATAAAAGGTCTGGGCTTCGTGTAATTTGGAAAATGACCCTTCAGAAAGATAAAGATACAAATAGTCTGGGGTAGATTTCCTTTTGCTTATCATCATTTCTCCCATCATCTCCAGTATCTCTCTTGGCACTCCAACAGTATTTCTTCCAAAAGAGATTGTAAGAAATTAGAAGATCTTCTGTGCGCTGAACTTTTTCAGCCAATTTACTTGATCCCAATTTTTCATGTACTCCTTATGTAGTAACTGCTGTTCCCAGATAATCTGTTTTCTCACCCAAATATTGGTATAACATCGTCGTTAGGAATTGTTCCTCCCAATTTGCCAACCATAGCTTGGTAATTCCTAACCAAATTCTGTTTGTTTATACAGTGTGTGTGTATGTGTGTCTTTGTGCATGTGTATAAAACCCCTCAATCCTTTCTCGCCCTTAATAATGGTATGTGTCTTCTTCAATCTTGAATCCCCAATGAGAAGCCTGGGGATTGAGGGTTCTGTGCAGTATCTTAGCTGTTCCTAACATTGCACTCTTCTGAACAAAGAGCTCAGATATTGTTCCTGAGATCTGTTGGAGGCATTCTCCCAGCTTAGGGGTCACAGCCCAAGTGCTCCTATCATTGGGACTACTTTGGTTTTTATTTTACACATCCCTTCCTGTTCAGGCCCTGGTATTTCTCCAGCTTTTCATACTCCTTCTTCCTGACATTGCTATATTCCTTCATTACATGTATCAACCCCAGTGTCTTCTGATCCTTGTGTACTAACATGTTGTTTGCTTCATTGGCCAATACTTGCTTGTCTATCTGGAAGTCCCACAGAATCTCAGTACTGTTATTCTCCATGACCTGTGGAATCGCCTATCTGGGCTTGGAAGGGTTTACATCATACACCGTGCAGATATTTCTGTACACAATGTCAGCTATTTGCTTATGCCATTCAATGTCTGCATCTTACATCCTACTACTATGCATTGTACTGTCTCAGCTGCCTCTTTGTAGAATCTACACTTTGGATCCCATCTAATGTAGTTAATCCCTACTTCTACGATCAGGTGCTCAACGTTTGTTGTTATGCAGCTATGATCAGTGCCTCAATGCTGTCTTTTAAATCCAGCCCTTTCCAGCCACCAGTAGGATTTCCCAATGTCTGCCACCTCAGCTACCTGTCAATAGCAGGGTCTCATACAGGGATTTGCCTTGCTATGGGACTTTCTCTGTTTATCTTCTTCTCATATTTGTTGCTGCTGCAGGCATTCTCTTAGAAGCTCATATATGAATGCCATTTTACTGTTGTACTCCTGGATGCTCTGGCTTTCGTCTGGGACAGTAGTTTTGACACTAGACATACCTGCTCTTTTTCCAGCTAGTGTACTGTTGCTGGGAATTGGACTTGGGGTAAAAATATCAATACACAGAGCTTCTGTGTCTTCACATCAGCAGCCTCCATGTCCTCCTTTGGCCAGGTGACTATACCAGCAGGGTATCCAATGACTGACAGGATATATGTCTTGATGCTGTTGATCTTATTCTTCCCATTGACATGGCTCTTTAGGCTTTGGTGGTACTTGGATGTTGCTATCTTCCTTGTCTCCTCAACATTGTTTCCATGTGACTGTGGGATACCAAGGTACTAGTGTGTCCACTATGTGATGCACTGGTAGTTTCACTCCATCAAGCTTTTCTTTCCTCTCTTGACTATCATCCAAGGAGAACAGAATAGAGCTGGAAGGGACCTTTGAGGTCTTATAATCCAGCCCCCTGCTCAAGCAGGAGAACCTGTACCATTTCAGACAAGTGACTGTCTAGTCTCTTCTTAAAAACCTCCAGTGATGTATTTCCAGTTTGATGTCAGGGCATAACGGGAGTGGGAAGATGGGGCTCCGTCTTCTGCATTTGATTTTGCCCTGCTGGGGACCCTAAAAAGGGTTGAAAGTCACCCCGAAGAAGCAATGAGAAGGAGGGAACCCTCATTGATCGTGGGAGGGCAGCAGCCCTTCTCTTTGATCCAAGGAAGCCCTCCAAACTGGTGGGGAAAGACTGGCTACTGACAACCGAAGAAAATAAGCATTAACTAGCAACCTTTGAGCAATGTGGATGGAACTAGGTGAGATCCTATGCTCTCTTTATGATTTTAAGACTTTTTCCTGGGGGGAAAAATGCCCAAGGCAAAGAATCCTCCCCAATGAGAGAGGGAAGGGGAATTTCCACCCCATTCCCTCAGGAAAAGAAAAGAGGTGAATTAATTGTTTGGGGGGAAACAGAGAAAATTACAAGATTAATTTGGAAGCAATACATATATATAACTTTGAAATTTGGGGACTAAAAGTGCTTCTGAGATTTATTTTTTTTAAAGAGACTGAAAAAGCTTGTAATATAAGTCTGGATGTAAAAGCTGGAAGATGGCATCAAGGACATCTAGTGGCGAACTACAGCACTACAATTTATTATACCTAAAGGAAACTTGGCTGGAAGCCCACTCAGATAAGATTCTTGTTGTTTTCAGGAACTTTCACTTTTGAAGGCTGCAGCTGGGAAAAGGGGGGAAAAGCCCTCTTGGGCTACTTATTTATTTGGCAGAGACAATAAACTATTTTGAAACTGGCCTGCCTTGGTGGAACAGTGGGCTAATGCCTCCTTAAGTAACACCAGCTGCCTGCAATTAGTGCAGGTTCGAGTCCCACCAGGCTCAAGGTTGACTCAGCCTTCCATCCTTCCAAGGTAGGTAAAATGAGGACCCAGATTGTTGGGGGCAATAAGCTGACTTTGTAAAAAATGCCGCTGGGGGGGTGAAAGCCCTAATAAGCAGGCATATACATAGAATGAAGGCTATTGCTAAGCACATTGATTTGTGCTTCTTAGATTGTAAGCCGCCCTGAGTCTTCGGAGAAGGGCGGGATATAAATGGGATTTAAAAAAAATTGTCCTCACTGTTAGGAAGTTTCTCCTTAATTCCAGGCTGCTTCTCTCTTTGGTCAGTTTCCAACCATTGTTTCTTGTCCTGCCCTCTGGTGCTTTGGAGAATAGTTTGATGGCCTTTTCTTTGTGACAGCCCCTCAAATACTGGAATACTGCTATCATGTTGCCCCTGTTTCTTCTTTTCTTTAGACTAGCCAAACCCAAGTCCTGTAGCCGTTCTTCGTATGTTTTAGTCTCCAGGCCTTTGATCATCTTAGTTGCTCTTCTCTGAATTTTTTCCAAACTCTCAACATCTTTTTTGTGATATGGTGACTAAAATTGGTTGCAGTATTCCAGGTGTGGTCTTATTAGGGTTTTATAAAGCAGTACTAATACATCACTTGATCTTGATTCTATGCCTCTGTTTATACAACCCAGGATTGTATTAGCTTTCTTGGCGGCGGCTGCACGCTGCTGGCTCATCCAGGCACACTTCTCTAGTCCAAATAACATCCCAATGTATTCATTGTATATCCATGCTACATGGGTCAGCAAGTTGACAAGTCATTCACTTTTACCATACAGCTTCATGTCTACCATATAAAAGATATGGCTGATGGAAGTTCCACTCTTGAAGTTGTATCCATATCCAGTTCTTGTAATTATCTGGCTTAGGAGGTTCAAGCCCATAGAGAACAGCAGCAGCAATGTGGCATTGCCTTGGTATATATTACACGTGAAGGCCACTGATATGAGTTTTCATAAATTGACTTCCATTTTTATATCCCCAAGTCCTATTGAGTTATTGAAAAAAGAAATTTCTAACCAAATTTTATTTCTTTGTAGTGTGTGTGTGTGTGTGTGTGTCTGTGTGTGTGTGTATGAGACTAAAAATTAATTCTTATATTTCCAACAAATTGTGAGACTATATCATTTCAATTCAAATACTGTAACCTGAAGAGTCTTTCCAACACTAAATGTGTCCTTCCTCTGTTAATTTTTCAGAAGAAAAAAATAACAATCATTGCTATTTGAATAAATGTCCCAGGCATGAGAAAAAGTAATTAAACTGATGTGAAAAGTTAAGTTACAACCAATTATTTCCCTTCAAGATAAATCAGTGTGAAAATATATGTGATTTTCTGAAGTAAAATGTAACAAACTAAACCAAGTAACATCTATTGAGCAATAGAGAGAAACAAAGAGTAAGAGATAGTGAGCCTTATTCAGAGACTGCAGGGTGTTTGAAGATGGGATTGAGATGGCAAAAGGACAAACTTTTGCAAATTTGTTAGACTACACTACAAGCTTGTGCCCAGGAACATACATAATGCAAATTTTTATTTGAAAACTATATATATATCGTTCTGTTAAATAAACCAGGCATATTACTTGCAAGCAATTTACATGTATGCCCAAGTACACTGACTGTAGTTATGTCCAAATGAAGAGTTTACTGGTTCCAAAAAGGGAATTTCTTTTAAAAGTCAGAAACATAAGAGAGTATCTACTATAGTAAGAAAGTAAAATAGGGTAAGCCACTGCAAGCAGGTTTTTGTGGGTTTCAACTCAGACATGATGACACAAAGCTTAGGGGGAAAAATGGTTTGGAGTTGAAAATGATTTAAATTTGCCAACTCTTAACTTTTTCAAGAGATTTGCCAAGCTTAATTTGGATGCAGCATTTCAAAGTTTTTACAGCTCTAACTTTAAACTGTTGCCATCTTAGTGTCCTGAGTAACATTCCATACTCATTCAGCATAACTGACAGTTTGTTCCAAAGACAGAAAAAGACACAATAACTAGTTTTAAAATTGCCTACAAAGGGTGAAGGTGACCCGAGAGAAAAAATATATATACATATCATAAATACCTAAGAGGAAAATTATTTAATATCACATGAAGATAATTCTTGCAAGATGAAATCAGATTGATTTTTTCAAAATAGCACTTATAGCTCTTCTCTGCAGTTCTTCCCATTCCATAGTTCCCCAACATCATCTCTAGAAACGTTGAAATGGAACATTCAAGCAACTCCAATGACATGATTCAGCATCAACTGAAATGTGTGGAAATTATTTGTAGTAGAACAAACAGTCTGTTACCAGTTAAACAAAGGAGCTAGCTAGTTCCTGCCTAAGAGACCCATAGGAGGGTCTTAGAAGAAATGAACACAATCTGAACACAATGCATTGATCAGGAATGCCAGCAGGATTCTCCCGAATCAAAGTTGGAAAAAAAAGGTCTCAAGTTGTCTTATACTAAACTAAAAAGAAAAAAAAAGTGTTTGAAAGTTGAAGGTGTTGAAAGGTACTCAAATATCTTACCTACTTTGCTTCCCTATAATACAGATTCATTAAATTCTGTTCCTGTGCAATGCTTCAATAAAGAATCAAGCATTTTTCCAGATTTTGTTTTTCTGGCACAAAAAAATGTGACAAAATTCTGGAGAAGTGTAAAGGAATGTGGGGATATGTGTCCATGTGATTAAAAGCAGAATAAACTGAATGTTATCTGTTTAAAAATGTTGCTTTCCATAAATTAGTGGACAGCTGGATTTTGAATGAGATAATGGATAGTAAAAAAGATTTCTGACAAATTAAAAGATAGCAGTTTTAAATTCAAGAGAAGTTTTTAAAAATAATTAAGCTTTATGTATCTCTCAAAATAATAATAAAAAACATCAAAACTATTACAAGTAATGGATATTTAGCTTTGGATGAGAAAAGTTCCAGAGAACACAAATTCCAGTCCTTTGAATTTTAAAAGTATTTAAATAATTTTTGAATAATTCTTCATGAGAACATATCTACAAAAGACCTTGAACGTACAGGGGAAAAAAACCTGTTTACCATTTCTGTCTTTGCGTGGATTTTGCTAAGAACATTTTATCACAGAAGTTATTTTAAGAAATGAGCCTGAACAAGGAGTAGGCCATAAGATATCATATCATACGATAAAAAGAAGAAAAAAAAAAAGAAATATCATCAACATTGCAGTATCCATGCATCTCTTTCAAGGGAAAACACTTCACAATTTTTCAAAACACTTCAAGCAATATCATCTTTGATACTGATAAACAAACTCGTGATTTTGAGAATGAAATTGTTTGGTTTCTTTATCATATTATTGGACCTTGATTATTAAAGCTGTTTGTACCATTGTTTTCTTGTTTCAATATTTTTTTGTAATAGTGGTGTGATGAACACACATGACATTCTAGAAGAAACAGTAATCTGTGCAGAAAAAATAAGTTAGTCAATTGCAAAAAGCATATCCCAGAGTGTATATTAGTTTTAGTTCAATATGCATTAAAATAGAACACTTTGAGAAATAGGTGTTGTGGGGCAATGATGAACCTATTTTAAAATTAGTTTAAAGGCAACCAAAATACAATCTGTAACTATGACACTTAACTACTCCCAACAGAGATTAGGAAATTGCCTACTCTAAAGATTTTTCCACAAATTGAACTGATTTATCCTTATCAGTAGGTGTAATTAATCTATTTTTACTATGTTGATATTATCATTTTATACTTTTCCTTATATTTTACTGTATTTATTTCAATGGTTTTGTGAACCACTTTAACCATGTTTTTTTTAAAAAAAACCATTTAAATATTAACCGTATCTTAGTTGAAAGTACTTTTGTAACCACTTGTAAGTATTTAAATACTTTCAGTTCTACCATTCTAATTTCAAAGTGTTTTTGATGTTGTTAAATGGGTCACATAAAACAGAATACTGGAACTATTACAAACTTTAGTACAGATGAAATTGAAAGAAAAAAACATTCTAAAACCACAGGAACATCTTTTGTAGGAACTTTGCCTATAAATTTCTTTTTAAAGCTAAAATGGGGTAAATTGCTGTTAATGGCAAATTCCATGCAGGTTTTCTCTCTCCTCTAACTCTCTGCCCAAGACAGCAGAACTGCTGGGAGATTCAAAGTGCAGAAAGCTCTACAATGAACTATAAGAATCAGCAGTGAGAATGAAAAGTAGTTACATGCATACTTTATTTTCCATTTAGCACTGCAGTTTGATAGTAAATTATTAATTACTTTAACAAATCTTTTTTGAAGGAATGAAGCCTGCTAAATTTCAGACAGACAGATACAGGCATTTTTGGGCTCAACCCCATTGAAGTGAGATGTTTCTAAAAAAAGGATATAGCATTTGTATTGCAAATGTCAGGTGCATGTATGTCTTAAGCAATATGAATTGGAATGCACAATGTACGTTCCAAATGAAAGGGTGCTTTTAATGATAGACGCAGAACTCTGACTGACTGATAAAAAGCAAGGCAATATAGTGATACCTTAGCATTACTGTGCTTTGAAGACAAGTTTATATTCAGTTCTCATCAGCCTAACTAATTTTTGTAAGGAGGAAGATGTTTCTCTTTTTTGATAATAAAGTCATCAAATCGTACAGTTGGAAGAGACCACATGGATTATCTATCCCATTGCTCTGAAATGTGCAAAAAAACCCTATTAAGCCATCCCTAAGAGATGGTTGCCTTCTAATCCTCCCCTCCCCGCTGGATGGACTATAGAGTTGTGTGGAGTGGCTGCAACAAATCATCATCAAACATCACAACTTCCATAGGTAGACTGTTTCACTGTTATACAGAACTTACAGTCACAAAGTTTTTTGTTTTAAATTAAATCTAGAGAGCTGCAATTTATACTCTGAATCACTATTCTCTCTCTCTCTCTCTCTCTCTCTCTCTCTCTCTCTCTCTCTCTCTCTCTCTCTCTCTCTCTCTCTCTCTCTCTCTCTCTCTCTCTCTCTCTCTCTCTCTCTCCTTCCCTCTCCTTCCCTCTCCCTCCCTTCCTTGTTGCATCCACCTCCAGGGTAGTTCTTAGGACTGCAAAATATTCTCCCTTCCTGTGTGAAAGAAACGGGCAGGCTTTCAAATTCCCAGAAATCTTCATTTGGTACAGTGAGGGGAAAAAAGCAGAAGAGATCTACTGTATGATATACTATAGACAAAGAAGAGTAATAAAGAATAGAACATCAAAATTGTGCGAGAATAATTAAATTCCAACCAATTCAAAATGGAAGTGTTAAGTTTTAAGGCAAACGGAAACTAAATATAACAAGGCTTCTAGAGGAAGGGCTAAGATGTATGTTAATGTATTTGAAAAGAAAGGATCTATAAAAAAAGAACCATGAAGCTAGAGCAGGGATTAGACTGAGCATTGGTTTGGCAAGAAGTTTGAAAAACTATATATTAGTACTGTAGCTAAAAACAGAACTTCCCTCTTCCTCTTTCTCCCCACTCCCTTCAAAACTTTCCTAATATACAGCAGATCTGATAAAAGCACATAAGGCTCAATATCCTCCAGCCATAATTCTGCAACTGAAGAATCTAGTAAACCATTATCAGTAATTAAGAGACCTTTAAGGCAGATAGAGAGCTATACATATCCTTTCTTCTAGAGAACATGTGAGAGGCTCTTTCCATTCCTTCTCCAATAGCTCAGAGCTCTCCCTTCCTCTAGCATGGTAAGTACTGGGGACTGCATGGGGGGGGGAAACCATGTTGTTTCATCCTCTTCTATCCACTCAGCACACAAATCTGGATTCCACATACTGAAAGTCCTTGATGAGAAGGCAAATAAAATAAAGGTTTGATATTTCAAAATTCTGATTTCATGCTCAATTTGCCACTTTGGCAACTTAAAGCTTCTTTGTACATTGGTGCAATTTATAAAGCTTATATTGAACCTTTTCCTACATTTCACTACTTTGATGCATTCCTGCTCAAGTGCCAAAATACACTGACTGAGTCAACAGTAGCAGCAGCAGCAGCAGTGGCAATAGTGGTCATAATAAGAACGCCAGCAAGTCAGAATTATGTATTTGAGAGGATGGAGATGAATCAGTTTGAAATCCCAAACAACTGTCAGTTTGAGGATGCAGCCCAGTAACTTAAAAAAAAACACACATCTCCTTATAAAGCTGTAGCAAATGCAGTTGAAACAGTAAAAACTAATGCATGTGTACTTTGCCAGGTTATAACAAAGTTGAACAAAAAGACTGTTTTTCAGTCCAGAGTTATAACCCTGGCATGGTAATTTATTTCCAACCATGCAAACTTTCATCTTTTTAGTTACAATTTATTACTTCTCCAGCATAAAATGGTTCATACTCAATTCTTTTTAAATAAAAGAATATAATAATATTTTAATAAATTTGTCTATTTAAAGATCATAACAACCCTATTTAATATTCTTCAAAATGAAAAATCATTCCCGTATTCTAACCCTGGATTCTAAATTTCCCACAAATTACCTAGATCCCTCTTAACAATATATTTAAAAAATTAACTCTAGGTTTAAACTGTTTCAAAACATCTTCTAATGCAATGTAATCTGCTAGTTTCAGTAGCAAAATATAGCATACCTAATTAAGAAATAAACTTTGTTTAATTGAATACATTAACATCCTGCAATTTAAGACAATCTAAATTCCTCATATAGTATATCAAATTTTTTAGAAATCATCATAATAAATTGGTATAGAATATTAATATATTTCTGCTCAAGTAGGTTAAAAATAAATTGCAACTTTAAAAAAAAATATTCCAAAATGTCAACTTTTCATGCATTCATAACCAAATTTAATTTCCATCCTTAAATCTTCCAATATGTTTTGCAGTCTGATGGGAAAATAACCAACTTTTAATTAAAGAAAGAACCAAACCCTGCCAAGGTATCAGAGCGGTCAGTAAACATTTTTAATTCTGTTCCTATTGGATTTTAAAGAATTTTTTTTTATTCTACCCTCCCAAAATTCAGTACAATACATCCCCCCAACCTATGATATCAAGATGAAACACCAGTAATCTTATAAAACCATAACTCTTCCACCTTCATATGAAAGTTATCAATTTAGATAAAGAAAAGAAAAAGTCTATCCATCCTTTAGCAACTCCCTCAATAATTTATCAATCTGTTTAAAATGCCTAAAAGTGATTAAAAAGGGATTCATTAAAATATATTAATGTAGGAGTAATATTCTTCTCCATGGGAAATACATGGGCATTTTCATGGGCATTTATTTATATATTGTTTATACAAATGTCAGCAGTTTGACATGGTAATGAAGTTTACCCCAATTTTCCTTAGAAAAAATAGATCCAGCTGAAATATATAATGTCCAGTTTGCAATGTTGATCAATAACACCATGACCGACACTGGTTTTCATCCCACCCCTACAAATACTGATGGTAATTCCAGAACTCTCGCTGATTTTAAAGGAAGCTAGTAGAAAATCAACCACTTCCTTCAAAATAGGAAAACCTCCCATCTTAGTATTAGTTATATATTTATATACTGTAGTAACCTGCAATCTGCTCTTCTAGTAATTATCTATCATTCTGAGTAAGTTATAAATGAAAAACATACTACAATATAAATCTATACATGTAATTTAAGCATGTGAAAAAGCAACATAAAACAATAGATCAAAAACCATTAAACAAGACAAACCACAAGCAACTTAAAATTCTCTTACATTTCCTGCTGCAAATTATGTGACAGATAGTAAAACAGTCTTCCACAGAGAAATGCAATAACTATCTTAGACTCTTACATGATTGCTTTTTATTATATAGTGCCCATTTCCTTTATTATATAGCTGCCCTCTATTTCCATCAATCAGAAGGTGACCAGTGGTTTGCAACCTGCCAGAAAGCAGTCAGTACAGCAGCTCACCTGCGTCACATTTATGAGAATTGCAGCATCTTGCAGTTCCATGATTCGGGCTGCAATCTTCCTAACCTTCTCTGAGATACAAAGTCAATTAGGGAAGCTGGATTCACTTGGAATCACTGTGTGATTCACTTAACTTTCATGTAATTTCCTTAAACGAACACAGTGAATCACTTAACAACCATGGTAAAGGTGGTCACAAAAACAAGTCTGGTTACATGATGATTTGTTTAATTATTGGATTGCTTAGCAACCAAAATTCTGGTTCCAAATGTCTTTATAAACCGAGGACTACCTGTAATTAATATTATTTCTGTTTGCTTTTTTTTGCTTTGGAAACAATGGCTTTTAAAACTACCAAATATAGCCTCTTTTAAATAATTTAATAGCAGAATATGTTAACAATGTTAAAATATATTTTTTGTTTACGTATAAATGAATAAATGAGCAAAATATAAATATCTTCCTGCAAAATATCCACAAAAGTTAGTTTGTATTTAAATGTATGACACTGAAAGCTAATAAAGATATTATTATTAAAAAAATAAATAGAGCTGCTTCTCATCCCTGGTAATATGCCTGAACTTGATGTTCTAATTCAGAACATCTAGGTGGGTTTTTGGCACAGGAGAGGAAAGCAAAAAGAGGCCATCAATATTTACTGAGCTTTTTCCTCATATAAAAAGTACAGTTTTCATATGAGAATTGGGGGCAGACTACTGCTTATTTCTCTCTTCTACTTTTTAGGAACATCAAGTGTAATGCGGAGGGCTTTTTAAAAAAATCTTAGATTTCTAGTAGAAGGGCTGAGCTTGTGACTCTGGAAAAAACAGATTCTAAATGGCTTTGTAGTATCAGCACTGTGGAAATATAAAACTGCTTCTGCAGTTCCCACTTTGCCTCTATAGCAGGGGTGTCAAACTCAATTTCATTGAGGGCTGCATCAGCATTGTGGTTACCCTGGGGTGGGGGTATGGCTGGGGGGGCACAGCTGACTGGGTGGACATGGGTGGATGGATGTAGTCGGCTTAACATCGGGAGCATCGGGAGTGCCTGTGGGAAGCTGGGCAGGGCTGTGGGGGGAATGGGGTTTTTCAAGGTGGGGATAGGACTGAGGCAGGCGCTGGGGCCTGGTCCATTGGAAGAACCTTGTTGTCTCTCTGGCCATGTGGGCAGCTCCCAGACAGTGACACAGGCTTCCCGGGGCCCTGGGCAGCAGGCTTCTGGCCTGACCCTTGAGTTCCCAGTAAGCTGGGATCCCATGACCCGGCCCGGCACTGCTTCCTAGGGGTAGCTGGCCATGTGTGGGGCAGCTTCAGGGCTGGACTTATGCGGAGTGAGGAAGGAAGTCCCGGCTGCATCTTGGGGACAGAGGGGTTCCCCACCCTTCCCGTTTGCATGTTGCTTGGAGGGCTGGGCCAGTGGCCGCGGCGCTTGAGCCCAACCTACACTGTGTGGGCTGCAGAATCCAAGAGTGCAGCAGCCAAAGGGATGGTGGGCTGTGGCTGCTGCCAGGCCCTGTGGCCCTCGCCATCTTCTGTGCATGTGCATGTGGGGGCCACTCTCTTGCCATATCCGGAGCTGATATAAACAATACTGGGACTTACAAGAGTCAATTTGATTAAAAGGACAACTCAGTTATTTCTGGGAGTTTATCAAGTGTAGCTTAGGCAATCATCAGAAGCAGCCATCACATAACAGTTATCTAGGTAGAGAGTCAAGATGAATGCTCTTCCATTAGGGATATAGCTTGATCCCACAATTGGTACATTCATTGTCTATTATTAGTTCTATTTCTATTTGACCAGCTCACTAAGTTCCAGTTAACTAACAACAATAGAAGGGGGGGAATCACCTTTTGCCTAGGCCAAATGAAATGACAAACTGAAAAGCAGAAGAAAATAACAAAAAATCAACAATAAAGATGAGCTAAAACATTCCCAAAAAAAAGCAGAGAACGTTACTAACAGGGCTTCAACTATAATGGTCACAAAAGAACTCAATAATGGACTAGAGTTAAGATTCTTAGGGCTGGTAACTGCCAAAAGTTTCAGGATAATATTTTCTGGAACAATACTCTGCACAGGGACATATTTAGTGCACAGAAATATTAATTTCATTGTATCAGAATATTTTTAAGCTATAAACTCTTTGTCAATATCTTTAAATCTTTTGGAAGTGACTCAATCAACTATTAAAAATATTGAACTTTTAGAATCATTGTCAATGCAATAAAACTTCCATATTACTATACAGATATGCATCCCCATCATCAAAATTGGTTTAGAACAATTTTATTGCTTTTATTCAAAAACCATCATTATTGTGTGCATAATGTATATAATTAAATCTATGTTCAAATGATTCCCCAGTTGAGTATTAAACTCAATTGCACTTTGCAAACATTGCTTTCAAAAATGCTTGTTTTAAAATATTTTAGAAGTCCTGAATTCTGAACTATTCCAGAAAAAGAGGGTTTTTTCCCCCAGTAAATTCCAAAGGAGTATCTTAAGCTATTTTTCAACTGGTCATTTTTGGCATACTTTTGTATTCAATGTTGCATTTGAAGGAAGAAACAAGCAGAGAACTTGATTTTTCTTATCCAGTAAGCTCCTATGTAAGTGGTTCAGCACTGACTTAGTGAGGACCAACAGTAGGAATGTGTCTTTATCCACAGGCAGCGTAAAATGTACCATCCCATCTTGGAGTAATTTATCCAATAAGATGATTTAGGGGACAGTTCAATGGCACCAGTTTTGGAAGCCAAAGCAGAGGAAAGGAATATAAATCAAAGGTGACTGGCAGGTAAAGGATATATGCAGCAATCAGCCAAACCATGTGCACCCTGGCACAAATTCAACAAGATCACTTATAAAAATTTTAAGTCAGGAATACACAAAAGGGGGTCTGGTGCTAACTAAATCCACAGATAGATTACACGCCACTGAAATAAACACTTCCAGATGCTGGTGTACAAAAACCTTTCACAGAAAGAAATGTTTTCTTTCATAAATTTGAAGGGAGGAACCTCGGGTGAAGGGAGAGGAAAACAAGGGCTCCATACTGAGACCTGTTTTCCTACCGCTTTTACGGAACTAGTCATTTTTCCCCCAAAATATAAAATGTGACACACAAAAAAACAATATGCTGAAATTCAGCCCTGACTAAGTAAACTTCAATACAGCCAGGTTTGGGTAGCAAAAAGAATATCTTTGTATCTGTTATAAAGTACTTAATTTTGATGCAGCTCAGATGACAACACATGCTATATCTTTACTGATGTTTTCCCTTGAGGACAATAGTGTTCCTTGAAGAGTTTTACACACATACATCTCCCCACATACAGTGCATAAGTACAAAATTAATAATTAAGCAAATTATATAAACAGAAACAAGGTTTTGAGGACAAAGAGCATAAGTTTTTAAGAAAGACAGCCTAACATATCAGAGTATGAAAAGTCTCAACATTTTTGTGCAGTTTAAGATTAATACAACTTTTAACTGAGGCAAAAAAGTTACATTACATGCACTTTTTATTATACATGTTGTTATAATTGATAACATTTATTCTTCTTACGCTGGATTAAAAATGTATTATGACATTTTAAGCAATAATGCCTTTCGGAGTTCATTTCTAATCATGAATCCAATCATGACAGAAATTATGTTGAGATTTCTGAACCTCAGTTGCAGAATCCTCCACAATGTGGGAAGAAGAGAATCAACTCATATTCAAAAAAGGCTTTCTGTCTTTCAGATCAGAGACAAGCAAATCTTTTTTCTAACTGGGGCTGATGTCATCAGAGGAGCAATGCCCAAGTTGTCTGTTTTATTTTGTGGGGAGCAGAGAAGGGCTTTTGGAGTATAACTTATTTTTTTTTAAAGGTATTTTAACAATATGATATTTATTGACATGTTTCAGTATGGACTTTTACTATCATGACTCTCAGGAACTATCAAAATTAAACTTGGAGAAGACTGCACAATTTTATTAGTTGCATTAACAATATCCTTGTTATCACCAGCTGTTAATATAACAGCTAATATTAACAGGATAAAGGATTTAAACCTAACAGTTCAAAAGGCATATATGTGTGTCCAGATAAAGGAAAAGCAAGAAGATGACACTGGGACTTTTTCAGTCGCCTTGTAAGCAATTTGCATACATTCACATATACATTTCCCCTTCATGGATTACTGCCTTGTCGTGGCGAAGGGGCTTGCGTAATTCAATGAAGCTATGAGCTATGCCGTGCAGGGCCACCCAAGACGGACAGGTCATAGCTGAGAGTTTTGACAAAACGTGATCCACTGGAGAAGGAAATGGCAACCCACTCCAGTATCTTTGCCATGAAAACCCTATGGACAGTACCAAAAGGCAAAACGATATGACGCTGGAAGATGAGCCCCTCAGGTCGGAAGGCGTCCAATATGCTACTGGGGAAGAGCAGAGGGCTAGTACTAGTAGCGCCAGAAAGAATGAAGCGACTGGGCCAAAGCCGAAAGGACGCTCAGCTGTGGATATGTCTGGTGGTGAAAGGAAAGTCCGATGCTGTAAAGATTTTTTCTCCATAGGAACCTGGAATGTAAGATCCATGAATCAAGGAAAGCTGGACGTGGTCAAACAAGAGATGACAAGACTGAACATCGACATCTTAGGTATCAGCGAACTAAAATGGACAGGAATGGGTGAATTTAATTCAGATGACCATCAGGTATACTACTGCGGGCAAGAATCCCTCAGAAGAAATGGAGTAGCCTTCATAGTCAATAAAAGAGTAGGAAAATCAATACTGGGATACAATCCTCAAAATGACAGAATGATCTCAGTTCGAATCCAAGGCAAACCATTCAATATCACAGTAGTCCAAGTCTATGCCCCAACCACCAGTGCTGAAGAGGATGAAATTGACCGGTTCTATGAAGCCCTACAGCACCTTATAGAAGTAACACCAAAAAATGATGTCCTTATCATCATGGGGGATTGGAATGCTAAAGTAGGAAGCCAAAAGATAACTGGAATAACAGGCAAGTTTGGCCTTGGAGTACAAAATGAAGCAGGGCACAGGCTGATAGAATTTTGTCAAGAGAATACGATGGTCATAGCAAACACTCTTTTCCAACAACCCAAGAGACGGCTCTACACATGGACATCACCAGACGGTCAACACAGAAATCAGATTGACTATATGCTCTGCAGCCAAAGATGGAGAAGCTCTATACAGTCGGTAAAAACAAGACCAGGAGCTGACTGTGGCTCAGACCATGAGCTTCTCCTTGCAAAGTTTAGGCTTAAACTGAAGAAAGTAGGGAAAAGCACTAGGCCAGTCAGGTATGAATTAAATCATATCCCTGTTGAATATACAGTAGAGGTGACAAATAGATTTAAGGAATTAGATCTGATAGACAGAGTGCCTGAAGAACTATGGACAGAGGTTCGCGACATTGTACAACAGGTAGCAACCAAAACTATCCCAAAGAAAAAGAAATGCAAGAAAGCAAAATGGCTGTCTGAGGAAGCTTTGCAAATAGCTGAGGAAAGGAGGGAAGCGAAAGGCAAGGGAGAAAAACATAGATATACCCAATTGAATGCAGAATTCCAGAGAATAGCTAGAAGAGATAAGAATGCCTTCTTAAATGAACAGTGCAAAGAAATAGAAGAAAACAATAGAATAGGGAGGACCAGAGATCTTTTCAAGAAAATTGGAGAGATGAAGGGAACGTTTAATGCAAAAATGGGCATGATAAAGGACCAAAATGGCAGGGACCTAACAGAGGCAGAAGAGATTAAGAAGAGGTGGCAAAATTACACAGAAGAACTATACAAGAATGAGCTTAACGTCCCAGATAATCACAATGATGTGGTCACTGACCTCGAGCCAGACATCCTAGAATGTGAGGTGAAGTGGGCCTTAGAAAAGCTGAGCAACAACAAAGCTAGTGGAGGTGACAGTATTCCAGCTGAGCTATTCAAAATCTTAAAAGACAGTGCAGTAAAAGTGCTACACTCAATTTGCCAGCAAATTTGGAAAACTCAACAGTGGCCACAGGATTGGAAAAGATCAGTTTACATTCCAATTCCAAAGAAAGGCAGTGCCAAAGAATGTTCAAACTATCGCACCATTGCACTCATTTCTCATGCTAGTAAAGTCATGCTTAAAATCCTACAAGCTAGACTTCAGCAGTATGTGGATCGAGAACTACCAGAAGTACAGGCAGGATTTCGAAGAGGCAGAGGAACTAGAGATCAAATTGCCAACATACGCTGGATCATGGAGAAAGCTAGGGAGTTCCAGAAAAACATCTACTTCTGCTTCATTGACTATGCTAAAGCCTTTGATTGTGTGGATCATAACAAACTGTGGCAAGTTCTTAAAGAGATGGGAGTACCAGACCATCTTATTTGTCTCTTGAGAAACCTATATGCGGGTCAAGAAGCAACAGTGAGAACTGGACACGGAACCACTGATTGGTTCAAAATTGGGAAAGGAGTCCGGCAAGGCTGTATACTGTCGCCCTGCCTATTTAACTTATATGCAGAGCACATCATGAGAAAGGCAGGGCTAGATGAATCAAAAGTTGGAATTAAGATTGCCGGAAGAAACATCAACAACCTAAGATACGCAGATGATACCACTCTAATGGCAGAAAGTGAAGAAGAACTAAAGAGCCTCTTGTTGCGGGTGAAGAAGGAGAGTGCAAAACTTGGGTTGAAACTTAACATTAAGAAAACCAAGATCATGGCAACTGGCCCTCTCAATTCCTGGCAAATAGATGGGGAAGAAATGGAGGTAGTGACAGATTTTGTTTTCCTGGGCTCCAAGATCACTGCAGATGGGGACTGTAGCCAAGAAATTAAAAGACGCTTGCTCCTGGGGAGGAAAGCCATGGCAAATCTAGACAGCACACTAAAAAGCAGACACATCACCCTGTCAACAAAAGTGCGTATAGTCAAGGCTATGGTCTTCCCAGTTGCAATGTATGGCAGTGAAAGTTGGACCATAAGAAAGGCTGAGCGCCAAAGAATTGAGGCCTTTGAACTATGGTGCTGGAGAAGACTCCTGCGAGTCCCTTGGACTGCAAGGCGATCAAACCGGTCAGTCCTAGAGGAGATCAATCCTGACTGCTCTTTAGAAGGCCAGATCCTGAAACTAAAACTCAAATACTTTGGCCACCTAATGAGAAGGAAGGACTCACTGGAGAAGAGCCTAATGCTGGGAAAGATCGAGGGCAATAGAAGAAGGGGACGACAGAGAATGAGGTGGCTGGATGGAGTCACTGAAACAGTAGGCGTGAGCTTAGATGGACTCCAGAAGATGGTAGAAGACAGGAAGGCCTGGAGGAATGTTGTCCATAGGGTCGCGATGGGTCGGACACGACTTCGCAGCTAACAACAACAACAACATATACATTTTATATGGCTATAAAATAAGAGTTTTTTCAGCCCCAGAAGCAATTGCAGTAGGAAATGGCATCCACCCAGCAGAGAAAACTGCCAACCCCAGAAGCAAGCAAAGGCAACAGTTTGAGTGGGAGAAAACTGTTTAAGAAAAAATTAGCCAAAGCTAGAGTAAATGACAGTCGTTGGAGAGGATGAACTCACAATGTTAACACTAATTACATTCTTATTCATTTATATACATATATATATATATATATATATATATATATATATATAAAATTTTTGGATTGCTAACAAAGAATTAAAGGGAGACTGATATAGCTATTTCAAACTTATTTATTCTCATCAGTCAGCCACACCCTTCTGAGATTCGAACCTGGGCTGATTGCACATTAGGCAGTTGTTTTAATCTCTAGGCCACAGGCTCTTTCTCACTTTGTCAGCTGCATCGGGGAGGGAAGAGACAGGGGAGATATGTCTTGAGTATTTTGAACACCTTGTCACCCCAAATACGGGCCAAATCTTTTTGCCTGTATCAGCCCAAACTCAAATATCAGCCCAAAACTTCAATATATATACTGAAGTCAAACAAGATACAATAGTGTAACTTAAAAGTTTTACAGTTTATGTTATCAAAATCATTAACCACTTGTTATTAGCAACAATACCGACTACACAAGCAATATTACAAACTAAGTCCTAAACAGTGGAATTATACATGATAAAAAGAGATCAAAGAAGTCTAAACATTCTGTTATATGGTTTTTCTGCAATTTAATGAAATGTTACATTATCAAATCTATGTTAAAAAGCATCTCAGTTACAACTGAGCACAACTATGCTCTGTGTAATTTTAAAATATGCATGAATATGTAGAAACCTCCAAACAATGGCCTTAGATAAGCTAAATAAACATAATATATAACCTAATTATATGTCTAGTTATTTTCTTTCTCTGTAGTACAGCCACTGAGAAACCTAAAAATGCCATTTATAGGAAATTATAACTTGTATTATAACAATTATAACAAATATTCTGTCTCCCACTAACTGATATTTGATATTGAGCTAATTAGATATGCTCCTGGTGACACTATTGAGTCCCCAAACTCTAGCCAATGAACGAATCCCCACAGATATACTTTGGCCTTTTTGAAAAGCCAATTTTCTATTTCTATTTCTGTTTACCCAATTTAAATAACATTTTCAAGCAACTGGTATCAGCACCAATTCAAAACTGGCTACAGGGACAGGTTCCATTGAAAGAGGTTTTTCTGTGGACCGGAAGGTGCATGGTTTTGTGCGCTGCCTGCATCCCACAGATGGGGCTTTGCTTGTTTGTGTGGACTGGTTGCTGGCATGCTGCAGCCTGGTACCGGTCCATGGACCGCGAGTTGGGGACTCCTTTTCTAGTCCAATCCCCTGCTCAGGCAGGAAGCCCTATACCATTTCAGACAAATGGTTGTCCAGTCTCTTCTTAAAAACTTCCAGTGTTGGAGCATTCACAACTTCTAGAGGCAGGTTGTTCCACTGATTAATTGTTCTAACTCTCACGAAGTTTCCCCTTAGTTCTAGGTTGCTTTTCTCCTTGATTAGTTTCCATCCGTTCCTTCTTGTCCTGCCTTCAGGTGCTTTGGAGAATAGCTTGACACCCTCTTCTTTGTGGCAACCCCTGAGACATACCCAATTCCAGCAACCGTTCTTTATATGTTTAGTCTCCAGTCCCTTAATCATCTTTGTTGCTCTTCTCTGTACTCTTTCTAGAGTCCCGACATCTTTTTTACATCGTGGTGACCAAAACTAGATGCAGTATTCCAAGTGTGCCCTTACCAAGCCGTTATAAAGTGGTATTAACACTTCACATGATCTTGATTCTATCCCTCTGTTAATGTAGCCTAGCACTAGCATATTTAAGTGATTGTCCACTAGGACTCCAAGATCACTCTTACAGTTGCTTCTGTTGAGCAAGGTACCATCTATATTATACCTGTGCATTTGGTTTTTCTTGCGTAAATGTAAAACCTTACTTTTTCACCACTGAATTTCATTTTAGATAGTGCCCAATATTCAATTCTGTCAAAATCCTCCTGTATCTTAAGCCTATCTTCTGGAGTGTTGGCTATTCCTGCCAGCTTGGTGTCATCTGCAAATTTGATGAGTTCCGCATCTATCCCCTCATCCAAATCATTGATGAAGATGTTGAAGAGCACTTGGCCCAGAACAGAGCCCTGGGGTACCCCACTACACACTTCCCTCCATGTAGATGCAGTTCCACTGAGGACCACACACTGAGGATGGCGGGTCAGCCAGCTACAAATCTATCTGGTGGTGATGCTGTCTAACCCACATTTTTCTATCTTATCAAGCAGTAGGTTGTGGTCTACTTTATCAAATGCCTTACTGACGTCCAAGTAAATTATATCCACAGCATTCCTCTGGTCCACTAGTTTTATCATTTGGTCAAAGAATGCAATAAGATTTGTCTGTTTTTGAATAACCCATGTTGGCTTTTGCTAATGACTTTGTTTGCCTCTAGGTGTTCGCTGATTCGTTGCTTGATTATCTTTTCCAGAATCTTCCCAGGTATTGAGGTCAGGATGATAGGTCTGTACTTTCCTGAATCCATTTTTCCCCCTTTTTTGAAGATGGGAACTACATCAGCTTTTTTCCAGTCCTCTGGTAGTTCCCCAGTGCTCCAGGATCTTTGAAAGATATAGTTCGGTGGTTCTGAGATCATATTTGCCAGTTCCTTCAGAACCTTGGGGTATAACTCATCTGGTCCTAGTGATTTGAACTTGTCTAGGGTGGGTAGGTGCTCACTTACCATTTTCTTGATTATTTTAACTTGTGTTTCTAATCTGTTTTTTACAGTACTGTTTTTGATAAGTTGGACTGTTTTTGCTCTTTGTGTAAAGACGGATGCAAAAAGTAGGTTATATAATTCTGCTTTCTCCCTGTTGCTTGTCATTTCTAACATTTTTCTTGTTTTTTACATGATGAAAGAAGCTCTTTTTTTGTTATTTTTGACTTTTGTCACAAGCCTTATTTCAGTTTGAGCCTTAGCTTTCCTCACTTCATCTTTGCAGGCTCGGGCTATTAGCTGATATTCTGCCTTAGTTATGTGCCCCTCTTTCCACTTTTTATACTTGTCCTTTTTGTGTTTCAATTTATCAGAGAGATCTTTATGCAGCCATGCTGGTTTCTTTTGAGAGCTGTTATTTTTCTTCTTCATTGGTATTGTGCTAGTCTGGGCTTTTATAATCTCACTTTTCAAAATTTCCTAAACTTCCTGAGTTGTTTTCCCCTTGAGGATTCTCATCCATGGAATCCTTCCCAAGCTCTCTCTAAATTTATTGAAATTAGCTCTCTTAAAGTCCAAGACTCTAGTTTGACTGTGTTCTATTGCTTGTGCTTTGCATAATGTTGAATTCCAATATTGCATGATGACTCCCCCCCAAGGTTCCTGTGGCTTCAACACCTTCTATCATTTCATCTCTGTTAGTGAGAATTAAATTTGTTGATTGTTACTCTTGAAAAACCTGGCTGCTCTTTCTTTATTGTGAAATTCATATAGCATTATATAGACAAGATGATGGTGATGTCCTTTAAATTGCTTTCTATAATGACCATCTGTATATGCCAAAGTCTTTGTGTATCTACCACTTACAATGAGCTATTTCTCAACTTTATTTAAAGGCCCATTGTGGAAATAATCTGATGCAGACCATGAGCATGATTAGTTCTGCTCAAAAATAGTTATCATAGGAACAATGTAGTGAGGTTTATTATGTACAGCAGCTTTTAGTTTTGTTTTACCTCTTGAATTGGATAGATATGAAATTCAAACTCGGGCAAATGGTCAATAAAGAAAGTATTTGGCAAGTGGAGGAACCTACATATTTCTTTTAAAATAATTTTCCTCACATAGCATCAAATTATTTCCAGTTGAGAATGCCAACTTATTTTTTATTTTGTTAGAGACACCTGTTGGCTTAATGCAATAACAACTTCATAATGTCCAAGAAACTCATGGCTTTCCATATTTTAATGTTTCAGCATAAAAAAACATTATATTTTGACTCTTTATATTCTCAGCATAGGTGCATTAATCTTAAATTAGCAGCATGTATGGAAGAAAGAAAGAACCTCATCTATAAATAATATACATATACTTTAAATCATGGGTGTCAAACTAGCGATGTCATGTGACGTGTCACGATGTATCACAACTTTTTCCCCATTGCTGGCAATGGGGTGGGTGCGGTTTTGGTGTGACACATCTGGCTCGCAGGCCGGCAGTTTGACACTCCTGTTTTAAATAACGATACACTGTAGAATCCCAGCAAAGGGAAGAAACATACAAACATAATCTGTAATTATTTATGCACTGAAATGATGTTATTTGCATTACTTTTAATGATTTAATTTTGCTGTATTAGCTTCCTTGATTGGCAAACACAGTCAAATTTAAAGGCTAATTCTTCTGCATCCATTTTCCATTTGCATTATAGATAACTAATTGTTAATTGGCAAAGCCCTAATTCAGGCATGAAATACAAATCAGGCAGAAGCAGTGGAGGCGCTAATCTGGCTCAAGTTAAGAGTTCCAAAGCAAAAAACTCTTTGGGTGAATTCTCTATTGTAACACTCTAATTATGTTTTATACAACTACTGTATCTCTGCATACAGACATAATGGGGAAGACTCTTGCAGTAGACCCCTTGAAACACGCCTATGCCATGAGATCACCCTTAGAAAATACCAACCTAGAAACCAGAAGAGGAATGCCACAAACAGTGTAACAACCTTTCCCAACCCCCATAACTGACTCTCTGCTGTATGACTTTTCAACAGAATACCCTGGTCCTCATATATCAAGCCAAGTGAGAAGAGGTGCATTGTTAAATCTTAACCTGACAACTGTAGGCAGCACTGGAATCACATTCACACATCCCCTCCATATCTGTATCAAGCTTTTCAACTCTGTCCAGTCAAGAAATATAGTTTGCATTAAATTCAACATAATGTACAGGTCACCAACCTCCAGTCCCCAGCCCATTAGCTGCAGCCCATTGGGAATTGGGCCATGCAAGTGGCAGGAGAGCAAGCGTGCAAAGTTCTATTTGCACAATCAGCCATCCTCTCCCCCCCCTCCGCTGGTCCGTGGAGCCGGAAAGGTTGGGGACCGCTGACTTAATGGATATATAATGGTTTAAATCCTTTTAGGATTTGGGGCAAGAAAGAATTGACAGAGAAAGATTTTATTGCTGTGTCTACAATGCAATTCTATAATATATGTAAAATAAACATTAGAATAGGTTATCTTAGATGATGAGTCAAAATCTGTTAAAAATAAAAATGGGGTCAACAGAGGTGCACACAACACTTAGCAAACTTTGTTCCTTCAGTAATTTTTAGCTGCTTTCCTCTTCCTTGTCCCTAGAAGCTACTACCCCAATTTTGCACAAAAAGATATCCCCTTTATTATCATGTAATATTATTGGATGCAGTTATTACATCTAAGAAATACATTTCAAGCTTCTGAATACTGTATATTTATTATTTAAGTACTGAAGTTCCAATTTTCCAAAGATGTGTGCATGTTGAAAAGATTAGGTCTTGGTCTATGTTAGAGTTCCTCTCCTAGTAGCTAGCTAGCTACCAGCTACTCATAGAAGAATTAAGATTTTTTCTAATTCCTTCTTCCTCAGTAGCCACCTTTATTACTACAGTAGCCACCTTTTATTATTTCCTAATAGGGCTGTATAGAGTATTAAAAAAGTGTTATTCACATTACTGTCAGTAAAACATTTCTCCTCAACATGACTGGGAGCCAGTACAGTATGGTCGTTATGTTGATGGACTAGTAAAGGTACCCATTTACCCCCATTTATGGGAACCCAGTGGGTGTGCTTGGGCCAGCCACCAGCCTAACCTAGGGACAAACATCAGAAAAATAATCTTGCATTTCTTTCTTTAATAGGAAGCAATAAATACCTGTCAGACCTGCCCCAATCTGATCCCAAAGAAAAGCCTTTGACTCCACTTGATTAAAGCAAAGGGTTCTTTTACTAAGAGTGTTGGTTGCAGTCAAGTCAAACCAGCTCTGGAATCACTGCACTCGCTGGATGCAAAATAAGGTATAGATTTGCCCCCAGCTCATCCCTCCCTCCATGTCCAGTCCTTTTCCAGCCAACTGGAGCTCACCAAGATGTTTTGAGAACTCAGAGATGTTTGGGGGTAATCTGCATATTTCTTAGGGTGCCTGGCCATGGGATGCTGGATCCAAGATCCTGCTGCTCTGGTCCTTCTCACCTGTCATTCCCCCCCCTCCTAATTTCCTATCACGTACACACAAAGCTTTATTGCCCTTTCATCTTTTTCCTTTTCATCCTTCTTCCCCCTTCTTCTTTTGATGGCAGGATGCCTGTGAGGCCCCAGCTGAGCCAGGAAGAGCTAACAATACCATTATTTGATATTCATTTGTTATATTTATATTCCATCTTTCCTCTAGGAGCTCCAGATTGATTCACAAGACAACACTGTTACAAGGTCTAAAATGATGCTTTCATTTTCACTGTTTATTTATTTATTTCATTTATATCCCACTTTTTTTCTAAATAACTCAAGATGAGTTAATAATAGAATCAGAATCAGAACAGATTGGTAAGAGAATGCAATACTGACAAACAGTAAGGGAAACATTTTTGGGCATTTTTCTGACACCACTCTTAGAGCCTTATCTTTTATAAATGGAAATGCTTTGAATATTTAAAAAGAAATAAATATTTTAAACACAATTTTATACTTAAGTGGAACTAAGATACTTTTTCAGTTACATCTATAAAGATACTTCTTCAAGTACATTACTATAATGTAAATGGTTTATGAAGACTAAGTCATTAAGAACCTTTAAATGTGTGACTTAAGGAATTAATCTTTGTTAGAAAATTGATCAGTCCACTGATATTAGAATATTTAAACTTTGTTGACACTAGGAATACTCCAAACAAAAAAAATTCATCATTAGAAATATTTAAAACAAAAACCCTCTTCCTTTGCCCCAAACAAAAGAAAAATATTGTTTCATTCCCCCAAGGAATTATTCCATTTTTAAAGAAAACTAGAGTTTCCACAAATTGCATTTAACAGTTCCAAGGCTTCTTCATTTGACCACTTGAAAATCAAACTTCTCTAAGATTATAAATATAGCTTCTTAAATCTTTGTTATTACATACTGTGTAAGGGGAAAGGGGTCCAATCTTGTGGCCGTAGCGTCGAATGGCCTCTCTGATGTGGGCAGGCTGGATAGCATCACTCTGGGCTTCTGCACCACAAGCTGCAGTACTCTGCACAAGCAGCAGCAGCAGCAGCAGCAGCAACAGCAGCAGCAACAACAACAACAACAACAACAACAAAGCACATTCATTGTTATTAAATTGAAAACTCATAACAAGCACACACTGTGAATTAAGAAAATTGACCTTTGTAGAATTTACTTATTTCTTTTGAAGAGACAATCATTGTCATACAGTTCACATTAAAATAAAACTGAAACATTCATGAACAGAGCAAAAAGGAAATTAATCCTAGAAGTTTACTTGTACGACATATGAAGAACAGGAAGAAGAATAGCATTTTCCTTG
This sequence comes from Vipera berus, assembly GCF_964194415.1. Lineage (NCBI taxonomy): Eukaryota > Metazoa > Chordata > Lepidosauria > Squamata > Viperidae > Vipera > Vipera berus. The sequence continues at coordinate 192,882,057 of NC_138202.1, read as the reverse complement.
TGTGGTGGTGGGGGGCTACTCTGGAAGCAAGCAGCATTAACACCATAAGTCCATAGATAACAGAGAACTTGGAGGAACTTCTGTGCACCAACTGGGGCTTAGAATGGAATCACCAGATTGACCACTTCTGATATTTCTAAAAGCCCTGCTTTTTCTTCAGGACAAGAAAGTGAATGCATTCGTTGTTTGGCATGATTAACCCTAGCAAAATTATTCTGATTTTCCTAAAGGGTTGTCTTTTATTTCCCCTACATGCAATTTTGTAAAAATTGTAGTTGTGAAGCTTTCTTAGTAAGTCAAATGATACCAGTGCTTAAATTTGCCACTTTACTCATATTATGTGATTCAGTCTGTAAAGTGGATTTTTTTATACTTTCAATGATTGCTGAAATGCCCAATGTGTGACGAGATCTATCTCTTCTGATACTGATAGGGATTCCTAGCTAAATGAGATCTTAAATGAAATCTTAATTTATTCTAAGGTTGTAAATCTCTCTCTGTGTGTATATGTCTGTGTTTATGTTTGCATCTTTAATATCACATTATGTACCTATGGTGACAAGCTGGCATAAATTTATTCTGCTCAAAGATTACTAACATTTTCCAGAAGAGGCTTTATTGAGCAATATTTACTATCTCACACTACTTATCTATGATTCTGGGATTTACATAGTACAGGTAATCCTCAATTTACAACAGTTTGTTAAAGACTCTCCAAAGTTACAACAGCACTGGAATAAGTTACCTAAGACAATTTTTCACACTTACGACCATTAGAACATCCCCCAGGTCAAAATTCATACACTTGGCAACTGTCTCACATTTATGACAGTTGCAGTGTCCCAGGGTCAACTGTCTCACTTAGCAACAGAAATTTTGGGCTCAATTTTGGTCATAAGTTGAGGACTATTTTATTTTCAAGTAACATTTTTCTCAGGCTAGAAATTTTGATAAATAATTTCTAACAATCCAAAACTTATTTCATTTTTTAATCTCATTTATTTATTTATCCCTTCATGTATTATTTTGTTATTATTTTAAATCTCAATTTTGTAATATTATACTTTATACTGAATGATAAAATAACAATCAATGTTACCACTAGTACCCCTAGTAGACAAGGAGCTTCTGAACAATAACTTTGATATTTAAGGTTTATTTATTTAATTCTTCAACTAAGGCTTTCAGAGCCTTTTCAAAACAATACACTTTAATATAAAAACGAAGAGTCATTTTACATCTGAGTGACTGAAGTTTTTTTAATGGATTTGGGGGGAAAATACTCTATCCAAAATGAATCTTCATGGGAAAATTATTCCAAAACTGCACCACAATAAGGAAACTGGTCTTGCTGAAGCATAGTCACAAGACCATCTAAAATGGCTGTCAGATCTCATATAAACAAATCATAACTTCCAAAGCAACTTAGATTTCTATATGTGTTCCATTCCAATTTCCATTTGGCAGCACAAAAATAAAACATGTGCTGGGGATTAATTGATTGATTGATTGATTTTTAATCAAATGCCAACAACTTTGAGTAGTTTACAAACAGTTAAAAACAGTAAAAACACAAATATTAAAAGACAACCATTGTAAGGAGGAAAAGAAGAAATATACATATTATACTTTCCACTGTGATTAGCTGAGCCTCACACAGTCCTGATTCATATTCCACCTTTCTATTCAGACTAGATTCCCAAGAGTTTTAGCTTAAAGCAATCACCCACAAAGACACAAGATAAAAATCATTATACTTCAATGGAACAAGAATAGCTGTTCTACCTGAATCCAAAGGAGAAATGTGCTTTAGAGGGGACACTGGTGTGCTAGCTATACCTGTCAGTGCCTCCTTAAAAAAAGCAGAAATTGAGGGCAAAGAGTACCTCATAAACAGGCCCTCTTCAGAAGGACCTCTCCTTTGGATCTTATGATTCTGACAGATCCTTAAGAGTTACTTCCAAGCATCACACTGAGAGTCTGACTAGAATGGTCTGCAAACCTCTTCAATACTATGTTTATTAGATGTCACAGGAAAGACCTGCACACTGAACAGATAAGCTTTTCCAGAGGACAGCATACACATTTGGAGTAGCTGAAATATCTCATTGTCTCTATTGTTAGTTTTAACTCACTTTTTTCTTCTTTCGCTGTTTGACTTTGGAGGATTCTTGTCCAGTGCTGCCATTCCCCATAGCCCCAGACTGAATTTTCCCGAGGTACTGTGGGCCCGTTGATGGCAGGGTGGGGGTTGGTGGTGGGGTATTATCAGGTGAGCCTGGATTACTCTTTATACTTGCAGTCTGCCCTAAAACATGCATCTAAAAAAGACAAAATTATTCCTTCACCCATTGTTCTCTGATACCAATACCAATCAGTTCCACGTTTTAATGGTAGAATATGAACATGGTCAGAAATTGGTACATTGCAACAATTGCAACTTTTCTTTCTGGAGCTGTTCCTTCCCAGCCCTCCCTACCTCCAAAATCCAGAAGGATCCAGTATAGACAGTTTCTGTTCTTCATAGAGATTGTACTTGATTAAGCTTCGTTGCTGAATCTAAACTTATTGTAATATATATCCTAAGTCATACAATTTGAATCCAAATCTTTCTGGTAAAAGTCTAATAGTACTCAATACATACAATAGTATTCCGTAAATATACTTTCAGAAGATGTTCACTGTCCCTGCCACCATGTCTTCCATTTCTAAGATAAAATGGCAACCGTAAGTAGATGCCAGCATCAATGGATTCTAGTAGGTTATTGTACTATAGCAAATAACAATTTCACTGTTTTTGTAAAATAATAATACTCGGAACAGCTTACATCCTGCGATGATACCTTTAATACCACAAAACATCAACATCTGCCTATTCCAGGTCCTTGGGAAGGACTCAATAGTTAGACAAAAATGCCAAATCCAGTATGAATATCTGATTGACTATGTAATAAATCACAATTTTATATAAAAAACCCTGCTTTGGAACTATCTATATATAGACAAATTGCCTTAATAATTCTTAGGTCCCTGGTTAGGATCTCAATTATTACATTTTCACCAGTCTCTGACTGTAAATCTAATTATAGATTACCCATATAACAATAATAGCTTTAAAAGAAGGGGAATAGCTTGATTTTTCTTCTCAATCTATTGCAGGGGTGTCAAACTGCCGGCCCATGGGCCGGCTGCATCATGCAAAGGCTGCATCCACCCCAGCTCCAATAATGCAAAAAAAGTCACGATACGCTGCAACATGTCACATGACGCGGCGAGTTTGACACCTGTGATCTGTTGCAAGGAAGAAAGCCCAAGTGATTCCTTTGCAACAAAATAAGTGAGGTACGTCAATTTGGAAACTAAAGTTGTGAATGCTAATACAAGTTTCATTGTAAAGTTATAGTAACAGAATCTTACTGCTCTCCCCCCCCCACTATATCTATTTGAGAATTAGAGAAGGTCACGTCTAAAATGCTTTCTCAGGTTACATGGGTACAGTTCTTCCTTCTTTTCCTAAAGGTTATTTCTGCTGCCCTAAACAGTAGGCATTGGCCACACATAGCCCTGACACTCACCTCTGAAAAGAAGCTGTTGAATAAATGTTTTAGCATATATAGTTAATTCCAATAGAAGAGAATATCTGCAGTTGAAGGTTAAACTGTGGAGTCCTTGGTCTCTCTGAGCTTGATGTTTCCAGACATTTCATTCCCTGACTAGGTAACATCATCAGTTAATTCCTCTCTATAGGTTCATTTACATGGAGAAAGGTGTGGTGAAGAAAAGTGTGTTCAGGAAAAGTGATTTAGACCCTTTCGAGCCTCCATAAACAAGAGATGACAAGACTGAACATCGACATCTTAGGAATCAACGAACTAAAATGGACAGGAATGGGTGAATTTAATTCAGATGACCATCAGGTATACTATTGTGGGCAAGAATCCCTCAGAAGAAATGGAGTAGCTTTCATAGTCAATAAAAGAGTAGGAAAAGCAATACTGGGATACAATCCCCAAAATGACAGAATGATCTCAGTGCGAATCCAAGGCAAACCATTCAATATCACAGTAGTCCAAGTCTATGCCCCAACCACTGTTGCTGAAGAGAATGAAATTGACCAGTTATATGAAGCCCTATAGCACCTTATAGAATTAACACCCAAAATGATGTCCTTATCATCATGGGGGATTGGAATGCTAAAGTAGGAACCCAAAAGATAACTGGAATAACAGGCAAGTTTGGCCTTGGAGTACAAAATGAAGCAGGGCACAGGGTGATAGACTTTTGTCAAGAGAATACGATGGTCATAGCAAACACTCTTTTCCAACAACCCAAGAGACGGCTCTACACATGGACATCACCAGACGGTCACAGTAATCAGATTGACTATGTGCTCTGCAGCCAAAGATGGAGAAGCTCTATACAGTCAGTAAAAACAAGACCAGGAGCTGACTGTGGCTCAGACAATGAGCTTCTCGTTGCAAAATTTAGGCTTAAACTGAAAAAAGTAGGGAAAAGCACTAGGCCACTCAGGTATGAACTAAATCATATCCTTGATGAATACACAGTAGAGGTGACAAATAGATTTAAGGAATTAAATCTGATAGACAGAGTGCCTGAAGAATTATGGACGGAGGTTCACAACATTGTACAAGAGGTAGCAACTAAAACCATCCCAAAGAAAACGAAATGCAAGAAAGCAAAATGGCTGTCTGAGGAAGCATTGCAAATAGCTGAAGAAAGAAGGGAAGCAAAAGGCAAGGGAGAAAGAAAAAGATACACCCAATTGAATGCAGAATTCCAGAGAATAGCTAGAAGAGATAAGAATGCCTTCTTAAATGAACAGTGCAAGAAAATAGAAGAAAACAATAGAATAGGGAGGACCAGAGATCTCTTCAAGAAAATTGGAGAGATGAAGGGAACATTTCATGCAAAGATGGGCATGATAAAGGACCAAAATGGCAGGGGCCTAACAGAGGCAGAAGAGATTAAGAAGAGGTGGCAAAAGTACACAGAAGAACTATATAAGAATGAGCTTAACGTCTCAGATAACCATGATTGGGTGGTCACTGTCCTCGAGCCAGACATCCTAGAATGTGAAGTGAAATGGGCCTTAGGAAATCTGAGCAACAACAAAGCTAGTGGAGGTGACAGTATTCCAGCTGAGCTATTCAAAATCTTAAAAGACGATGCAGTAAAAGTGCTACACTCAATTTGCCAGAAAATTTGGAAAACTCAACAGTGGCCACAGGATTGGAAAAGGTCAATTTACATTCCAATTCAAAAAAAAAGCAAAGCCATAGAATGTTCAAACTATCACACCATTGCACTCATTTCACATGGTAAAGTTATGCTTAAAATCCTACAAGCTAGACTCCAGCAGTATGTGGATCGAGAACTACCAGGAGTACAGGCAGGATTTCGGAGAGGCAGAAGAACTAGAGATCAAATTGCCAACATATGCTGGATCATGAAGAAAGCTAGAGAGTTCCAGAAAAACATCTACTTCTGCTTCATTGACTATGCTAAAGCCTTTGATTGTGTGGATCATAACAAACTGTGGCAAGTTCTTAAACAGATGGGAGTACCAGACCATCTTATTTGTCTCTTGAGAAACCTATATGAGGATCAAGAAGCAACAGTGAGAACTGGACACGGAACCACTGATTGGTTCAAAATTGGGAAAGGAGTCCGGCAAGGCTGTATACTGTCACCCTGCTTTTTAACTTATATGCAGAGCACATCATGAGAAAGGCAGGGCTAAATGAATCAAAATTTGGAATTAAGATTGCCGGCAGAAATATCAACAACCTAAGATATGCAGATGCTACCACTCTAATGGCAGAAAGTGAAGAGGAACTAAAGAGCCTCTTGTTGCGGGTGAATAAGGAGTGTGCAAAAGTGGGTTTGAAACCCAACATTAAGAAAACCAAGATCATGCCATCCGGCCCTCTCAATTCCTGGCAAATAGATGGGGAAGAAATGGAGGTAGTGACAGGTTTTATTTTCCTGGGCTCCAAGGTCACTGCAGACGGGGATTGTAGCCAAGAAATTAAAAGACGCTTGCTCCTGGGGATGAAACCTATGGCCAATCTAGACAGCATACTAAAAAGCAGAGACATCACCCTGCCTACAAAAGTGTGTATAGTCAAGGCTATGGTTTTCCCAGTTAAAATGTATGGCTGTGAAAGTTGGACCATAAGAAAGGCTGAGCGCTAAAGAATTGAGGCCTTTGAACTATAGTGCTGGAGAAGACTCCTGTGAGTCCCTTGGACTGCAAGGTGATCAAACCGGTCAGTCCTAGAGGAGATCAACCCTGACTGCTCTTTAGAAGCCTAGATCCGGAAGTTGAAACTCAATTACTTTGGCCACCTAATGAAAAGAAAGGACTCACTGGAGAAGAGCCTAATGCTGGGAAAGATTGAGGGCAACAGTAGAAGGGGACGACAGAGAATGAGGTGGCTGGATGGAGTCACTGAAGCAGTAGGCGTGAGCTTAAATGGACTCCAGAAGATGGTAGAGGACAGGAAGGCCTGGAGGAACATTGTCCATGGTGTCGCGATGGGTCGGACACAATTTCACAACTAACAACAACAAAAGAGCCTCCATAAATATTCCTATAATTGAAATTTAAGTCCTTGTAATGATACATAAAAAGGGACACGGTGGCTCAGTGGGTTAGGACGCTGAGCTTGTCGATCAGAAGGTCAGCAGTTTGGCCGGTCGAATCCTGAGTGCCGCATAACAGAGTGACCACCAACCTAGCAGTTCGAAAGCACGTAAAAATGCAAGTAGAAAAATAGGGACCACTACGGTGGGAAGGTAACAGCGTTCCGTGCGCCTTTGGCATCTAGTCATGCTGGCCACATGACCATGGAGACGTCCTCGGACAAGCGCTGGCTCTTCGGCTTTGAAATGGAGATGAGCACCGGCCCCTAGAGTTGGAAACGACTAGCACACATGTGCGGGGGAACCTTTACCTTTACTAATGATACATAAAGTAAATCAATAAATTACATACTGTACACTATAAATTTTAAGGTCATATTTACCTCAGAATGGTGATGCTGAATAAAAGTAGCAGATATTGCATGACTAAAAGGGTCACCAGCTTTCGGTATTATGTCCTGCTTGACCAAAAGGGCCAGGTCCACCAGCTATGGAAAAATGACAGTTTAAAAATGAACAGATGGAAATCTTAAATTGATTGGCTATTAATAGGCATAGGGTGCACAGAAAAAGAAGAAAGAGTGTTTAGTGTTTTGATATCATTTCTGGAAAGTATTAGAGGCATGTGTGTTTTTTTGTTGTTTTTTGCCTTTCTACGAGGATAGTATCTTTCCATATTAATTTGCAATATAGACATGCAAAATGTTCAATGCACCCACCTTCCAGCATATGGAACAGCCAGTTTGGGGTAGTTCATTATCTAGATTAAAACACACATGGACCTGAAGCAAGCATGTTTTCAGCAGAACTATTTCAGGGTTGGAAGAACAGGAGAAAAACAAGGCCAATCAGTGGAGGTAACTCATTTGAAAAACAGGAGGACAAATGGGCAAGGTGGTTGGATATCCATCCTTGAATTTAAGGAAATGGCATCTGGAGGCTAAAATGGCATCTGGGGAACAAAAGTATAGGGGAGATCTTACTAGGCTGATCAAATCCATTGTAGCTGCTGTCCATGATTGCCCTCAAATTCAAATGTAACTAAATGGCATCTTCCCCCTCAAATCATCAGAAATATAAACATTTTCTCATTTACCTGTGCTACTGTCTCATATGCTAAATAAGCCAGCATTTCCATAGCACTTGCATTTGGTTTTATTTCCATGCTACTACAGTCCAACCAGTCTCGAAATTTGGAGGCTTTTTTGGCTGTATTGAAAAAAAAATATATTAACCTTGTATCTTCTGATTTCTACTGTTTCTTATGAAGAGTAAGACCTTGTAACCTCTAATGTAAGTGATGATATCCAACATTCAGGAATCTGAATTCATTTACAAGTAAGTACTTTATTATTTTTACAAATAACTTAAGGCAGCAATCATATCTAACACACCTTCCTCCTCCTATTTTCCCCACAACAAACACTCTGTGAGGTGGGTTGGGCTGAGAGTGGCTGGCCTAAGGTCATCCAGCTGACTTTCATGGCTTAAGGCGTGACTTAAACAAACTATACAGCGAGGGAGCCTATCATCATCATTAACATCACATCCTATGCTGAGTACATTGGGCTACAAGCAGTGGTGGGATTCAGCCAGTTTGCACCAGTTCGGCAGAACCGGTAGCTAATTTTTTGTTGCCCAGGCCCAGAATGGACTTCCGGAAGTGGCATCCACACAGAGAACTGGTTGTTCACATATTTGAATCCCACCACTGGCTACAAGCATATTCCACAATTTTCAGTCCACAGCTACAGTCTCTGCATCCTTCCATTTAAGGCTGATGTTTTCAGATCTTCCTGAAATATTTGGCACCAGGTTATCTTTGGCTTTCCTCTTTTTCTCTACCATCAGGTGGTATCCAATTGATTATGGTTTTTGCTGGACATTGCTCACTCATGCGGACCACATGTCCAGCAAAGAGCATTCTTCATTCTGTAACTATCTCATATGTGACACGAAGAATCCTTCTGACAACATTGTTGGAAGACACTGATCTTATGAATAATTCATGTTGTAGATTTCCAGATCTCACTGGCATGGATGGCAGTCACTATGACAATGGAATTAAATAATCTAATCTTTGTTGCTAGCAAAGAAGCTAGCAGTCTTAGGCAGCCAAACAACTACTTTGTTAACATTGTAGTCTCCTGGCTAATGTACCATTTCTTTATGCTAAATAAATAATAATGGTACTTTTGGATAAATGGATATAATATTAAAAGAAATGAAAGCTTCTGTATACTTTAAAATATATTTTAAATATGTTTCTTTTTTTAAAAAAAAGTCATTCTGGCATTTTGAAAAAAGAAGTGGAAACACTATTTACAAAGCATACTGATAAGATCCTAAATTTAGATAGTTTTCAATTCAGAGGGCAGGTGATGTGATTTATTACAAAAGAATATGGAACCCAATGTTCCATGTTGTCACTTATTTCTGAATATGATTTCTATTAATATCTGACCAATATTTTGATATATCTCAAAATACATTTCATTCTTTATCCAAGTCTGTGCAATATTTCTCAAATAAGCAGCTTTGAATCAGATATTTCAAAAACATCTATTATTTTTATACTATATTTTCATTTCTGTGTGGGTGAATTCTACTAACTACAGTATCTCAGAAAACAATATGTATTTATATAAGTGCTTTTCCAAGTTCAAATGTTCAATACTATTGTCTGAAATATATATATATATAATCAAGGTGTACCCTTGATTATAATTAAAAGGTGCAAAATGTGAGTTTATCACATTTTAAGATGAAGTTTTCACTTAACTATTTACAGATGCTTAAAATGAACTCAGAAAAAAGCAATGGAACAGCAAAAACACTACTTACACACCAAATGTCTCTGCTATTTGACATTTACAGAAAACACAATTGTGGATGTGTCATTTATTCTTCACATTGTGATCCTCAAGTGAACCAGTCATTTCTCCAAATCAAAAGCTTGTAATGGAAAACTAGATAAGTGCCTTTCATTTAAAAATTTTGTGCTTTTGTGCTTTCATTTATCACTGGAACACACTGTGCTATTTTGCTGAGTTTTTTATGACTCCTTCAGTGTGCTCTTTCTGTCTCTCTGACCTCTAAGTTCTTAGCATTATTTGTAGTTATTTTTTATTATTGTTTTATGACAAAGACCCTTAATAAAGTAATAGATAATTAAAGTTATGTTATTTGAAAATGTAGGTGCATATGGGGTAACTTTAGCAGGTTAATTAATTAATTAAAAACTGCCTATAGATTTAAAATTAATTCAAATATCAGTTGTACTTTTCCTTACTCCTATTGATGGCACTAACTTGCAGATCCTTGAATGAGCATGCCTTTATTATTTCTCTATTTTTTCCATAGGGGAAAAATAAGGGGAAAACTCCCAAAATTATTTCAGGGTTTTGAGAGCATTAAATATCAGATGGCTAGGCAATCACTATCATATGTAATCAATTTATACAATCATACTGCAGGTGAACATGTACAAGAAGTTAATGCAAGAAATCTTATCAAGGGACTCCCAAATTTATCTATAATGAGACTCATTGAACTTGAATGTACTCTCATGTCCTTTTTAACAGCCTTGTGTTTTGATTATGTGCATTTAGTAGTCTTACCAGATAAATTAAAAGCCTCTGGGGAACAAAAATACAAAGAGATGGTGCCATTATGGCAAGTTAGGTGCAAATGGCTTTTTTTTTCTTGTCCTGGCACTAAATCTATTTGCTTTTTAACCACTACCAACTTGCAAAATACTAGTTATGAGAGTAAAAAGTTTACACAATACTTACAAAAGCTCAACTGACGGCTTTCACTGAATTCTGCATATTGTGCTGAGTCCATCACTCGTGCTTGTCTTTCTGCTCTCTGGAAAATGATATAAACTAATAAATGCATACATTACCCAAAACACTAATGCAACTCTATCCTACCTTTCTCCATGAATCACAAGATGATGCGATACACACACACACAGAGACACACACACACATATATCAATGCATTATTGTTACTTTTCAACAATAAAAACAGTTCTCTTTGCCTATTTTTTATTTCTATAGTTTGGAACAAATTAAGAAAACAGAGCAGTACTCAAATGCAGGATAAAATAATATGTGACTATCTTAAAATAGAACGTGGAGTCATCATGATAAATTAATGAAAAAAATACTCATCTTGCTACATATATTAGTCTCTCCCAATTCTTTTGGAAACTTTTTCCCCCTATAGCTGGTGCTGTTTCCCACTTTAATTTATTCTTTTTATTCTCATTCTACTCAACATGATTTGCTGATGCTGCCATTCAGTTTAATTCAATATATTTAGAACATATATGGTTCCTTTTTGTAGATGCTATGACATTACCCTTTCAAATGCAACTTCAAAACAATGCAAATTAATACTGTTAACCAGATTAAACCAAGCCAATAAAGGAGCAAGGAGGAAGATATTGCTGATCAGAAGAACACTGCTCCCAGACCAGCTAATTGAACACGAAATGAATAGCTTTAACTCAGCACTAACTACATTCCATTTGATTTAAGATCAACAATGACAGATAATAATAATAATGAAAGATTAGTCTGATGTTCATTAAAACTTGGCAGAAATCCTATAGCTTTGAAAAGTCAAACTAGAATCTATTAATTTTGCTTCATTTTTTTCGTAGACAAAAAAATACTGAAATAAGTTATATTGTACAGTATGTATTTAGAGGCAGTATTTATTTATCCCAAGCAGCTAAATAAATAGTGTATGTGGCATAAAGGCAATTGCATTGCCCACCAACTACCACCCCCCATTTCTGCCCTTTTGGTTTCCCTCCACAGCCTGAAGAGACCACCTTATTCCGCTGCCATCACCTCCAGTGGACCTTTCTCTCTGTTCTCCTAGGGGCAATTATTGAGTTCTACCTCACCTCCACTGGGCTCACCACCACCACTGAGAAAAGCTGCCTCAAGGCCCGTGGTGCAACAAGCAGCCCCAGAGTTGCTTTCCCATAAGACCAAGGGAACAGAGCAGGCAACATGTCTCCTGTCCTAAGGTTTCCAATATGTACACAAGCCTGAAGAAATAGAAATTCATTCTCAAAAAGAAATCCTCCTAGACTATAGGACTGGAGATTTTATAACTCAAAAGCCATGAAGAACATTCAGTATAAAACAAATGGGAACTGCTATTACAATCACAAAAGTCAAAATGGTACTTGAGCTAATAAAATATCGCTAAACTGTAGATTTGTTGCAAATCCTAGAGGCCCTAAAACTTATTTCATATTTGTAATTTAGCTGATTATGTCCTCTAAAATCCACATAAAATTTAATTAGAAAATGAAGCAGAAAGTACACAATGATATAATCTTAAAAATTCTGAATCTTCAGCTGAAGCTAACAAAACTTTTGTAACACACTGATGGAAGCTGGGATAAGCTGCAGATTTGGAAATAAAAGAACAGATACCAAAGCAATTCTTCTTATCTTATTTAATCTTGTATTTTAAAGCACACCCTTCTCTTCTATCCATTAATATGAATGAGTATATAAGGAGTAGCAGTTCTTGATATTATACTAAACATTATTGTGAATTTCCAACTTAACATGAAACTCTAATTTATACCAAAGGCAGGATAAAATTTCAACCTTAAAAGGGCCTCAAGAGGAAGTAATAATCACATATTTTCTTCTTTCCCCTTCTACCTGAAAAAAATGTTGTTTGTGGAATTTTCTATGAACTACTCTTGAGCTAATCTATGAGGAACATAGCAAGTTGCACAGAGACCTATTCAACCAGATGAAAGTTATATAAATGAGAGGCTCATGTATATCTAGTCTTCTGCAGAAACTTATTTTTCCTTGTCATTCAGTATCCTCTTTGGATTCATGAAATTATTTAGAATGCTGAGGTTGCCATGGAAATGTAGCTATTTACCAACAGAAGATTATTCTTTATATTAATGTAAAGTGTGTGCATATCTGTGTTCACACACACACACACACACACACACACACACACACACACACACACACACATACATACATATATATATATATATATATATATATATATATATATATATATATATGAATTTTGTTTATAATATATGTTAATAAAATATGTTTTACATATTTAATATATTTTATAATAGCAAAATAGTAAATGCTTTTTCTTTTCATTTTATGAATTTTGAAAAACAAAATATTGGGGCAGCTAATCCTTTTGAATGTTTATTTAAACCGGGTATGGATATAGTTTTCCATAAATCTAAAACAGGAACTACAACCTGCTGTATAAATCAACGTTCTCTTTTTAGTATTGGATACTCATATAATCTTTATTATAAATAATGACTGTTTCACTGTTACAAGACTGTTACAAGCATGGGAATACAATCATGTTTCAGAGACAGCGAGGAAATACTTCATTATTTCTTCTGCTATAATGTTCTTAAGACCTTATTCTATTCACTAAAAAGGCAAAGGATATATACTTTTAAATTCAAACATTGGTGCCTTACGTATTTGGATGGATGAAAAAATTAAGATTGCACAACATTCAATTCTTTGGGAATACCCTACTAAATTCAATAGGTTTCACTTCTTGATTTTTTATGTATATGGTTTTTAATAAGAATGTTAAGTATACCAGTAAAATCTAATACAAACTAAGCTTAAAGAAAAGAGAATAGGAAGGAGTAAAAAATGCAAGAAAAAGAAAAGACAGAAGAAAGAGAAAGGTAAGAATATAAGAGAAAAGAAATATATAAAGAAGTGGGTTCAACCTTCATCACAACATATTAATAAATTTAGTGACTCTTTACCCTAAGGTTACAAACATTTACCTCTTTATCCCATATCCCATTTGTTATCTATAACAAATCCATAATGTCAGCAAAAGTCCACAAAGCATAAGCAGAAATAACGTAATTTTTAACCCTAATCAGAACCAACTTCATAGTCTTCAATAGGCCAAATTCATAAACTGCACATTGATTATTTTCAACTTCCCATGATGATCTATTTCTAACTTTCAAGCCTCCCAACAGTACAGTCATTACCACTGTAACTGAGTACACCCACCTTGCTGTTGGCCATCCTCTTCTTCCCTTTTCTTCCATCTTTCCCAGCATCAGAGTCTTTTTCCACCAAATGTACAGTTCCTCCTTCCTGATGGCTACAGAGCGTTTTCTCGAAGAGCTCTGAAGTTCTATTACTGTTAAACTACTATATTTTCCATTATTTTTCCTCTTCTAAAATTAAGTCAAACTGACCTAAATGTAAACCAAGTCCTTGAATATGTATGTATTAACTAAGTAGCATATGAATGATGTGTATTCATATAAATTCTTTTTTGTTTCAGTCAAGAATTAAAGTCTTAACTACAAATGATTAGCAAAATTAAAAGAAAGTTCTACATCAAGAATTTGATCAAGTTAAGGACTTCCAGTTTTGTGCCATAGCGTGTGGCTGCGGGATAGTGAAGCTCCGCATCCCGCGGCCAGTTTCGTCCTGCCAGGGGGACTCTAAATGGGTCTGAAGTTGCTCCGAAGAGGTGACCGTGAAGGAGGAGCGCTCCGTTGATCACTAAATGACAGTGGTCATTTCGTTCGATCTGGGGGAAGCCCTCCGACCCAACAGGAGAAAGGCTAGTGTGACATCGGTGTCTAGCCCAAACTACTTGCAGCCAAAGTCCAGGAGCACGAACAAGAACATCGGTGAACAATGTACTATATCCTCTAACTGAATCCTTGGGAAAGACCCCCAAAGCAAGAAAACTTCCGAAAGTGAAGGGAGGGGACTATATCCCCATTCCCCTCATAGATGGAAGCGGCGAAATAGACTGAAATTAAATTTAAAATACTACAATCTGGACAAATCTAGAAACTAAAAGAACTGCTAAGACTATACTTAAAAGGGTTTTAATGAAATTATAAAAATATATAACAATAATAATTTTTTATCTGAAAAAACTGGAAAAGGAACAATTACTTATACCTAGTAGAAAATCAGAGCACAGAACACTAACATTAATGACTCAGAAACTGGCAGGGCACCCAGAAACAAAGAATAATCTGTTCCCTTAAATTTTAAATAACCTTGAAGACAGCTGGGAACAAAGAAAGAGCTGGCCCAGCCATAAAATTAAAAAGTGTTTGAAAGAAACATACCTGGACTGTTGATTAAATTTAAGAATTGTTTAAAGAAAAAAAACATTGGTTCTTGGCTAATCTTTTAGAGGAGAATCTACAGGAAGGACTTAAGATGGCTTAACATACTGAATTGCAATTTTGACTGATTGATAATTAACCCCTGAACCAAAATATTAATGAAAGACTATTTGAAGGGGGAGACAACATGGATATCGTACACTTATCAAAAAATTACAGGACACCACACTCAAAATTCACTCCTGAAGGATTCAGCCTGGAATATCAAAGACTTCCAGAAGTAACATTTCAAGGCAAGACAAACAATTTCCAAGAGGAAATATATGCAATGTTACAACAGATACAACTGACAATAGATTTAAACCACGAGGAAATCCAAAACAACTTTGATGACTTAAATAAGCACATCTCTAATCTAAATCTACAATCAAAAAACATCCAGAAAATGATGGTGAGTGAACAAACAAATCAGATAACAGAACACAAATTAGAAGAACATGATCATATTGACGAAGCTACAAATGAAAATAATTACAATCCAACACATACAGGAAAATATCTACAAGACTATGATATAACAATAAAAATGAAGTGGACTATAGAATTCCCAGGAGAATTATCAAGTTTGGGAGACAGAAAGTATATATTCTACCTAATCTATCTTTTGTATTCCCGACAATACTTGCAAAAACACAGGAACTGCCAGGTAAGTGGAATATATCAACTTGGAAAGCTATTCGGCAAAAGAAGAAGGCTAGAGACAGATTCAAGAGATTTGATTCACCCTACCAGATGGATTATTACATGAGTAAACAATTGTTTGACTATGGTTAAAAGAATAGCAGACTTTGAACATAAAGGGGCCCTATAACAAGAGGGATAAGAGATTTAAGTAATACAGTATGTTTTACAATGTATGAAATGTACAAATATTAGGATGTTGTAACTTTTATAAATATAAGTGAAATATAAGCTGATCAGAAAGGATGTTATATTCAGATGTTATAAGATATATAAGAAGCACAGCATTTTTATAATACATGAAATATGAAAATATTGGGATGGTGTACCTAAATGGAAAAAATTGGATATTTAGATGACTAACATTGAAAAAATCATGACTGATAAGAATGGATTGAATAAAAGGAAAAATTAAGCTTAAACAAAAATCACAAAAATAGGATGCATGGTGATGGTTGTAAGAATAATATAAGCTGATAAAAATGTTATACATAGATGTTATCATTATTTGTATAAATATGAAAAATGTCTATATTTAATCATTTGTATATTGAAAATATTAAGAATTACATTTGTTTAAGGCTGAAGAAGGAGAATACAAATGGGAGAAGGGAAGATCAAAGAAATATATTATTAACTAATATACTAATTATGGAATTATCAAATTTAATCATTACTGACTGTTCATTATTTATTATTGTCTTTTTTCCTCAAATATATAAACCAAGAGAACACACTGTATACACCAGGCACTAGAGATTGTTATTGTTAAAAACCAATAAAACATTTTTTTAAAAAAAAAAGAAAAAGAATTTGATCAAGTTAACAAAATCTAATGCCTCAGTTTCACTGTTGAAACTCAAACTTTGGCTAAAATGCATGTAATAGGGTATTTTGAACCAGTTAAGATGGCTAACCTAAAACTAATTTATTCTGTCTGGGTCCTGGACACAGCAGAAGCAAAATATAAATTTTATGACAATCTCTATAAAATATAATATAATAAAACAGGTTATATTGTTTTGATCTCTCAGATCAGACCTGGCATCTTATGGCCCACGGGCCACATCCAGCCCACAGGTGGTCGCAGTCTGGCCCACAGCATTGGTGGAGGCAGCAGTACAGTGTCAGGGGTGGAGCAGTGGCAGTGGTGGGGTTGGTGCATTAGTCTAGGGTTGGGTGGCGGTGGCCCTCCACAATAGCCCCAAAATATCTGCCTGCAGAAATACAGAAAGGAAGGTACTACTTCAATTTTGCTCTTCTTTGGATATACCTGAAGTTACCATTGAAGCTGTTCCTTTCCTCTGCTCATGATGATTTAACTCTAAGCTTATGAAATTTAATTCTCCTATTTTGATTTTTTAATTATCGGGCTTATTACAGCAAACCATTGAAAAACTGAGGATCAATGTTATTTAAAAGTGTGAGAAACAGCATGAAGAATAATTGGATTAAGAATAATTTTACTTATATTTGGTCACCATTTTTATCTAAACTTACAAAGTTAATTTCTGAATCTATGCAGATATCTTTATTGGTAGAAATATTGAATATGAATGTCTAAAACAATTATCCTTAAGATTGCAGATGTATTTATATATCTTGCCAAACTGCTTTCTACTATGCTGATAATTTTAATGTTTTGCATTAAAATGGATTCCAACTTGTTCTGCTTGAATTTCTCAATTGATTTCAAAGTTATTTTTCTTAAAAAGATGGAAATAAAAATTTCATATCCCGCCTGACATCTCGTTGGATAGCTGTGCTGGTACTGAAAGAATAAGTTAATCTTAGATTAATCTCAGTTTCATAATACACAAAATTTCAATTTAAGAAGATTCCCTCAAGTAGGTGTTTCACTGAAAATTTGAAATGCAAACTTACCAAAGTCTTTCAGTATTGACCTAAATAACATCACAGAAATTTATGGAAATGAGCCCAGTGGCAGAAGTGTATTTTAGAGACAAAGCTGAAGAACACCTATTCTGGAGTTTATTCAAGCATTGAAAAGCAAAATAAAACACACTAAACATAAATTTACACCACCTAAATCAAGGGAAAAAATGGCAAGATTTTTTTATATCCATAAATTATGCATTCATTTCTCTCCCAAATAAATGTTTAAAACTACCTATTATGCAGCAAGAAGTTAGAATTCTGAAAACAATCAAGGGAGCATTCATAAATTTGAAAGACTGAATCAAGCAAAAGTTTGCATAGCCTTCATGCTATACTATTTCATATAGTTTCAAATACTGGCATAACAACACAATTATTCTGATGTTTATCCTAGAGTGCAAGAGAGAGTCCAATGGGATGGAAAGGAAAAATGAATGCAAAGAACATCAACTGTATGTGGATTCATTAGCTTGAGCTTTACTGATAATTTATCCTGTTTCCTAATGAAAGCAAAAAACCTCCCCCCAAAACCCACCATGTCTCTATTAAAAAGCAATCAGATTTGGTATATTGGTGACACTTTAAAGAGCACATTATGTGGGAAAACAAAATAAACATTTACCCTGGCAAATGAAAGTAGGCTTGGGGTTTTGACATGCTTGGCAGGCAAGCAGAATTATAGTCACATCAAGCACACAGAAAACCTAATTTAATATTTAAATATTTGCTTAAGTAATACACTACTTTAAAGCAACAGATTAGAAGTCACATTTTTGTCACAGCTTTTTTAAAAATGCTCTAGAAAGAATACCTCATTGCAGTAATACATTCAGGTGAGATCAGAGAGTTTTGATCTCTGTAGGATACTGCCTCTCCTTTCAGACAACCAAACAGGCATCTAAGTACACTTCAAGGGTCAGCAAGAGCTATTTCAAAACTATCTGTTAATAATCTGCTGAGCACTACAGACTGTAGCACTCACCAACAGGTTTAAATTTGTAAAATCTCATCAAAGCATTTATTTTGAACTCCTAACCCTGTTTATCCTGACCAAGAAACTATTTGTGTGTTATGATTTATGTTGACTGCTTTTATCAATATTCTATTATAATTTATGTTGATTGCTTATTTAGTATCCTATGACTATCATGGAGTGTTGCATCTTGTGTGCCAAAGATGCTTTTTCATGAGGCAACTGGACTTTCTTGTTTTTCTTTGAAGATATTTCGCTTCTCATCCAAGAAGCTTCTTCAGCTCTGACTGGATAGTGGGGAATGGAAAGATTTATACTCCTGCAGACAGATTTATACTCTTGCATTCATTTAGTGAGTTGGTAAAGCTACCTGGAGGCTTATCTGTGTCTTCAAGGTCACCTGAGTAGTGCAAATGGGTGTGGAACCTTCTTGGTACTGTTTTTTAATATATTATATTAATTTTCCGTTATTACAATGCCTTAGTGCTTAATGAACAACATGCTGTCTGGGTTACTTTATTATGTTTAGTAATACCAGTTAAGTTCTTACTCTCTATCACGTTTTTCAGCCGTTGATAGAATAAGTTCCATGTTTGAAAATATTCTGTATCTTCTTTTTCTTTAATTCTCAGTGTAAGTCTATTTATTTCTGCACAGTCCATTATTTTCTTAATTATCTCTTCATCCAATGGTGGTTTTTTTGTTTTTCCAGTGCTGTGCAAATACAATCCTCACTGCTATTAATACATATAATGTTAAATATACTTTGTTTATCATTTTTTTTCTGAAATTATACCTAATAAAAAGTATTCAGGTTTAAAATTGATGTGTTTCCCTAACATCTTTTCTAACCAAGTATGTATTTTTGTCCAATTTCTTTTTGCTTTAACACACGTCCACAAGTGATAATATGTACAAGGGTTTTGGTTACATTTACAACACTTCCTAGATGTATTTTTAAACATTTTTGTTAATATAACGGGTGATAAATGCCATTTATAAAACATTTTATATAAGTTTTTTTATGTGAAGTTGCCATTGTCAATTTATAGTTTCTATCCCAAAGATTTTGCCATTTCTCTAATTCTATATTATATTCAATTTTTTCCCCATATTATCATTGTTTCTTTCATTTGTTCATCTTCCATTTTCAAATTCAGTAAAAAGTTATACAGTTTCTTAATCAATTTTTCATCAGAACTCGACAAAATCTGGTCAAACGTCTGTTCTTTATAAAAACCATATATTTAAACATTCTTATCATACCTCGAGGGCTGTTCAGTTTTGACATAGATGGCCTCTTTGACCCCTCTTGCCATCTATGCCAAAATTGAACAGCCCTCTCTCAACAGAGGGGGAGGGATCTGATATCATCTATCTCCAGTGTACAACACAGTCCTTTCAACAGTTCCAAAAAGGCTCCACACCCATTTGCACCACTCAGGTGACCCTGAAGAGACAGATAAGCCTCCAGGTAGATTTAATGACTTGCTAAAAGAATGCAAATGAACAGCTGTCTACAAGAGTATAAATCTTTCTATTCCCCACCATCAAGTCAGAGCTTAAGAAGCTTCTTGGATGAGAAGCAAAACGTCTTCAAAGAAAAACAAGAAAGTGCAGTTGCCTTGTGAAGAAGCAGCTTTGGGATAATTATGACCTGGATGACTGAGAATCTCCATAGACAGTTGTATCTTGTGATTTATGATAATTTTATTTTATGATTATAATCATGATTTATTACTTGTTGCTTATATGTACACTGACAGCTTATGCACTGGAGACAAATTCCTTATGTGTCCAATCACACTTGGTCGATAAAGAATTCTATTTTTAAAAATACAACAACCCATCACCAAATCATACTCCAGTGAGGCCTGTAAACAACTCTTAAATATGTATAGCATTTGAAAAAAATGCACTTTATTTTGCATGTTTCAAATTCCTCTCCTTTTTATGTTCCCTTAGCAAGCTCTATGGACCAGGGTCTTGTTATCTTAAATCACAATCCATTACTTGTGATGACATTAGGTGTGACCCACTGCAATTTATAAGGTACAGTAATATATTGATTAGATATGAAGATGCCAAAATTTTCTGTCACCTCATAGAGCCGTGGTGGTGATCCTATGGCACGTGTGCCACAGGTGTCACGCAGAGCCCTCTTTGTGGGCATGCGCACCATTGCCCCAGTCCTGGGCCTTCAGCTGGGTTTTTGAAAACCTTTTCGCTTTAGGCCTCTGCTGCCATGTACAAAAAAAATTTCAATCAATCCAATTTCAGCTTCTCACAGGAAAAATAAAATCTCGCAAAGTTGGAATTGATTGATTGAACTTTTTAGTCCCACCCAGTCTGCTGTTACCACCGCAGCCACGCCCACCCAATGGGCCAGGCCCACCCGGCACTCGATGATACATAAGTGGGTTTTGGGTTGCAGTTTGGGTACTCGGTCTCTATGGACTGGACCATGGTCCATGTATCCACCATCCAATCTAAGCATCCATTTTTGTCAGTAAAGGGAAAAAGTAGGTTTTAGAAGACCTACAGTATACAGCAAGCCAAGATAGAGCAGTGGTTGCCGTAAAACCTCTAAAATAAGAGTTTCATTTCTTTTGCTTTTCTTGTTCCTGTAAAGAAACATAGTTGTGGACAAAAGGCTGTACAGAAAAGGATTTAGGTCAGAATATGATCAACAATTCCTTTTTTCTCCTTCCAATTTTTTCAAACAGTTTTCCCCAATTCTCCTTCCTTCAGTTCCCATCTATACATTTTGTTTCAATTGAGCTGAATAGAAAAGGAGGAATATACAAATGGAACAGCTATAAACTTATATTACACTGTCAGCAATTATATTCTCTCTCGTTCTGTGTCTCTCTTGACCAGGGCTTTTTTTTCTCATAGAACGCTCAGAACAGCGTTCCGGCACCTTTTTTTGAAAAAAAAAAAAAAAAAAGCTCCCTCTGAAAGCCTATTACAGGGCTAGGCAATCTTGGCCCTTTTTTATGACTTGTGGACTTCAACTCCCAGAAATCCTGAGCCAGGCATGCTGAGGGGAAAAGGAGAGGTTTCCAAGCTGAGCCATACTGGCTTAGGAATTCTGGGAGTTGAAGTCCTTGAGTCATAAAAGAGCCTGCACTAGAGGAGGACATTGAAAATTATTTACAGGGTTACTTCTTTAGGAACTAAACTTTTAGAATCTAAAACAGCTAATTCAAAAAAGCCAACAGGAAAGAACGTCACATTTTTCATCTGCTTCTGTCTTTTGGAAGGTAAAATTAGATAACAAAAAAATCTATTTCCTATGTTAACATCTCTGCAATGAAATCAATAAAGGTAACAGGAAAGAAATGAGAAACATTTTTCTCAATTTAATATGTCTCATTTAGCTGATGCTAGAAAAGAAATAGTATCTTTTGTATATACTCTTGAAAACTATTTTGAATCTAACCATCTATTACAACTAAACCATTTTAAATTAAACAATTCTTAAGAATGAAATATTCTTAATTTGGACTTTATTTTTACTGTTTGGACTGTTGTGTGTTTTTAAAAGTAGATTATTTAGAATCTAGTTATGTTGCACTTCAGTCTTTAAATAATTAACCTAGTATATACATAACAATATATGATGTTTTCCATGGTGAGCTTAACATCAATAACAAAATTTATTAAAAAGGCTAAAATAATTTCTGGTGATATTATCTGTACATTAAAATTTTGTTTAGTCACAATCTTTCACTTTTCACATTCTGGAAAAGCAGTGATCATGTATCCTAGCAAAAGATGTTACATATGTGCATAAGCGTAGTCAGTAGCATATGCTTTTTTAAAAATATCAAACGTGCAAAGAAACAAAAATAAGTCCAAAATATCTGTATTACATCCACAAATGCCAACTTTGCAACCAATATTTCTCATCCATAACTATGGCACCCTAAGGATACCTGCATACATGCAAATGCTTCTCTGGGATCAGTAACGCAGCAGGGATTGCTTTTTCCTTCCAGTAACAGATTGCTGGGAAATACCAAACATGGCCTTAAGAATTGCAATATTTGTTACAAATTTTTCTGGATGTGGTTGGAAAGAGGCCTAGAAATGCCAGCACAAATACATCACACTTGCTGAATGTGCACACGCAACTAATTACAATCTTCAATTATATGTGATATATCCATGGCTTTTTTCCCATAGAACGCTCAGAATGGCGTTCTGGCACCTTTTTTTGCACAGACACACAAAAGCTGTTCCTGAGAGCCAAATTCTCCTCAGGCAGCCAGGTTGCAGAGCAGCAGAATGCATCGCAGCGACAGGCCTTCAGATGGCTCAAATCGAAGGAAATGCAAACCGTAAAGGCTAATTTAAAAGTGTGCCACAGTGTGAGTGTGCTGAGTGTGAACAGGTTGCTCAGCAACCTGCTTAAACAGTCTCTGTAACTTTCAGCTCCCGGTGCTTTGCCTTAAGCTGGGAAGTTGAAAAAAAGGCTAAAAAGAAGGCAATAGAGTGCTATCAAGGAAAATGTATAGATACAGCCAGCAGACGTTTAGGGAACCTTTATTTTTCATACACTGTTCAAATTTTGTTTTAATGCCATGGTGATACACAATCAAATGTAGTCAGTCTTTTTTTTAATCCCAAAGCATCTGTTTGTTAAATACAGTATAACGAAGTTTTGGATGATGGAATTATTTTTTATCTAAGGATAATTAATGATAACAGCTCTTAAATCTGTTATTTTGTTTTATTTTTGCTCAAAAAATTGTATAATTTGCATTTGCATTCATTTACAAATAGAATATGTTGTTAAAATGTATTGGTGTTGAAATAATTAGTACACACATATACCTAAAACCAATTTATTGCATTTGGCAACTGTACTAAAAAAAACCTCATTGTCAACCAATATAATTCATTTAATTTGAAATCAAGTGAAAAAATGATTTAAATTATTTTATTAAAACAAATTAATGGCAATTCTTTCATAAGAAGTTGCCTCAAACAAAATGAGTTTGACATGTCTGCTTTAGATAGTTGAATGCTCCAAAATAAATTCTAGACCAGGCCTGTACATGCAGCCTAGCAAGCACCCTTGGACAGAGCACAGACCTTTTTTTAAAATAAAATAAAATCACCACCACTGCCCTGAAAGTCATGTTGCCTAGTGCCTCCATAGCTTACCATGACCACGAACTCCAACACTGTAGGTGCTCCTCTAGTCACCAAATCATTGATTAGCCCACCAGCATTACTTTGCAGACCACAAAGATTTTTAATTTATCAGTGTGGGCCTTTCCCTTCTACAAGTTGCACAGACCTCTTCTAGATTTTCCTCTTGCCTTTCCGAGGTAACTCCTTGGTCTGTCATTGAGCAAGAATTGACTTTGTAGGAAAGCATATTATCATTTGATGTATATTTAACATATGTTCTACCTTTATTTACCGATTATATAATATTTGTATGCAATCCACATGGCGAGGTTTGGGGCAACTTACAATATTTTTAAAATCATTAGATTAAAACATAAAAGCAGGGCTTTTCTCATAGCACGCTCAGAATGGCGTTCCGGCACCCTTTTTTGCACAAAAAAAAGCTTTTGCACAAGCTGTGCTACTCCCTCTATTGGCTTTCAAAAGCCTATTGGCTTTCGAAAGCCAATAGGAATTGCTGCTGAGCGTGCCAAAAAACCTGGCCGTTGGACCGGCAAGTTGTCTGCAGTGAAGGCGAGAACTTTGCATCCCTCCCTGCTGCCCAACTACACCATCTCAACTAGGTAAGAGAGGACAAGGAGTGGGAGGTGGGTTCTGCGGAGTCCATGTGCACTCCTTCCTAGTGCTCACCCGTGTCAGCCAGGCTGGTGGCCTACCTGGTGCTGGTCCTGTGCCACCGTCGCCTTGCCCTGCATGCCTAAGTGGCCTCCCTGCATCACCTGGCCCACAGCTATGGACACGGAACCACTGATTGGTTCAAAATTGGGAAAGGAGTCCGGCAAGGCTGTATACTGTCGCCTTGCCTATTTAACTTATATGCAGAGCACATCATGAGAAAGGCAGGGCTAGATGAATCAAAAGTTGGAATTAAGATTGCCGGAAGAAACATCAACAACCTAAGATATGCAGATGATACCACTCTAATGGCAGAAAGTGAAGAAGAACTAAAGAGCCTCTTGTTGCGGGTGAAGAAGGAGAGTGCAAAACCTGGGTTGAAACTAAACATTAAGAAAACCAAGATCATGGCATCTGGCCCTCTCAATTCCTGGCAAATAGATGGGGAAGAAATGGAGGTAGTGACAGATTTTATTTTCCTGGGCTCCAAGATCACTGCAGATGGGGACTGTAGCCAAGAAATTAAAAGACGCTTGCTCCTTGGGAGGAAAGCCATGGCAAATCTAGACAGTACACTAAAAAGCAGAGACATCACCCTGTCAACAAAAGTGCGTATAGTCAAGGCTATGGTCTTCCCAGTTGCAATGTATAGCAGTGAAAGCTGGACCATAAGAAAGGCTGAGCGCCAAAGAATTGAGGCCTTTGAACTATGGTGCTGGAGAAGACTCCTGCGAGTTCCTTGGACTGCAAGGCGATCAAACCGGTCAGTCCTAGAGGAGATCAACCCTGACTGCTCTTTAGAAGGCCAGATCCTGAAGCTAAAACTCAAATACTTTGGCCACCTAATGAGAAGGAAGGACTCACTGGAGAAGAGCCTAATGCTGGGAAAGATTGAGGGCAATAGAAGAAGGGGACGACAGAGAATGAGGTGGCTGGATGGAGTCACTGAAGCAGTAGGCGTGAGCCTAGATGGACTCCAGAAGATGGTAGAGGACAGGAAGGCCTGGAGGAACATTGTCCATAGGGTCGTGATGGGTCGGACACGACTTCGCAACTAACAACAACAACAACAGCTTAAAACATCTGTAGCAGTATACTGATCTAGTTCAGAAAAATGAGAACATACATGATTTATTACCTGAAACAAGGATAATTTCCTTTATACAAGGTACGTGTTAAAAGCAGGTACATGTAAAGTATGCACAAAGCTACACTGGATATTTTTTTTAAATTATCTTAAAGTTATTACATAGAGGCCTTTAAAAGATTTTCATATAAAAGTTTTAAATTTCCTTGAAATATATGCTTGATTTTTGTAGAGACGGGCTACTAAATTAACACTTTTTAAACTGAACAAAATTGAATAAATTCTCATTACAGTGTAGTTCATATGGATGATTTAGACATTTCTTCCCTCAGAAGAGGAACAAGGGAAAAGATGACCCTCCAGTTAAATTAGCAAGGAGAGAGCTAAAGCTGATATGGTAGCTGTTGTGTAATCTTGGGAAGGAATGACACTCACATCCTTGTAAAAGTCATGGACAATACTTTCTGGGTTAGAGTTGTAATTTAGCCTCCTCACCAGCTATTGTAATGGGTCATAAGAGGCTTTCTAATGATATAGCAATGTTCCTGAATGGGACTAAAAATATTGGGTCCATTTTTCTGCAAATTTGGAGCCTTTGGAATGGGGATTAGGACTGGGACCCAAAGTCACAACATCCAACTTAAATAATTTTGTCCTTAAATTCTGGCAGCAATAACTTTGAGGCAACTATAACTTCAAAAAGGGTGCTGGAAAAAAAGGCACATGCAGTTCAACACTGTTCCTTGTGACTGATCCTTTGATTTTGAGGTGTGTGTGGTTAAACTGTCTTTCTACAATCAATCTGAGACAACTTTGCAATTATGGGATATAAGACCATTAGTATTTGATACAAACTCACATGGTTGGCATATATAAATATTTTTAATTATTTCAAAGCGGATGTAATATGTACATCCTTTTTCTTTTTCCCAAAAGTTGTTTGATATGGTTTGCATAAGGATTTCCATTACCAGACGCTGTGTGTAGCACATTACAGATGTCTGCAGCCTGCAAGTATCAACAATGCTTTGAATAACACCCCCAGTATAACAATCCTCTTGTCATTGGTGTTGCATATTATAGCATTGGAATCCCACACAAGTGGATGAACAGACTTTAAATAATACCATCTGACACTGGGGAGGGGGGGAGGAATAGAAATCTGACAAAGGATTGGAAATGGTTGTTAGCCATGGGAAATAGGATCCAGGCCACTGGGGAGAGGCTCATCCTTCTTTCCTTTGATCAGACCAACTATACTTTTAAATATTGTTTCCTACAATTCATGGGAAAAGATTTTAGCATCATTTAAATGCTACTTAAGAAGCTATTGCCATTCTTTTTTGCAAATTTATTTCAAAGTAATATTTTCTGAAGAACATCCTAACTCACTTAAAGTTGTTTCATACAGAGTACAGGTTAGGCTAGAAGCAGACTACATGTTACAAAAACCTTGTACAAATATTAAAAAAGGATACATACATGGGTATACGTTTTGTGAAATGGAGATTGATAATTACAAGCAAGACCTACCTCTGAATACATGTAAACATTTTTGCATATTGTATCTGCAGTGTTGCCCTTTTTTACCCACATGCAAATTGGCAAACAGTTTTTGCACATATGCAAAGTATGGTTTTTAAGGATAAGGCCATCTATGCCATGTGTTTGAATTTTCTCCCCCTTGTTTGGTTATGGTGGACCTTGGTCACAAGGATCCACATGGCTTTTTTATTGCAGATGGCCTTCTTCACATTTTGCTTAATTGCTACAGCTGGTCAATTGGGAACACTAGCATTCACTGCGACATTTTGATCATGCCACTGGATGCCAGTGCTATCTACTTGTTCACAGTGATTTCTTAATCATGCCTCTGAATGCTATTGCGATCTCAGTGAGAGCTGCTATGACCAACCATGGAGAAGGAAGAGGAGAAAATACAGGTTGTCTGTGCAGAAAACTGTCATGGGGGAAAGAGTGAAACAAATACTTGTGGAAGAAAGGGAAGGTCACAAACAACAGAATTAATCCCCCAAGATTACTATCCGTAAACTCGTGCTATTGTCATCTGTACTACAGTTTCTTTATCTGTGGTTTTATGCTGGGATGAGCATTCTCTGCGTAACAAGAACCATGTTGTGAGGAGGCTGAGGAAGAAACAGGGGGACCTCTGGGCATAAACATCCTACAAATAGGAGTTTGTTAGTAGCTTATCTCATAAATAGCAGCTTACTCCAAGCTCCAAAAGTCTTGGAAGTAGAGATTCAAAATCTTCAAAAGGATTTATTTTTAATGAACCTAATAATACATTATTATTGTTCCTATATCTTTAAAGATTCTGCCTTTTACTCCTAATTCTTGCATTAAAACTCCTTATTGAAATCTGGGTGATTCTTTTTTTTTTGTAAGAGTTTTATTAATTGTTTACAATAACAACCTTAGTGCCTGGTGTACAGCGTGTTGTCTTGGTTCATTATTTTTTTTACAATCAGTAACACTTAATTAACAGTCAATAATAATAAATTTTTATATTTCCATAATTAGTATATCAATTGATAATATATTTCCTTGATCCTCTCTTCTCCCAATAGTATTCTCCTTCTTCAGCATTAAACAAATATATTTTTGATATTTAATATTATCCATATATAAATGATTAAATTAAAACATTTTCTTCTGTATTTATACCAACAATAATAGCGTCCATATATAGCATTTTTTTCTTATCAACTTATGTTCGTAAAAGTCATCTTATTAATTCACCATATATCTTATTTTCACAAATCTTGTTTAAACTCAATTTCTCCATAATATTCAAACAGTTCTTATCAATCATAATTTTCTCAATAATTAACATCTAAATATCAAAATTTCCCACTTATATCATCCCAGTATTTTCATATTTCATATCTTATAGAAATATGATACTACTTATCTATCATAACATCTACTTATAACATCTTTTCTAATCAATTTATATTTCACTTCTATTTGTAAAAATTAATTAAATCACTATATATCCTTTTTCAACGTTCTTATTAAGCCTAATTTCTCTCAATATTTCAATCATTCCTTAATACTAAATCTTTTCAAACTTAATTTGTCTTTAAAGTTCAAACTTTTTCTTCACTTTCATCATCCCAATATTTTTACATTTTGTGTCTTATCAAAAAATACCGTATTACTTATATCTCTTATCACACTTATTCTAAAACCCCTTTATAGCCAAAGTTACTTGTTTATTTAGCCATACAACATGGTTAAATGTACATAGACATTAGACAGTATTATGAGTATTAGGTGTTCAGCAGAGTGATGGCATGAGGGAAGAAACTGCCCGTGTCTTTAGCATGCCATGCCCTATAGCAGCATGCCAAGCAAGTTGAAACCCTAGTATGTGAAATGTTCCTCTGTTGACAACTTATAACTTAAAGTTTAACCTCTCATTTATTGGTTAAATGAATGTAAGGCAGGGTCACTCTGATTATCCATATCCTAAAGCTGTATATAACAATTAGCTCCATCTGCAAGGACAGAGGCTTTATCCTTACAGCTAGAATCCTAAATTCAAAGGATTCCAGAGGTTTTGTTCTATAAGAGATGGAGGGATAAGGCTGTTTAACATACTGTATGGAATGGTGAGTTTGAAGACAGTTAACTTGGTGCTGTTTCATCATAAATTCATTTAATATGTAAGGAAGACTTTTGGAGCAAACTTCAGATGACACTGCAGTACTTAAGTTACCTTGAAGAAAGTTCCATTGGACACTCTGAAGTTTATGTTCATATAAACCAATCTAAAATTAAAGTGTGACATAACATTTAAATGGAACATTTAGTCTGAGCAGACTTCTTGCACAATGGAATTTCCTATTGCTTTATTCCTCTTTGTTGTCTGTATAATTCTTCTGTTATAAAATGCTGCTCCTTCAGTGGAAGGACATAATTGGGCACTGTACTAAATTATCTAGTTTAAATATTTCAATTTATATCAGTGAAGTTACAGTTTGGATACTAATGTTTGTGTTTTTAAACTTTCAAGAGAAAAACAGAAAAACTCAGATCATAAAATATAAAATACAGCTTTAGGAAAAAAACAATGGGAGGAAATAAAGTGGTAAGTACTTTGGAAATCAGGTAATAAGATTTCATGCAAGAGAGGCAATAGAAGACATTGATTTGTTCATGGTTAACCTCAGCTAGACTAGTACTAATATCTCATAATTATTCATCAAAATATTGAAGGGGTTGCAAACAGAAAGGATTTCTTTTCTTATGTACTGGACATGAGAACAGGTTGGGTCTTACTAGAAGACAATATTCAAAAAAGTGAGAATAATAACTAAAGAAAAGATGTAATGCTTTCTAGAGTTGGGACTATTACATATTTTTGAGGAGATAACTAAAAAGGAACTTATTGTATTCTTACTCTGGCCTGATAAATTATAATTGTTCAAAATATGGAAAATATCATTTGTTTAAATTGGCATACTAAGTTATGTTCAATTGCTTTAAGGAAAACATTGATATAATTTAAATAATGACTTTTCAGTGGAATGAATCATATTTTAATTTATATTTCTTTCTCTCCAAAAATTATATACAAAATACTAAAACTCTAAGAATAATTCTTAGTTTGTTAAATTTAGTGACTTATGTAAACTATGAACTGGATGTTGAAATAAGCTATTATAATCCATTCTTGTTTCTTTCTATTGAATGTTGAAAATAATAATAAGTTTTTTTTTAACAAAAGTCTTTTACTAAAAGCTATCCTTAAACCTTAGGTTGACAGTTCCCACTGGAACAAGTCCCACAGAACCAAATGTTCCTTCAGGGAGAAAAGACATTCTGACTTCTTACCACATAGTGGCAAAACAAAATATCTTTCAACTCCATTGTAAACAACAGCAACAACAAAAAAAACCTTACAGAATGTATGCTTCTGTTGTGAACAATGTAATGGGATTTTAAAAGAACTACAGACATTAATAGGAGAAAATAAATGACCAATTGAGCCCCAAAGTCTCCCCCTACCACTCTTAGGATCAGGTTAACAAAATTTTGAGGGTGGGGGAAGTGTCCCCACTCAGAACACTATGGGCTGCTAAGGTGATATGGGCAATGGGATATTTCTTAATCTTAGGTGTTAGGAGAACACTAAAAACGTTAGAGAAGTATAACAGGGACTTAGTGCTAGCACAGTGATACCTACAGTGTAAAAAATATCTATTCTGCGATGTTTATTAAGCATTAAGAAAGATAAGATTTCTTTACATGAAAACAAAGATAGATGATCCTGCTTTATGGTTAATGAGCTGTTTCTGTAAAAAGAACTGTTAATTCATTTAGAAGCCTGATATGCCAAAATGAAACTTTCTCTTCACCATCATAGAATAGTGGATTTTGAAACCTTCTCCCCTGTCACTATGGAGATCTGGAGATCTGGTCCTGTCTGAATAGCAATGGAATGCCAGTGTTACATTTAAGTCATTATTTCCTTGTTTCTGAGAGTGATGTTAACTGCCCAAAGAGCAAAAATGAGGTTTCTTGTGATCATTTAAAATTGATGCTGAATATGAACAGAAAAAGATCTAGTCATAGTTTTCTCATGGTACAGGCATCATATAGATCTGATGAAAATGCTGACAGTTTTGAGAGCCGATTCAGAACTTTCAACATACACATCTTTATAGTTTCAAAAGGTTATGCCATGAACATAGTAAGAACTTAATCGAGATTCCAAACTAGAAATACTGTTCTGTAGGGGATTAGTTAGTAAGTTTCACTGGCCTGCAATTGTTCCTTTTCCTAGCAGCTGTGGGTACCACAAACCACTACTTTTTCCCCTGTGCAACTTACATTTATATTAAGCTGTTACGTGTGATCATGAAGGGATTACGATTCACTATGACACTTCATTCTAATATATACACCCAGGAGTTAAATGTGGCTGTATTTAATTAAAATGGAAGCCCAGATGTAGCAGTTGGTTGGAAAAGGCAAATAGGGTGAAGTAGAATCCTGGCAAGACTATCCTGGTAATGGGTAGTCTGTCTGCTAACAGAGAACTATACATATTCTAGATGGGACTGAATTTCCTGAACAGCATTGTCTGCAGAGTTGCCGAGAGCACAGTGTGACCTTCTGAAGGGCTGCTAACGTCTGTCCAATAATGCTATGATAACACTGGGTAAGAAGGGCATTCACACATTTTTTAAAGAAGTAGGATAGAAATGAGAAATATCTCTGGGAGGCAGACCATTTCAATCCCCACCTATAAAACTCCCCACATTCCCCCCACCATTAAAGCAATATAGAGGATATGTGTCTCTGTGTTTGAATCATTTGTTTAATAAATACATTTAATATTTAATAACTGTATAAGCTAAATTTATAGATTTAACCAATCATGATTTTTCATTTGGGTTGAATTGTTCTTTATATATTGACAATAATACATTACATTATATGATTCCATTTATAGACTCTGAGAGAACCTAATCTCTCTCTATATATATACATATCTGTATAGTTGCATGCCTGACACTCATGTGCACAATATAGTTTTAAAATCTTACATTCTGCATAATGCACATTCTGTATTTGATGAAAAACTCTTGGATACATTGGCAAATTCTGGACATATTTAATAATTAGAAGCACAAAGGCAGTCTAGTACACCTTCCCAGGAGCCTGACCATCAAAGCAGGCAAAGGAATTCTTCTGCTATTCACAACACTCCCTGTCCAATAACTAAATTAAAGTTGTTTAATGTTAGCAATATTTAAAAGTATTAGGAAAGGAGATGCTTATAACCCATCCTTAGGATGAATTTTGCAGCAGCTTCTAAAAAGTCAGATATTTGCCTCTGAGACATCTCCAAAAAGAACCTCATATCAACTTTGGTTGGCAAGAAGCCTATTTGGGAAGGATATTTTCTTCTATTAAAGGTATTGGTCTTCCACTGTTTATTCAAATAAGAAATGTACTATGAAAGCAGTTTGGTGCCTGTGGTGCTGAATTATTGCTATGTAACACTCAAGAGTGGGAAATTTATCCCTAAACTAGAAGGCAAAGTGACAGATGAATAGTGTGCTTTTTAATCCTGAGGGAATAACTCCTGAAATGATGCATTCAAAATGCAATATTGTTTTGAGTATCAGTTCAGATTTTTTTTTAAGAGAGGGTTTTTCGTCCTGTGTATAGTGAGGGTAAGCAGATGAGCTACCCATTATAAAATTATTTGGCAGCAAATAATTTTATTTAAAATTTAAAAAAATCAATGACAATATTTTGAAAATGTTTAAAATACTTTCCACTAAAATAAGAGGGTATAATGTATTGACTTTATGATCCTGTTTTCTTTACTTTATCATAACATATCAAACTTATACAAACAAAGCAGAACCATGGCTACAAAGCAGTGTTGGGCTAGATGTGCTTTGATAGTTCTGTTCAGCATCTGAAAAATATTCCTGCCCCAACCTGGATTGCTCCAAGAGTAATCCATTCTAATATTTCTGGAATCAGAAACAGAATCCCTTCACCCGCTTCTATGTAGAAAAAGCGTAAATGCCAAAGCAGCTGCAATATTTTTTTTAATCCAAATAGGACGAAATTCGTAAATTAATTAAACCATTATGCGACAATACAGATTGCCAAACTCCACAGATATTGGTGGGAAATGCTGTTAGCCACAATTCTTTGAACTCTGATTTCTCATTTCATTCTAGATAGGAATGAAATTTACAAGAAAGCTAGATTATTGAGAATGACCTGCATTACATTTCAGTGGAATTGTACTAGGGACCTTTGAGGTATTTGTTAAATGCATTTTAAAAACCTCAATTTGAAAGATTGGAAATAAACTTTGCCAGATTTTCAATGAAGATTCATGGCAAACTACATGTCCCTGAAGAAGCTGGAATGCAGCAGCCACATAGTGAACTTTGGCTTGCAAAGTCTCTCCAGAAAAGAGAAAGAAAATATGAGATTGCTCACTGGTACTGCAGAAAACTGCTCCTCATCAGTAAATTGCAGGAACTGAGATATTTGTGGTTGGATTAAGTTGAGCAGCTGAGAGTTGAGGGATTTCAACCAAGCTCATATCATAATAGAGCTTACATGGACATAAGGTTCAGTGAGACTCATTTCTTAATTATTTTTTAAACTATAAGATTTTTTTTTATAGCACTGGCTGAGTGTCCTTCAAACCATAGCCTATTTTACATACAAGTTTAAAGAAGATTATTGTTAGCCACCTTACAAACAAACATTCCTTTTTGGAATAAACAACAAAAGGGTGATTAGAATGTTGATTCTGGAACATTGGACTAAGGGTGCAAAAGGATCAGAAATAAAATTTTGAAATTAATTTTATAAATCTTTCCCATGGGAAAATACTGCTGTTTTGAATTCTTAAAGAAAACATGATAGGATGGCACTTTGAAGGATGGGCCCTGGAGGGAAGCTAAAGATTACAATTAAGGATATATAAGATGATGTACTGTTCGCACTTAACTCCTCCTAAACTGTCAAAGATGTATAAGAGTGTGTCAAATGTCTATTGGAAATGCAAACAATTTGAAATGATTTTTTATCAACTCTTGTGAAGACTTACTGGAATCAGATAGGATTGGAGCTGACTCAGCAAAAAGCAATGGGGATAATCTGGGAATAGAAACACAAGTTGTCCTTAGACTGAGGAAATTAGAATTATGTAAGTTGTAGAAAAGATTACAGATGATGGAATACTATCATACTTTTCAAATACCTGAAGGAATGTTGCCCTGAAGAAGGTGTTGCTCTTTTTTCTATTATCCCAAAGTGCAAGTCAAAGAATAAAGATGGTGTCAGAATCCATTTATATCATATTCATAAATGTATGTTTAAAACATTATTCCATGGATTCTGCCATCTCCCGAAGAGGAGGAAATGGATGTGTATTGAACCGGTATTAGGCATTTCAAAGGAAAAGAGAAGCTTTTTGAACTGGGGAAACAAAAGGGGGGGCTAGCATCTGGCTTGTGTCACGGAAGAGAGCAATATACATAAAAGGTCCTAAGTTCCTTTTTCCCACGAGAGGGATGATACGAGGTAAATGATGGGGGACTGACCAAATGGGGTTAAGGGGGGGTTAAACTGGGAACTCTTTATAAGGGGTTAGTTCGTGGAACAATATTAAGTCCTGTCTTATTCCTACAACCAAGCATGTCATAGTAAAGATTTCTTTTTGGACTAGATTTGGCTCCAAGAGTTTTGTCTTCCTAACACGTGGTTTGGCGTGGGTCCTGACAGATGGACTAAATGCTAGAAAGTCCTATTTAGACTTGTTTTACCTATTGTTCAATGTTGAACAATTCATTGTCCACTCCATTAGCAATCAGCCTTCAATTAATAGTTAAACTTAGTCATTTATCATGCACCTTTTCTAAACTGACATTTTATCACAATATCATTAACCTTTATCATAAACATTTCCCAATGAATTGTTGAAGAATAAAACATCTGATCTGTCACTCTCTGTGTGTTCTCAAACTGCAATTTTTAATTCCTATTACTTTCCTGTCTTTTTGATTAAAATTCTGCTAAAAACTCTCCAGGCATACTTAACAAATGAATTGTGCTGAGGTTTTTACATTTACTTGTGCTACCTTCCTCTTTCTTGTTAGGCTTACTAGGTAGACCAAAAAGAAAACATGAACAGATGAGCTGATTTTATTTATTATAAAGCTACATTAATAGAATCTTAACAGGTCTACAAATACAATTCTCCCCATCTCCTTTATAGTCCAAGAAATTAGGGAAAAGTCTCTTCTGAGCCTGTTGCCTTACCGACTACCCAGCTGAAGTTATGCTCTCTCTTATATGACTGTTCCCTAGTCAGCATCTTTTAGTCCTGTCTCCCAAGGTCTTGCCCACGTATCACTACATTCTATGGGATACAAATTATTATTATTATTATTTATTAAATTTTTATACCGCCCTTCTCCCGGAGGACTCAGGGCGGTGAACAGGGCATATAAATAGAAATACAAAAGTTAAAAAAAAGATTAAATAATTGCCCAATTAAAACAATCAGAATATAAAACCCATTAAAACCCTTACGTTCCCCCATCAGGCCAGGCCAGCTTGTTCGAATAAATGGGTCTTTAACCCGCGCCGGAAGGAGCGAAGATCCGGTGCCATCCGGAGCTCAACCGGCAGTTGGTTCCATAAAGCCGGGGCGCCCACAGAGAAGGCCCTCCCCCAGCATTTTTCTATTTATTAGATAAAATTCCTAAATAGCCCATTCATTTTTCTCTAGTCTCATAATTATCCATGCATCCATGTTACCGTAAAGAATAATAATTAAGAAGTTATTTTGCAAGCCAACATTTTGTTCCCCGCATCCCTACAATCTGGATGCATATGCTGCATACATTACTTTTTATTTAAAATATTTATTTAAAATAACTTCAAATGATTTGTCTTTTCCCTTTATCCAATAAGCAACATTTCAAATTAATTAGTATCAAACTAAATAACCAAGCTAGACTAGACTAGACTAACTTTATTGTCACTTTGAATGTACACTAATCGGCATACATTAAAATGAAATTTCATTGCATTCAGCTCTCAAAGGGTCACCACCGCTGATATACACTACATAAATATGACAAAACTAAATAAATACAGAATCATGCATATATTATATGACACAGAGAAACAACAGTCTAGTTTGGGTTATGTATACATGTGCATGGCAAGAAAAACTAATCTTGCGAGTTTACCAGATGGATGGCATAGGGAACAAACCTATTACAGAATTGGATAGTTCTGCTAGAAATACTTCAAAACGTCCTCCCAGAGGGGAGCAACAGAAACAGACTGTAAGGTGGATGTGTGGGGTCTCTAACAATGCTTTGAGCTCTAAGCACATAGTGCTTATAAGCAGCATCCTGAATACCAGGGATTCCTATGATCTTCTGGGTTGTCCTTACCCTTCTCTATATGGACATTCTATCTGAGGCACTGCTGCCACCAAACCAGACAGCAGTTTGATGGCCAAACCAGACAGCATTTTCATATACTTTACTTTAGACCCAATGGCACTGATAGTTACAATTTAAACCAATGGGATATACTATTAAGTTAAAGCTAGGAACTTTAAAGGACTCCTTTTATATTACATTTTCATTTTCTTCATTTATATACATTCTCAAGTTTAGATCAGAACATTTAATTGACAGAAAGGATACTTTATAATGATTTATGCATAGTATCCCTAGTGAGCTAGTTTTTTTTCAATCTAAGTAAATTCACTTTCTTTCATTAATAATAAATTAATAAGCCACAGTTTAGATATACCACATAATAGTCACCACAGTTTAGAGTATTTTATTAGAGACACAAATATGTCTCTCTGTGTGGGGAAAATAAAGGCCAAAATAATCCCAAGGGTGATAGGAGCACTTAGGTTGTGACTCCTAAGCTGGGAGAGTGATTTCAACAGATCCCAGGAACAACATCAGAGCTCTCTAACCAGAAGAGTGCAGTGCTAGGAAAAGCTAAGTTCCTGCACAGAATCCTCTACTTTTAGGCCTCTGGTAGAAGACCCAAGAATGAAGAAGACACAGACCACCTATTAGGTGAGCAGAATATGAATGCGGGAATGTATGTATGTATGTATGTACGTAAAAATCTTCCTTAGAAATAAAAAAGGGAGGAAACTGTAATTTTTAAATTAAAATTTCACAAAGACAATTTAAAAATGCAGAGTAAACAATATTTGTTTTCTGTATAACTCATCATAACTGAAACCATACCACCAAACAATCATATCCTGTTTGGGCCATAATGACATCAGAAATCCATGTTTATCATTTGCTTTGGACAACTTAGCATGTTTTTGGCCCAGGGCAAAGTGGAAATAAAACCATTTGCAGCTGGCCAAACCAAGATAACCACACATTTTTGAAGTAATTGATACCTAAAGGAACATAGCCTTTAGATCACAGTTCATGATTTAAGTACACTAATTCTTTAAAGGAGGTTGTTAAAGATTTTAAAGAACACCCTGGACTTACTCCAAGACTTAACATGCAGAAACTATACTAAACATGGCAAATAAGATATTCTATACTTCTTTATGCACTAATTACCAATTTTTGAGGGAATGGAATATATTTCCTGCATTGTTTTAAACGTATACAGTATTTTTAAAGAGTCTAGGCCAAAAGATTATTAAATGGTCCAAAATAATAAAATATCTCATTGTCCATGCAATCCTTGAGAAAATGGAATACACTTTTTCCATTTTCTAGTCAATTTTAAGATTCCAAATTTAACAGAACAACTTTTTTTACTTTTGCTTCTCTCACTTTTAAGAGTTCATACCACATTATTTAGTAGAATTTCCTTGTCTCTCCTTTTAATTATAGTTTAGAATTATATCTGCACCATCATCAAGTGTGTTAAGATTGGATCTGCGAACTTTAGCTAGGAAGAAACCCAGTTAGTTTTATCCATAATTTGCTTTTTTATACAGTACATGTAATGTTAAATCATGAATGAAAGAAAAGTAACATTCCATTATATCAAATGTACATAAATGATAAAGCTTGATTTTTCTGTTATAGCTAGATCCCAGTTTTCCTTCTGATCTTGCCTTTCTTTTTGACAAGAATAACATATTGTACAAATAATAAAATCTATCAAAATAAAACCAGCAGAAGCTAATTTTCATTTCATAGTTTATGTAAGATTTCCAATGGTTAATTTTACAGAAAATTCCTAAAGATAAATAATTTATTGTAGGCTTCCTTCCACTGTTATGTTGCTGCAGTGCTCTCCTGATTCCATATCTAATTATATCTCCAGGTGTAGAACTCTATGCACAGCCTTCTGTCCAAGTTGGAATCTTGAAAATGCCACCATGCATAGAACAGGAACTATTTTCTGGAATGTGCTCATCACATACATTCAGAACTTCAGAAATGCTCCTAGTGGTGAATTTAGAGACAACAGTATATTTGCTCCAATGTAAAAAGAGTCCACAAAATATTTTCAAAACTTTTCCCTTCATTAATTAGTAGGAAGTGGCAACTATTACATTATTAAGATTATTATTAGCATACTTTGGTTCTTAACATTAAAGCTGAGGGAATCTAAAATTAGCTTAACTGACAGCCCAGTTAATAACCTCAATGTACATCACATCATGACTTTTGAGACAGGAGAGGGGCAAATGTGGGATAAAAAGGAAAGAAAAGAAGGAATGTGACAGCTCACAGCAGTTTATCATTTCTTAATTGTGATTATAGATAGGTAAAGGTAAAGGTTCCCCCGCACATGCATGCTAGTCGTTTCCAACTCTAGGGGCCGCTGCTCATCTCCGTTTCAAAGCCAAAGAGCCAGCGCTTGTCCAAGGACATCTCCGTGGTCATGTGGCCGGCATGACTAGACGCCAAAGGCGCACGGAACGCTGTTACCTTCCCACCGGAGTGGTCCCTATTTTTCTACTTGCATTTTTACGTGCTTTTGAACTGCTAGGTTGGCAGAAGCTGGGACGAGTAACAGGCGCTCACTCTGTTACTCGGCACTCGGGATTTGACCCGCCAAACTGCCGACCATCTGATCGACAAGCTCAGCGTCCTAACCCACTGAGCCACCGCGTCCCTCCATGTGATTATAGATAGTCTTTGTTTATTGATCACTTGCTCAGTGATTGTTCAAAATTACAAAGGCACAGGATACTCAAAGTTCAAACTCAATGTTCTGGCCATTGCAGCATTCCCACAATTTTGATCTGAGTACTTGGCAATTCACCTCTATTGACAACTACTGAAGCATCCTGTGATCAAATGAGGGGAGGGGAGGGGGGAGAGAGGGAGGGAGGGAGGGAGGGAGGGAGGGAGGGAGGAAGGAAGGAAGGAAGGAAGGAAGGAAGGAAGGAAGGAAGGAAGGAAGGAAGATTTCTGATGTTCCCTGCCAGCTTCCCAAAAGGAAACTCAATGGAGAAACCAGCAGGAAGTTGGAAGTCACTTGCATTCCCACTGCATTTTTGCCCATCCATAGTCATTCTGTTTCTCTGTTTAGATAAGGAAATATCTCTCAAAAATTGACCAATGGGGCACCTATTGCTTAGAACCTCAACAGAGATATCATGAAGAGACCATATTGAGACAGTTTCAAATGTTCTCTCAGGAAATTTAAATCCCATTAATTAGATATAACAAGTATCAAGCTACTATTAGACCTTTCGTTGTTGTTGTTGTTAGTTGCGAAGTCATGTCTGACCCCTCGCGACCCCATGGACAACATTCCTCCAGGCCTTCCTGTCCTCTACTATCTTCTGGAGTCAATTTAAGCTCACGCCTACTGCTTCAGTGACTCCATCCAGCCACCTCATTCTCTGTCGTCCCCTTCTTCTCTTGCCCTCAATCTTTCCCAGCATTAGGCTCTTCTCCAGTGAGTCCTTCCTTCTTATTAGGTGGCCAAAGTATTTGAGTTTCAACTTCAGGATCTGGCCTTCTAAAGAGCAGTCAGGGTTGATCTCCTCTAGGACTGACTTGTTTGAACACCTTGCAGTCCAAGGGACTCACAGGAGTGTTCTCCAGC
This sequence comes from Vipera berus, assembly GCF_964194415.1. Lineage (NCBI taxonomy): Eukaryota > Metazoa > Chordata > Lepidosauria > Squamata > Viperidae > Vipera > Vipera berus. Next base: position 192,842,100 of record NC_138202.1, on the reverse strand, counting down.
ACCATAGTTCAAAGGACTCAATTCTTTGGCGCTCAGCCTTTCTCATGACCAACTTTCACAGCCATACGTTGCAACTGGGAAGACCATAGCCTTGACTATACGTACTTTTGTTGGCAGGGTGATGTCTCTGCTTTTTAGTATGCAGTCTAGATTTGCCATGGCTTTCCTACCCAGGAGCAAGTGTCTTTTAATTTCTTGGCTGCAGTCCCCCTCTGCGGTCATCTTATAACCCAGGAAAATAAAATCTGTCACTACCTCCATTTCTTCCCCATCTATTTGGATGCCATGATCGTAGTTTTCGTAATGTTGAGAGACTGTTTACTATGTATGGTTAATAATTATTACTATGTTATACGTCTTACAAACAAAAAAAGCAGAGAGAGAAACAAGCAACTAATATAGGTAGAATGTGTCTATGTCCATACAGAAAATCCAAATTTCTGTTAAAAATTTAAGAGGAAAACTGAATGCAAATATGTCAATAAGAATGAACAAAGCTGCCTATATTGTGACCCTTGAGGTTACAAAAGAAAAAAGTAGCAAGGAAAAATTATGCTGTGAAGATTTTAACTAGTACTTCCCAGAATCCAGAGAAAGATTTGGCACCTATACAAATTAGCCTAGGGGCCAGGAAAGCTATATAAATTTAGATATCATTGTGTTGAACATATGGCTAGCTTGATAGAAACTTTTGCTTTGCAGATGTTGCCATTCATCTTCATCCACTGGAAAAAGGAACAATATATAAAGTCTCCAAGTAAGGGTTGCCTTTGTCACAAATCAAATATAATGTAGGAACTGAAAACTACTGTCTTATGATTCTTAGAAAGTAATTATGCATTTGTACTCAGTTCAACTAGATAACGACTCCTAGATAACTATGTCTGAGATAAGAGTCTTATTTGTTTTTTGAAAAGAGCAATGTTGTTATGAAAATGAATTGTTTGGAATAACATCACTTCATCACACATATACTATCTCTTTATCCTTTCAGTTTGCTACCGTAGATGCCGCATAATCACCAGCAGGTCATCCAGTCAATATACGTACAAGAAAGATTGGTCATCTAAAATATGATAATTTAACATGAACCTCATACTCCTTATGTTCCAATCTATATTAAAAAAATTCTATTTGTTGTGCATTAAATATTTTTCTCTTTTGCTTAGTTGAAAAACATTCTTAAAATATTTTAGAAAAATCCTAGCCTTGGGAGAATTGTACAGATTAACAATAAAAAAATATGTATATCTCTATACATCAAACTGTACAGCAATAGTTTACATGAGCTTGTAGATGAAGCCAAAAACATTCAAGAAGTAATTTGGAAGGCCAATATCAAAATAAAAACAAAAAAGTGCTTAATTTAAAGATAAAAACTAGCTAACTTACTCCAATTTTATTTTAAATACGCTGCACTGCAACTGAAATAGCAACTTCCAGAGGTTATAAAATCAGACAATCATTGTTTCTAAACATTTCACATATCTTAGCTCATATATGGATAGCTACATTGAAAATTTACTTCTCATAGCCTTTTTTGGTGGCCATGAATATACTATATCCATATAATTTCAGTTAACCTACAAGCAAGGGATCATGAAAAATAATCTCGAATATCACAATGGAAATAGTGCCATATGGTACATTTACAAGAATAGAAGACATTGCACATACATTATTTGAATGCCAATTATATGCCCCAGCATATAATCTTCTATTTAGAACCTTCAGTGCTAGTCCATGACCATAATAAAGATTGATTAGAACCTTGTATTTAGAACCTATGCATAGATCAGCCTATTGGAACTGCAACAACCAATTGTTCTACTTCCTTCTCTTATATTAAAGTGCTCAGTTGAGAGTTTGTTACATAGGAAAAATTAGAGTCATTTGCAAATGTGATGTCCTTATCAGTATAACAGGATAACGGAATTGGAAGGGATCTTGGAAGTCTTCTAGAACAGGGGTCCCCAACCCCCAGGCTGTGGACTGGCACCATTCCATGGCCTGCCAGGAACTGGGCCGTAAAAGCAAGTGAAGCGCCATCCATGCACGCACAGGATCCAAGCAGCATGTGAAACCATGCCACTTGGTATGCAGAAAAACCATGGAGACGGTCCCTGGCACCCAAGGTTTGGGGGCTGCTGTTCCAGAATATACTTCTGAATATATATTATACACATTGCTCTGTAATTCGGTATATTTATTTATTTATTTATTCAAAAATCTTATAATTATTTTATCCTTTTGTTAGTTGATGCTGTGATTTATCTTGACATGATCAATTGACTAATCAGTAAATTAATTAACAACTATACATGACTGAAAAAAAATGCTAGTCTTGTACTGATCTTAAAAGTGAAGGCAGGGTATTTGTATGAAACATTTCCAACTCAGATGGAAGGATATTTATTTAGCATTTACATGGGAGAAACTTCAGCGATGCTGGTAGTGCACCATGCAACATACAGTCTCCTGTCTCCTTTGCCTTGTTCTGCTAATCCTGACAAGATGGTATTGTCACCTGGCTCTCCTCTCCTTTTCTCACTCTCTGTAGTCTAAATGAGTCATTATTATCATTCAGTCTTGCAGTTTTCTCCTTGCTAGACTCTTCTTGCTAGTTTTGATCAGCCTGCTTAAAAGTAGACAGATTAAAAACCAAAATGGCAACTAACAGTTATTTAGTTATAACATTCAGAATAATTTTTTCTAAGTTTCAATACATTTTCCCCCCTTAATATTTATTTATCTGATTTATCCTAGAGGTAGCCTCATAAAGTTTAAAAGGTAAAAATAAAAAATGATGAAAACATGGGAAGGAACTCCAAAATACTGATGGAAATCTTTTATAAGTGTTTACTTCATGAATCCTGCACAACAATACATTTGGGGCTTGGAAACTATGTTTATTGTTTTGCCTTTTCCTTTAGCATGTATTTTGCCTGGCTAAAGAATTTTCACATTGATCTCACATTTACTGTCTTAAGAAGGTCAGTATTATATGTGGATGAATGCTCTGCGTGAAGAATTCTCCTACAAAGAAAGGGATTGGACTAAATGAATTTAATTTAATTTATTTTAATTTAATCTAATTTTGTAAAGTAAATAGTTTTCATACTTTGTTTAGAAAAAAGGGTGGAATTTACCTCCATTCTCTCTTGCTTCACATCATCTATCTCATCGTCTTCAAACAAGGCCAAGAGCTCCCCAGTCTGATCAATAGAAGTAAGAAAATCTTGAGCAGATTTCTGACGCTTGTTAGTGCTGCTACTGAATTTGTCTGAAAGAGATCAGAGGAGGAAAACAGACAGCTGTTTTGATAGAAAAAAGGGGTTCCATGAAAGCTTCTAAGCAAATGCTGAAATTGAGCCAGCTGAATGAAGAAGACCATTTCAATTTAATTCTCCCTGCAACGACATCCACCATGACTCCTGAAATCTTATATCAGAAAGCTGAGGAGTACCAGTGAACCTGGACCTTTTAGTATACCAAAGACACTCTGATAAGGATAAGTCTAAGGCTCCTTGAAAAAACAGGTATGGTCATGATCTTACCATTACCCATGATCTTACCATTGCCTGATTTCTCCATCTTACCTGCACTGCTTTGACATTCTTAATTTTTTTTAATTAGATCTGAAATCAGTGAAAGAAGAGGGAGAAATCAGCATAAGTGACCCCCATCAATCTCATTTCCAGTGATGGTAAATGTACAGAGAAAGAGGAGGGGGGAGAGAGAGAGACAGAGAGAGACTATAAGCATCTATCCTTCTCTCTTTCTCTTGATTACTCCTTCAATGCATTCAGTAGCCTATATCCCATAAACTTTTCAAACACCAAATGCTTTTTGGTTGTTTGTTTTGCTTTCTTCCTCTCTCCCAATTATTAAGACCTTATTAAGATAAGGTCATTGTCTCATATTGTCCCTTTGCAAATCCATTTGCATTTGCACTAGGATTTTAAAATAGATCCCAGATATCTGGAATTCCATAGAAGTAATTTTTTGGGAAAATGCAACCAAATTCCAGTGATTACATATCTAGTAACTAATTAAAATGGAATTTTTTTTACCAAACATTCATCTTAATTTTAGACAAATTTAAAGAATGATTCTGACAATATTTTTGTAATAAATTAATTAAATTATACTTCAAATTAATTTGAAAATGTAAATTGTAAAATTAAGAAGACTATAAATCAGCACCAGTTCCTTAGCTAAACAATTCTTGATATTAACAGTTCTGGTTATCAAATGTTTGATGGACTAACATTCTGTACTTTTATAAGTAACTGGAATGGAAAAGCCCTGGTTTAATTGACGTTTCCCACTAAATACTGTTTTTCAATGTCTAAAGCTAGCTAGAAGAAGAATATATTTCCATTTGGTACTGTATATTTTGAATATTCCCCATAGAAAGACAAGTTTTCTGGAAGCCTCATACCTTCAAGAAGATCATCTTCATCAATGCCTTTGACAACTTTAGATTTGTAATCGCGGAAGAACATGTATTTAAGTAATCTTCGAAGTTTTTTCTAGTTAAGAAAAAAATGGACATAGACGCTGCCTGCTAACATTAAAAATTCAAGGAGAAATTTAAAGCATTCTAACTGCAATCTTAGATTATATATCCATATTTATATACATAGATTGACGATACTTATTCTACAGAACAGAATGCAGAATTCAGCAAAAACGTTAATTGAAGTTGAAATTCCAAGCATAAGTCTGACCATGCATATCAAATCAAGTGTAACTTTTGTACAGAGATATTCAACATTAGTTTTTCTTGTGTTCATTATACTTTTCATTCAGGTAAACCTTACTTTGCCAGTTCAATAAGCAGACCAGACTGAAAAATAAGGAAGTTTGGATCTAAATTCCTTTTTTGTTCTACTTCAGAAAGAGAAAAGTGTGTGAATAAAAGTCTGTGAGAATAGCATGCTGTAGTCAAGCACCTTTATTTTAATTTCTTAAATTTGGTGATAGCTGAATTTATCTCAAGAGCAAGACAAGCACTCACAGGAGCATATATTACAAATATGGGGTGGGAATGAAATAACTATTTTTTTTCCTTTTCGGTTTTAAAAGTAGAAGGGGCTTTTTGATATTAGAGGGGCAACTGTATTTTATTGGTATAATGGTGACTGAATTGTAATTTTTGAAGTTTCACTTTGGGTAACTAGAGAAAAAACTAATTCACAATTTACAGCATCAGTTAATTTATACTATTGTACCTTATCTTTGCGCATCAAAAAAATGAGATCTTCAGCAGAGATTACTCTAGCACCTCTCATCTGAGACACTTCAGAAGCTTGTTGCAACTGTGAATAAAAAACCAAGATTAGAACTGTTATGGCAATGTGATATTTTGTACAACTATACTTATTTAAAGTAGCCTTAGCAGTACAGGAGAAAAAAACCCCTAACAATGCAGATGTATGACACATCAACTAAATTTAGAATTTAAGGTAATCTAAAATATCAGCAGAATTACAATCTGTACCCTCACCAGCCAGTTTAAGATTTTCATTTTGCTGAATTTATCTTGACAATTGCTATTTCAATCAATCTTTTCTAAATCAACCTGGAATATAAAGACGGTTAGGTCTGATGAACATCTGGAGAATTTCAGAAAATTCTAGTGCTGTTGGCCAGGTTAAAAATAAGGCAAACCAACCTACATACAGTAGGTTGCTGAGAAACAGACCCATGAAGTCATTAGGAGTTGAACTCAACTTGAATGAGGTATTACTTTTTATGGTAAAAAGACTTTATATATTATCTTACAAGTGACATTTCCTCTATGAGGATAATTAAAGGCTCAAACCCAAATGTAACATGATGCTACATTATCTATAAATGCAATTCCGTTTATACGCTTCCATTCCAAGCTAACTCTCTTAACCTCCTATGGTAATATTCATCCTTTTAAAACTTTTTGTATTACCTGAATATTAGGATAGGGATAGCTGCTAATATGCATTACTATGTTAGATCACTAAGGTTTTTTTTCTCAAACCTTTTTTCATTAAGCCAAAAACCTGCTGGACCAGCATATTAATATATATAAAACATCCTTTGAAGTTTAGTATGTATTCACTCTGCTGAACACAAAATTTTCAGTACCATACTTATTCCAACAAAGTATCAATTACTGACATTAAACTAGACCAGCAATCTATATTGATTCTGTCAAGCTACGAGGGCAATTCAGAAATAAATCTCTGTTTGGTTATCAATGACAGACACTTGCAAATACAGAACTATTAGAAAACTACAACGTTACATTACTTTTAGACATAATTGCCATTGAAATTGAGGCACTTGTCCTAAAGTCTTACAAGATTTGAAATTCCTTAGTAGTCACTTGGCTCCAAATCTGGGCTGGGGGGCGGGTGAGCAAAAACATCCCAAGGGAACTGCTTCAAAAGTTCTTGGGTGTGTCTAGCAGTGTGTGGACAAGCATTATCGTGAACCAACACCACACTGGAAGTGGTGCCATAGAAAATCCCGCCAAATGTGAAGAAGTCAAAGGAGTACTGCTAATGAAATTCATGGCATGGTTCGACCATCAATTCAGATGTCTACTGTCAACTTTACGAAAACTCAGATGAGCCATCCATTACAAGTGTCGGGGCATGCTGACCTCTGGTGTGGTGTTGGTTCACGATAATGCTTGCCCACACGTCACTAGATGAACCTAAGAACTTTTGAGGCAGTTCCCTTGGGATGTTTTTGATCATCCCCCACCCAATAGCCCAGATTTGGCGCTGAGCGACTACTATTTGTAAGACGATATGACAAGTGCCTCAATTTGAATGGCGATTATGTCAAAAAGTAATGTTTTCTAATGTGCATAATAAAAGTTCTGTATCTGTGTCTCTCATTGATAACCAAATGGAGATTTATTTCTGAATTGTCCTTGTATATTGACTCTGAGATGAAAAATTGCAAAGTAGGTACTCTTTACAATTCAAACGACTGGTTCTGTTTTAAATCTTGCAGCAAGGTATCCAGGAGGAGGAGGAGGAGGAGGAGGAGGAGGAGGAGGAGGAGGAGGAGGAGGAGGAGGAGGAGGAGGAGGAGGAGGAGGAGGAGGAGGAGGAGGATAGCAACTGTATATATGTTGTGCCAGTTTCTAATCTGTTTCTATCTCACAGACTAACACAAAGGTAGAAATAGCTGCTCCTGGAGTGTTTAGGACCTAATCTGATGGCTTTTTTGCCTATTATATTCTTTTTTCTTGTTGGTTATTTTAGTTTTCTTTTCTGGTTAGCAATGGCAGGTGTTATGACAAGCATCGAACAACTTAGTGATTGGTGGTATTGATCATTAGTGGGAAGAGGCCAACTGTTGTAAACTGGTAATTCTACACCATAATCTTTCCATGGTAAGAATCTTGTCCAGAAACTGATACTGATGCTCTAGTTCTTCTTATTCAGTTGTCTTTCAGTGGAAGATGATTTCATTATAGATTGTAGTGTTCCATTTCAAACTTCTATGAATGGATTAGAAAAGGGTCAGTGAAAGGGATTAAGTGATAGCCCTGGTTTATACTGAAATTTTATACTAATCTACTATGAACAAAAGAAACAAAACTAATAGAGCCATCATGCATATTGATCCTTGGTACCCAGATCAAAAAATGGAATTTCCTTGGGATTTAAGACGCATGTTAAGAACTGGTGTTTATAAGATTTATGCAAAACAGTAAGCACTGAAATATGTTACACACAATCTACCGCTAAACTAAGATTCTGCAGCTCTTTCTATTTTACTTCTAGGTTTCCTAATGCATGAATTTGGTGGTAATTTCTACACTGACATTTATTTTCCTAGTTCTGCCATCTTTTTCCTCTTTACTTAAATGAACTTTGCCTGGTTATGAAGAAGTCCATATAGACATAACTCTAGCTAGCAATTGTATACTTTTGTGTTTGTATTCTCAGAAATATGCCATAATGATACGACTGGACCTTTAAGAACCTTTTAACACTCTAGCAAAATAAAGTTGTTTGTAGAAATAAATAAAATTATTTTTTAAAAAAATATTTTTTTAAAAAAATAATTAATACTCAAAATTACTACATATATAGAAAAAATATATAAACATATACTTTCTGGAAGCCCTGGTGTATGATAGATGCAGGCCAAAGAATTAGATACTAACGAGAAAAATACCTTACATTGTTTTTTTCATTTGAAATATAAGATAAAGCTTACATTTATAAATACATACGCACACGCACATACATCTGAGAACAGATGGAAGAAATTTTAATTTTCATATGCCATATTAGCAATAGTTTTACTCTAATATTGGCTGAAGAAGGATATTATTAATGTGAGATTTAATGTTGCTTCTCCTGCAATTTGAAATAGGACTATTCAGCAGTTAAAACAGTAGCTGTTTCTAATATGCAGGGGGGAGGTAGTTTTTACTTTTGGCAAGTATTCAGCAGGAAAAAGATTTTGTCAATAAATCATAATACTGGACTGCATTCCCCCCCTCCAACTCTAATCACATGCACACAAAATGTGAACTGTATCTGGTAGGCACAACACAAAACATACTGCTTTAAAAAGCTTCACGTTTTTTTCTTTGAAATGCTCAGGAGGGCTTTTGCAGTTACAAAGACGAGAGAATTTTCAGGAATTCAGAAGTCATAGTAACATAATCTGACTTAAAACTGAACTGGAAAATATAAGAATGTGAAAAATGATAGTTCTATTTTTTTGGCAGAGGAAAGTAGCTTCTTATTCTGATTAGTTTAAGGAGACACAAGGTACTTATGTTTCCAGCATAAAATACAGAAAAGCTGGGTAACATTATAATACAAAGAACGGGATGAATACCTCATTGGTGTAATTTGGATGAACTCAGTGGACTTATATCGAGGCATGCATTTACTCAATATATTTAATAACTGCTTAGAAAATTGATGTTAGTGTGCTGTTAATATAATACATCTTTTTCAAATTTTGTATGGACTTAGAGAATTCTTTTGAACAAAACAGCTAATGTTATGTCAGCCTCTATTGAATAGAAGACAAACAATTTTAACGGAATAGAGCCACAATTCAGTAATAACCTAAGTTAATGGTTGACCACTACTTCAAGCTAATATGATTATATCCAAGTGTACTAATCAATTCCATTAAAATAAATAAATAAAAACCAGTAGTTAAATGATCTAAAGACACTTAAAATACTCTTAGACATGAAACAGAAACAAAATGCACTACAAAGGTATTAATATCTACTTGATGGAAATGACTGATGATGCTTTTAAATCAATAAAGGCAGATGGCTAATATGTATAGCTATTTAATAGTCAAAAAATGAAATACTGATCAAGGATCAACTATTCTGTCTTGAAGTCTATTTACTACTCTTCCAGGATGCTGTTCTGTACCAGTCAGTCTAATAGGAAACTAACAGAGCACTCTTATTTGCAATCTTTTTCTAGCATAGCCAAAAGAGCAGGATGTAACCTCATTTTCTTTCATAAGAAAGAAGATCATTCTTAGTTCTGAAATGTTTCAGACCAACCCATCTCCCCAAATTAAGCAAATTTACATCAGTTTAATGGTGTAAATGTATAGCATACGGAACAAAGTATTTACTGTTACAAACATAAATGTTGAAAATTTGTCTGCATTGTCAGATATAAAAAGACTTCAGAGCAGTGTTCCTCAACCTCAACAACTTTAAGAATTTTAACTCTCAGGATTCCTCAGTTTGCATGTGTCAGACCTGCCCCAGTCTGATCCCTTAGGGAAGAAAAACTCTCAACTCCATTTGGTTGAAGTGAAAGGTACTTTTACTAAGAGATGCTGACTGCAAGTAGAGTAAGGCGGAATCTAAAGTTCCCACACATCAATACAAAACTAACCCCTTGGTTACCCCAGCCCTCTCCCCATGGTCCATCAATGTATAGCCAATCCGGCACAGCCAAGATGTTTTGGGAAGGGCTGAGGTGTTTAGGCTGGTGAAATTCCATTCTCAGGACAACAGCCTTGACAATATTAGGCACGAACCAGATTCCAAAATGCTCTGTTCTTCCTCAACTGTCAATCCCCCCTCCCAATTTCCCACCATAGAGGTATAGTTTTATTGCCCATTTGTTCCCCTAACCCTTCCCCCAACTAGTTTACTAATGGCAGGACACCAGTGAGATGTTAATCCGAAGGTGGTGGATCTGGCAGCATGTTAAAGTACAAACATCTTAAAGTTACTGAGGGTTGAGAAATGCTGCATTAGAGTGTAACTCAAAGTTACATGCATATTGGTCTGTATGTAATTAAACAGATATGTAGCTCAATGAAAGAACTCCAACTGGAAAAAAAAACTATTAGGAAATAGAACAGCTTTATCTGCTTTCTGGACTAAAACAATCATTTCTAATTGCAATATAGTCCAAGATAGTTTAAAACAATAAGGAAACCACCTGATTATATCTTTATTAGGTTTGCTTAGAACATAAAAATAAACGCAACCCTCAGATTGCAACTTTATGTTATTATTATGTCTAAATTATGAATTTTTTTTCAAAAATGAATAAAATTATGAACACCTGCACAACATCATTTTCAGCAAGAGCTCCTTGTGGATTTTTTCTATTTTGTGTATAAGAAAGAAAACATAAGCCATCCTAAAACTTTGAAGACATGATTGGAGCATAACATTTCAGGCTCTAATCACAATTTTTAAAATCGGTGAAGAACTGGGAAAAAGGGTTAAAATCATCAGTATATTTTTTAGTTCAATCCAATGATGTTATCCAATAACATCAAAATGGATGCTCCTTCCAGTACTCCAAAATTGTTCCAGAGTAAGGATATGCAAAACATTTTAACGTTATATCAGCAGTTTTGATTGTTTGAAGCAATTTTAGTATGTACTAATTAGCCTTTCTGAGCAAAAAAACATTATTATGATTTGGAGGCTTCTGATTGCTACTATTGGATTGTTGACTTGTGGCATTTGATTGAGTGACCTATTTGTAGTCTTTGTCCAGACTAGACAGTCCAAGCAGTCAGGAATGGCCATGCTGCTGTTGGCTGAGACAGAACGGGCAAATAGAAGAGGGAAACACTGAAGGAAAAGCAGAAGTGAAGTTAATGGCCATACAGTAGAACCTTGTTTGCACTTACACATCTACCAGGCCAAATATTTATGCATATTTATAGATTTACATCCTGCTGGAAAAAAACATGGTTTACAGCAGTTTACTTACACAAATAAAACTAAAAAAGCTGAAAAACCAAAATATATTTTTTGTTTTAGTCTATTGTGATGTATTTTATCACATCTCTTCTGTTGTATTGTATTTCTGTTAGAGTATTCTATTTATTTCACCAATAAAATCTTTAATTAAAATTGGAATTAAAACACCACAGAATGAAATCCAAGTCAATATAAAATAAATAACAAATAATATTAATAGGATAATAAAACATCAGAAAGGATAACCATTGTGTCAGCCCTAAAGTATATGGCAGCAAAGTATAACTTGAAGGCCCTCCAGAAGTGTTTCTGTTTAACCCACCTTCCAGGAGGACTCATGGGAAAGTGAAAGCTGGGCTTCTGTGGGCCAGACGTTCTTGTGTGGGGGAACTGGATAAGCCTCTCTCTGAGACCTCACTCATATCTATGGAGAACATTGCAGAGGACTGGCCAGTATCATTTGGAAAAGGCAGTCTTGAAGATACCTAGGAGCTAAGCTATGTAGGGCTTTGTAGGTTAAAGGTAGTTCTTTAAGTTGGACTCAGAAACTTACTGGAAGCCAAAACAATCCCGGCAATAGAGGCATAATATGGTTCTACCAGTTCTCAGCTGCCAATATGTGGGATTCTACATAGTCTATCAACTACTATTTCTAAATAGCCTTCAAAGACAATCTCATGTAAGTTACAAACAAGCTTCAATCCAGCAGGCTAGATTTAAGAGGTGTTCATGAATTCAAGAATTTCTGATGAATAGGATGTTTTGTAAAAAAAAAAAAAAACTAGGAAGTCATTCTTAGACTTCTACTGCTTTTGATGTACCCAATCAGTGTTTTTCTTCCATCTCTTTCTCCAGTCTCCTGGAGTAACTATCTTTTGGCTAGGAAAAACTCTTTCCATCTACTCCTTGTTCTACCAATGGGTAAAACTTGTATCAGGCGGTTTACATCTGACAACATGAGACCTAATTTTCAATTAGTAGATAGGTATTTGTTCATACAGTTGGGAAGATACAATCAGAGCTTACTGTATGTAGGTAGACATTTGGGTATTCCATTTGTGTTTTAGGATTTATTTGGGGGAAGACAACCCAAAGTTGTGTGTCTGCTTGTATTAACTGTGCTTTGTGAACAAATATTGCTAACGTTACTAAGGCTGAGAAGATGCAAACATGTTAGTAAAGATATTAACTATACTATATGTTGGGCTTTGATGCATGCATGTTCTCTGGGCAAGTCTTCTTTTTATTTTGTTGCCCTTATAATTATGTTATACCAACAGACATCCTCTTTTTTCTGATTCTTTTTGGAGCTAGGCATAAAACATTAGCAAGAAATAATCCAGTTGCTTTGATTTGTTTTCGCCTCTTGCCTTGTAGGCAGGCTAAACAAAAAGCACATTTGATCTTGCTAACTACTTTGAGTAGCTATCCCTACAGAGAATATTTTTTAATAAAATCATAGGAATATAAAGGAATAATATGACCATCTGTTTTGTTTTTCAGAGGCCAATGCCCACGTGGAAAATAAACAAAGATGACCTTGATGGAGATAGGCAAGTACTTTTGGCTAAGTAAAATGAGCTAAAGCACTTTTTAAGTCCAAAATGTCCAGAAAACATTCTGAAGCAGCTCGGACAGACACCTCCCTAGTTCACGGAATCTGTGACTATAGATACAGAATCCATTTATATCATATTCATAAATGGAATGTTTCAAACATATCCCATGGATTCTGCCATCTCCCGAAGAGAAGAGGATAGATGTGTATTGAACCGGCAATAGGCATTTCAAAGGAAAGGAGAAGCCTTTTGAACTGGGGAAACAAAAGGGGGGCTAGCATCTGGTTTTTGTCACGGTAGACAGCAATAAACAAAAGGATCCTAACTTCCTTTTTCCCACGAGATGGATGATACGAGAGGAAGGATGGGGGACTGACCAAATGGGGATTAAGGGGGGGTTAAACCGGGAACTCTTTATAAGGGTTTACATCGTGGAAATATTAAGCCCTGTCTCATTTCCTACAACCAAGCATGTCATAGTAAAGATTCCTTTTGGACTAATAATTTGACTCCAAGAGTTTTTGTCTTCCTAAGACGTGGTTTGGGGTGGGTCCTGACATTAGACAGGGCTTGCAACGAAAGTCAACCCGGGAAGAAGAACCTTACTGGGGGACTTTGCAAATAAATATGATGTCTGACGATGAAGCAAGAAGGGAAGGAAGCCCCACGGAGAAGGAGCCTTCCTCCCAGCTGAACTCCCAGAAACATTGGGAAGCTGAAGCATCATATTCCTCCTAGGAGGAAACGGCGGAGCAGCACGAACAAAAACCCCGGTGGTCGATGGGCGTTGGAAGGAAAAGTGAGTGGGAAAAGGCTTCGAGAGAAGTGACCCTGAGACGGAGCGACCACCAACCGGAATGGAAACAAGAGATGGAGAACTCCTTGCACGCCAGTGAGGAAGAGCGGATTCTGGAAAAAGCTATTGACTTGATGAAAACAACCCTGAGCTCACTAAGGGAGGAGAGAGCTGGAAACCACAACACCTGGGGTCGCAACTGGAGGGGTAACAGAAGGGATCCAACACCTGAAACCCCAGGGCTGTCCAATGGAACAGGAGCCGCTGACTCAGCGGTACCCACCCCCCCCAGACCCACAGATGGGGATCGAGATGAGGAGCGATACACTCTGCGGCGCAGACAACGATCCAGCCAAAGATTCCCACCCCTGGAAGCAAAATTCAAGGGGGAGCCATCACAACTGGGATTTTTCCTAACCCAAGTCCTCAGCTACATGGAAGAGTACGGACGGGACATCCCCAGTGACAAAACACGCATCCGAATTGTGCAATCTGCCCTGGATGGGACGGCTGCAGACTGGGTGGTGAACCTGCATGACTCCAACGCCCCAGAACTCAACGACTTCAACCGATTCATGTCATCCTTGAGGCGACGATTCGAGGACCCTTTGGCTGACCGGAAGGCCCGGGAGAGAATCAAGACGGTGAGGCAGGGCAGGAGAACAGTGGCCGAATATACCCAAGAATTCCGAGCCATCGCCAGCAAGCTGAACTGGCCAGAAGACATCCTCCTCAGCCATTTCAAAGACGGTCTAAACTACGACCTGTATGACGCTTGCCTGCCTCGGGGAGACCCCTACCATCTCGATGACTGGTATGTCCTGGCAGAGGAAGTGGAAATAGACCTATTGAAAAGACAACGCAGAGGAAAACCATGGGGCCGCCCGCCACTCGAGCAAACACGTGAGGGGGAAAACCCACCGGCCACGGCTAAAAAATCAAAGGGATGTTTCGATTGCGGGAGAGAGGGCCACCGTGCTGCAGAATGTCGTTCGAAAGCCCCTCCACGCAAAACAGAGGCACCATCTTCCAAAAAGCTGGGGAAGTCTCAAGGCAACCCAAAAGAATCTTCCATGAAGGGGACAGAGGCTGTAGAGTCCACAATTCCTGCCAAAACCTGGGATTGGACTCCGGCCTACACTGCAGGGGCGGTGGACATCTCGGAAGACAGCTCAGAGGGAGAACCTTTGGTAAGTGGACCTCTTCCACCCATACTTAAGACAGTGACTATATTAGCTTCCTCTGCACCAAAAGCCAATGAAATAAAAGCTCTGATAGACTCTGGCTGCATCCGCTGCCTCATCAGCCCAACGCTGGTGGAGGAACTGAGCATCCCAGTGAGGAGGCTAAAACAACCAATCTCTTTCAGTCAATTAGACGGGTCTATAGCAGGGGGGGGACCAGCTACCCTAGCCACTCTACCACTCCACATGTCCCTGGGGTCCCATGAGGAAGACATAACGTTTATAGTGGCCCCAGGCATGGAATGCCCAATGATTTTAGGACTGGAATGGCTGAAGAAATGGAACCCCGGGATAAACTGGAGGACTGCAGAACTCAACTTCCCAAAAGGGGAACAGGAAAACGTAAAATCCCCAAACACCCCCCCAACCCAGAGGGAGGAAACAGCAGCAGTGGAGGAAGAGAAGGGGCTAACAGGGATACCGAAGGAATACAGGGACCTGGCTGAGGTTTTCAGTGAGGAAAGAGCAGATGAGCTCCCCCCCACCGCCCCACAGACTGCACCATAGAATTCAAACCTGGAGCAAAACTCCCAAAACCCAGGATGTATGCCATGAGCCCAAGGGAAATGGCAGAAATGGAAAGATTCATAAAGAAAAACTTAGAAAGAGGATTTATTGAGCCCGCCAAACCCAAAGTAGCCGCCCCGGTTCTGTTCAGGGAGAAGAAGGATGGGTCGTTTCGTTTGGTTGTGGATTACCGAAACCTAAATACAATTAGTGAATGTAATCTGTACCCCCTTCCCCTAATGAAGGATATGCTATCCCACCTATCGAAAGGAAAGATTTTTACCAAACTAGACCTGAGGGAAGCATACTACCGTATTAGGATTAAGGAAGGAGACGAATGGAAAACTGCATTCAACTGCCCAATGGGGTGCTATCAATTCAAAGTATTGCCATTTGGACTGCAAGGGGCCCCCGCAGTCTTTATGCAATTAATTAATGACGTACTGAGAGAGCACCTATATAAGGGGGTCCTGGTTTACCTCGATGACATCCTTATCTTCACAGAAACCAAAGAGGAACATATCAAACTAGTCAGAGCAGTCCTGAAGAAATTGCGAGCTGCCCATTTATATGCTAAATTATTGAAGTGTGAATTCCATCAGGAAAAAATCGACTACCTGGGATATCGCATATCCCCAGAGGGCATCGAAATGGACCCAGAGAAGGTCAGGGCAGTACTAGAGTGGCCACCCCCCCGCACACGGAAGCAATTGCAAAGTTTCCTGGGGTTTGCAAATTTCTACCGCCAATTCATCCCTGCATTTGGCCAAATAGCCATGCCCCTCACAAATTTGTTGAAAACGAAGGGGGGGTCACCCGTGAAACCCAGCCAGCCTCTAAAATGGTCAATGGAATGTCAAGCAGCATTTGAGAGGCTAAAGAGACTCTTTTCTGCGGAACCTGTACTTAAACACCCAGATCCCAACAAACCTTTTGTAATACAGGCAGATGTGAGCGACGTAGCAGTCGGAGCCGTATTACTACAGGAAAATGATGAGGGGGCATTGCAACCTTGCGCATATACATCCAGGAAACTTACAGAAACTGAACAACGATGGCCAATATGGGAGAAGGAAGCATTCTCATTAAGGTGGTCAATATAACAGCACAAGAGTTACTAACTTTAAACCACTTGTACCGGAACAACAACTGGCAGCACCAGTCACCACCAGGGCACAAGAAAAAATGAAGCCGAAGGTAGATAGCCAAACTGGAATAGAATTCAGGAAATCTTTGGAAAGTGATGAATGGTTCCAGAAAAATAAACATGTGTGCACAATTAAAGATGGACTGCCATGGGTGGGGGAGAAGCTATATATACCGGCCACACAGAGAATCAATTTCATGCAACTGTGCCATGATACAAAATCAGCAGGACACTTTGGCTTTGTAAAAACCTTACATTTAACTAAAAGGCAATTTTGGTGGCCATCTATGAAAAAGGACATAGAAAGCTATGTGGGTAGTTGTCAAATTTGCGCAATGGCCAAGAGGTTACAAGGGAAATCGCCAGGACTGTTACAACCAGTGGCGAATCCCTCAGCCCCATGGAAAGAAATAGCCATGGATTTTATTGTGGAACTACCAGAAAGCAACGGAAACACCGTTATCTGGACTGTTACTGATCTGTTCTCTAAGCAAGTCCATTTCATACCTTGCCCAAAAATTCCAACTGCAAAAGCATTAGCAAAACTTTTTGTACAACATATTTACAGATTGCATGGGGCACCACAACGCATCATATCTGACAGGGGGGTGCAATTTACCTCAGCATTCTGGAAGGAATTTTTATCTCTGTTAGGAACTACCCAAGGACTGACATCTAGTCATCACCCTCAGGGTAATGGGCAAGCGGAAAGGGCTAACTCTGTACTTGAGCAATATTTAAGATGTTATGTACATTTTCAGCAGAACAATTGGACAGACCTGCTGCCTTTCGCAGAAGTGGCATATAACAACGCAATTCACTCCAGCACAGGTTACACTCCTTTTCAAGTAGCCACAGGCCAGAGCTTCAACCCCATACCTGATCTAACCCCAAAAGAACCGGTAATTCCAGAACTAAAGGAATGGATTGCTCAGTTACAATACACCTGGCCTATTGTCAGAAAAGCATTAACAGAGGCTAGATTAGCACACAAGACACAGGCAGACAAGAAAAGATCTGATCCCACACCGTTCAAGGTGGGAGAGATGGTATATCTGTCTACAAAATACCTTAAGTCTCTCCAACCCTGTAAAAAACTAGGACCAAAATACATTGGACCTTTTCCAATTAAAAGAATCATAAACCCAGTAACAGTTGAATTAGAACTGCCTAAAAATCTTAGACAAATACACCCAATCTTTCACTGCAGTCTAATAAAGAGAGAACAACAATCTCCCCTACGAACAAAAATTCCACCACCACCACCTCCCATCATGGTGGAAGGAGAACAACATTTCGAGGTGAAGGAAATTCTGGATTCCAGGAAACATCATGGAACAACTCAATATCTAGTGGCTTGGAAACACCTCCCCTCGTCAGAAAATGAATGGGTCAGCAAACACCACGTTAAAGCACCAAAGCTGCTTAAGAGATTTCATACAGAATATCCAAACAAACCGAGTTAACATTTACACATGTTTTTTTTTCTTATCTTTTCTTTTCTCCCCCTACAGATGGACACATCTTTCTTCTAAGGAGAGCGGACTGTCAGAATCCATTTATATCATATTCATAAATGGAATGTTTCAAACATATCCCATGGATTCTGCCATCTCCCGAAGAGAAGAGGATAGATGTGTATTGAACCGGCAATAGGCATTTCAAAGGAAAGGAGAAGCCTTTTGAACTGGGGAAACAAAAGGGGGGCTAGCATCTGGTTTTTGTCACGGTAGACAGCAATAAACAAAAGGATCCTAACTTCCTTTTTCCCACGAGATGGATGATACGAGAGGAAGGATGGGGGACTGACCAAATGGGGATTAAGGGGGGGTTAAACCGGGAACTCTTTATAAGGGTTTACATCGTGGAAATATTAAGCCCTGTCTCATTTCCTACAACCAAGCATGTCATAGTAAAGATTCCTTTTGGACTAATAATTTGACTCCAAGAGTTTTTGTCTTCCTAAGACGTGGTTTGGGGTGGGTCCTGACACACAATCAAATTTGCAAAATTTTGTTACTGTAGCCCATTTTAATAAAAGTACTCAAAATAACAGGTTAATTGACACAATCAGCAAATTCTACACAAGACACCTATAGTGGAAATATCAGGATTGGCTGGAAGAAAACATATTTGTAAAGGAACAAGTTGGCTTTAGAAAAAGCTGATTCACCTAGTTCTCCATCATGTCACTGAAAATACTCCCCCTGCAACATAGCCTCCCTTTATTGTCACAGACTTCAAAGTAACATTTGATTCTATATCCTGAACTAAATTTTATTAAAAAAACAACAATTGGAGGCCTCCTCAATTGACCCATGTCTACTTCATTTAATACTATGCTACTTGAAGGCACCTCACTCAAAGTAAGATATAACCACCAGGGCCCTCTCACCAGTGCCACTATAACTGAGAAAGGCATCAAGCAAGGGATCAACCCATCTAATACTCCTACTCTAAAATTCTTTTAGACTTTTTATATATACTTTCTGTTTTGATACATTTATGCAACTTTTTCCAGTTTTTATTTGGTGCATCTTTTATGCTTTTTAATTGACCATATCCCACACTCCTTATGCTGGTGTATGACCATAATAAAGATATGATTATAGTAGCCTATGGAGATATACTTGCATGAACAAAAATATTCTCTCTGCAGCAACTTGTACTGTTTGTTTTACTGAAATGCAGAAATATTTTCTTGCTACTGAAGCTTCCGTTTACTCATCAATACCTGGAGGAGTGACTTTATGTGCATGATGTTAAAAATAATACTATTATTAGAAATAATATGCTGTTAGAAATGATACATCGTATCACTGTATCATAAATGTTAATTATAGAAATTAACATCTCAAATTTAAATATATCTGTTAAAAATCTTGCATTATAATTTTAGAAATAACATTATAAATAAATAATTGGGATATTTGGCTCTATCCCATCCCTGTGTTTACTCATGTCTGAATAAGCCTATAATTTCCTACAAAATGCTATTAACATACCCCTAACTGAGATGTGGGAAATGGAAGCCAAGCATGGCATGATGCCTCAGCATTCAAGCTTGTGCATTTCCCTACTTACTTTTAATAGAGGTTGAAGCATGGAACAGTTCTCTAAGGAACAACAATTCTAGCTACTCATACTTAAAATAATTTTAATAAGACATTTCCAACAGGTAAAATTAGGAACAGTTATTTATAAACGATGAGAACTACAAACAAATCCTCATGTTCTGATCTATATAAACACGGACCTTCAGAGTCACAAAGACATATTAGTAGAAGATCTCAATGTCACACATTGAACTGAACATTTATAAACAAGAAGAAATGCATCTTTGACAAACATTCTAATATATGTACAAAGAGCAGAGATCAAATAAGCAAACTGCCAAAGTTTGGCCTTAACTTTGTTCAAAGGGACAAATATAGATAGTATTTCCCGAAACCATATTTAACCGGAAACAACCAATGAATGATACAATATTTCCTTGTTTTGTGATATTCGAGAACATTTTTGAAGTGTATACACAGGACAAAATTTGCATTATTCCGAGACAGTCAGTAAATGTCTTTCTGATGGCTATAACTCATGTTAGATGGCAATTACATGCTATATTATAAGCTTATGAAAATACTTCCTTTGTTACTGTAGAGAGTAGCATTTATTCAAAACGCCATGCTATAATTGCTTATATAAGGAAACTACATATTGCCTTACCAAATTAAATGCAAAAAAGATAAGCTACCTGTTTTCCTGATAGTGATGACCTTGTCCTTTCAGAAAGCAGATAGTGGCATATTTCCAGTAGCAGTAGTAATGTGTGAGATAATAAACTTTTCTGATTTCTAATTATCAAAAATATATAACCTTGGACAAACTAGATAACATACAACTTGGATTCAGAACTTGAGGTCTTCATGAATATAATACGAAGTCTGACAAGATGGAGACTTTCTCACAGGAGCCAGAAGTTCATTTTACTGTTTCAGGCAACTTTTTTTTAAAAAAAAAGTATCAAAAGTTGCTTTTAGACACGCAGAGAACAAATCCTTAGTTCTGAGCATGGTGCGGCATCAAATACGTGGATGAACTACTACACCAAGAGATCCCCATGTTGAAAATGTGTATCTATAAAGGTTTGGTCACTAAAGCAAACCCAAACTTTGTGGAAAAGTAAAGTTAAAAGAAAGTATTACTAACAATATAGCTATAGGGCTAGAAATATTTCTATTTTTAAAAAATAAAATGCAGTTAAATTGATAAATATATTTGAAAGCAAACATGGAAACATACTGTATTGGCCAAAAGAAAAAGATTAATTTATATTCCTATATATAAAAAAAGAGTAGCACAACTGTTTAAGAGTTGTATTTTTCTTATATGCTAGTAAGATAACGCACAGGATTTTGCAATAGGTGGAACAAAGATCAGGGTCATGACTTGAGCTTTCTCACAGAATCATGGCTGTTGGAGTAATAGTGGAAGGAAACTTTTTACTTGGCTTAGGCTGGTAGGTCACTTATGAGCTTTGGAGATGAGAGCTTATGCTGTTGTCACCGCATGGCATAACTACTGCAGCATGCTCCATGTGGACTGCCTTGGAAGACACCTCAAGCTATTAATTGGCACAAGATGCAGAGCCCAGAATCCTACCAGGATAACGCCTATTATATAATCATTGCATTGATGTCAGTAAACCTCAGGATCCAATTCAAAGTATTGGCTACTACTATTAAATTATAGTAGAGTACCAGATAAACATCAGGAACCACCTAATCAAAATAGAATATAGAATAATAAGGTTGGAGGTCTTCTTGTCCAACCTCCTGCTCAAGCAGGGAACCTTAAACTACTTCAGACAAATGGCTGTCTTCTTGAAAACCTCCAGTGATGGAGTACTCACAACATCCATAGTTAAACCTGATTCTTCCACCTTTGTAAGAGCATCAAGGGAAGGTTTGCTCAAAGTCCAATCCTTGCTTGAGGTAGAAGGGTCATTTGCAGATCACAGAAAACAGGCCTTCTCAGTAGCTGCCTCAATAATGTGGAACATGCTGATGGTTGAGATGTGGCTCATCCCTTCAGCCTTGGCATTCTGGAGAGCTTCAAAGTTTCTCCTTTCTAAAGCAGGGATTGATTTTGAGTTAATGGTGATTAGGTAACTGTGTTTTAATTACATTGTGCTGGTTCAAGTCAGGTAAATTCACCTTTAAGAATTATTTTTTATTGTTACCACCTAGAGTTGATTAGTGCAGTATAAAAAGGTAAAAAAATAAGCTCTTCTCCCCATGAATGAATGAATGTATTATGCGTATAAACACATACACCCAGTATCACCCATTGTTTGAAAAGGGCACACAACTGATTATCACAATTAAAAGGTGTTTTAAATTTATTTTTATAGCATAGAATAAATACTAAAATTGCATTGCAACACTGGATCAGTGTACCATTAATACAAAAACAAAATATTCCACTTTTTATCTAAGAATACCGCCTTCAAATGAACTTGCACAACAGAACAGAGTATTGTGAAAAACACTGCCAAATGAGATACAATTGGATGAAAATAAAGCTGAAATGTTTATATGAAAGATTAGCAATGTCCTTGGCCATTTGCCTTACATGGTATTATAAGCAAAATATGATTTTTCTCAGAGAACATTGACTACAAACAACACTGTTAATCATTTCGAAAACATTTTCTGAATTTCAAAATATTTTCCTTAGAGAATCTTGTCACGTTTTGTTTCAATAGACACATATAAGAGATAATGGCATGTTTGTGAGTTTTGAGGTAGACTTGAAATACTAACAAAATAATATTTATTAACCCATGTACCTAAATTCAGATTTCAGAAGTAGATGTTTTAGTGCACAAATCTAAGCCAGTATAAGAAAACTGTCACAAAATTCATATACAGAGGACTGTAATTTAATCTCTCTATCCCTACAATAGGAGCTACAAGTACAGGTATTTTTATTTTTAGTCTTCTCTGTTAGAATTCCCAATGGTGCATCTGTATTTTGCCCCATTCACATCCTAACATTTAAAAAAGCAACAGTTGAGAGAGGGAGAAGGTAAAAATCAGGATTATGAGAAAAGAACATTTTCGTGTCTGAAAAAGCAAATTCTCCTTTAAAAATATCTTAATAATCATCCCATTTGTTTTGCATTTCTTTGCTTATTTTGCTATCTAATTTATACTTGTGATGCTGTTGGCATGCCAGTTTTCAGTGCAACATAAAATCGACATCAGCAATTAGCATCAATTATTAATTGTATTGAATAAAACAACAGAATCATAAATAATATCAATATAAGCACAATCAACTATGTATTTAAAATATGGAATGTTTCATAAATTTGCATGAATATACATATATAAATACCATTCTTCATATCTTCAATTAAAAACAATGAAAGGTAGTGGAACTGGGGGAAAATCCTGGAAAACGGGTACTTATTTAAATTAGGCTTTAGATATGAACCATGTCATGGAAACCTAACTGTATTTAATTAGAAATGGCAATTTGATGGAGAGGATTTCAAAGCAAATGAACCACAAACCAATATTTAAATATGTGACAGTTCAGTGTAACTTCTTCATACAAGCCTTTATGATGACTATGTCATACAAAATGTTACAATCAGTAACTAAACATTTCTTTGACATGTCTGCGCTGTTTAATTTAATACATCTTTCATGTTAATTTTTAAAAGAATATGATTTTGTTTCAATGTTTACATTTTCTGGGGCCACTAAAATGTGCTTTCTGAAGCACACTGCACAAATAAATCAGCAATTATTTCATAGATAGATAGATAGATAGATAGATAGATAGATAGATAGATAGATAGATAGATAGATAGACAGATAGATAATCAGCAGTAGTAAATTCCACTGCCAAATCAGTAAAGTGCTACATTTACTTCTGCTTTAAATAAACAATATACCGTATATACTTGAGTATAAGCCGACTCGAGTATAAGCCGAGACCCCCAATTTCACCCCCAAAAACTGGAAAAAGTTATTGACTCGAGTATAAGCCGATCCGCCGTTCTGCAAGCCTCTGCCGCCAGCAGAGGCTCGATCCGCCATTTTGCAAGCCTGAATACACAGGAATACCCTGTGTGGCCGCGGCTCGTCGGCAGGTCTCCGTTCCTCCTGCCGACCTTTGGGGAGGTTTGGGCGCCTCCCCAAACCTCCCCAAACCTCGGCAGGTCTCCGTTCCTCCTGCCGACCTTTGGGGAGGTTTGGGCGCCTCCCCAAACCTCCCCAAACCTCGGCAGGTCTCCGTTCCTCCTGCCGACCTTTGGGGAGGTTTGGGCGCCTCCCCAAACCTCGGCAGGTCTCCGTTCCTCCTGCCGACCTTTGGGGAGGTTTGGGCGCCTCCCCAAACCTCGGCAGGTCTCCGTTCCTCCTGCCGACCTTTGGGGAGGTTTGGGCGCCTCCCCAAACCTCCCCAAACCTCGGCAGGTCTCCGTTCCTCCTGCCGACCTTTGGGGAGGTTTGGGCACCTCCCCAAACCTCGGCAGGTCTCCGTTCCTCCTGCCGACCTTTGGGGAGGTTTGGGCGCCTCCCCAAACCTCGGCAGGTCTCCGTTCCTCCTGCCGACCTTTGGGGAGGTTTGGGCGCCTCCCCAAACCTCCCCAAACCTCGGCAGGTCTCCGTTCCTCCTGCCGACCTTTGGGGAGGTTTGGGCGCCTCCCCAAACCTCCCCAAACCTCGGCAGGTCTCCGTTCCTCCGCGCAGACCTGCCGACCTTTGGGGAGGTTTCGGCGCCTCCCCAAACCTCGGCAGGTCTCCGTTCCTCCTGCTGACCTTTGGGGAGGTTTGGGCGCCTCCCCAAACCTCCCCAAACCTCGGCAGGTCTCCGTTCCTCCTGCCGACCTTTGGGGAGGTTTGGGCGCCTCCCCAAACCTCCCCAAACCTCTGCAGGTCTCCGTTCCTCCGCGCAGACCTGCCGACCTTTGGGGAGGTTTGGGCGCCTCCCCAAACCTCGGCAGGTCTCCGTTCCTCCTGCCGACCTTTGGGGAGGTTTGGGCGCCTCCCCAAACCTCCCCAAACCTCGGCAGGTCTCCGTTCCTCCTGCCGACCTTTGGGGAGGTTTGGGCGCCTCCCCAAACCTCCCCAAACCTCGGCAGGTCTCCGTTCCTCCTGCCGACCTTTGGGGAGGTTTGGGCGCCTCCCCAAACCTCGGCAGGTCTCCGTTCCTCCTGCCGACCTTTGGGGAGGTTTGGGCGCCTCCCCAAACCTCCCCAAACCTCGGCAGGTCTCCGTTCCTCCGCGCAGACCTGCCGACGTTTGGGGAGGTTTGGGGAGGCGCCCAAACCTCCCCAAAGGTCGGCAGGAAGAACGGAGACCTGCCGAGGTTTGGGGAGGTTTGGGGAGGCGCCCAAACCTCCCCAAAGGTCGGCAGGAGGAACGGAGACCTGCCGAGGTTTGGGGAGGTTTGGGGAGGCGCCCAAACCTCCCCAAAGGTCGGCAGGTCTGCGCGGAGGAACGGAGACCTGCCGAGGTTTGGGGAGGTTTGGGGAGGCGCCCAAACCTCCCCAAACGTCGGCAGGTCTGCGCGGAG
Organism: Vipera berus; assembly: GCF_964194415.1. NCBI lineage: Eukaryota > Metazoa > Chordata > Lepidosauria > Squamata > Viperidae > Vipera > Vipera berus. The sequence continues at coordinate 192,817,025 of NC_138202.1, read as the reverse complement.
GAACGGAGACCTGCCGAGGTTTGGGGAGGTTTGGGGAGGCGCCCAAACCTCCCCAAACGTCGGCAGGTCTGCGCGGAGGAACGGAGACCTGCCGAGGTTTGGGGAGGTTTGGGTTGGCGCCCAAACCTCCCCAAACAGGAACGGAGACCTGCCGAGGTTTGGGGACGTTTGGGGAGGCGCCCAAACCTCCCCAAAGGTCGGCAGGTCTGCGCGGAGGAACGGAGACCTGCCGAGGTTTGGGGAGGTTTGGGGAGGCGCCCAAACCTCCCCAAACAGGAACGGAGACCTGCCGAGGTTTGGGGACGTTTGGGGAGGCGCCCAAACCTCCCCAAAGGTCGGCAGGTCTGCGCGGAGGAACGGAGACCTGCCGAGGTTTGGGGAGGTTTGGGGAGGCGCCCAAACCTCCCCAAACAGGAACGGAGACCTGCCGAGGTTTGGGGACGTTTGGGGAGGCGCCCAAACCTCCCCAAAGGTCGGCAGGTCTGCGCGGAGGAACGGAGACCTGCCGAGGTTTGGGGAGGTTTGGGGAGGCGCCCAAACCTCCCCAAACAGGAACGGAGACCTGCCGAGGTTTGGGGAGGTTTGGGGAGGCGCCCAAACCTCCCCAAACGTCGGCAGGTCTGCGCGGAGGAACGGAGACCTGCCGAGGTTTGGGGAGGTTTGGGGAGGCGCCCAAACCTCCCCAAACAGGAACGGAGACCTGCCGAGGTTTGGGGACGTTTGGGGAGGCGCCCAAACCTCCCCAAAGGTCGGCAGGTCTGCGCGGAGGAACGGAGACCTGCCGAGGTTTGGGGAGGTTTGGGGAGGCGCCCAAACCTCCCCAAACAGGAACGGAGACCTGCCGAGGTTTGGGGACGTTTGGGGAGGCGCCCAAACCTCCCCAAAGGTCGGCAGGTCTGCGCGGAGGAACGGAGACCTGCCGAGGTTTGGGGAGGTTTGGGGAGGCGCCCAAACCTCCCCAAACAGGAACGGAGACCTGCCGAGGTTTGGGGACGTTTGGGGAGGCGCCCAAACCTCCCCAAAGGTCGGCAGGTCTGCGCGGAGGAACGGAGACCTGCCGAGGTTTGGGGAGGCGCCCAAACCTCCCCAAACAGGAACGGAGACCTGCCGAGGTTTGGGGAGGTTTGGGGAGGCGCCCAAACCTCCCCAAACGTCGGCAGGTCTGCGCGGAGGAACGGAGACCTGCCGAGGTTTGGGGAGGTTTGGGGAGGCGCCCAAACCTCCCCAAACAGGAACGGAGACCTGCCGAGGTTTGGGGAGGTTTGGGGAGGCGCCCAAACCTCCCCAAACGTCGGCAGGTCTGCGCGGAGGAACGGAGACCTGCCGAGGTTTGGGGAGGCGCCCAAACCTCCCCAAACAGGAACGGAGACCTGCCGAGGTTTGGGGACGTTTGGGGAGGCGCCCAAACCTCCCCAAAGGTCGGCAGGTCTGCGCGGAGGAACGGAGACCTGCCGAGGTTTGGGGAGGCGCCCAAACCTCCCCAAACAGGAACGGAGACCTGCCGAGGTTTGGGGAGGTTTGGGGAGGCGCCCAAACCTCCCCAAAGGTCGGCAGGTCTGCGCGGAGGAACGGAGACCTGCCGAGGTTTGGGGAGGTTTGGGGAGGCACCCAAACCTCCCCAAACAGGAACGGAGACCTGCCGAGGTTTGGGGACGTTTGGGGAGGCGCCCAAACCTCCCCAAAGGTCGGCAGGTCTGCGCGGAGGAACGGAGACCTGCCGAGGTTTGGGGAGGTTTGGGGAGGCGCCCAAACCTCCCCAAACAGGAACGGAGACCTGCCGAGGTTTGGGGAGGCGCCCAAACCTCCCCAAACAGGAACGGAGACCTGCCGAGGTTTGGGGAGGTTTGGGGAGGCGCCCAAACCTCCCCAAACGTCGGCAGGTCTGCGCGGAGGAACGGAGACCTGCCGATCTTTGGGGAGGCGCCCAAACCTCCCCAAAGGTCGGCAGGAGGAACGGAGACCTGCCGAGGTTTGGGGACGTTTGGGGAGGCGCCCAAACCTCCCCAAAGGTCGGCAGGAGGAACGGAGACCTGCCGAGGTTTGGGGAGGTTTGGGGAGGCGCCCAAACCTCCCCAAAGGTCGGCAGGAGGAACGGAGACCTGCCGAGGTTTGGGGAGGTTTGGGGAGGCGCCCAAACCCCCCCATACGTCGGCAGGTCTGCGCGGAGGAACGGAGACCTGCCGAGGTTTGGGGAGGCGCCCAAACCTCCCCAAACGTCGGCAAGTCTCCGTTCCTCCGCGCCCTGCCTGCCTGCTTCTTTCCGCTGCGGAAAGAAGCAGGCAGGCAAGGCGCGGAGTTTGGGGAGGTGCGCGCGCACCTCCCCAAACCTCCCCAAACTTCGGCAGGTGTCGGACGGCGGTGGCTTGGGAGAGGTGCGGGCGATCCCGGAAGCACCAAAGCCTCGGCCGCGCACAAGTCCTCGGTAAGTTTTTTTTGTTGACTGGAGTATAAGCCGAAGTGGAATTTTTCAGCCCAAAAAGTGGGCTGAAAAATTCGGCTTATACTCAAGTATATACGGTACTAATTTTGATAAGTCAGCAAAGATTTATTTTAGTTCTAGTTCAGACATACAGTCATATGCAAGGTAATTCAATACTCATTGTAAAAAAAAACTATGAAAATTGTTTTACAGCTGGTTTTAATCAGCTCCCTTTGTTTAACATTAGAAACTAACCTCTAAAAGATATATACAAGCTGCACATCCTACAGGTAATAGTATCCAGATGGGATGCTCTTACTGAACATCATGCTCAATATCATAAAGAATATACTGTGAAATAAGCACCTTGGCATAGACCTTGATGTTAACTTCTACTATGCTTCCCTTGGTCCCTCTGCTTGATAAAACCTGGAAGAGTTCCTCACAGGTAGACCAAAGAAGTTTCACATCAAGATTTATAGTCTACAATAGCAAATATTAGCTTGCTAATAATACTTTTCATTCTTTAACAGAACTATTAGGTTTTTAGCACTTTTGCTGCAATGCATCTTAGCTTATCAAGCTTGATTTTTTTTTCTAAAATAAGTTAGGGTTTGACCAAATGAAATTATTTAAGAGTTTGTCATTTTTTCCCTATTGAGAGTCAAAAGAAAAAATTGGTCCTGTTGGTCTTACTACTTTGCAATGGCAGAGAAGGCCCTCTTCCTGGGTCCCTGCCAATCAAAAATCTTTAACTCACAGGGTCCATAACGTATGTTCTGCCCCTGTATTTTTCATGATTGGGCTGGCAGTCTCTCATATAGGCTTCCCTCACAGAAGCAGACCCCATCTGACCCCTACCTGTGTTGTGCATTATTCTTAGTTTCACCTCTCCCTTTTGACCTTAGTAGTGACCTGGCACACTTCTGCCAGCATGACTCTAGTACAGAGTCACTAAAACTACTGAGAATATTCCCACCATCTTCATGTGATATTTCCTGGAGGGTATGTTCATTAAAATAAAGAAACATCCAAACTTTTTTTTTTTTTTTGCCATCATTCCTACATTGGCTATGAAATCATTAGAAAATGTGCTTTCCCCAGTATTTTTAACCATGAATGCATGATACTATAAAAGCTAGAGTAGGAGTAGAAAGAGAGGAAAATAAATCTTAAACAATGTACAAAGTCCAAGAATGTTACTTTATAATCCAGGTTAATCTGGGCTATTTGCAGATTCTTGTGATTCTTTCCCTGTGCATATCAGCCCAGGCAAAAGAAGTAGGGATAAACTGCATAAAAGTTTTGTTTTCCATTTCTCTTCAATTGAGGACCAACGCACTAGACTGGATATGTTTAGAAATTGAATGATTCATCTGAACTTGATGGAGAGGGAAGGGGAAGAATGGCTACTAATATGGGAACAGTCTGCCCCAAAGCCACAGTATTGCAAAAGGCATAGGCACTTACAGCAAGAAAAAAAGCTGTCTCGTTTCTTAAACTAAGACCTCATTTAATCAAACAAGTCCACAACCAATGCGTACTAGGAAAGTGCCTATGTTTCTATATCACAGCCTATAAACTAGATAAGAACTAAGCTAGGTTTTTAATTAGATGGTGGTCATAGTAGGCAATGAATAAGATTATTTGTACAAGAACACACAGGATTAAATCATCCCTGAAAAAAGAAAGTTCATGAACTCAGAGAACACTTTATGGACTCTTAAATGACATGGTGACCCAGGGTGCATTTCTGTACCAGCAACTATAGTTGGAAAGATGGGGAAACTTGAGCCTTTCATTGCTAGGGAGAATTGCTGTCATAAAAATGAATGTACTACCTAAAATTCTATTTCTGTTCCAAAATATTCCTATACAACTAGATCAAAAAAATTTCAGGAACCTGAACAAACTGACACTAAATTTTATATTGCAAGGGAAAAAACCGAGGATTAAAATGAAACTCTTGCACGATGCGAAAGAAAATGTGGCGTTTGGACTACCAGACTGGGAAACATATTATCATGCAGCGGCATTAACCTGGATTAGAGAGTGGATAATCTTAGGGAATAAAAGGCTATTAATTTTAGAAGGCCATGATTTGCAATTAGGCTGGCACGCATTCCTATGGAATGATAAACAAGGGCTATATCAACATTTCCAAAGCCATTGAATTAGACAAGCGCTACTTAAAATTTGGAATAAAATTAGAAAACAAAATTGTATTGAAGTACCAGTCTGGTTGTCCACCCTGGAGGCGATAGTTTACCCAAATTTGTTCAATTTGGAGAATAGCACTATGTATAAAGATATTATGAATGATGTGAGAGAATTGAAATCGAGACAGGAACTAGAGCAACAAGGGATAAAATTGGAATGGTGGGCTTACTTACAGATATAAACACAATATGGGAAAGATAAGAAAGAGTGGGGGATAAATATTCAAGAAACTGCATTGGATTAAATCTTATTGGGGACAGATGAGAAACAAATAAGAAAATTGTATAAAATTGTTATTGGGGTATAAAATGATTGAAGAAAAAGTCAAAGAAACGATGTTGATATGGGCTAAGAATGTTGGACGTGGTATTGATCTTGATGTATGGCAAATACTTTTGGATAGAAATAAAAACATAACGCTGGCCACAGCTTACAAAGAAAATCTTTATAAGATGTTTTACTGGTGGCATCTCCCTCCAACACGGCTAGCTAAAATGTATAAAAAAATATCCCCCAACTGCTGGAAATGTTCCCAAGAATTAGGCACCTATTTTCATGTATGGTGGACTTGTAATAAATCGCAAAAGTACTGGCAAAAGATACGGAAATGGCTAGAGGAAATATTAGGATGGAAAGTAGAATGTAGACCAGAATTTTTCCTGCTTGGCATAACAAAAGAGAAACATAGCAAAGAAGAGTTATATTTAATAATAGATATCATCACAGCAGTGAGAATGGCATTCGCCCAGAAATGGAAAGATAGTGAAACACCTGACGAGAGTGAGGTGATAAACAAAATATGGGCTTGTGCAGAAATGGACAAGTTAACTTTGGAAATAAAAAATAAAGATCAGTCAGAGTATTATAAAATTTGGAACAAGTTTTACCTATGGTGGGAACAGAAAGGAAGGACTTAATATACAAGATGTTGAACTTAAATAATTTTAGAATAAGGTGGATGATAAGATTGAATATTGTATAATTGTATATAAATGATATTTATATAAAATGTATATAACATTAAAAATGATTTAAGACAAGAAGGTATGTTAGACCGATTACACCATGTCCAAAGTTTTTAAATATTTTAAATAATAAAATTTGTATTATTATTTTTTTAAAAAAAAAAGAGTCCATAAAGTGTTATCTGAGTTCATAAACTTTCTTTTTTCAGGGATGATTTAAACCTGTGTGTTCTTGTACAAATATCTATCTATCTATCTATATATATCTATATAGTTGCTAGTATCTATTCTTAGAAAATAAATATCCAGTCTTCCTTATACGTGTCCTGATGATTTCCTATATGTAGAGTTAATGTATTTTTTTTAAAAAAAGAAGATTGTTAGGAAGCTGGCAGGATTTGTTCTCTCCTTCTGAGTCAGAAGGATAGAAGTGGATACAACTGCAAATAAATAAATCAAATCCTGGTTAGTTACAGATAGTTACAAATAGATCCTAAAGAAGAATTTGCTCAGAATTTCCTCGAGAATACTTTTATTTATACAATCTGCCAAAATTTCAGGAAAGTCACTGCTCTGCACTCCATTCCAGAGATGAGAATCACTGGGCATTGTCTGTTGGTTTCATGCCTATACTTCAGACTTCCCACTAAAAGGCAAATCTAAGTTTCACAAAACCCATGTCATACCTACTTTCTCTTTTCCTTTGTACAAGTACAAATACTTTCTACTTTGTGAGTAAAATACAATAGTTAAAACTAAATATTCCATTTTTTAACAAAAATTCATTTGAAAAGAAACATTCTACTGTACTTTATGCTTTCAGTTGCATCCCTCAACTTAAACTATTTCAGGATTTTTCAATCCACACAGCTTTTTCCACCTTGAGTTTCCCTATGTCCAAAAGATGATACTGAAGAAATGTCAGATTTAGAAAAAAAATATCTAACAAGTTAGAGATAGTATTGAATGTAGACTTACAAGTGACATGGCAAAGAATGAATTATAGAAGGAAATTTCATTGGATCTAAAAAAACAAACAACCTAGCTGAGCTTTAAAAATTTAGAAAGGAAATATAAATGACAAACCTGGAAAATGACCTGGATAACTTTTTCCTATTGGATTTATAAAAGAGACGTTAAAACCTTGAAGAGCTTGATGTAATGGGACAAAGAAGAAATGAAGAAGATTTCAACCTCCAGCTCGAATGGTATAGGTCAGGGATAGGTAACCTTGGCTCTTTTATGACTCGTGGACTTCAACTCCCAGAATTCCTGAGCCAGCATGGTATAATGGCTGGCTCAAGAATTCTGGGAGTTGAAATCCACGAGTCATAAAAGAGCCAAGGTTGCCTACCCCTGGTATAGGTGAAGGAAAACTAACTCTAAAATCCCAAGGCATCTAACCATAGCAAACCTCTGCAGAACAGGAAATGTTTCCTTTTTCTAACTAACTTTAAAGAGAGTGAAGATCACTAAATTTTTTATACTTGTTGAGATGAATGTCTGAAGTGACTTCTTTATATATTTATTTTCTCTTTCTTCTCTTTTTCTATTTCTTTGCACTTTTTACTTCTGTTTTCTTTTCTTTCTGTAAGTTTAGTTTGCATTAAAATTTATATTATGAACAAAATTCTTAATAAAATTACACATTGATAGATAGTAATTGTGTTTACTTCTTCTTGCCTAACCTCCAGGAACTCCGATTATACCATTTGACTTACTTCTGAGCCCCCATTTTTTATATCTGCATAAAAACTCTATACTAATTGCTAACAGGAATGCAATGTAGAGCAGCAAATCATTCTGATTATTTGTGATAGAAATGTTTTAAGGAAGGTATTGTCTTGTCAGCAACTCATTAATAGCATGAAATGGATTACAATTCCAAATATCTGTTTGCATTGGTTTACTTCTAAGTAGATGAGTAAACAATTGGGATAAGTATTAGAATGCACAGAAAGAGTGAACACTAGGTGTCAGTGTAAGAAATGAGGGGGGGGAAAACCTGTTGCTTCCAATCAGGTGGATAAGCTAAAAAACCAGAACCAGCTGTAACCACATTTACTTGTAACTGCATAATACTGTTAACAAGCCAACCTTCCTTAGAAAACTGATTCCCAAACCATCAGGTTCACTTGAAATCAGATAAGTATTAGAAGCCGCAATGATTTCTCTCTATTAAATGCCACTGAAGTGGTTGTTAAAATATATCAAAATACCTTATAATATTAGGCATTAATTTATTCCATCAATACTTGTCAAAGATATATTCAGATGGCAGTTGACCATTCCAACTGTAACTCTATAAAGTTTCCTTAATAACTGGCATAGGATTTGAGTATTACAGTTGGCAATTTGGAAAGTGTAATTGCTACTGATCAGATTAATTTATTTGGACTGACACAGGACTGGTACGGGCATATGCAAAACGGTCCATATGGAATTATCATTTATTGAAAAAATAGAAACATTGATGTTACTTTAAATATAACTGATTTCTTAGCCCAAGGATTGCAGTCTGGCAGAATTTTAGCTTAGACTAAAATTGGCAAGTTTTTAAAAATAGTTGTTTTATGTGGAATTGCTACTAAATCAGCATTAGTATCTAACTTTTTATTTCACAGTCATCATCACTTATTCACATACACACCTTCTCTTGTAGCTGCTTTCATAATTTAGCCACAACTTAGCGGAATTTTTAAAAATTGTCATTTTTATTTTGTAGGATAAAACATAAATTTAAAGCAATACATAAAAATAGGTAACACTTTGAATTTTAAGTATTCAGTTACGACCTTTAGATTCAAGAAATGAAAGACTGTTCTCTCTCTTGCTGCTTGGGCTATGAAAATCCAAGAAACCTGTGATTGAATTTTAAAATAATCTGCAACTTCTAAATTTTATTTTTATTATGGTTTTATTCTTCTGTAGTATTTCTGTTCTCCTGCACAGATCAGAATGAGTACTTGGCATCCCATAACACCCCCCCCAATTCACCCCCAGATAATTGTTTGTATTTACCAGCAAAACAAAGAGCAAAACAAATGCAATTTCTGCAAGGCATAATACACCTATTTTATCCCATTAAGTCATTCTCAGACTCAGCAAATTTCAGTTCTTTGATGAGAATTTGGATGCAACTTTATCATAGCATCAGGGAGTAGTAGTCCTTATGGATGGATAGATGGATGGATGGATGGATGATGGATGGATGGATATGATCTGATATGCAGTTTTCAAACTCAGGGTCATAATCCCTTAAAACTCACAATTAAATGGGGCTTCCCTTGAAGACCACTCGGAGGCTCCAACTGGTACAGAATGCAGCCGCGAGAGTTGTCTTGGGGAGTTTCCCGGTACTCCCATGTTACACCTTTGCTCCGCGAGCTGCATTGGTTACCAGTTGTCTTCCGGGTGAGGTTCAAGGTTTTGGTTATGATCTTCAAGTCCTTACATGGCATGGGTCCGGGATACCTCGAGGACCACCTGCTGCCGGCGTCAACTCCCCTCCGCCCTGTGCGTGCCCACAGAGAGGGTCTCCTCAGGGTGCCTCCGGTCAGGGAATGTCGACTGGTGGCCCCCAGGGGGAGGGCCTTCTCTATGGGTGCTCCAGCACTATGGAACCAACTGCCGGTTGAGCTCCGGATGGCACCGGACCTCCGCTCCTTCCGCCGCGGGCTGAAGACCCACTTCTTTGAACTAGCTGCTCTGGCCTGATGGGGAGGGTCTTTTTAACGGGTTTTTTATTATTTTATTGTTATCGTATTTTAATTGGGCATTGGTTTAATCTCTTTTTAATTTTTGTACTGTTATTTATTTATATATGCCCTGTTAACCGCCCTGAGTCCCTCGGGAGAAGGGCGGTATAGAAATCGAATAAACCTAAACCTAAACCTAAATTTGAGGGAAAAGGTCAAAGGTTGTTTTAAACACAAAAAGCATGCATATAAGACTGATTTTGCTTGTATCCAAACAAATTGCCAGGACTCTTCCCTATCTTAACTGGACAAAAGAAGAGCAAAGCCAATGTTTTCTACAGCTGTCGCTACGAAGTGCAAATCCTGATCTATAATAAACTTGCAACAAGAAAGTAAGAATAGCTGTCTCAAAAATAAAACCCAGAATTTTTTAAATTTTTTTTAGATTTATTTTATTAGAAAACTAAGCAATTGTCTGTTTCAGAAGATCTCTCAGTTCTTTGGAGCTCATATTTGCGACGCAGAGATGGGAGTATCCAATCTACAAAGTTTCCTCATGCAGTCTGGAATCAGAGGCAATATCTATCTACCAAAGATTTAGCTTATCAAACAATCTGAAATTGTTGATTTTGGAGATGGAAAGGAATGAGGTTTTTTAGTTAGCTGCTATAAATTGTAAACTGTTATCTTCAGGAAAAAGCAGTATCAGCACTTCTAAATTATCTTGTTGACTAATCTTTTGCAGCAATGCAGAAAAAAATGCATTTGCAAGTATCAAGTGCTCACTCATATCTAAACAGTGATAAATCAAGGAACAAAGAGAAAGTAAAACATGTAAAGTTATAATTTAATAAAATATGTGTGTGGTTCATAATACAACTAAACAATAAAACATATTTGGTATTAAAGAGAATTGATATTCTATTTTGACCATGCCTTGTAAGATAGGAGATAACTAGGAAATAATATTTTCCCCTCTGTACTAATGTTCCATTAAAAGGAACATTTAAAGATATTTGAAATGTATGCAGCTTTTTTATATTTTCTCTTTAAGCCCTGATAGAGAAACAGCCACGGCCTAGGATTGAACTCTCAACCTTCCAAGTGGGATGTGAGCATCTTCACCTCTAGGCCACCACACCACTCCAATTCCTAATGCTCTCATATTCTGTCAAATAAAAATATGACTTTTTATTCAATTTCTGTGCCTCCAGACCTCCGTACTATTGGACTAAGACAAGTGTGTGTTAAGACTGAAGATCCAATTCCTAACCAAATATTAGAAAATTATTTTAGAAAATTATTTTTTAAAACAATCACATAAAACAAGGACTTTTTATGATGCCCTACTGGCAAGAAGTGACACTGGCAAATAACTTTCTAAAATTAGTTAAGTAGTATTTGCCACATGTTATCTGACAGTTAATTTCCGATAATGAATTTAGTACATAGGTCATTTTAAACAAATCTAGGAGCAACACACAATTACAACTCATGTTGCTCAAATGTTGCAAAATACTTTTCAAATACTTTTTATAGTACTTAAAATATTATCTAAGGCTAAATACAGATTTCATACCAAACCATAATGGTGGCCATACTTAAAAATGCTTTCTACTGTGTGTCTTCAATGTTCAAATTTGGAGCATGCAAACATGACATAATTTAATTTTTTATTAAATAAAAATATATCCACTCATCATTTTCTAGGTACCGGTACTTTAATTCCCTCAGAACACTGAAAGAAGATATATATTGGGTTCAGGGTTTTTTCCCCTCAATTGTTGTATAGACTTCTTGATACAACAAGGCAAAGCTTTACTTCTGTGTTCTGAAATGCAGCAAATGGAGATTACCTATCCTAACTGGTTAGTAATATTCATAAAATGGGCTATATATCATTACACTGGTCTCACTTTATCAGATACAGATATTTCACTAAAAATGTTGATCTTCTGTTTTCATTTGTTCAACCTCCACAACAACAGCAGCAACAAAAACCTTACCAAATTAATCAGTTGAGTGTGGACAATGTCTTCAACCAATATTGCTGATTCATGTAAGGGCCTGCGAGCATCTCCTAAGGAAAACCTAAAAGACAATTTACTGTAGTTAGCAAACTTTATAAAAGATAAATGTAAAAAGAGAAAAAGAAATATATAGTGTTAAATAGTAAAAGAAGAATTAGAACATATGATGCAAATAGATTGAGAAGAAAAAATATATGTTAAACCTAAACCCATGGCCTTCATGGCCTTTAGCCTGGGCATAAATTGGGATTTTAAGAATTCTATTTGGTGGGAAGAAAATGCTTAGGAGCAATTAAGCTGTCTCCACATTTCAGTGAGTAACAGCTGTATCCACCAAAAATTCCTCCATCCCTAAAATTCAAGAGTTTCTATCAGCTTCCTGAAATATGCCATTAATGTAAACCTGGTAGTTCTAGCAGGATTTAGGGTACCCAGAAAATCGCTCATAGTCCTATAGTCCATACATTTATCTAATCTCCATCAAAAATAGTAGTCAACACAATATCTTGTGGCAAACAATAAACTGTGACAGCTTCAGAAGCGATTTGCAAACATTTTATGTAACCTTTATCTGTACCAATTTTATCTATAGAAGGGGCAAAAAGTGGAATTAAGCCAGTTCGCACCACTTCGGCAGAACCAGTAGCTAATTTTTTGTTGCCCAGGCCCAGAATGGACTTCTGGAAGCAGTATCCACATAGAGAACCGGTTGTTCACTGGGCAAAATACCCTCTATAAGATATAAAGCTGATAAACAGGTGGCGGATTTATTCTCCCAACTACTACTGGTTTTACCTAATGAGCCTTCATCATGACGACTGTGTTTTTCCTTCCTGGCTTTTGGTTGCTGGATGCCCAAACCTATCTGTCATTCCATCCTCTCTGTGTTGTTAACCAATATATAATACGTACATAGAAGCAGAAACAATGAATTTAATAAAGTAAACATCTCCCACCTGACTTGAAACTGCTTTTTAAAACGAAAATGAAGCCTAATCAAGCAATTTTTTTAAAGGTTTGACCAGAAGTCATAGCAGAATAACACTTTAAAAGCCCTATCCAATAAGGATCATGCAGACAACAAGCCACCATCAGAAGCCCCTCTAGAAAGGATAATGGGATTGTATAAACAAACACTGGAACTGACAATTATTGTAGCTGAGCCTCAACAACAGCAACAAACAAGGAGATTTCCACTCACCATCAAGAATCCAATATTATAGTTGGAAATGAAATGAATGAGTTAGGAAACTCCTATTCGTTTTTAGTTACCTACTCATTCTTCTCATAGTATTTGGTGGGCATTTTATTATTTTCTTTTGTATACAAATGGAGTTGTATACATTATCTATTATGATACAAATTTGATATATAGTTAATCAAAATATTTGTGTTACTGTCTTTTGAGTTCCAAAAAGCTTCAAGGTACATCTAATGGAGAAACAAGGGAAATTATTTACCAGTGATGCGATATGAAAAATAAAACATTTTCTGAAAGTATTGCATTTTTACATTTTTTCAGTTCTGTCATATTATTGCACTAACGAGCTAATTTCTAGCCATTATTCCACAACAAAATATTTTTGCCCAGTGTGAACTTTTAAGAAAAATAATTTTAATGGGGGGGGGGGGAAATGAAGAATAACCATGAGCAAAATTTGGGAGCTGTAGTGAAGGGGCTAGCAACCCAGAATTTTGCTCTTCAGCAATTCATTAAGAAGTACACAAATGTAAAAAAAATGATTATTTCTTTGTTGATTTAGAGAGAATGCATGATAAATTATGTTTATTGTACTTATGCCTATTATACGTATTATAAATTGTTTATTAAATTGTGGAATGTTATGCATGAGTACGTAGTTGAAGGTTGGTTGCTAAACGTAATCAGTGTAATATTAGTAGACTATGAGCAAGAACAAATGGAATGGTTAGTGAAAAGTTCAAGGTTGAGCAAGGAGTAACACAAGGATGTACTTTGTGCCATTCATTCTTTAATTACATTTATAGATAACCATATAAGAATTGCTGTGGTGATATTGGAAGTGTGATAGTTGGGAATGCGAATACAAATCTGCTTTTGTATACAAATTATACTTATTACTGAAGAAAACCCGAATGCTTAGATAGACTATATGATGCAAAAAGGAGTACAGATCTCAAAAGAAATGTAATAAAGACTAAAACAACTATTAGAATATTTCCTATATAAGGAAAATAGGGACATTTTAAGATGCACAAAATAGGTATGAGCATTTACCAACACCTCCCCCCGCAGCATTTATCTTCTAAATTCCAACTTATATGAGAGAAGTTAGAATATACTATGGTTATGGACAAATTTGGGCTCTTATCGGACCTGCCACAACTCTAAATAAAAATGATCCTTGGCTCCATTTGTTGAGAAAGGTATAATTTATTAGAGATCAAGTGTATAGCAGTAGTGCAAAGCCAGATCTGAAAATTGCGCATCAAATTCCCTATGTTCTACTTTTCCCTCCCTTAAATGTCTGCCATTGCCACCCCAGGGTAACCAATCAGGTTCCAGCATAATGGTCAGTTCAAGTGTAGTTTGGTGTGCTTCCCCCTCTCCTTCTTCCAGCTGGGTGACCTTGAGGGAATGTCTCAAGGAGACACAGGACTCAGCAAGCATAAAGTGGCAGCTGACAGCTTCCTATATGGGATGGAAACAATGGCTGCATCCTGTAGATGAGGGCTATCAAACTGCCGGCCCGCGGGCCAGATGCGTCATGGCAAAACCGTGCCCATACCATTGTCAATAATGGAAAAAAGTCACGATACGTAGCGATACATCACGTGACCTTGCGAGTTTGACACCCCTGCTGTAGATAAACCCTTTAAAAATTATTAGAAGTCTTAATGCCATAGTCAGCAAAATATAGAGCAAGCAAAAACAGAATTAATGCCACAAAATTATTTGTATCCTAATGAAAGATGATTCTGGGGAAGAAAGACCCAGCAACAAACTTCAAAACACTCATGGTGGAGGAACGTGTTCACTGTGAGGAATGTCCTCATGGTGGACAAAGGCACAAACAAAAAATAAAGTAATTGCATTCTGAATTTGCAATCCTGTTAAATGTGACAACCCAGATAATTATCCTCAGGTTTTTGAGTATATGTGGTATATATGTATATGTTTTAAGTGAATATAGTGGGGAGATGATTCTGGCAGCAAAGCAATTAAGGACCAAAGGGACTAGTGGCGTGGGTACGTACAATATTCATGAAAGCAGCATATTTTCCTTGTGCTTACTATCTATGCCTTTCTCTGTATTTGAGCAAATACCAATAGCATTAGACTTATATACCGCTTCACAGTGCTTTATAGCCCTCTCTAAGCAGTTTACAGAGTCACCCTACTGCCCCTAACAATCTGGGTCCTCATTTTGCCAACCTTGAAAGGATGGAAGGCTTGAGTCAACCTTTAGCCAGTGAGAACTGAACTGCCGAACTGCTGGCAGCCAGAGGTCAGCAGAAGTAGCCTGCACTACTGCATTCTAACCACAGTGCCACCACGGCAAACCTTGATTCATAGGCAATATGGCATGCAGCTGCTCAGAAATCAGTATTTTCTTATGTATTCTTTTAAAAAAGGTATAAAGATTGTAATCTACTAAAATCAATAATGTTGTGTGTTTTTGTCTCGGGAAATGACACTAATTCACAAAAGACGACCAAGGGAAATGCACGGCAATGCAACAACCAGTGTTTCACATGCAAAGCACAATGACTTTCTACTATGCAACTCAACCTGCTTCCAGAAAAATTTCTTCAGACACTTATGGCTCTACAGAAACCACCTGATTGAAAGAGAAAGAGGAGAAACAAACAAAAAACCAGGAAGAAATCATCTATTTGCATAAAAAGGGTTTGACCTAATAAAGAATTTTTAAAATACAAATTTTCCTATATAGTTAGGTAGGTAGGTAATTGGGACAATAAAAACGAATAGATTTTTAATAATGAATGGATCTATACTAAACTATAGAGAGCCAATTTGCTGTAGTGATTAAAGGACCAGGCTAGAAACCAGGATACGGTTAAGTATTCCCACCGTATGCAGAAAGTCAACTGGGCGACCGTGGACCAAATCAGGAATAAAAAGGCCATGGAAAACCACTTCTGAAAAAGTTGCAAAAAAACCTAGAGACTTATCTAAGTCTGACTCGAAGACAACCCCGCCCCCAAAATCTATTGTGAATCTAGTAGCTCAGATACCAAGAAACCAGATATTAGTTGCACTCTATAAAGTAAGTTGCTTTCGAAAATATTAGCTCCTTACATCCTACATAAGAAAGAATGAATGAGTACAATGTACTGATAAAGAATGTTATCTGACTAGTTTGTGTCTTCTGGTAACATACACATATAGGTTAGTGGTCTATAGTTCTATTTGTTGTGTGAACTATGTAGATCTACTGAGCTAATTCAATAAACCATGGTTAAATAAATGAATAAGTAAGTTTCTCAAATTCACCCACTAGGTATACAGCAATTTAATGGGCTCATCTGGTCCCTAGGTTCAGTGGTGAACCACCCTCTGTAACAATAATTTATCCAATTTAAGAAAGGTATAATACTTCCTGATGCAAGTGTTTTATTGGCCAGAAGAAATAAACTTGTGGTTGATCAACTTCCCACAGAAGGAATGTCATTCATTTTTTTTGAAAAAAATATCCCACTGACTTCAATGAAGCTTACTTCCAGGTAAAATCGAGAATTGCAGCATCTGAGAGAATTGTCTAGTAGTGTTAGCAAAAGGGTTATACTGCATAGTAGCTTTTCATTTAAAGTTTGTCTTCAACTCTATTTCTTGTCACCCCTATATAGTAAATAGTCTGAATTCAGTAAACCTGGTTCTCAGTAAGGAAATCTAATATGCAGCTTTTTAGCACTTCCAAGAGTTATATGATGTAGCAATTATGAGAATAAAGTCTTATCAATGGCCCTATGCATATTCCTACCTTTTTCTTCACCTTCTCACCACATTCATTACAAAGGGGCAGACCCTCTGGGTAATCCAAGTAAACAGTTAACTAATTCAAGCTCTTTAGTCCTTCTATGCATATATGTTAATCAATCCTAACAAGATTTTAAAAAAATAAATAGCAAAGAGCAAAGGTGTTAATTTAATCTCCATTCTTTCCACCTATTTTCATGGGGCTTTCAGATCTGGTTGTAAAACCATGACATCTAGTGGCCATCTGGATTTTTACAGATATGGTGGCCCTACTTACTATAAATTAAAATAGGCTCTTTTTCTGGTAGTACATTCAGATTCTCTATTTGTCAATATGTATGTGTGTGTAGAGGAGGGGTGGGCAATTAATTTTCCCAAGGGGCCACATGACAAACTGGGACTGTTGCGTAGGACCAACCTCACCATCCCACTACAGACCTCCCTGCCCCAAGGCTGCTGCTGCCACCCTTCCCCCATTGCACCACCACCCCAGCCTCACCTGCTCTCTGCCCCCACCACCTCATTGTTGATGTTGCTGATGCTCTGCCCCCAATGCCACACGCCAGATTGGGACTGCTCATGGGCTGGATGTGGCCTCCAAGCTGTAAAATGCCAATGGCTGGTATAGAGTGCATGTACTACTACTACTACTACTACTACTACTAGGGCTCGCAACTTGGGCATCCTCCTGGATTCACGGCTCAGTTTTGAAGATCATATAGGAGCCGTGACCAGGGGGGCTTTTGCCCAGATTCGCCTGGTGCGCCAGTTGCGTCCCTATCTGGACTGAGATGCTCTACGTACAGTCACTCATGCGCTCGTGACCTCCCGGTTAGACTACTGCAATGCCCTCTACATGGGGCTACCCTTGAGGACCATCCGAAGGCTTCAACTGGTGCAGAATTCAGCCGCACGAGTTTTGATGGGAGCTTCCCGATACTCCCGTGTAACACCTCTTCTCCGGGAGCTACATTGGCTTCCGGTCGCCCTCTGGGTGAGATTCAAGGTGCTGGTAATGACCTATAAAGCCCTAAATGGCTTGGGTCCGGACTATCTAAGGGAACACCTGCTGCCGGCATCATCTTCCCATCGTCCTGTGCGCCCCCACAGGGAGGGCCTTCTCAGGGTACTGCCAGTTAATGAATGCTGGCGGGTTATTCCTTGGGGAAGGGCGTTCTCTGTGGGTGCACCTGCCCTATGGAACCAACTACCCACGGAACTTAGGACTGCCCCCAACCTTCGCTCATTTCGCCGGGACCTGAAAACTTGGCTCTTTGATCTGTTTGGTCCAGACTGTGGGGTTGTTAATTTAACTGGGTTTTAGATTTACTCTTGGGGCTTGAATTTAATTTAAATGTTTTAATTGATTTTAATTTTTGAATTTCATGGTTTTAACTGCCCTGTAAACCGCCCTGAGTCCTACGGGAATAGGGCGGTATACAAATTCAATAAAATAAATAAATAAATAAAATAAATACTGCTGCTGCTGCTGCTAATAATAATAATAATAATAATAATAATAATAATAATAATAATAATAATAATAATAATAATAATAATTTCAATTCACAGTCTGGGACTGGTAAAAACTTAACAGTTCAATTTCTAACCAAGGACCTAAGGGCTATTTAGGTAGCGTCTGAGTATATAGGCAATTCCAAGTAGGTGTTTTTTTGTTTTGTTTGTTTTTGCAAAGTCAGGATATTCAGGTCTAATAAGTTCAAAATTTCCATGCATCTAGGCAGTCCTTTGCGTATTACTCTAAGGACTCCTATTACTATTGTTACAACCATTGATTTCTTCCTC
The DNA here is from genome assembly GCF_964194415.1 of Vipera berus. Taxonomy (NCBI): domain Eukaryota; kingdom Metazoa; phylum Chordata; class Lepidosauria; order Squamata; family Viperidae; genus Vipera; species Vipera berus. The sequence continues at coordinate 192,798,906 of NC_138202.1, read as the reverse complement.
CACAATCGCTCAACTTCAATTTGCAAATCACGGTATTTTTTTCATTTTTTTATAGCTATTGCTCTTCAATTTGTGCATCACCTGGTATTGTAATATCATCCTCATCATCACCATCATCATTATTACTCAGGAAGGAAGCAGAATACAAAATTCTCTCTTTCATATACTGTCCCTCCCTCATCCCATTCCCTCCACTTATTATGTCCTCTTTTTTCCTCATTATTGTCCTTTTTTATTGCAAACAAGACTCTAATGTATAGTACCTTTCCACCCCATCTATGCTTTTTCTTTATCCCAATATATAGAAAATAAGCTAAAGGTTTCAGGGAAGAGCGGGAAGAAAGAAAAAGTGGAGCTGTTAAAAAGACAACCTGTGGCAAAACCTTTTATATGTGAACAATATAAGATGGAAATAATAGAACCTTTTCTCTAACATGAAAACAGGGCAGTATCTTTTCTACCACACAGCCTTTTAAAGAAAAATAGTTTCCTCTCTCAAAGCCTACAGACATAACATCAAAATATATTCCAGAAAGTGGGGTATATTTTGTGTTGAGTGGGATTTCAAACTCTTTCTGCAGTCTTGATAGGACGTTGACATCAATCATGTCCCTTATCTTCAAGATGTGCTCATCACCTTTTCATTTGTTGCCCAATCGTTGCCTTTCCTTTTTTAAAACAAAATCTGATTTCCTTATCTAGTTGCATCATCTTTTACATGCCTTTGGCAAATTATATTAACTGAATGTGGATTGATTTTATATGGTGATTGTTTATTTGTTTTAAATTGTGCCAGTTGAACATCATCATTTAAGCTGAGAAGAGGCAGCAGGGTCAGTTAAATTCAAACTCCTGTTCATGGACAGAGCAGTATTCCCCCTTCCTCCATTTGAATCAAAATAAGATGTGAAGAAAAAAGAAGTATTAATATTTTCCAGGAAACATGGGGATTTTATGAAGTATAAACAATGTGATTAAAACACTCAATATTCAGAGCCTTTTGAACTTTTCTGAATCATTTTTACTTATCATTCTAATGAGTCTTATTCCTCCTCCAGCAACAGTTGTCTCTCCCATTCTTTTCCACACGGCTTCTTTCACTTCAGTGCTACTAAACACGACTGCCTCTTCTCTGAAATGCTTTTACTCTAATTCCTCAGTTTGATTAACCTGTCCCCTTTACTATGATAATTTGTATTTCTTCAACGGACTTGCATCTTCACATTTTCCCACAAAATCACAGATGAGGATAGAACAGATATGTGCCAAAACACTATCATATATACTTTCCTAAAATTAAACTCTGATTTGATCCTGTTCCCAGAATTATTCTGTCACCACCACCATCTCTTCCTTCTTTGGGAAAATAAACCTCCTACAGTGCTTAAGTGGTTTTCTGGTACCAGAGGTGGCCATTGTATGTTGAAATAAGTGGCTTCCTTCAGCGGGCTTTGTGGGGAAATCTAAAATAAAAATATTGCTACATATTTTATGAATGATTCCGTTTTATTGCATAAATTTAATTAAATCTGATAAAGCTACTTTTTATGCATTTAATCTATTTAATTGTTTTAAAATCTTTGTTATCATATTTTTATAGTACCATGATGACTAATTCATTGGGCTATACATTTTAACAGATTACAGTCCATTTCATCAGATGTTTTTTTCTGAAACAGTCTAAATCCCACAACAGCTTACACCATAATTAATACACCATATGTTGTAAGATTCTTTGCTATTGTTTTCTCACATTAATGCCTTATGCATTATATTGAAAAATATTCTTATTAATTTTCTATAAAATGTGCTAATATATAAATGAAACCTAATCTGTTTAATTATATTACATGTTTTTCTACCATTTCATCCCACCCAATGTCTCTATTTTGCTTCTTGTTTGTTTGTGCAGTCCATACTTCTTCAGATGTAGTTGTTGATCCGTTGTGTTTGTTCTGCAAATAAAAGTAGTATCCTGGTATCAGCCAGATCATTAGCATGATCCTGACACACTTAAAAACATTTAAATGATAGTTTGATAATATTTAAAATCATAACTAATAATAATTAATCAATGTCTGATTTCTGTATTTTTCATAGAAATTCCCTTAATATCAATATGGTAGTTCTATGAGAAGCATATTTTAAAGTTATTTGAAAGAGTAATTAAAGGTATAACCAGTAGAAGTGTTATTGGTACAAAAAATATATCAACTTTAATCACAAATTATACAGTTTTTATGTGTATACTTTACAAACTTTTTGTAAGGTTTCCAGAAAAATCTGAGATAGATGGATATTGACCCTGTTTTACAAAAAGGAATCAAAATATGGGTTCAGAAAAACTAAGACTACCTAGTTTTTAACATGATATAAATGAAGGGATATGTAATTCCCAATAAATTAATACCAGGAAGTTTGTGTCTAAAAATTAGATGCTAGAACCCTGACTTTGTAATAACAAAGTGTACTTTTTATTTTTGTATGCAGAACATCACATATATGTGTATAGCAAAATGCACATGTCATTGTGCACCATAATCATGGTTTACACCAATCTACAAACCACAATGATTCACATCACATGCCAACCCCAAAATGAACAAATATTGTTAAAACTTTCTGTAACGCATATAACGTTTCTATAGCTTCTGGGATTCAGTAGATAACTAGTTCTATCCCTGAGATACTGTGTGGAAAAAATTCCAATAAAAACAAAAATAACTGAAGTCTGTTTTTCCTGTTCGGCTTTTGATAATTTATCAGCTTTTTTCTATCCTTGTAAAATCCTTCAGTAACTTGGAATCATCACAACATGTTGATTTGTACATGTTAAAAAATAACTAAACTTATGCTGATTTCTACCAGTACAAAAGAGAAGTAAACAGCACATTACTCATTCTCAAAATAACTATGTAAATGAACTGTATAAATCCTCTGACTAACAAAAAATAAAACACGTAATATAATTCAGCTCTGCTGTAGGATCTAATATGTTCCATTTGCTACAATAAGATTTAGTCTGGATCAAGAAAGAAATGAGACAATAGACTTTCCAGAGGATGTAAACTGGACTATGATTAATTATTTCTGTAAATTAAGGAGCAAACTTGTCTCAGTCCCAGGCACATCATCCCAGGCTGAAAGAATACAGGAAGACTGAAAAGAAGCAGAATGAAAAGGAAGGAAAGTCAAAGTGTACAAGTGTGTGTGACAGAGAGAATATCCACTGGCCCTATGAAGGTGGAAGGAGACACATAGTCCAACCCCTGTTCAATACTGGAACTTTAAGCTGAGATCTCTGTCTAACCTTTCTTGAAAATATCCAGTAAATAATAAACAACCACAGGCAAACTGATTAAGTGTCAACACCTAATGAGGAAATCTTTTTCAGAGGTACAGGTAGTCCTTAGCCTATGATCACAATTGAGCCCAAAATTTCTGTTGCTCAGCAAGACAATTGTTAAGTGAATTTTGCCCTATTTTACAGCCTTTCTTGCCACAGTTGTTAAATGAATCACTGCAGTTGTTGGAAGTGTGAAAAACAGCCATAAGTCACTTTTTCCACTACCGTTGTAACTTTAACACATCTTCCTGTATCTTTATGTCCGAAATCTGAATGCCTGATATCTGGACATGAATTTACACTTTTTTTGCTGAAACTGTCCCAGAACAGAAAGCATATAACTTTCTCTTATAATATGTCATTCGAGGTTTTTGTCTTCTTTTGTTTCTCTATCCATAGACAACAGTGAGGTGTAATGACTAGATGGACTTTCTAATATTGACATTCTATTATTTGGCACTTTATCCAGTCTATTATCTGTGACAAGCAACTTGAACAGTAAAAATAATTTAAAATTTGGAAAAGCACTGTACTGTCTTTGGAGTCTTGCAAAATTTTAATATTTACTCTGGTTTTCCACTCCATACAGCTCTGTTGACTGCTCTTTATCAATTTTGCAAAACTGCTACACTTTGAAATTAAAACTTTGTCTGCCAAAAAGTAGAAAAGGGAACTAGGGGATCAGTCATATTAGACCTAATTCTCACTAACAGAGATGAAATGATAGAAGGTGTTGAAGCCACAGGAACCTTGTGGGGGAGTGATCATGCAATATTGGAATTCAACATTATGCAAGCACAAGCAATAGAACACAGTAAAACTAGTCTTGGACTTTAAGAGAGCTAATTTCAATAAACTTAAGAGAGAGCTTGGGAAGGATTCCATGGATGAGAATCCTCAAGGGGAACAACAGAGGAAGCTTGGGAAATTTTGAAAAAGTGAGATTATAAAAGCCCAGTCTAGCACAATACCAACGAAGAAGAAAAATAACAGCTCTCAAAAGAAACCAGCATGGCTGCATAAAGATCTCTCTGATAAATTGAAAGACAAAAAGGACAAGTATAAAAAGTGGAAAGAGGGGCAAATAACTAAGTCAGAATATCAGCAAATAGCCTGAGCCTGAAAAGATGAAGTGAGGAAAGCTAAGGCTTAAAATGAACTATGGCTTGCAACAAAAGTCAAAAATAACAAAAAAGCCTCTTTCAACGTGTAAAAAACAAGAAAAAAAATAAGGAAATTATTGGTCCATCAGTGGGAGAAAGTGGCAAGAAGGTGACAAGCAACAGGGAGAAAGCAAAACTATTTAACTTGTTTTTTGCATTCATCTTTATACAAAGGGGAAAAACAGTCCATCCTATCAAAAACAGTACAGTAAAAACAGATTAGAAACACAAATTAAGATAGGCAAGAAAATGGTGAGCACCTGTCCACCCTACACAAGTTCAAATCACCAGGACCAGATGGATTACACCCCAAGGTTTTGAAGGAACTGGCAGATGTGATCTCAGAACCACTGAGCTATATCTTTCAAAAATCCTGGAGCACTGGGGAACTACCAGAGGACTGGAAAAAAGCTGATGCAGTATCCATCTTGATGTTGTCAGCTTGAAGGATACCCAAGTATTTGTAGTAATCTTCCTCATCCAGACTCTTTAATATTATTTTCATGGGGCATCTTGATTCCTTCAGTTTTCACTATTTTTCCTTGTTTGAGAGTAAGTGTGGCACATTTGTCCAAGCCAAACTCCATTACAATATCATGCCTATATATATGGACAGTGTTCAGCAGCGATTCTATTTCAGATGATGTTTTTCCATACAGCTTCAGATCATCGATGTAAAGAAGGTGGGATAGTCTGGCAGATGTTTTTGATGTTATTAGAGTTATTCAGTATTGCTGACTGAGGAAACAGTGCAATAACAAATAGTAGTGGTGATAATGAATCTCCTTGAAATATTCCTCTCTTGATATTAACTTCTTTGAGTCTTTCACCATTGACCTGCAACTGTGTCTTCCATTGTGCCATTGGTCTTGTGCCACAAATTTTCTGATGTTTCTACTGACTTCTCTTATTTCTAGGCACTTGATTATCCAATCATGTGGCAGTCAGTCAAATGCCTTTTTGTAGTCAATCCATGTCACATTCAGGCTGGTTTTCTTGCAGTTTTCCAAGATCATTTTGTCTATTAGGAGTTGATCTTTTGTGCCTCTGCTATTGGGGCAGTTTCCTTTCTGCTCAGGTGGAAAGAGATTGTTTTCAACTCGATGCTGTTGTACTGCGTCAGCTACCACACCAGTTAGCAATTTGAAAGTTGTTGGTAAGCAGTTAATTGGCCTGTAGTTGCCTAGTGTTGCCCCTTTTGCTGGATTTTTCATTATTAGGTAAGTTTTCCCAGTTGTTAGCCACTTTTCAATTTCTCCTCCTTGTAGTATATTATTGAACTGCTTGGCAATGAGTGTGTATAAAACAGATGTTTCAACCAAAATCCATGCAGTTCATCTTCACCTGGTGCTGACCAATTTTTGATCTTCCTTGCTCTTTTTTCTACCATTTTTGTTATTACTAGTTTTTTCATTTCAACTTCTGTTTTATTTGCATCCACCTCTTTTAACCAAGCTGCATGCTTGTTGTGTTTCTTTGGGTTATCCCATATCTGCTTCCAGAACTGCACTGTTTCTTCCTTGTCAGGTACTGACTGATTCATTGCAGTTTCTCCATTGATGGATTGGTAGAAATGTTTCTGATTGGATTGAAATTGGAGGTTCTGCCTATAATTTGCAATTTGAGCTTCATATCTACTGATTTTCCTGGCTATAGCTGTTATTTGCTGCTTTATTATTTCCAGTGCTTCCTTGATCTTCCTTGTTTCTAAGTGATATTTCTTGATTAGGTATTCTTTGGTCTTCTTGTTCTTCAGCTTCTTTTCTTTCATCTGTTCTAGCTTGCTTGCATGTGATGTTAACTTGCTGAACTTATTTTCTAGTCTAACCTTCCATTTTTGTCATGCACTGTATAAAGCTTTACATAGCATAGGGCTAGGCTGTTTGTGGAGCTACCTGTCTGCCATTGTTCTTGCCTGTCCCAACAGAGCATTTTTCTGTTATCTCGTTGGACCCAGGAATTGTGCCTTCCTCTTGCTCTGTAGAATGGCATTTCTCCAAAAGTCATATGGTCCCAACCGTATTAGCTTTGCATAAGGCACTGAAGACCTGGCTGATACATCAGGAATCAGTGTTAGGTAAGCTAGGTTGGTTAAATATGTTTTTTATCTTCACGACTCAGTTTTGAAGATCATATTGGAGTCGTGGCTAGGGGGGCATTTGCCCAGATTCGCCTGGTACACCAGTTGCGCCCCTTTCTGGACCGAGATGCCCTACGTACAGTCACCCACGCACTCGTTACCTCCCGTATAGACTACTGCAATGCTCTCTACATGGGGCTGCCCTTGAAGACCACCCGGAGGCTTCAGCTGGTGCAGAGTGCGGCTGCACGGGTAGTGATGGGAGCACCCCGATACTCCCATATTACACCCCTCCTGCGTGAGCTGCATTGGTTACCGGTTGCCCTCCGGGTGAGATTTAAGGTGCTGGTACTTACCTTTAAAGCCCTACATGGCTTAGGCCCGGGATACTTGCAGGACCATCTGCTGCCGGGAACGAATTCCCATCGCCCAGTACGCTCACACAGAGAAGGCCTCCTCAGGGTACCGTCGGCTAGACAATGTCAGCTGGCGACCCCCAGGGAAAGGGCCTTCTCTGTGGGAGCGCCAGCCCTGTGGAACCAGCTCCCCCCTGAGCTGCAGATGGCCCAAGATCTCCAGTCCTTTCGCCGCGGCCTCAAAACACTCCTTTTCCACCTGGCTGACCTGGACTGACAGGGATTTTAATTATGTTTACAATTTTTAACTCTAATTTTTAATTTATTTTAATTTTTAATTTTAATTTATTGTACAGAGGCCTTTAATTTTAATTTTATCTTAATTTCTGTATTTATTGTATGTTATTGTTGTTAGCCGCCCTGAGTCCTTCGGGAGATAGGGCGGGATATAAGTCCCATAAATAAATAAATAAATAAATAAATAAATAAATAAATAAATAAATAAATAAATAAATAAATAAATAAATAAATAAATCAGGATTGCTTCAAGTATGGATGTTATGATTTGTATTTTGAGACAGCTGCTGTCAGAACTGCCACTATTGACTGCTTTCCCCAATCACTTTGGTACCAGTCTGCCTGGTACCCTGGGGAGAGGGGGAGCATCTGGGGAGAAGTGAAAGTTAAGAGAGTGAGATTTCCTGGCAGAGATGGTGTCTCAAGGTCGCTCCACGATGAGAAGAATGCAGCTGCAAACCAGTCTACAATCAGAGCGGCTGTTTCCAAAACATTTTATTCAAAATAGATTGGACAGTGGGCAACCAGCAATGGGAAATGCCTAAGTAGGGAAAAGGTTTTACTTGGATTTTGGGGGCAAGAACTCCAGTTCTGATTTTGCTCTATTGAATTCTGATCGACCTTTAGTAAACTATACCTATACCTTAACTATACTTTTTTCACCAAATGGAGTCAAGGATCAGTGTTATCCAGAATCACTACTGCAAGATGGGGCCATATAAATCAAATCATTAAATCTGAAAAGAATCAAGTTTTCTCTTTTGGACAAGTCATTGTGTATCAACTATTATATAAACAACTTGTTAAATAATAAATGTACCAGGTTCTACCCATTTTGTCATCCGTTCTCCAACAGTATGATATACTGTGCACACACAAAAAACAGTATTAGCCAGCATTAAATTTATAAATTCTGGCTCATTTTGGTACATTTACCAATAATTCTAAGTTCAGATAGGAAATTGCAAAATCATCAGAGCAAACAGGTTGAATACAGTAATAGGCAGTGAATTCACCCTGTACATTATTATGCCAGGGCTCCTAATTTATCATTACGTGTGAGTGTTGCCAGATGAAATAATCCATAAAGCTATTAGTACAATCATCCTTACTATACTTAAGTGCTTAATATTTCCAAATGAAAATAATTAAAATACTACCCAAAAATATATCTTCAGGAAAACAAATTTATTTTCAGATTAATGTTCTAAAGTAATTTCTTTGGCACAATTCATTCAACATTTAAAAGGATATTGAAATTAAAAATATTACAAAGGACTATATTCTAGGCATTACTGAATGTAAAATATATCTTTATATAACAAATACATATCAAAGTGTTACCCCAAAACCCTTTATGACAAACATTACCAAGATAACAGTATATTAAAGTTGTAGTTCAATCCATTTTAAATATTTTAGTCTGTAAAAATCACAAAACATATTTATAGTAAAGAACTTAAAATATGTATCTCCAGAATACTTCATTTAAGCGGAATCAGGCAAAATTTTTAGAAGAACAAAAGAAGAATTTTCAAATAGTTGATGATTTAAAGTAATTTGAGCTTTAATCTATCTGCTATAAAAACAAAGGCTGACAGTTTCGAGAATGTCTACAGTTTACAGTTATTATGTTTTGTTACTGAGTTAGTCACTGAAAATGCAGAAACTGTTCAAACATTCTCTGGGGCACTGTGGGAAAAATTAAATTACTAAAATATAAAAGAAGATTCTATTAAGCCAGTAATGCTTTCCTTAAGATATTACTGAAACAAAAACTTAATCATTCTTTTTTTGTAGTATGCAGAGAATCCATTTCATAAATGGTAGAGAATAAATGGTAGAGCTATGAACCATGGTTGGATCCGGCTAAAACTATAAAACAAAAACATCATTAGCCTTAAAATCCTGGTTATTTTCTTTTATATTTCTATTCCTCTATCTCTTATTTCATTGTCATTCTTATAAAATCAAGATAACCCTGTTGTCAGAACATGAATACCTGAAGAAAGTCTTGGACACATGGACTTGTTTTGTTGTTGAGAGAAACTGGAATATATGAACACAGGAAAGTAGGTATAGAAAGTTATTTTACATAACAGTATAACGGAGTTGGAAGGGACTTTGGAGGTCTTCTCCTCCAACCCCCTGCTCAGGCAGGAAACCCTATACCATTTCAGACAAATGGTTCTCCAATCTCTTCTTAAACACTTCCAGTGTTGGAGCATTCACAATTTCTGGAGGCAAGTTGTTCCACTGATTTTGGCTTAATGTCATGGTTCCGTCAGATGAAGCTCTTCAAGGAACTTCGAGGCATTGTTTTCCTTAAAGAATCTTTATTCAAGCTGCATATGTACATAGTCAAAGCCAAAATCTGGATTCCCCTCCCCTTAGCACATAGTATCAAACACAATTCCCGCCTCTAATTAAGAGTCATAAATCACATTCTCCAATTAGTTTGAAATGCAGGCTTTCCCTCCTTTACTCCAATCTGCCATTTCTTATCATCTCTTATTTCAAAGTTCCTGAGTTCACACACTATTACAATATTATTATGTCTAATTAACTCCCATCACATTCCTCCTCCTCCCTCAGTATATCATCTAATTCTAAGAGTAAAGCATAAAAAAGAAAAAGGCTGCATCTCCATATGTTGTCAAAGAAAGAATATCCAATGTTAGCAGCGTTGACACAAAGATTGCAATAAGATTTGTTTGGTATGATCATGTGACTTGTCGTGACATATTGCGACTTTTTTTCCATTGCCAGCAATGGGGTGGGCACGGTTTCGCCATGATGCATCCAACCCACAGGCCAGGAGTTTGACAACCCTGCTCTAGATGTTCGCTGATTCGTTGCTTAATTTTTCCAGAATCTTCCCAGATATTGAGGTCAGGCTGATATGTCTGTAGCTTCCTGGATCTATTTTTTTCCCCTTTTTTGAAGATAGGAACTACATCAGTGCTTTTCCAGGCCTCTGGTAGTTCCCCGGTGCTCCAGGATCTTTGAAAGATATAATTTAGTGGTTCTGAGATCACATCTGCCAGTTCCTTCAGAACCATCTGGTCCTGGTAATCTGAGTTTGTCTAGAGTGGACAGGTGCTCACTTACCATTTTCTTGCCTATTTTAAGCTGTATTCCTAATTTGTTTTTTTATACTGTTTTTGTGTGTGTCTAAAGATGAATGCAAAAAATGAGTTAAGCAGTTCTGCTTTCTCCCTGTTGCTTGTCACCTTCTTGCCATTTTGTCCCATTAATGGACCCTGACTTTTTTCTTGTTTTTTACATGTTGAAAGAAGCTTTCTTTTATGTTTTACTTTTGTCATAAGCCTTAGTTCATTTTGAGCCTTAGCTTTCTTCACTTCATCTTTGCAGGCTCAGGCTATTTGCTGATGTTCTGCCTCATTTATGTGCCCCTCTTTCACTTTTTATACTTTTTGTCTTTCAAGTTCTTTATGCAGCCATGCTGGTTTCTTTTGAGAGCTGTTATTTTTCTTCTTCATTGGTATTGTGCTAGACTAGGCTTTTATAATCTCACTTTTCAAAGTTTCCCAAGCTTCTTGGGTTGTTTTCCCCTTGAAGATTCTCATCCATGGAATCCTTCTCAAGCTTTAAGTTTACTGAATCTAGCTTTCTTAAAGTCCAAGACTCTAGTTTGACTGTGTTCTATTGCTTATGCTGGCATAATGTTGAATTCCAATATCTCAATATGAATTCCAATATAGAAAGTTATTTCTCTCTTTACTCCGAGATATCTTTAGTCTACTACAGAAAAGGCTTTTTTTTCTACTGCCAAAATCATTAAATACTAGGATCACTGTGTGCATGCTCAGACTTTACTTATTTTGGAGTTTCCTGAGAATACTATAGATTGTCCAAAAAAAACACCCCACAAGGAAATGGACCATACAACAATTTAATCCAGGTGCTGGGATAGATAGAAATAAAGAGAAGAAACTAGCAGCGAAGTGAATAAACTCATGTGATACTTCACCTTTTTTTAAAAAGGAATTCTCAAAAGCAATGAGCAGAGATAAAACCAGACTGACACCTTTTTTCAATATTCTAGGGTGAAATTTAATTGGATCTGGATATCTGAACTCATCCAAGGTTTGTAGGTTTTCCCTGTGTTTTTGCCAAGCCGAAATCTTATCACAATTGCCACACAGAATTATAAGTAATCAGGATGATCTTATGAGAACAATTTGATAGGAACCCTAAAGTTTGCAGCAATACAAGAGATTTTACTAAGACTGCATCCTTAGAGAATATTAATAGAAACAGCAATGGTACAGAACAGGCCAGGCAAGGATATAGCTTTGTGTATTTAGATGTCATCTTTATGACATTTCATTATTTCTTGTCTATTTTCTATTATGCAATTTTTTTTGTAATCTGTGACTGTCTCTGATACTGCATGCAATGTTTTTAATACATTCTCTTCTGCATTTTGCAGATTCAAAACCTAATTCTGCTTCTGCTCAATAGAAATATGACTCTATGAGTCAGTTACTCTACTTCAGAAAGACTTTTGGAACCATTTACAATACAAACAAAATTTAAGATAATATAAAAGCACAAGAGCCACAAAGACTTCATTGCAATTCCAGCAAGGCAGCAAATCTAAATAAAAAAGTAATTAAACAGATACATAAGATTGTTATTAGCTGTAAGCAAGTCTTCCAAGTAACATCTAGAGAGTAACATCTTTTCTACATCTAGAGAATACTTTTACGCTGGTCACAGCATAACAAAAGGCAGGGCCAGGATCAAACCTTTAGCATTGGCAACTTTCTGTTAAGACCAGAATTTCTAATTTACCTGCATTCTACTCCTGAACTAAGGATGAATCTCAGGGTGAACCCGATAGTATATCTACCTTGCTATTTGGAAGAATGGTAGAAATTACCAAACTGAAACTTCCATCAAACACCCTTATATCCCATTCATACCTCTATTAGATAATCATTCTGCTTGTGAACCCAAACTTTACATGACAGATCCTTAACTTCTGCCTTCTGTATAAACCTACTGGCATTAATGCTACCCATATCAACACCAGAAAGAAATCTGAGATATCCTTTCATTAAAAAGGAAGAGAGCAAAGCATGGGGGAAGAGAGGCAAAAGGGAAATTTGGGAATATTTGTTGTTTTGCATATTCAACTTATTTTCACAGCATCTGGAACAATTACGCATGAAGAAACCCACATCCTAAGCCACAAACTGAACCACCTGGACTTGCCTTTCATACAGGAAGACTTTCAATTTAATAACTTCCTTTAATATCTTCATCATTTGTTTAGTTGTCTTTAACTAACAAAATTGCAATGTCCTTCCAGAATTAGATTGTCATGAGCTGACAAATGCAAAAACTACATGGAACTTTTGCAAGATGGGTTCTAGCATATTAAAGGAAGTGCTGGAGCTATATAAACCAGCATTTTCACATATTCTTTTCTTGACATGTTACATGGCCTTCAATATCTATTTCAGTTGAGAATTTTTCTTTTTTAAAATGAGACTTCTAAGTGGAAAACCTGATTTGGGATGCAACAGGGAGAAAATCATAAACTTATTATATTGGGAGATGTCTAATATTAAACAATAGGTAGTACCACTTTTTAATTATTTTTAATTTATTATTAATTATTAAATTATTAATTTAATAATTATTATTACCAGATCATTGAGCAAATGTCGTGATACATTTATCTTTCTAAAGTTGCCGTATCAGTCTTTTAGCTCTAATAAGAGCATGGAGAATCCATTTACTGGATTCAAAATAAAAAAAAATATTAGTACAACTAATGTGTTTAATGTCATCAACTGTATGCAAAGAATCAGTGTGACATATAGGAGATGGAAGTCCTAGTGTTATAGTAATTGGTATTTTCAACTTCTGTTAAAAAATATCCACAAAATAAACATACTTAAATAATGTTTGACAAGTGCCATAGTATGTATAAAATATAGTTCTACAAATCCTGATTTAACAATAGAAGAGCAATTCAAGTCATAAATAGCCCAAACTGTAGTACTTTGTATGAGTTTACACCTGATTAAATATTCTTTTATGCAAAATAATTTCATGCAAATAAAAAAAAACCCTGCATGTTAGCATCAACACTAATTTAGAACTTCTTGCCAAATATTCTTATTTTCTTTATGAGCTCTCTTGAGCTCAACCTGCAGGTTATAACGTTTCAGTTCAGACAAATCCTTACCTCAGTAATCAATACAGTAGGCCTTAATCATCAAACTTCTTCCTATTGCTTCTCAGCCAGCAAACTGCCACAACTGAATAATATAAATGCTGTAACACAATGACATAATGTCACAACTACTGCAAGAAACATTGGGTACAAACTCATCAGAGAGAGATTTAACCTCGAACTAAGGAAGAAATTCCTGACAATGGGAACACTTTGCTCCCGAAGTTGCAGGTGCTCCATCTTTGACATTTTTGAAGAAAAAATTCAACAACCATTTGTCTGGAATAGTACTAAGAACTCCTGGCTTGGGCAGGAGGTTGGATTAGAAGACCTACAATGTCTTTTACAGCCTTATGAGTCTATGATTCTAAACTGCTAATACCTATGTGAAACTCCTCCATTAAGGACTCACTCAGGGCAGTTTCAACAATCTGAATAGCCTTTCAGCAAATACATCTTAGTGAGTTTCATACATCCTCACAAAGGAATAATACAAACACTTAAAATATCTTCAGGCTAGCAGAGTTAAAGCACGGACTGAAGATATACTTCATGGGAGTGCAGGGATGCAGATTCATTCCACTTCCCTTTACTCTTTTCAATCTCCTCCCTCCATCCTGATCCCTCTGATGCTGCTATTGGCTGCATTAACTCCATCTACTTATCTAAGTAGGTATTTAGGCCTGATTGTAGAAAGGGAGGAAATAGCATAGAGCTTAGTGAATGTATGGGAAATAATTGAAAATTTTTGGCTACAATAGAAGAAAACAATTTAATTTTGTGAAAAACAATCAGTGAAATAAGATGAAAAATAAGAAGAGTAATTTGCCCCATATTTTAAATACGAGTTGGCATTTTTCCAAAAAACTCTCAACTCTATACAGATTTGCAATTCTAATTAAGCAATTGTATGCAAACATCATTTGATTTTACTTGCATCTGAGTTGGTTTTATTATCAGTGAATTTGCTTTTTATAGAATCTGTCTCCTGCCTCTGACTGTGCCATTCTTGCTATTAGGTCCAGTGATTTCCTGAAATTCTTCTGCATGATTCTTGTGCTGGCTTTATACATAAACTCAATTTCCTGACACTGAAATCCATTTCTTCTCAATAATCTCAACTATTGATTAAATACATTATAAAAAGAACAATTTCATACACCATAAGCAGAAGCCATATGATGAGAGAATATACAGAGTTTAATGAAGAAAATCTGAAGGGTTATCTTTCTTGAAAACTCTCAGTCCATGGTAAGATGAAGTGACATACTGCAAAGGATTCAATCCTGACTGATACTTCAGCAGTACTTTGACATGAATGACATATTATGTCCATATTTTCCTCCCCCCCCCCATTTAGCTCATTATAAAACAAAATTACTTTTATCAGATTTGGAAAGCCTCATTTTACCAAAAGTGTATTTTCTACTGTCATCCATATTAGCTGAGCGATCTTTGTTATAATGAATGGCTGATAGATTATGTTTTATCAAGTCAGAATTGACTCTTAGAGACTCCATGGATTAATTTCCTCCAAGAAGATCTGTCTTCAACCAGGACCTTTAGGTCTTCCAAGCATGCATTCATGTGTAGAGAATTACAGACATGATTTATAATGAGTACATTAAAATAAACTATTTTTGCTTCCTCTTGCAATTTTTGATTATGTCTAATAAGGGATGCGGTGGCTCAGTGGGTTAGGACGCTGAGCTTGTCGATCAGAAGGTCAGCAGTTTGGCGGGTCAAATCCCGACTGCCGCGTAACAGAGTGAGCACCTGTTACTCGTCCCAGCTTCTGCCAACCTAGCAGTTCGAAAGCACGTAAAAATGCAAGTAGAAAAATAGGGACCACTACGGTGGGAAGGTAACAATGTTCCGTGCGCATTTGGCGTCTAGTCATGCCGGCCACATGACCACGGAGACGTCCTTGGACAAGCGCTGGCTCTTCGGCTTTGAAACGGAGATGAGCCCCTAGAGTCGGAAACGACTAGCACGCATGTGCGGGGGAAACTTTACCTTTACCTAATAAACAGATTTTTCTATCCTCTATATAAGCTCACTCCTTAATTTTGATCCAATATCTACAGTACCTCTTTATCCGCACTCTAGGGAAAATGGAAGAAATGTCACTTTGAACTCCTAAACAAAAAGCATGATATAAATCTAACAAACAAATTTTAAAGTTGTTTATATCCTCCCAAAATGAAAGAGAACTATATATTCTTTTCCAATGAAAGCATTAGAAACGTCAAATTCTTAAATTTTGACTAGTTGCTGAACAACTTTTCATAATACTTCTATATACACAGATGAATATACACACAGAGAACCTAGGAAACCAGTTAAGATCCCTCATAATGTGCATATATTAAATCTAGAAAGCAAGTTATTCTAAAAGTCAAATGGAAAAATTATGTGTAAAATAGGAGTACACCATTGGCAATTTTTGTTCCTTAACCCCCATTCCCCAAAATGTGACAGGTATGAATTTAAACACCTTTCTTGAATGTATAATATGGAAATAAACCTTGAAATATACATGTGTTCCATTTTCTTTACCCACATCACAGCAGCATATTTTCTGGATCTACTTTTAAACTTAAGCTTAAATGCAAAATAAATTGCTCTGAAGCTTACATTATTCATTCAATTTTAACAGTTCCCAGAATTATATAGCTGGTTGCTCCTGTGACTTCTGGAATGTAACATTCTGGATAAATGGATTACATTTTCTCTAGTGCTTTCTGTTTTCTATGTTTGATTGGATTTGACATTTGCCAATATATGATAGGCAGATACCCCCTTGAAGTTCTAAAAAGCAAAAGATGCTCAAACCACATGAGAAAATACCATTTAATTTTAGAAAATATAGGTATATCAGTACTATTTATTCTTTGGATAACAAGCAAAACTATCTCATCTCACATTTTTCAACTTCTTTTACATGAGGATTTCCCAAACTTATTATGTCCATTTTTTATCATTATTGATTTTGACTGCCTTCAGCCACAGGAAATTTAGGTCCACAGTTTTGTGTTTAAATTCAGGCCAGCTGTTCCAGAGTTATTTCCAAGGTTGCAGCATATAGTCCAGAATGTGTAATAGTAGAATACCATGGATTACTATATTATCAGGGATAACTTTAAGAAAAATATTTATATATTGCAATAAAGGAATATGGCTAGAAAATGAGTGGTTTGACAATACCTGCATCAAACAACACAATTATGTGCTTCACAATTATGTACAGTGTAGTTTAAACAAACAGCAATTTTAAAAAGTTTAAAAAATTATCGACCAGCATTCTAATTTTCAAAATATTATTTACTTAAATCTTTCTGTAACTTAATCTTATGTACTATTAGAACAAAGAATATAAGACAAAGAACAGCATCTTTTTCCTTATACTTTCTGCTATATATAAGCCTAAATGATTATGTATCATATTTTGCATAACTGTCCTCTAAATTTCAAGGTAGCAATCATTTTATATACTCATAATAATACAATTAACATTTTTCAGCAAAGTGGACAACCTTTTTATAATAAATGTCCCAGATTGTATGTAAAATTCCTTTAATTTAATTCCCATCTGGCTAAAACGACTAAACACCTTTACTCAATGTACATCTGGATTATCATGCAAATTAAGCAAATATACTTCTTTTTTCAGTTACATGCTTTAATATTTAAATGATCCATGTTTGAATATATTATCCCAAACCACCAATTCCTCTGAAGGCTCACTTTAAATTTAAAATTCTGGAGAAACTTAATTCAGATGAATTGGTAATCTGACCTAAAGTATTCTAACATAGGCTGCTTTAAATATTCATCCATAATTAATCCATTCTTCAGTTTTTTAAATTGAGGATAAATATATATTCCTAATCTTTCCTTCGTAATATCTAATTAATGAATATTATTGATTCATAATCTGCAACTAATGAAAATTATGGAACTCTAAGTTTGTTTGAAAGAAAACAGAATACATTGATATTTTAGATTGCTTTTGTCATATGGTAATTCTTTCAATTTGCTGGATTTTTCTTATAGCTATAGCCTGGAGTTATAAAATGAATGTAAATGTGACAAAGGTCTGTCTTGCCTTGTACCTCTAAAACAACTTAGCATAAAAGCTATTTCTGAAATTACTG
Source organism: Vipera berus (assembly GCF_964194415.1). Lineage (NCBI taxonomy): Eukaryota > Metazoa > Chordata > Lepidosauria > Squamata > Viperidae > Vipera > Vipera berus. Next base: position 192,781,293 of record NC_138202.1, on the reverse strand, counting down.
AGACTTTTGTAATAGGGATTGAACAGATTTCATTGTATCCCTCCACATTCTCATTTCATACAATAAAACTGAACACTAATAATTTAATCTCAGAATCTATTATTTCTTTTAGAATGCAATTTGAGTATTTCAGTCTTCTTCTTTTTTAGAAAAACCTTTAATTCATTTTATTCTAAAACTTAAAATTTAAAAGTAACATTCCAGGGATTTAATTCAGGGACAAATAGCCTTATTAAAACGAAGGAGATATAGATATTTAAATATATACCAATGCACAATCAAATCCAAGTGTTTGGTTAAGTTTTAGAAGGGAAAGGGTTCTTTTTTTTTTCTTTTCCATTTGAGGATTCTTAAAACGGAAGCCTGGTGTTGCTCTTTCTCAGGAAAAAAGTAGGGTGAGAGCCCCTTTCAAACCCTCAAGCAACAGACCACACAAGGGCATTTCAACTGGTCAAAGCTCAGAAATTCCAAAAGGAAGTCCTATGAACCAAAGAAAACAGCACCTTTTCCAGGAGAAACTATTTGTGGGACAAGTCTAAGATTTTTACAGCTCAGACCCTTTTAGGAGTGAACCATCTAAAATGGTTATCCAAGTACACATTTCTTTCTCGCAAATATTGTCCTTTTCTGTAGTGATAATAGATCTGTTGATCTCTCAGTATCAACTACTATGCAATAAAATAAGGACATAGACAATACTGTATAAACCCTTTAATAATCTAGCAATTGTGGTTAATTGACCACCAAATCACCACCCAAGCATCTCAGCCAAGTTAAACAAGCCAAACATGTCTTTTTCAATATATGAAGAAAAAACACATAAATCATGAGATTATAAGCAAACAACTTTTGCTTTCATACAAGAATAATTCACAGAGTTAACTTGGACTAAATAACAAGATCTTCCTCAAACCAATGAAGCAAAGGTTTTAGGATAAGAGAAGGAATGTGGGAGGCCTTCCATTACATTATTTACAAAGAATTAACCACTACCTGAAAGGAATGTATTATAATGGGCACATTGTAATAGGGGAAATAGGGGATCTTTCTGGCCTGGACTGAGGGGGGTTTAATTTAACTTTAAATTTTAATTTGTTTTAATTGTGGGCTAGTCTTAATTTAATTCTATTTTAATTGTATTTATTTGTATTGTTTTAATTTGCCCTGTAAACCGCTCTGAGTCCTTCGGGAATAGGGCGGTATATAAAATCAATTAAATAAATAAATAAATAAATAATAAATAAATAAATAAATAAATAAATAAATAAATAAATAAGCAATAATTTTATCAGACAATACACAGTGACATGTCACTGGAACTGAAATAGTCTTATCTATGAGCTATATTCAGATATTTTCTTTATACACGGATGTTATATTTTTTTCTTTATACATATACATAGATATACACCTTACAAATTTCTTCAACTGTTACCTCAGTATATCCACTGGAATATTAACAAGGAATTAGCAACATACTTTTTCATATTTTCAACCACATTAGTAAAAAGGATGATGAATTCAGAAATGATACAAAAGTGGAATCTTTCCATTAAAGCTTTATACAGAGGGACTATCTAATCATGGACACAAATGACATACACTATGTCACTTAGACAACAAAATCAAATGTCATTCGTCTACCCCTTCCTCCAATCCCAGAGATCCATGGCTGTACTGGAAGAGTTGTGCTAGCAATGTGTACTTGCTTAATGCATTTTTGAGGTGCGCTTAACATTCCAAAGGAGGATGAAAAGAAGCCATTTTGCAGGAAGAACCAAACAATTCATATAGATTAGGGCAAGCCTTCATCAACTGTTGCCAAAAGTTGACTACATTTGACATGTTTAAATTGACTTTGAGAAAGATAACACATGGCCTCAAGATAATTAAAATTGTATGGTAGGAATAATATTAGTAAATATGTGGGCATTAAATTACTCTATTTCTCTTGAGTAACAATATTTCACCTTACCTCTCCATCTCCACATCCTCCACCATTCAAATTTGGAAAATGGGAGGGGGGAGAGATCATCAGGAAGCACTATGTGACCAGTTTTGTTCCATTTAAGACTCATCAGATTTAGGGGATTCAAATCCTTTACAGGGAACTTAACTCATGCACCTTTCATTGTAGATGATTACATAAAGTGTATTAGTTTTGGAATCTATCCAGGTTCTAGTGCTCAGTGACACTGCTGGAAGAGAAATATGAAATCTATCAAAATAGTATGTACACTCCACCTTTTCTTAAGATCTTAGAGCAGAAAGATACAGAGGTTGCATTGTGCCATATTCCCATATACTGTACAGGTTTTTACATGATTTCCTTATAGAATATCTAGTAATTGCTCATAGAATAATCTCTTACATTTATCTGCAGAAGACTGCTGTATAAAATGTTCAGTACGGGCTGGCTCAGTAAAGCTGTTCACAAAGGGCTCTAATATTTAGTTTGCATATTTTTCTAACATAAAATCTGAACTAATAATTATACAAATGTGAATCAATAAAACATTCTCATGCCCATTTATAAATAAGAGAATTTAAGCACAGCTCTCCACCATGCCATATCACAAATTATGTTTGAGAAACAAACAGATTTGAAGAAGAAAAAAACTTTGGGCTGTTTGCCTTTGAGTTAGTGTAGACTTTTGGCAACTGCTCACATTAGTCTCTGCAGTTATCTCTATGTATCATCTTGTATTTACTTCCCATCCTAAGGCAGCAAACATAGAATTCTCATTTTCTCCCTATAGCACAACACTATAAAATCGTCTGGGCTGAAAGAGAGAAGCAGATCACCCAGGGAGCTCCACTGCCGCTAGATTTGCTGGATTCACTTCTGTCCTAGCCAGGTCTTCACAGCCTTCTAAGAGCTGAAAAGGTGAACGCTTCCAAGGGATTAACATCTAAGTTCTCTGTTCCAAAAATATCTCCGGACACACAACATTTCATAATATAGTAGCTGAACATTTGTACAACTTTTATTTTGCACTCAGAATATATTATTATACATTATGATTTGCCAATAGAAGACTATTCTTAAAAATGATATTACCTTTATGGTATTATCAAATATTCAGACTATCAGAGGCAGAAGATGCTAAAAGAGACATTTGAAAGAACAAAAACCAATAATCTAATTTTGCAAATGAATTTGAAGCAAACATTCACTTTTTTCTCTCAACATGATAAAATTAAAGATTGTATTATTTTATATACAAAGAAATAAACACCATCTAAATCAGATTGCAGTTTACTTTGATCTGGTATACAGCAATTTTCAAGTTTGGGAAGGATACCATTTATATTTTTTATTTAGCGGCAAAAATGAAGAATGTGGCTTCATGAAGTCTGCTCTAATTTTAATTTTACTTTTGGGTTTTAAAAATATAAATAAGGTTAGTTTTATTTTGGGTCACTGAAGCAGAGGACATTTCCGTTACAATGTACCAAAATAAAAACAATTTTTTGCCTATTAAACAAAAACAACATGGAATATTTTAACTTAATAAAAATTAAGGCGTACATATTTTTCAGCTATAGTTTTTATTAAAATGCCTGATTAGAATTTAATGGTCCAGCACAAGAGAAAGCGACAGCTTGCACAACTTTTAAAACAAATTTTTCCTAATGCAGAAGCCAGCAGTTTTTATAACAGGTATGGGAGAGGAAAAACCTAAGTAGAAAACTGTAAGATTTTCATATATTAATATTATTGTGATTGGTTTTGTACCTAATGATAATGCTTTCCATTAGCAAAATTAAGCGGGGGGGGGGGGGAAATCCGACAAGAAGTTTGAAAATAATGAAATTTTGCATTCTTACAGAGTTTCACTGGGTATGCTGCTGTATTAGTAAGCATGGTTACCATTCTGTCTTTATATGGACTCCTACCATTCTAAAAATACTGTCCCACAGCTGTTTAAAATTTATTTTTTTAGACCATAGCACCACTGTTTGGTTGTTTCCAATTTCTAAAACCACAAATAGTAAAAGTGTACTCAGTCTACTGCAAACATAAATAGCAAATGCACGCTTCAGCACTTTTAAAAGGATATGGAAATTGGCAACAAAAATGCAATTCATGTCGAAAATTTAGGATGGCCTTGCCATATTTCTTAAGAAATACAATCAAGTTAAAATTAGGAAGATCTCTACTAGCTGGGTGGCATTTTCGCATTTATGTTTTGTTTTTTATTAAAAAAAAGAAGAAGCTGAAGGACATTCATTTTGAAATTTCTGACTCTTGATAGAATACATGGTACCTTTGCTAAAATCACATTCTCTCAAATTATCTTTAACATTACACAAACATCTTTCACCTTAGATATCCCCTAACATTAATATATTCAATCACAATCATCCTACATTTAGTGGAAGAGACATTCATCAATGACAGAGCACATGCTTTGTGTTGAGAATGACGCCAAAATTTATCCTTGTCACCTTCAGTTAGGGCTGGCAAGGGCTCTTATTTGAAAATCTAGGGAGCCATTGCCAAGCAGAATGGAAAAAAAAATGTGATGGCTGGATTAATCCTCAAAAATCACTCAACCCCATTTTAGGAAAAATCATTTTAGCGGTATCTGATTGACTGGTTAGTTGCAAAAAGGCTTAAAACTATTTTTCAAAAACTAGATGATATAAAACTGTTTATTTAATCATAGGCAAAGGGCTTTTACCTAATTAAACTAAATGACATTGTACTGATTCAGTTTTTAACACAAATAGTAATACACTTTTATAATGTGTAACAATCACATCTGCCAAAACAATTTGTGTTCATGACCAAACCTCTGAGGTGTCAGGCAAGAGCTGATGTAGTTCCCATCTTCAAAAAAGGGAAAAAAATAGATCCAGGAAATTACAGACCTATCAGCCTGACATCAATACCTGGGAAGATTCTGGAAAAGATAATCAAACAACAAATCAGCGAACACCTTGATGCGAACAAAGTTATCACTAAAAGCCAACATGGGTTTGTCAAAAACAGATCATGCCAGACAAATCTTATTGCATTCTTTGACCAAGTGACAAAACTAGTGGACCAGAGGAATGCTGTAGATATAATTTACTTGGATTTCAGTAAGGCATTTAAAAAAGGAGATCACAACCTACTACTTGATAAGATAGAAAAATGTGGGTTAGATAGCATCACCACCAGATGGATTCGTAGCTGGCTGACAGGCCGTACTCAGCGTGTGGTCCTCAATGGAACTGCATCTACATGGAAGGAAGTGTGTAGTGGGGTGCCCCAGGGCTCTGTTCTGGGCCCAGTGCTCTTCAATATCTTCATTAATGATTTGGATGAGGGGATAGATGGGGAACTCATCAAATTTGCAGACAACACCAAGCTGGCAGGAATAGCCAATACTCCAGAAGATAGGCTTAAGATACAGGAGGATCTGGACAGACTCGAACACTGGGCACTATCTAACAAAATGAAATTCAATTGTGAAAAAAGTAAGGTTCTACATTTAGGCAGGAAAAATCAAATGCACAGGTATGGTATAGGTGGTACCTTGCTCAATAGTAGCAACTGTGAGAGAGATCTCAGAGTCCTAGTAGACAATCACTTCAATATGAGCCAGCAGTGTGCTGCAGCTGCCAAAAAAGCCAACACAGTGCTAGGCTGCATTAACAGAGGGATAGAATCAAGATCACGTGAAGTACTAATACCACTTTACAATGCCTTGGTAAGGCCACACCTGGAATACTGCATCCAGTTTTGGTCACCACGATGTAAAAAAGATGTCGAGACTCTAGAAAGAGTACAGAGAAGAGCAACAAAGATGATTAGAGGTCTGGAGGCTAAAAATATAAGGAATGGCTGCTGGAATTGGGTATGTGTAGTTTAATGAAGAGAAGGGTGAGGGGTGACATGATAGCAGTGTTCCAATATCTCAGGGGCTGCCACAAAGGAGTCAAGCTATTCTCCAAAGCACCTGAAAGCAGGACAAGAAGCAACGGATGGAAACTAGTCAAGGAGAGAAGCAACCTAGAACTAAGGAGAAACTTCCTGACAGTTAGAACAACTAACCAGTGGAATAACCTGCCTCCAGAAGTGGTGAATGCTCCAACACTGGAAGTTTTTAAGAAGAGACTGGCCAGCCATTTGTCTGAAATGGTATACAGTATGGTTTCCTGCCTGAGCAGGGGGTTGGACTAGATGACCTCCAAGGTCCCTTCCAACTTATATTATTATTATTATTATTATTATTATTATTATTATTATTATTATTATTATTATTATTATTATTATTATTATTATTATTATTAATTTTCTTACTGTTACTACATGTATACACATTTTGCTTATTATGAAGAATAATACCTCACTGCTCTATAAAAGGCCCAAGATGAACACAAACAGATGCTGCCCAAATGCATTCACATTGTTCCATAAGTCTTTTAAAATGTTTTGAGTAATGTCCCAACATCTATCTAGACCAGACATGTCAAACTCGCAACATCACGTAACATTGCACGATGTATTGGGACTTTTTCCCCATTGCCGGCAATGCAGTGGGCGCGGTTTCAGTGTGACGCATCTGGCCCATGGGCCGGCAGTTTGACATGCCTGATCTAGACAGATCCTCTGCCAGTTTTGGATACATGCAAAATTGTGTCTAAATACAGCCTCTGCAGTAAAGGAACACCTGGTGTTGTGTACTGATTCAGATGTTGGATTAGGAGTGGAGAGAATCAGATTAATGTCTTTCTTCAGCCATGAAAGTTCATTGACTGACTTCATGCCAGTCATATTCTCTCTCTTTCTCTCTCTCTCTCTCTCTCTTTTCAAAGGGGAGTTGTATACAAAAATATGACGAGGGATCACTATTACTATGATTTTTCCCCAAAGGAAAATAATACATAACTGCTAACTAAATCACAATAGTGCCACCCTAAGAAAGATGGTTTCTTTTGTTTCCAATTCTACTGCCACTCCAAAGGATATTATTCCTCTATTTGTCTGTAAACTGATCACTCAGAGAAATTACTAGAGCAGAAGCAGAGTGCCAAAAAGCTGTCTCCATAGCATACATTAGGGATGGGACCTGAATTCCAGGGAGTGGGTAAATAAGAGGACCTAGTGAGGCCAAGACTGACATTCAAATATTCTCCAGGCATTAATATTTCCCTCATGGAATGTGTCCTCCATAATCATCCCAGTCTTGATGTAATCAATCTTACACTGGGCAACTGATATTCCTTCTATTACACTGAATAAACATCCAAAGTTGTATCACGTCTACCTTAGAAAGCCAGATGGGGGTGGCTGGTGGCCTCCTCCACCAGCCTTAATGCTAATGAAGTCAGATACATGGGTTATAGTCTCTGAGCACCAAAACATTTGCAAATTGCTTATCACATAGCCTAGAAAGATGTCTTCTCATTTGTAATGAAAATGGAAATTCTGTGACTCCAACTTAATGTGCAAAACACGTAACTAATCCTGCCAGTGTTCTACTCATTTAAGGCCACTGATGTCATTGGATCATCTCCATTATGTTAACTATTATACCATCATTAAGCTCTACATCTGCATTAATGAAAGGTATGCCAAAGTTCTTTAACAGTAAAACAACATGAACGTTTATTTAATTTGCACATTATCCTTGTGGCTAGAAAATTCTGGGAAAGCCATCAAAAATGGCCAAAAGCTCAGAATGCTCCAAGATCATTCCACTGTGCAGCTACAAGTAAAACATAGAGCAGGAAAACACTGTGGAAGCCTCAGCAAATTTTTGTTAGTATCATACAACTTCCTTTTTTTAAAAAAGACATCCGTAAAAACTGTAACTGTTCATATTAAATAATCTTTCCTGAAAAATATTAGCTTTATGTTATTCGTCATAAAGTAGGCTAGCTAAGATTAAGATTCACGTTCCAATTAAAATAATTGAAGTAACCATGCTTTATGCTGACGTGTTTATTCATTTAAATTAACAAGAAATGTGGCTCAACAACCTTGAACCTATTAGTTTGTGAGCTCATTCCCTAAGCATATATTTAGATGGGCTGGCTTTAACATAATGCTTCGTTACAGAAAACTAATGCCAAAATCTCATTAAAAGATAAATATTGGTTTAAATTTTAAATATATTTGCAAAGGATATTTTTAAGTAGGAAAAATCATGTAGTAAATATGTGAGCTTTAATATGTGGTTTCTAGTTGGAGCAAACTGACTACGGTATACTGTATTATGAGTTCAGGATAGACTATTCAATATTATGGATCCTCTTAGGTAAACTGAAGCAGTCAAGACAATAGCTCTAAAAAGGTGTCCATCACATTCATTAAAACTGGACTAAAAAGTCTGGTAGCTAAGTCAGTGCCCATTGAGGTCATCATGTCTTCCTGACACTGTGATATGGAGATGTGAATTCATTTAGATTAAATGCTTATACGCTTTAAAATCTGTTTTCTCAATTGTCACATATGACCTGCATGTTTTCATAACATAATATAGCCACTTTTATGTTTTGTTAACAATTTACTTTATCTAACAAATTCTTCATATATTAGGCATACGAAGTTAAATTATTATATTTTTATTTATATCCCTTTATTAGTTTTATCTATAAATTAAGGCAACACATTATACATACTCCTTCGTCCTCCTATTTTCCCCACAACAACAAGGCTGTAAGATGAGTTGGGCTGAGAGAGAGTGACTGGCCCAAAGTCACCCATGTGGCTTTCATGCCTAAGGCAGGACTAGAACTCATTAAAACTCATTCTTCATCAGTGAAACACAAAGGATATATAAAAGCTGAATCTGTAGAAGATGACCAGGCTGAGCCCGAGGGAGGGGTCAAGAGTCAAGAGTCCGTGCACGTGCACAGGACATCTAAGTCCAGCCCACCTTGAATGCCTTTCTATTCTTAACTCCTACAATTTTTCCTTGAATATTAGTAGTTCAGATTCCTGTAGCAAGCTTAAGTTTACAATAAATCTTTATATTCATTTGAACTGCTTGAATCTCCTGATTTCCCTGGTGCTTGACAAAATCCTGTTCAATGAACAGATAAAGAATGAACATTATGGTTTAATTTACTAGCTTGTTTTACAATAATCCAGAATTAAACTTTCAGGAAAAAATATTTCAAACACAATCAAGACTCCCCTAAATCAGAATGTTTTCAATTCTGATTTAAAATATATTCCCCACAAACACACAAACACACCATTTAATGTATTTTTCTAAAAAAAAAGATTAAAATGTTTGTCTTAGGGGAAGTGCACCAAAGTTCATAAATTAGGAAAAACATGCATGAAAATTTTTGTGAGAAACTTTTTTATATCACTTTCAGATCAAATGTGAAAATGGAATGGAAGGAACTTAAAGCTGGAAAAAATGAGAACTCACAAACTTGAAATCAAGTATCACAGTGATCAGGTCCCAATTTTTAAAACATCGCTATGAAAAGAAATTTTGAGCAAGCATAATAAAGGGACTGGCTGACACAACCTCAAGTCAGTCCCCACTCCAGGTTTTATCACTTGAATCATAAGAATATTACACAAAACTGTAACAAGCTCAGGATCCAAAAACATCCTGACAAACTTGAACAATGGGCCCTATCCAACAAAATGTATTTTAATGTGGAGAAAAGCAAAGTTTTACATTTAGGCAGGAAAAATCAAAAGTATTAAGTACAGATTAGGAAGACCCTTGGCTCAAAATCAGTAACTGTGAGAGGGATCTTGGAGTCCTAATGGACGATCACTTGACTATGAGCCAGCAGTGTGCTGCAGCAGCCAAAAAAACTAATACAATCCTGGGTTGTATAAACAGAGGCATAGAATCCAGATCATGCAAAGTATTAGTACCGCTTTATAAAACCCTAGTGAGACCACACCTGGAATACTGCAACCAATTTTGGTCACCATACTACAAAAAAAAGAAGTTGAGACTTTGGAAAAAGTTCAGAGAAGAGCAACTAAAATGATCAAAGGCCTGGAGACTAAAACATATGAAGAACAGCTGCAGGACTTGGGTTTGGCTAGTCTAAAGAAAAGAAGAAACAGGGGAGAAATGATAGCAGTATTCCAGTATTTGTGGGCATCAAACTATTCTCCAAAGCACCAGAGGGCAGGACAAGAACCAATGGTTGGAAACTGATCAAAGAGAGAAGCAACCTGGAATTAAGGAGAAACTTCCTGACAGTGAGGACAGCTTGCCTCCAGAAATCAGGGGCACCCCATCACTTATATATAAATATTTTATTAGACAGTCACTTGTCTGAAATGGCATAGGTTCTCCTGCTTGAGCAGGGGGCTAGACTAGAAGACCTCCTAGGTACCTTCCAGCTCCAATTCTATTCTATTCTATTTAATAAAGGAGAATATCTATGTATGTTATTTTGTAGGATTATCAGGAGAAAAATGCTTATTTTTGCATGTTGACTTTTATTTTTGAATAGCCCTAATTTGGGCCACTTTTATGTATACATAATTACAATAACTGCAGTAGAAATCATGTATTTGTGCAGCGCTCCTTCAGAAATAACTTCATCTGATGGTGCTCACATTATAATCAGCTGGGCCTAAATATAGCATATGATTTGATTGTTTCTCTTCTATCTTAAGCTGCATTTAACTGAGTATTTTCTTTTGATTTATTACTGTTTATTTATTTATTAATGTCATTGCTCAGGTAGAAAAAAGCTCACCAAGAAACATACGTTATGAAAATAACTTATTGAAATTAATTAGATGTAAAATATATTTGGGAGTGGGAGGCACTGTCTTGCAGTGGTTCTACTCCTACCTCCTGGGACGTTCGCAATCGATGTTGGCAGGAAGGGAGAGGTCGACCTTGAGGCCTCTCATTTGTGGAGTTCCTCAGGGGTCGGTCCTCTCGCCTCTCCTGTTCAACATCTACATGAAACCGCTGGGTGAGATCATTCGTGGTTTTGGAGTTGGGTATCATCAGTATGCCGATGATACCCAACTTTTCATTTCGACCCCAAACCACCCCAGTGATGCCCTCGATGTGATGTCCCGTTGCCTGGAGGCGGTTCGGGCCTGGATGGGGAGGAACAGACTTCAGCTCAACCCTGACAAGACTGAGTGGCTGGGCATTCCGGCATCCCGGGACATTCAAAATATTCCACCTCTTCATATGGGGGGTGAGTCTTTACCCCCCGTGGATAGGGCTCGCAACTTGGGAGTCCTCCTAGATTCACAGCTTACTCTGGAAGACCATATTGTAGCCGTGACTAGGGGGGCTTTCGCCCAGGTTCACCTGGTGCGCCAGTTGCGGCCCTATCTGGACCGGGATGCCCTGTGTACGGTCACTCATGCGCTCGTGACCTCTCGCCTGGACTACTGCAATGCTCTTTACATGGGGCTTCCCTTGAAGACCACTCGGAGGCTCCAACTGGTACAGAATGTGGCCGCGAGAGTTGTCTTGGGAGTTTCCCGGTACTCCCATGTTACACCTTTGCTCCGCGAGCTACATTGGTTACCAGTTGTCTTCCGGGTGAGATTCAAGGTTTTGGTTATGATCTTCAAGTCCTTACATGGCATGGGTCCGGGGTACCTCGAGGACCACCCTGCTGCCGGCGTCAACTCCCCTCCGCCCTGTGCGTTCCCACAGAGAGGGCCTCCTCAGGGTGCCTCCAGTCAGGGAATGTCGACTGGTGACCCCCAGGGGGAGGGCCTTTTCTGTGGGCGCTCCGGCACTATGGAATCAATTGCCGGTTGAGCTCCGGATGGCATCGGACCTTCGCTCCTTCCGGCGCGGTCTGAAGACCCACTTATTTGAACTAGCTGGTCTGGCCTGATGGGGAACGTTAGGGTTTTTAATGGGTCTTTTATTGTTATTGTAATTTTTAATTGGGCACTTGTTTAATTCCTTTTTAATTTTTGTATTGTTATTTATATATGCCCTGTTAACCGCCCTGAGTCCTTCGGGAGAAGGGCGGTCTACAAATTTAATAAAAGAAAAGAAAGAAAAGAACAGCAAACATTGCCTTTGTAGTGACCAGGATGAAACAACTGACGAGTAGCTGCACCAAAAGTACACAAACTGATTACAAGCATTGGAAACTTTACCAGAGGGTTAGAGTTGAATACATCAAGAACTACTGGGACAATCGAGTTGAGAAGCTTTTGAAAAATAACCAGACTAAGAACTTATGGGACTTTTCACATCCAAGCTGACAGAAATCTGCAATCGTGATTGGAGCCCTTGGAGCAATACCTAAAGGACTCCAAAGTATTTGGTAATTTTGAATTTATCACACCTGACGACCCTAATTTTACAAAACCAAATTCAAAACCCTAGCCTCACAGGAACTGCCTATACTCTGAGACACTGTCTTAATAATTCTATGGTCCTTGTTTAGGACGTAAATTATTAGGCTTTCACCAGTCTCAGACTGTGGGATTAAATGCAAGGGGAGGAGGAGAAGGAGGAGTTCATTACTCAACTTGGTAACATCATCAATGCAAGTGAATGTGGGATTTACTATACATTACCTAGTTGGGTAATGAAGCATCTGTTAGCAAACAACCAAGGTCAGAGAACACCAAGGACTCTCAGTTCAACCCTGAGCTATAGATATTCTCTTCTATTGGAACAATAATAATAAATAATGTTTTTATATAAGATTCCCAAATTACTACTTTTTCCAAACCTTTATTTTGAACTTTATTATAGTATCTTTGTATTATGAATGATTAATGTATGGCTTTCCATATTGGTTTATTTTTTTCCTTGGATTTATATCCCATTTTCTTGTAACAGGTCAAACTTGCATTTCTCCCAGTGAGTTTCTATGGCTGAAGGTGAATTTGAACATGGGTCTTCCTGGTCCTAATACAAAGACTTAATCATCAGCCAGCATGACTAATTCAAGCGATAGTAGGAATTCAAGTCTAATGACAGCTGGTGGGACCACAAATTGCATAACTCTGGGACTAAACACAATGTTGACCTATACCATCTTATTTACACATAATAATTTGTTTAATACTAAACTCAAATGGTTGAAGATAAACAGGGGCAAAACCAAAAAGGAACACTGAGAAGCACACGCATGCTGAAACAAAACTTTAAGCAAGAGTGACATTTTAAAAAAATAATTATATCCTTTCTGAAACTACCCAAAGCTCAACGAAAACTGAGCACGTTTGGTAGACACTAGGTGTGCAATTTTAAGGACATCTATGTGTGCAAAGGAGAGACAATATATTCTCTTGCTTGAAGACTTGATGGTATTTTGGAAGAGTGCATGCCTGATAGAAACACAATTATCAGAAAGTAAAGGATACATTACAACACACGGAACTGAACTGGGACTGCGGATGCAACTGAAAGTAAGTGCTAGATTATTGATTGGGATTGGGTAAAATTGTATTATGCCAATGTTGAGCCACTTATACTGATTTCTAAACAATTCCTAGGAACGTTGAAAGTGCTGTTTTGTAACATGTACAAATTATTATGCATCTGGAAAGCACACATTCAAAACTTTTGTTTGTAGATTGGAACAAAATGTTTCAAATGTTCCTACATCAAGCAACCGGCTTCTTCTTTTTAAAACACTTCTAACCCATGCCACCATGTTTTGGAAGAAACAGCAAGCACAGATTCTGTCTCTGCTGCCCCTGGCTACAGTTAGTTGACCCAAGTAACAGAAGTAAGAGAGTCAGTTAGCATATGTTTACAGCCTGGGAATTATTTTTAGACATAAGAAAAAGAGTGCTGCCTATTTGTCCGTAAAGTGATTTATTGCCATGGGGAAATTAGAATTTATGCAGTGTGGTATTCCTGTCTTCATCTATTTTCTATCTCTTGTGATCTTTGAGGAATGACAGGCATCTGTAGGTTTTTTCCCCAGATACTTTATTATAATAAAATAAAGTAAAAGTATCATAACTATCATACTGTAATTCTCTTTCTATGTGCAAATTCAGAGAACATTCAAAATAAGAAAAAAATACTAATGGGATGTTAGTCTCTTGCAGTTCAGGAAGAAGATACTTTTTTGCTCTTGTTCATCCTCCCCCTTCTTTTTTTCTGGTCTGCTGGAGAAATAAATGTAGGCCAACTTTGACCTCACTTTTTGAAGCTTCTTAAAATGAGATTGCCCCCATTTTCAAAAGAGGCAGTCAACAAGACTGGGAAGAAGATGGAAGGGTATCAGAAGTGTTAATCTGAGGTCAAAATACCAGCCCTGATCTCAAACATGGAAAGTGAAGGAATCCTATGGTCCCTTATAATAGTAATCCAACCTTCCTAGTAATAACAAATATAAACAGTAAAATAAATAGCACTTAGGTTATTCATGATCTAATTTTTCAAGGGATATATTCCAAACTTCTATAATTAAGTCTTAAGGAATGAGCTGAGCTCCCAAAAAATGACTTTCTCTAACCTTCATTGCTTTAGAAAGATTATGATGGAACAGATGGAATCTTGAAGTTGAAAAATATCAGGAGGGTCAGAAGTTTTCCAATTCATGATTGTGCAGTTTTTATTGTCATATTTATATTTGTGGGTTTTGTAAGAAAAGAGGAAAAGGAGAGAAGAGGATGCTTATACACAACTTCCCTAAAACATTAATATTATTCTGGTAGTGGTTGGTTGGTTGGTTAGTTAGTTGGTTGGTTTTTTTGGCAGTTAAGATGTGAGAAACAAATCTCTTAAAAAAATTCTAAGCTACAACCTAAATGCCAAAATCACACTGATGACTGGAAAATTACAATTTTGTAAGTTTGGGCAGAGTCTGACGATCAGGACACGGGCGGCCTAGTCGATGTTATCTGGGAGGAGTTCGATCCTGTGACTCTGGAGGAAGTGGACAGGATCATGGGGAAGCTGAGCTCCACCATGTGTTTATTGGACCCGTGCCCTCCCTGGCTGGTTTATGCGGCTCAGGAGGGGACACGAGGCTGGCTCCAGGCGGTGATAACTGCTTCCTTGAGTGAGGGTAGTTTCCCTGCTGCCTTGAAGGAGGCGGTGGTGAGACCTCTCCTCAAGAAGCCTGCCTTGGACCCAGCTATATTAAACAACTTCCGTCCGGTCTCCAACCTTCGCTTTCTTGCGAAGGTTGTTGAGAGCGTGGTGGCGCATCAGCTCCCTTTGGTCCTGGAGGAAGCTGACTATCTGGACCCGTACCAATCGGGTTTCAGGCCCGGGTACAGCACGGAGACGGCATTGGTCGCTCTGGTGAATGATCTCTGGAGGGCTCGGGACAGGGGTTGTTCCTCTGTCCTAGTCCTATTAGACCTCTCAGCGGCTTTTGATACCATCGACCATGGTATCTTGCTGCGGCGTCTCAGGACATTGGGAGTGGGAGGCACGGTTCTTCAGTGGTTCTCCTCCTACCTCCTGGGACGCTCGCAGTCGGTGTTGGCAGGGGGACAGAGGTCGACCTTGAGGCCTCTCGTTTGCGGAGTTCCTCAGGGGTCGGTCCTCTTGCCTCTCCTGTTCATCATCTATATGAAGCCTCTGGGTGAGATCATTCATGGTTTTGGAGTTGGGTATCATCAGTATGCTGATGATACCCAGCTTTTCATTTCGACCCCAAACCACCCCAGTGATGCCCTCGACATGATGTCCCGTTGCCTAGAGGCGGTCCGGGTCTGGATGGGGAGGAACAGGCTTCGGCTCAACCCTGACAAGACTGAGTGGCTGTGCGTGCCAGCATCTCAGGAAACTCAAATTATTCCATCTCTTACTATGGGGGGTGAATTATTGCCCCCCGTAGATAGGGCTCGCAACTTGGGAGTCCTCCTAGATTCACAGCTTTCTTTAGAAGATCATATAGTAACTGTGACTAGGGGGGCGCTCGCCCAGGTTCACCTGGTGCGCCAGTTGCGGCCCTATCTAGACCGGGATGCCTTGCGTACAGTCACTCATGCGCTCGTGACCTCTCGGTTAGACTACTGCAACGCTCTCTACATGGGGCTGCCCTGGAGGACCACTCGGAGGCTCCAACTGGTGCAGAATGCAGCCGCGCGAGTTGTGTTGGGAGTCTCCTGATACTCCCATGTTACACCTCTGCTCCGTGAGCTGCATTGGCTTCCAGTTGCCTTCCAGGTGAGATTCAAGGTGCTGGTAATGACCTATAAAGCCCTACATGGCATGGGTCCGGAGTACCTAAGGGAGCACCTGCGGCCGGCGTCAACTTCCCTCCGCCCGGTGCGCTCCCACAGAGAGGGCCTCCTCAGGGTGCCACCGGTCAGAGAATGCCGACTGATGGCCCCCAGGGGGAGGGCGTTCTCTGTGGGCGCGCCTGACCTTTGGAACCATTTACCGGTTGAGCTCCGGATGGCTCCCGACCTTCGCTCCTTCTGACGTGATCTAAAAACCTATTTATTTGAACAAGCCGGCCTGGTCTGATGGGTTTTGGGGTTTTAATCACTGTTTTTAAGGAATTTATTTATTGTATTTGGGCATTATGGTTTAATTTGTTTTTAATTTTTGTATTTGTATTTTGGTATTTATTGCCCTGTTCACCGCCCTGAGTCCTTCGGGAGAAGGGCGGTATACAAATTAAATTATTATTCTTATTACTTCATTAGCACCATGTTACAGTAGAATCCAAACGGTACTACAATAAACACTTTCATACAATAAAATCTTTATGGACAAACATTTTGGGCAAAAAAAACCCAACAACACCATTTCAGAGTTTCATTCTCCTTCCATTGATGAAATGTTCTGCTACGTTTTTCAAAAGAAGGACAGAATCTTAAGTAAATGTTTCAAAATATTAATGCTTCCTATTTTTACATTTTTAAGTTCCATTGAATGCTATGATGAAAAAAAAATCACTAGTGTGCTAAGTTTTTACTGTCCTATAGGTACTCACCTTTTAAGTTCCAGTTAATGGACGTTCCATTTAACTTTCCCCACAGGAAACAGCAATTCCATATTTGCCCCAGGACTTGCCTCCATTATTCCAAAGCTATTGTTTGAAGCTAAGGATTTGGGAGATTTGAAAAATAACCAAAGACATACCCACAGTTGACAGGAATTCTTGTAGCAGCTTTCACTGGCTAGCCAACGTTCAAAGGCTGCCAAGCCATACAGATTCCCTGAGTTTTTGACAGCTTCAGGTTTCTTCTGGCTATAGGATGGTCAGGACAATGTAGCTGGCCCACTTCCTAATCCCTAAAAGTAAAGGGTAAAGGTAAAGGTTTCCCCGCACATGTGTGCTAGTTGTTTCCAACTCTAGGAGCCGGTGCTCATCTTCGTTTCAAAGCTGAAGAGCCAGTGCTTGTCCGAGGACGTCTCCGTGGTCATGTGGCCAGCATGACTAGACACCAAAGGCTCACGGAACGCTGTTACCTTCCCACCGTAGTGTTCCCTATTTTTCTACTTGCATTTTTACGTGCTTTCGAACTGCTAGGTTGGCAGAAGCTGGGACGAGTAACAGGCGCTCACTCTGTTACGCGGCACTCGGGATTCGACCCGCCAAACTGCTGACCATCTGATCAACAAGCTCAGCGTCCTAACCCACTGAGCCATCACGTCCCTAATCCCTAGCTGCCTACAAAACCTTTTTGCAATAGGAAAAGCCACACTGGACTGCTATCTTTTGGGGGACGGGAGAACCGTGCATGTTGAGGGAAGGAGCAAAAATTAAGTTCCAAGTTGGATTCAAGCTGAATCCGGGGGAAAAATAATGTAAATTTTATTCTTTGAGATGGTGCAGTACAGCATTCATTTTCAAAAACTGAGATCGAGAGATTGTAGTATAGTGAAATAAATGAATTTGAAAAGTGCATTCAGAAAATAAATCCTGTTTTCCTTATTCTTATATTAAACAAAATACAGGAAATATCAATAATAGAGATTCAAAGTTATTTTGTAATTACAGATCAATTCTAGTTCATGCATATATATATTTAGCAAAAGCAATAACTACTACAGTTTCATCAGTCATGTACTTTTATGAATGTTTTTGCATATACTAACTACAACAGAAGGAAACATATAATCATAGTAATTTTATACCATAGATAATTTTTCACTGAATTTTTAATTCTCCAGTATGGAATGGATTATACGATGTATAATTCTTGCATGCTGTTTCTAATTCAGAAGGAAAAACAGGCTAGGATGTGGAGCAATTCTAACCAAAGTCTCATCCAGACCCAAAGATTATGGACGCCACTGTAATTGAGTAACATTCGCAACCAGATAGTCATAGAGGGTGTTTTTTTGTTTGTTTGTTTGTTTTGTTTAAAATAATACTTCTTTTACATCAGTTCCAACTAAAACATTAATGTTCTTAAAGCTTTTTACCAAAATGCCTAAAGCTGAATTTTAATATTATAGTTTCTTGTTTTAATTTACAGACTTTTCTTTTATAAAATGGATACTGTTCAAATGTTAAATATATAGCTATTTTCACATTTAAGAAAATCATAAATGTTTCTCTCTTTTCAAAGTGCTGAAACACTGCATAGCTAATTATACTGTGCCATCAGATCTTGTCTTTTGAACATTTTGGCATTTCATAGTGGAAAATTAATTATATATCGCATCACAATGGTATATATATACAATTAACCATACAAGACATTTTAGTTAGTTATGGTATAGCGTTGCACTTCCAGCACTTATTCTTAAAGTAAAAAAATCTCAGTAGTTGAAATAGGCAGCTTAATTTGAAAGTGTAGACCACTCATGCCGTTAAAATTAATTCAGTGATATTCTCTTTTAGCTTCTCACTGGAGGACCCTAATGCTGGGAAAGGTTGAGGGAAAGAGAATAAGGGGACGACAGAGAATGAGGTGGCTGGATGGAGTGACTGAAGCAGTAGGCGTGAGCTTAAATGGACTCCAGAAGATGGTAGAGGACAGGAAGGCCTGGAGGAACGTTGTCCATGGGGTTGCGAGGGGTCGGACATAACTTCACAACTAACAACAGCTTCAGTGTAAAAAGTACAATGGTAAGGAAAATATGTACCGTCAATTTACCATGAATCTGTTGATGCAATATTGAAAATGATTGCTAAATATGATCCAACAACAGTTCACCTGACCAGCACTAATAAGTGCCAACAGAAACTCCAGCAAAACTATACTGTCATTCTCTCAATAAGGATACTTTCAACATTATCCCTTCCTGGAACCTAAAATATTGCTGGGAGAATCCTCTAGAAATTTGTAGGAAAAAATGTTTATTGTATATATCAACCCTTAGACAGAAAAAAGATTGCAGCTAAAATCATTTTGCTAAGGATTCTGTTTAGATCAAAACTAAATATCAGCCAGTTTTAACTACCAAAATGATGATCCATTCTTTTAAAATTGTTTTGGTAATAAAAAATATGCAATGCTACTTATTAAGTGCCTTAAAATTCTACATTTAAGCAATAACTTTTTCATAACACCAATTAGCTTGCTAATAGAACATCTTTCATAAATGTTTTGTTGAAATCAAGATATATTACATCTATGACATTTTTAAGATCTATTAGGAGAGTTTGTTCATAAAGAAAATCTGACCATATTGATTTCTGGTAACTGATGCATTGTTCTCAAAACAATTACAGTATCACTTCAGTGATAATGAAAGATCCAGGGATACATTTTGTATAAAATTATGCAATATCATGAATGAATAAAATACACTGGAAAAAGTTAATCTGTTAGGTGGCATCAATAATTTGATTCCCTGTAATGTAAGATAAAAGAATCAGTGAAAAATACAAGGATGATACAAACTTCTGACAGACTTTTAGTGGATCTTGGGGGAAGAAAAAAAAAGGGAAGAGAGCAGTGGTGGGATTCTGCCAGTTCGCACCACTTCGGCAGAACCGAACATTGTTGCCCAAGCCCAGAATGGACTTCCAGAAGTGGCATACACACAGAGAACCGGATGTTCACATATTTGAATTCCACCACTGGAAAAGAGAGAAAGAAACTAAAGTGAAAGTAAAATTACATCCTGAACAGCAAGCACAAATACTGTATGCAGAAGTATCTGAAGATAGATTCAACTCTCAAGTGACTGAAAAATGGACTTAAGGAAATATAATATGAAACGTGTCTAGAATACAGTGAAAAGCATTGTTACAAATTGCAACAGAACAATGCATAATGTAATTTCCTATTAGTTAGGCCAATGGAGCATTAAAAAGATACTTTGTGGAATGCTAAAGTAAAAATTGCTAAATGAGAAAAAGAATGCATATAAGAAAATGTGTCCTGAAAGAATGAGGAAAGAAACTGTGCAAAGTATAAGTGTTCAGCCTTTTGGTTTACCTTAGCCACATTGAGTGAAAAGGAATTGTCTTGGTCAGCATATAAAATATATACTGTAGTTAATGAATATGAATATCACTAAAATCACATGTTAAAATTTTATATTCTTGTGGGGCCACATTAGCTGTTCAAGCCTGCATGCAGTCCATGGGCCAAGTGTTGGACATACCTAGTTTAAAGTGTACATGGAGAAAGGGATAGTTTCAAAGAGTCTCTAAAAATGTTACTGGGATTAAGAATAATAGCAATAGCATTTAGATTTATATACCGCTCCATAGTGCTTTACAATATCACATATTCCCCCCAACAATCTGGATCCTCATTTTACCGACCTCGGAAGGATGAAAGGCTGAATCAAAATTTTCAGGATTGAACTCCTGAGAGTGGGCAGAGTTAGCCTCCAAATACTTCATTCTAACCACCACGTCTCCTAAGAGTGATATTATCTGAAATGAAACTAAAGAAATGCTGTAAGGGGTATTTTAGATATGCATACGGAAAGGACTGTGATATGACAGAAAACAGAACTGAAATTAAGGTAATGTCAGGAAATCAGAAGTGCAGACAGTTCAAATAAATATAGGTTTATTGTATGCTAATGCTTGCTACAAGAATCTGAACTACTCAAAGCAAATTAGAGGTAGATAAAGGTCAATGGAATTCAAGGTGGCCTAGACTTTGATCTCTTTTGGGCACAAAGGGATTCAAGACTGATCACACATTTGACCTCTCCCTCGGACTCAGCCTGGTAATCTATAGGTTATCAATATTCTTATACAAAAAAGCAGAGAAAAGGAAAGCTATAAATTATATTAGAATGTTGAAAAATGGTGAGGCTTCAGGTATAGAATGGATACACCCACAACACCTACACATACATATATTTTCTTAACCACCCATCTTCCCTTGAGAGGAGTTCTAAACTGGAGAAATGCTAAAAAGTGGATAAAGTAAAGGTAAAGGTTCCCCCGCACATGCGTGCTAGTCGTTTCCGACTCTAGGGGCCGGTGCTCATCTCCGTTTCAAAGCCGAAGAGCCAGCGTTTGTCCGAGGACATCTCCGTGCCAAAGGAGCACGGAACGCTCTTACCTTCCCACCATAGTGGTCCCTATTTTTCTACTTGCATTTTTACATGCTTTTGAACTGCTAGGTTGGCAGAAGCTGGGACGAGTAACAGGCGCTCACTCGGGATTTGACCCGCCAAACTGCCGACCTTCTGATCAACAAGCTCAGTGTCCTAACCCACTGAGCCACCGCGTCCCTTAAAAAGTGGATAGTTTGCTAATGGAGTGATTAGTGTGCAACATAAAATTCATCTGTGTCTGATAACTAGAAAAAAGTTTTACATTCCATTAAATGAAGAGTGACAAAAGTAAATGCAAACTGCAAGGATATAGTTAATTAAGTAGTTTGAGAAAATGTTTGCCAGAATTTTGGTTGAAAGGATACAAGAGACAATAATGATAAAGAACTGGAAAATTCAGTACAGCTTTATGCCAGATTTATTTATTTTTTTTTTGGGGGGGGGGAAGATGTCATTAAGAAATGTACAAAAAAGAGAAAGGCAACATTTTTTAACCTGGTAAACTTCCTGATGCAGAGAAAACTGATGATGAAGCAAATTGATGGAAACCTGGCCATATATGGAATTGGTTTGTTTACTAAATACTCTTATTCTTTGGAGTAAATCCAATAGATTGTGAAAATAATCATGGACCAGATTAAATGGAATGTTCATAACAGCTCATTAACTTCCCTTAGGTTTTTTAATGCATTTATAGATAATACAGAATACTTATGTAAAATTAGAATTCATGTTTATGCAGCTGATGTTGGATCGTTTGACAATCCAATTTTATTTATTTGTATCCTACCTGTATCATTTTTAAAAATAGCTCAAGGTAGAGAACATATCCAACATACCTTCCTTCTACTTTCTACAAACATCAATCCTGTGAGGTGAGTTGACCAGAGGGAGAGTGACTGGCCCAAAGTCACCAAGCTTTCATGGCTAAGGCAGGACTAGAATTCATGGTCTCTGGCTTTCTAGGCTAGTGCCATAACCACTAGCCCAAACATTAGGTAAAATATACAATACACTAAATAATATGGCTCTGCAAATTTTATGTACAAAAGACCAAGGCATTTCTGTTGTCAAGGAAAACAGAAATGCCTTTAACAGGAACAGAAATATATTTTTTTTAAAAAAATGAGCAAACAATTGCAAATTATATGTAGGTGATGAAAAATTAAGAGTAAGTAGATTAATCTCTGTGTCTTGATAATAAAATTACTAAAGTTGGGAAAATAAATGGAATCATTTTAAGATGAGCAAATGTTGATAGAAAAATAGTCTGGTCTATTGTGAGGAATGAAAAACATACACAATGTGTAATTTTCACAATATATGAAAATTAAGTTAGTGTCAGGAACAATATAATAATAATTTGAATGTAGTGCAAATGGGTTATTTAAGAAATATGTGGTTGAACAAGAAAAGATGAGGTCAAGAATGCATACTTAATAAGATTTAAGACTCTTTAAAACTCAATCATAAGAATGAATGAAAATTTAATAACAAAACAAACATATAAAGAGAGGTTAAGAGGAAGTAAAAAACAAAGTCATGCTTGGATGAATTTGACAAGACACTGATAAATGGAAGATTTCAAGTTTAAACAAAACCAATGTATGAATGTTACTACACTGTACTTTGAAATAGAAGCTTTCAGGACAATAGTGACAACCTACACTGATTTTTTTGTATATATGGTCAATACAGGTCGACTTACAATGCAGCATGAAACATCTTAAATTAATCTAATAGGGAAGTCAAATGTTCCTTAATATCTACTACATCACATTGTTTTAAATTTACATAAAACTATCACAATCAGTAGAATTTGGGTTGTAAAACACACATGTATACACATACAGAACTAGAGAGAAGGGTAAAATAGTAGTGGATTTATTCAATATAAAATATAAAAAACTCTTTAAAACTACAGAATGTGCAAAAGCTGGAAAAGAAACTTCATAAATGTGTTTATATGAAAAATATCGGAAGTTAATATTTTCCTGATTTAAAAATTACTCTGTCAGTACAAAGTGAATACAGTATTACAATGTCTTCAGAATCCTGCTAACTATACTAAATTATGCTAAAAATAATAATCTACAATTAGAGCAATTAACTTCAGAAATATATTTCAAAAAATAGTTATATAGGACTCAATGAGTGTGGTTCACAAAATATCAAACTAGTGACCACCCATATACAGAAATATTTAGAATATACTTTCAAAGCAATTCCAAAGCCATATTTTTCCCACACACATGGAAAGATAAATATAATTTTATATAAAAATATTTAAGTGTCTCATATTCTGATTCAGATATATTATTCTGGAAAATTAATAAATTAGAATTTTTAAAAATTAATAATGTAATAATAAAGGATGAATGTCCAGTCAATTACCAAACCATTAAGCATAAAATGTACAAAAAATCCAGCATAATATTGTATTTAAAGTCAACATTATTTCTTCAATTATTAATTACTTGGAATATTAATCATATTACTAACATTATTATAACTCAGAAGGCAATAACATGATCTTATTTCAGAGTAACTGACTATTCTTCTCCTAGGCTGAGGCAAAAAACAGCTCTACCCAGAAACACTTTCTTGATATACTGGACAGCCATTTGTATAAGATCTCCTGCCTCGTCCATTCCAGCCTTGCGATTCTATAACATTCTTGTATCTCTCACTGGTTTTCTCTTTTCAAGAAAAAAAAACCTAGTTATATTTAGTTCAGCAATCTCTGTTCATAGCACTTACTTTCTATTCCCTCTGATTAGTCTCATTGCCCCCTAATCTAATCTCTTCTGGAAGAATTATTCTCTCATCTCCAAATTATCCTGTCTTCATCTGAAATTGTTCTAATTTGTCTAACCCATTTTTCTAGTGGAATACCCAAAAAGTGTGGTGTACTTTTTTTAAAAAAAATGAAATCTAATAATTCAGAATATAGTGGAACTGTTATTTTCCATGATTTGTAATCTATTTCTATTTTTGTAATCTAAATTTGTATTTGCCCTTTTAATAGTCATGTCACACTACTTACTCATTCAGTTTGTGGTCATGTGGAGTTCCAACATCCTTTTGACATATACTGTTACCAACTTAACAATGTTTGTTCTCTTATTATTCTCTCATGTTCTTTTGTTTTATTCTGTTTCTATCTTTAGTGTACGTTTTATTACTATGTGTTATATGTTTAATGAAGTTATTGTCAATATTTTTAAACATTTCTCTGAAGAAAACAATTAAAAAGTCCTATCTCACTAACGTTTTAGAATACCATGAAATGATTGCCATGCAGATATTTTCCGAAGCTCTGCTTAATACATTGCTCATAAATCTGGAGCTGTTATCCCAAGGAGATTCAAATTCTATGGATATGAATCTGATTATATATTTACTCTATATGGTGCTTAAATAATATAAGGAAAAAGGCAGATATTATAGGTGCTAAAGGAGAAGAGAGTTGTATAACTTTAAACTAAATTCTAGGGGATAGCAAAGGCTAACAATTTTAAATAATTCAGGAGTAGTGCACAATGATCTACTGGAAGAAGAGCAGTGGCAAACCCATTCTACAGAGTTGCCAGGAAAACTGCACGGATGTCTTCATGAAGTCACCAGGAGTCAAGCTCGACTTGAAGGAGACTTTACCTTTACTATTCCCTAGAAAATATTTCCATGGAAAACCAAAAGAAAAAAACCTCTGCATTTTCAGAAAATGTTTATTTCTGGATCGCTTAAATATCACAAAAATCAACTTATGATAAAATTACACCCTACTCTTAATATATTCTGAAAGTTTTTTGAACAAAATCTCAGAGGGCTTCAATCCAAGGAGTTCCACTGTGGTAATAACTATATATTTTGTGCTTACTTGTGGTTTTGAAGGGATTCTTAAGAAACGGCATGTCTTTAAAGATGAAAATAGAACAACGAACAGAATGTATTAGAGTTTCTCAACAATCTATTGAAGTCTCTATCTTATTGACAGTGTAATAACCACACCTTATAACAGTCTACACTTCTTTTTGTGGTTCATTTTTTAATATGTCCAAGGATGGAAAGGCTTATTAAAATCAACACAATTGCTAATTTACAGGGGGAAAGAGAGAGAACTGACATATATTGTTCAGACTTGCATAATTCTTTCATATATATTTATCTTCAAGAATAGCAGTAAGGGTCCATATGAACAGAAATCTCTATGCATATAGTCCTCTGTAATCACAAATGTGAGATTTAACATAGGATAACAAAAATAAACTGCAGAAATCCAGATAACTGCTAGATGGCAATCAAATTCTACAGAAAACATTCTTATGACTGTCTAGATTTTTGTACGTTACTTCAGATAGACCTAATTAATATATTATTTTTCGAAGGGAGAAGTACTCATCACATCAAAAGAAATAAAAAAGTTATATTTCTGTTTTTCTTCCAGGATATCTCAGAAACTCTTGTATGTATAATAATCCCTCATATGTGAAGAACAAAACTAATGCAAATTTTTCCCTACACAAACTTATCACTGGAGCCAATGGTGGGATTCAAATATGTAAACAACCAGTTCTCTGTGTGGATGCCGCTTCTGGAAGTCCAATCTGGGCCTGGGCAACAAAAAATTAGCTACCGGTTCTGCCAAAGTGGTGTGAACTGGCTGAATCCCACCACTGACTGAAGCTCAAGAAAATCACCTTCTGTTAATTAATTCATGATTGCTTAAAAGAACTAACACAATTCTGGCTTTCAGATTCATTTTCTCTTAAACTATAATCATTCACATTTCTGTAATAAATCCATACTCAGCTGACACCATAATTAAGTAGTTTTAAACACTGTTATTTACTGTGGTAAATCATATTTCCATTAATCACAGTCTAAAGTATTACAAAAAAGAGTTTCATATCTCTTAATTAAATTAAATTATCTCTTATCTAAATGGACAACAACCAGACTATCAAAAAGGACTCTGCACACATTCCAGAGAAGGCAGTAAACATGCTTTCCAAAGAATGGAACCAGAATGACATCCATTTAGTCAATGGCTATGTGGATGGTGCTAATAAAAAAATAGGCTTGATTGCTCTAGGTACATTTTAGAGAATTCTTAAAATCTCAACTTCACAGGCAGTGAGAAGAGCCAAGGATGCAAGTCGTAGAACATACCATGTGACTCTGCCAATGGGAAACTGATCACCTGATAGCTCCAATTTAATTGCTTTCTAGCTATTTTGATGCCCCTTTTCATTGCCATAGCTGAGTCAGAAGTTAATTCAGCTGCAGAAAAGCAGTTGAAAATCTCCATAGGGGAAATAAGATAATAAGGAGTACAATACCAGTCCTTATTGATGTCATACTCTTTATTACATGTGGAGAGGAACTTTATTATTAATTCTGAGACACAGTTTTTCATTTTATACAGGTACTCCTTGACTTGCAACAGTTCATTTAGTGACCATTTGAAGTTACAATAGTACTTTAAAAACTGACTTATGACCATTGTTCACACTTATGAATGTAGTAGCATCTCCATGGTCACATGATTTACATACAGATGCTTGACACTGACTCCCATTTAGGATGGTTCCCTTTTGTGACCTTCTGACAAGCAAAGTCAGTGGAGAAACCAGATTCACTGTGTTGCTAATTTAACAATTGCAGTGATTCACTTAACAAATGTGGCAAGAAAAGTCATAAAAGTTGTAAAATTCACTTAACACAAGAGCCTTGGTGGAGCAGTGGGCTAATGCCTCCTTAAGTAACACCAGCTGCCAGCAATTAGTGCAGGTTCGCATCCCACCAGGCTCAAGGTTAACTCAGCCTTCCATCCTTCCGAGGTAGGTAAAATGAGGACCCAGATTGTTGGGGGCAATTAAGCTGACTTTGTAATAATGCCGCTTGGGGTGTGTGTGAAAGCCCTAATAAGCAGGCATATACATAGAATGAAGGCTACTGCTAAGTTTGTAAAGCTGCCCTGAGTCTTCGGAGAAGGGCGGGATATAAATGGAATTAAAATAAAAAAAACAATATAAATTTTGGGCTCAATTGTTGTTGTAAATTGCAGACTACCTGTAAAATTTATTCACATAATCTAGTGGATCTTGATGTAACAAGAAGTTGGAAGTCTACTGAATCAGAATAAACCAATCACTGTTTATGGGAGCAAGTATGTTTCAGTACCACTGACTTAAAAAATAACAACACTCATCTTCCCTGATTTCCAATGCGGTTTCTTTTACAGAAGATAGCTATCCATTTTCTGTTAATTATAAAATTAACAGTATCCTCCCTTGCCTGTAACCAAAAACTTGAAACTTAGGATAAGGATCATCTAATAAAGCAGGGGTGTCCAACTGCTGGGCCGCGGGCCGGATACAATATGATATCCTTCCTTTTTGCTAATTTTCAATTGTTTTTTTAAGTAGTAATTAAAATTACTTTTTATTTCAATATTTAATACTTCCAAGAGGAAGAGAGGAAGTATTAAATATTGAAATAAAAAGTAATTTTAATTACTACTTAAAAAAACAATTGAAAATTAGCAAAAAGGAAGGATATCATATTGTATCCTTAATTTGTTGACATAGAGGATGAAAAGTAAACGGGATGTGTATTTTGAATATTAGATTTTGTGCGGAATGGTGATAGATGAATTGGGAGTATATTAAAAATCTTGGGAATGATAAATATCAAACGTTAAATCTAAATGTTAGTGGAAATTAAAATTGAAAAATCTATTTGGTCATTGATTGTCTAGACTGTATGTTAAAACAATTACAATATGTGTAAACTAAAAACTATGGATATATGTAAGAAAGTTATTTTCTATGTGATTGATAGGATGAAACTTGGCTTTAAATCTACAAATAGACAGTATATATGAAGGGAAAAAGAGAGGAAATATTTATGGTAGCAGTTTGAAATCTGTACTAAGGATAGGTAAAGGTAAAGGTAAAGGTTCCCCCGCACATGCGTGCTACTCGTTTCCGACTCTAGGGGCCGGTGCTCATCTCCGTTTCAAGGCCGAAGAGCCAGCGCTTGTCCGAGGACGTCTCCGTGGTCATGTGGCCGGCATGACTAGACGCCAAAGGCGCACAGAACGCTGTTACCTTCCCACCGTAGTGGTCCCTATTTTTCTACTTGCATTTTTACGTGCTTTCGAACTGCTAGGTGGGCAGAAGCTGGGACGAGTAACAGGCACTCACTCTGCTACACGGCACTCGGGATTCGACCCGCCAAACTGCCGACCTTCTGATCGACAAGCTCAGCGTCCTAATCCACTGAGCCACCGCGTCCCTGTACTAAGGATAAATGTATGTAACTGAGTTACTACTACCCAGCCACCACGTTGCTTTTCAAATATATAAATGTAATATCAGAAAATCAATAAAATTGATATTAAAAAAATCAGAATCAGAATAGACTAGAGCTGGAAGAGACCTTGGAAGTTGTCTAGTCCAGACCCCTTCTCAAGCAGGCAACAAAAATGTCCATCAAACTATCTCCCAATTATTTATTGGGTATAATAGGTAAAAACTAGACACCTTTATAGGTGGACTGAATGTTGCACAGCAATATTTTAGTGGAAAGATGTTATTTTAAAAAAGTCAGATCAACTCTACCTTGAGACTTGATTTGGCATCTAAAAAACCCAAGTAAATAAATAAAAAAATATATCCCTGTAGTTTCAACACATAGCCTTCCTACAGTTGGCTGAGAAATACACTGCAGTCTTGGGAAAGCCATATGTTGCCATGTAGATTTGAAAGTAGCATTTAATTTGGGGAAATTAATTAAATTTATCTTAGGGAAAAATGTTCACTAACCATCACATATTAATTTTGAAACTAGTTTAATAATTTATAAGTCAGTTGTGCCTCTCAAGGACCCCACCTCTACAGCAGAAAGTGGTAAAATAATATTGTATTATGGTATCTATTCTTTGTATCTACTATATAAATTCAGTGATGTAAGCCCTTTTAGTACCAAACTCCCTCCCACTCCCTCATTAGCCAATAAATGGCACCTATATCAATTAGGTTAAATCCTTTAAATATCTTGGTGTTTCACTTGGAAAGAACACATAGCAATTACAATAAAAGCCCAATGTCTCACACATGCTGTTTTGCAACTCCCAGAAGCAGCAAGCAAGTTCCACCTCAGGGCAAAGGTCTTGACCTATCTGATTTATACTGTTGCACCGCCACTTTTTTTGAAATTATTAAGGGCCCTGCTAGCTCTGTTCCAATGTGTGTCCAATTCCATGTTAAATTTAGAATCCAAACAGATCTCCACTAAAGCTTGAATTTGGGTTTATTAGCTAAAATATTGGCTTAATCTCATCAGCCCTCCCAGAATTTCCAAGATAATTTTATATTATCATGGCTTAAATGGAATAAAATTGGTTTTAAAATCCTAGACTCTCTGCTCAATATTTGAGAGAAACAACATGCCTTTGAGTTAGACCTGCAGAAAGATTTTAAGTTTCAGTTCCAAATTGTATTGTTTTGCTTTATTTAGCAAAACATTTTCAGCAGCTCCCTATCTTACTAACTTCCTGTGTCCCAAACATATAAAAACTCTTAAGTATGATACGTTACTACAGCATTATTGCAAGGAAAAATCAACTACTTGTATTGTTCTACATGAACTTGTCTATCCCCATCACTAGGAAAAAGAGAATTAAGTGGTCATTGTCTTCACTGTCCCTTCTATTCATTTTGGGTGTTTGTTTTTGTCCAACTACCACAAATATTCCAAAGACTCTGCTCACCTCCTCCTACCTAGTAGTTGATAACTCAATTAATTTTTTTAAAGTGGAATCACTGCCATTTGGTGTGGATTTCTGTTGACACTATATTGCATATTATTGTGTATTACAGTTTGTCCTCAACTTTTAACTGTTTAACGAAGGTTCAAAATTACTATGGTCTCAGAAAAGGATTTTATGATCTGTATTTACATTTATGACTGTCACACTACATGACCTTTTTTGCCTATTATCCATTGGGGAAGGTGGATTCACTTAACTACCATGTGATTTACTTAAAAGCCAAGGTAATTCACTTTACCACCATGATAAAAATTGCTATAAAATCAAGTTGGGTCACATGATGACTCAACATACGTCTGCGCCAACTTACAACCAAAATTATGCTCCCAACTGTGGTTGTAAGCCAAGGACTACATGTACTGATTTTTTGAATATCTTAAAGTATAGCTTTTAGGGAAAATTCTCTTTTACAATGTACTTTTTAAGCTAATGTATTCTGTGTGACCATAGACCAGACATGACAAACTCAAGACGTCACGTGATGTCATGCAACATATTGGAACTTTTTTCCCATTGCTGGCAATGGGGTGGGTACGGTTTCGTGATATGTCCGGCCTGCGGAGTGGCAGTTTGACACCCCTGCCATAGACCATAAATAAACTGCAGGTTGACAAAAGACTGAATAACAACCCATGCATTTTGTTATGGATATCTCATTATTTCCTTTTTTCTGAATTAAACAATGAAATAAAAAATAATAAATATTTAAAAATATCCAAACCATTATCCAAATATTTTAAAAACAGAATGGAAAATCAGGTAACCATTTGTATAGAAGGTATTGCATTGATTACCACAGCAAATACTTCAAATTTGTCTTATATCTGCAATTATACTACTTTATTTTTCCCAAGAAGCAGAATAACAGAATTATAAGGCACCCTGGAGGTCTTCTAGTCCATTCCCCTCTCAAGCAGGAAACCCTACACTATTTCAGACAAATCATCATCCAATCTCTTCTTACAAACCTTCAGTGTTGGAGGCAACTTCTCGAGGCAACTCATTCCACTGGTCAACTGTTCTAATTTTCAGGACCTTCGCTCCTTTCGACGTGATCTAAAAACATACTTATTTGAACAAGCCGGCCTGCTGTGATGGGGTTGGGGGTATTTTAATATTAACTGTATTAATTTTTATTGGAATTGGGCTGTATTATTTAATTCTTTTTTAACTTTTGTACATTGTATTTTTATTGTATTTGCCCTGTACACCGCCCTGAGTCCTTCGGGAGATGGGCAGTATAGAAATTAAATTATTATTATTATTATTTCCCTTTAGTTCTAGATTGGTTCTCTCCTGGATCAGTTTCCATCCATTGCTTCTTGTCCTGCCTTTAGGTGCTTTGGAGAATAGGTGGACCCTCTCTTCTCTTTTATACAACTCTGTAGAAGGAACAGTATTCCCTCTTTTCTTGGGGGGATTGGTGAAAGCAGAATTCTATTGTCCAAATTATTGATCCTTTCCAATCTGATTCACTCATTTCAGTAAAATGTCCATAGTCTCTCAAAGTAATTATCTTTGATGAAAACTGAATGAGAGATATAAGTATTTCAAGACCTCTCGTTTATGGAGTTCCTCAGGGGTCGGTCCTCTCACCTCTCGTGTTTAACATCTATATGAAGCGGCTAGGTGAGATCATCCGTGGTTTTGGAGTGGGATATCATCAGTATGCTGATGATACCCAACTTTTCATCTCGACCCCAAACCACCCCAGTGATGCCCTCAACGTGATGTCCCGTTGCCTGGAAGCGGTCCAGGTCTGGATGGGGAGGAACAGGCTTCAACTCAACCCGAACAAGACTGAATGGCTGTACATACCGGCATCTCAGGAAATTCAGATTATTCCATCTCTTACTATTGGGGGTGAGTTACTACCCCCCGTAGATAAGGCTCGCAATTTGGGTGTCCTCTTAGATTCACAGCTCTCCTTAGAAGATCATATAGGAGCTGTGACTAGAGGGGCCTTCGCCCAGGTTCGTCTGGTGCACCAGTTGCGACCCTATCTGGACCTGGATGCCTTGCGTACAGTCACTCATGCACTTGTGACCTCTCGTTTAGACTACTGCAATCCTCTCTACATGGGGCTGCCCTTGAGGACCACTCAGAAGCTTCAGCTGGTACAGAATGCAGCTGCGCGAGTTCTTTTGGGGGTCTCCCGATACTCCCATGTTACACCTCTGCTCCGTGAGCTGCATTGGCTTCCAGTTGCCTTCCGAGTGAAATTCAAGGTGCTGGTGATGACATACAAAGCCCTACATGGCATGGGTCCGGATTACCTACGGGAGCACCTACTGCCGGCGTCAACTTCCCTCCGTCCTGTACTGTCCCACAGAGAGGGCCTCCTCAGGGTACCACTGGTCAGAGAATGTCGGCTGGTGACCCCCAGGGGGAGAGCATTCTCGGTGGGCGCACCAATCCTTTGGAACCACTTACCGGCTGAACTACGGATGGCCCCCAACCTTCGCTCCTTCCGGCGTGATCTAAAAACTTATCTATTCGAACAAGCCGGCCTGGCCTGATGGGTTTGGGGTTTTAACATTATTTTAACTAACTTACCACATTGGGCACAATCATTTAACTTTAAATCTTGTATCCTGTATTCTTATTTTTATTGCCCTGTACACCGCCCTGAGTCCTTCGGGAGAAGGGCGGTATATAAATCAAATAAATAAATAAAATAAATAAATAACCATATTATTCTGTTTTAGGAACAGATCCTATATATATATTATGGTGGCTTTTAAAATTTCTAACAAAGATTCAGATAGCACTATTGGGAGACTCCATTGCTCAGGTGTCTCCACGGTTTTTTATCTGAAGGATATTTTCTAATTCTATCTAATTCTAATTCTGGATATCTGCAGAAAGAGGCTATTCAGTTATTCAGGCATATTATCACAAAGATCTATTATACTTTAAATTTTGGAACAACTGACAAAACAAAAATGTTAATATATTAATTAACTGAACTTTAAATAATAGAACATGTACTTTTCTTGACTGGACAAAAGGAACAATTTACTGGATCTACAGTTGTTCCTCCTCAGTTAGGTAGCAGCTGTATCCAAAAACATAGCTTAAGCTAATATTAAGCAGCTGCAACTTAATAAGAGCATGGCATAATATGGGATGGCTGTATAACACATCCAAACATTTCAATTGCTACAAAACACAGCAGCTGGATTACAGATCCTGATTATAAGAGACATACTGTATTATAAATCTTAACCTGTTTCCTATTTATATCAACCTTGACATTTGAAATCAGTTCCTCAAGAATATGTAAGTTCCATCATTACCATAAGAACTATCTTTTTGATTAGCAGGACAGCCTTCTTTATATCCTTGTTAAACAGTCATAAAATGCCATATATACAGTATATTAGGTAGCCTTACATGTCTTTTTCTCTTCCTCCTCTCTTTTTTCTCCTTACTTGCAAGCAATATATTAATCTAATATTATATAATAATAATAAGTTGGAAGGGACCTTGGAGGTAATCTAGTCCAACCCCCTATTCAGGCAGGGAACCCTATACCATTTCAGACAAGTGGCTGGCCAGTCTCTTCTTAAAAACCTCCAGTGTTGGAGCATTCACAGCTTCTGGAGGCAGGTTGTTCCACTGGTTAATTGTTCTAACTGTCAGGAAGTTTCTCCTTAGTTCTAGGTTGCTTCTCTCCTTGACTAGTTTCCATCCGTTGCTTCTTGTCCTGCTTTCAGGTGCTTTGGAGAATAGCTTGACTCCCTCTTCTTTGTGGCAGCCCCTGAGATATTGGAACACTGCTATCATGTCACCCCTCACCCTTCTCTTCATTAAACTACACATACCCAATTCCAGCAACCGTTCCCTATATGTTTTAGCCTCCAATGCCCCAATCATCTTTGTTGCTCTTCTCTGTACCCTTTCTAGAGTCTCAACATTTTTTTTACATCGTGGTGACCAAAACTGGATGCAGTATTTCACGCGATCTTGATTCTATCCCTCTGTTAATGCAGCCTAGCACTGTGTTGGCTTTTTTGGCAGCTGCAGCACATTGCTGGCTCATATTGAAGTGATTGTCCACTAGGACTCAGAGATCTCTCTCACAGTTGCTACTATTGAGCAAGGTACCACCTATACTATACCTGTGCATTTGATTTTTCCTGCCTAAATGTAGAACCTTACTTTTTTCACAATTGAATTTCATTTTGTTAGATAGTGCCCAGTGTTCGAGTCTGTCCAGATCCTCCTGTATCTTAAGCCTATCTTCTGGACTATTGGCTATTCCTGCCAGCTTGGTGTTGTCTGCAAATTTGATGAGTTCCCCATCTATCCCCTCATCCAAATCGTTGATGAAGATGTTGAAGAGCACTGGGCCCAGAACAGAGCCCTGGGGCACCCCACTACACACTTCCTTCCATGTAGATGCAGTTCCATTGAGGACCACACGCTGAGTATGGCCTGTCAGCCAGCTACGAATCCATCTGGTGGTGATGCTATCTAACCCACATTTTTCTATCTTATCAAGTAGTAGGTTGTGATCTACTTTATCAAATGTGCCTTTCTTTAGCCTGAAATTTGCACATCTAAAATTTGTTCTGAATATGTTGATTCTTTTAAGAAAACAAGATGGATCAGGCAAACACCTATTTAAACAAGCATTAGTTTTATGCAAGGTCTTTGGGTTACTGACTAGCAAAAAATGGAGACATACCCCTTGCCCAACAGTTCCAAACAAGAGATAACATTGAAACATTCAATAATAATTAATTTTGATAGACCTATCCTCCATAAATCTATCCAGTTCTATTTTAAAATTTTTATTTTAATGGCCATTATTACATCTCACAATAATGAATTCCAAATGTTGATTATACTACTTTTCATGTGTTCTAAATCTCTTTTCAACCAGCTTTCCTGGGATGACCTCCAATCCTAGGTATTGAATTTTTCTCTCCCCCAGGAGGGAGAGCTGAAGAAAGTGGAGGCACAGTAGCACGATTGCTCTCGAACAATAAGACCCGGCTGCGCTGCTTGCTCGTGTGTGCCCACCATATTGAGAGTAATCCTGCTGCTGCACCTTCACTTTCTTCAACTCAGATGGGAACATTCTGTCCAGGGGGGCTGGATAGAAGCAGCAGTGGCAGTGGAGGTCTCCGTCCTGTGGGGGAAGCAGCAGCTGCAGTGGAGCGCTCCATCTGGGAGGCGTTGGGGAAAACAGCGATGGTGGAGGAGCTCTCCGTCCTGGGTGCGAAGCAGTGGCAGCAGAGTGCTCCATCTGGGGGGGTGGGGGGAAGCGGTGGCGGTGCACTTCGTCAGGGAGGTTGGGAAGAAGTGCTGGCGGAGCTCTACGTCCTGGGGAGAAGTACCAGCGGTGGAACGCTCCGTGGGGGGGGGAATTCTGCAGAGAACTGGTTGTTAAATTATTTGAATCCCAGGACTGCCCAGGAGTAGCAATTATATTGATTGTTATTGATGGATGTTACAATACCTTATCTATGGATTTTGTTGCATGGTTTTTGAAAGTTTTTATATTGATTTTTTCATTTTATTTTTGTATATTTTTATTTTATTTATTTGTCATTGTTCTTGTCTTGCTTTGGTAGTTTTATGCTGTTTTTAATTGTCTGAGCTGCCCAGAGTCATATATTTGAGATAGGAGGCATTATAAACTAAAGTCATAAAATACTAAACATTCTACAGGTGGCTCTCAACTTATGACCATTCATTCCTCTTAATCTTTTTCATTGACATGAGTCTAGTTGACACACCTTCTGCATAAGGAGCCTATCCTTACCCCCAGCCCCATCACTGTTATAAATAATACAAATAAGAAAATGTTCATTATTCCTTTTTGTTTTTTGGAAATTAAACATTTACTTTTGTTTTGACAATTATATTATTTTTACATTAAAACTGCAGTATCTTGGAAATTTATTCTGAACTAAGGTAAAAGGCATTTTGATTTGCTATTCTGTTGAAGGTGATGAGAAAATGGCAGAAGGATGACAGGTAAATGCCAACACCCATTGAAATTGGAATTATAATATCAATGGAAACTTATAAAAACAATGCAGGTACAGTGTACTAAAACAAGATTTCTTGAACTGAGTAAGCCACAGTGACTACATTCATACGTAGTGCTAAGCCAGTGGGGCGTAAACTGGGGGTTGTCTGAGCATATCCTGGGGATAATGAAGCAATTTGTAATCTGTTGTTATGAGTTGAGGATCCAGTCTGCGATTGGTGCTGCCAAGACACTTGTATAAAACAATAGTCTTGGTGTGTTTTGTTTTGTTTGTGGAAGGGATAATGACGTTATTCAGAATTTGGAAAAGGAGCATTTGGATCAAAAAGTTTAACAACCACTATGTCGAGCCTAAACTATATTTTACAGGCCACAACTGCTGCATTCACACAATGTGCTAAAACAGAACAAAGCCCACATATTAGCTTATTGAAAATGACACTAATTAATTTCAAACTAAAACAAAGAAGAATATATTATTTGGGAATAATATTTTCAGTTTATGTCTTGACAATAAGACTTGAGTACACCTTTATGAGAAAATGTTTCCACTCTCACAATTTGTTGCTTTTTTAAAATAAATTACATCACAGACTTTTAACTGGATTTTTAAATGAAGGAGTAGTGGGTGCACATTTTTAACTGAGTATCCAGTAAAGCCCATCCTAACTGGAAAGCATGTAATACTTATCTATAAAGAAGTCTATATGGACATATGTGATATTAAGCATTCCCTTTGATCTAAACAATAAGAGTTTGGATGCAGTGCACACTGTTTGCATTCTCTGTCAAGGAATTAACATTTCTAGACAGGGTGGGAAACAGTTACATTAGCAATGAACTTGCGTAATATTTTTTTGCCTATTATCTTCTTACAGTAACCAGCAAATTTCTTTTAGTTTTTAACTTTAGAGGATTTGCTATCAGTTAAATTTCATCACTGTGCATGTTTAAGAAGACAGAAATCACATTTCTTAGAAGTAAGTCCTTAAAGGTTTTTTAGCAATAGTTTCATATTTTGATGTTTTGTTTTTAATTGCAAGTGCTCCATATCTAGGTAACTAGACAGTACCTGACCACAAGCCAGCCAAGTGGTGCAATTATTCATACTATTGGTAATAATCACGTCTGCATAACTGGTACATAAACCTCTAATTACAGAGTCAGGATATCCCCGAGGCTTGGGAAACAACAGTAGCTTCACAATATGAATTTAACAAGCTGAAACGTATACATCACTAAAAAAATATTTTAAGGAACACAAATCCCACTAGATCTAAAATGGAAAAAGACCCTTCAAGATAAAGGGGGGGGCAAATTTGTACCATTATTGCCCCTACCCCTTCTTAATCAAATAAATGATATTTTGATATTAAAATATAATTAATCTCCAATACCATAAGAGATTGTCAAAAGCTTGAACTGTGTTAAATCTGAACCTGTCTCCCACAGAAAAGTACAATACTGAAAAACATTAACAAGTTTGTAACGGAATATTCATCCCCTTCTAATGATGGTCTATTATCTAACAGCAATAGTAGTGTGGGAGGACAGCGCACACACATCCCAGAGAAAAGAAATATTTTGGGAATATTACAAGGCAGAATATTATATTTACCCAAAGGATCTTAAAAGCAGAAAAACAGGCCGTTTTTCTAAATAGCCCCCAGTAGAAACTCAGGAAACCAACTTTTAGAAATGCAGATTTGATAATCCCATTTGGCCCCATTCATGAGCAAATACCACCAGGCAGAAGCCCATTCAAGACAAAATATTTTGAAATCCCCTGCAGCACAACTGACAGCTAACAATAGCAGAGTGATAGAATTAGAACCAGCAACCCCTCACATACTTACATACATACATGCATGCATACATACATACATACATTTGGATTCTGAAATTCTTTAAATGTAGAAATATATTCTGAATATGCTCAGTTTCCAATTGGATCCTAAACAGCAGCAAAAACTGGTGGAGGAAGTCATGTGAGATAACAGAGCTTCTCTTTAAGAACAAGCACACTGGCCAAAAGGCTTAAGAATGAGACTCAAGTGGCTACTTTTTGTTACAGGTGCAAGAAAATTTCTTACAGTGATGAGTATTACCTACTGTGGAACTTAGAAATCTAGCCAATCAGCTCATGTTTCAATCCTGTGTCTCCTTCTCTAGCCTTAAGAGGTTACAGTCTTCTTGCCTCCCATTTCTCAGAATTGAATTTTGAAGGCACCTATTTGATAAAAAATTTGTCTGATCTTAAACTTTCTACTTCCAGCCTTGCTGGCTTTAGCCTTCCTAGGAAAGGCTTCACTATGGACTTGAACAATCCAGAATCCATGAAAAAGTCCGTTTAAAGAATGCGCACATTGCTGACCTTAACTCTGCCCAGTGAATGTTTCAAACCCTGGTTAATGGATCCATTCCAATTTAACATAGTATAGAAATAAGGACTAGTTCCTATTTATGTTGGAGTTAATTCCTTTTCTACCCACAACAGAAAATAAGTATGTTGATGGTTATTGTTAATGTCATATTTAGTCAAAGGTACATATTCCTTTTTATTGAAATGTTCATATTCTTTTTTAACCAAAGAAATTTACTATTTAATTTTGTGCTGATAATGCAATTAAAGAATTCAGTAGTTGACTTTAAGACAGTCACTTTCTCTTAGCAATTTTAGGCTACAAGATTGTTGAATTGATGAAACTGAGATTACAGTATAGTATGTTTTTAAGATAAGGAACAACAAAGAAAATGCTCCACTGTGAGTAGTGACATGCTTCCACACTTTGAATACTGTCAAAAAGGTACTCTGTCTAGCCAGATAGATTAGAGGATTGAATTAGAAAAAACATGAAATGTTTTGACACAGCAGTCCCCAACCTGTTTGGCACCAGGGACCGGTTTTGTAGAAGACAATTTTTCCATATAATGGAGGTCAGTGAGGAGCATGCAACCTAGATCCTGCACATGCTCAGTTTCATTTGCCTGCTGCTCATTTCCAGTTGTGCAACCTGGTTCCTAACAGGCCAGGGACCGGGGATCCCTGTTTTAACAGGTTTCTAATGCCCGAGAGGGGGGAAAAATGCCTGTGTCAACCTTACAACAGAACTGGCTGAAGCCATTTTTCTTGTTTCCAGTTGCCACAAGATGTGTGGGGGAGAATGGGACATTTTCTATTAGATGAACATTTTCCTATTCCATGGCAACAAAGGTCATTTCTGTTTCCCTCAGCTCACAAGGCTTTCAGATGTAACTTCAACGCTTAAGATCGGACAAACAACAGGCTTATTGGGGATCAAACCTACTTTCGAAGGAGACCCTGAAAAGCTGCCGTTCTTCATGAACCAGGTCTGGGCCCACTGAACCGCCACACTCGTGCCTACATTGATGTGGCTGGGATGGTTGATGCGGTGGTGGTGAACCTCGAAGGGGAAGCCACCGAGTGGGTGACCACCCTACATGATGAACAAGCCCGAGTTGTGGGACATCAATTTATTCACAAGTGAGCCGAGATCCAGGTTTGAAAATGAGTCCCAAGCCCTGCAAGCTGAGGACATCCATGATCTGAAGCAGAAAGGGAGGCCGGTTAAGGAGTACGTTCATGAATTCAGGGAAGTGGCTGGCAGGCTCAGACAGTGGCCGGAATGCTCAATGATTTGCCATTTCTGAGCAGGTCTGGATCAAGATTTGTTCCAGGCATGCACCTTCCAAGGCGTCCCTGACCAGCTCCGAGAATGGTACCTCATATGGCCATAACCCTAGGCATCCAACTGGATTGCCACCCAAAGCCTAGCACCTCCGAGTTCAGGCTGAGGCGGATCCAAGAGGAACGTCCCGCAGCTCAATGCCCTCCAGCTGCGGCAATCACTGGCTCCTATCGAGCACCAGCAGGGTCTCCCATCAAGTGTTTCAGGTGTGGCCAGTTAGGGCATCAAGCAGCTGAGTGTCTGGTCCCTTTTCTCCAGGCAAGGAGCGCCCCTGCTGCCACAGCTAAGCCAAAAGGAAAGCCACGCTCAGTGCAGGAAAGTCCAAGTACACCAGCGAAGAGCAGACCGCCAAAGTTACCTACACCAGGGGGAAAACCGGAGGCCATACCAGAGCGACTGCCGATGAGCAGTATGATAGTGACGACAATGGGGAAGACGGCCCTATGGTGAGTCAGCCAATGGCACCTTTTACCATTTGCAAAAATGATAGAGCCCAAAACAGGGGCCCAATTGGACTTAAATGTTTTGATTGATTAATAATCAATTATGATTGCATAATCTTCCCACCATGCTAAATCTAGGAATTTAGGCAAAACTTTTGCCCTTGGCCTTGAGATTTGAGCAGGCAGACAGGTCTCTCATGGGGGGGGGGCACTCCTGCTGTGCATTTAACCGAACCCCTGTATTTAGAATTGGGGGAGCACTGAAAAATTATCTGTTGTGTAGTAGTTCCCAAGATGAGCGAAGCTGTCATTCTTGGTTTGGCTTTGCTCGATAAATGGTGCCCCTTAATTTGGTGGGAGAATGGAGTGAGGACACTAAGGCTGGCGACAGGACCCTCATATTACACCAAGCGAGGTGCAAGACACTATCTCTATGGACAGCCCCATGAACTGTTGAGAGTGGCTGTAGAACCCATGCCAGGGATTAAGCTTGTGCCAAGTGAATATCGGGATCTAGCAGAAGCTTTCAGTGAAAAGGAGTGTGACATTCTTCCCCCCACCATACAACTGATTGTGCAACTGAAATCTTACCAGGGGCTAATTTACCTAAGCCAAAAATGTATTCAATGACACCCACTGAGTTAAAAGAACTGAGGGAATATATTGACAAAAACCTGCAAAATCCCAAGTGGCTGTCCCAGTGCTGTTTAAGGAGAAGAAAGATGGCCCACTGACATTGTGTGTGGATTTTAAAGGGTTAAATGCAGTGTGGAAAATATGTACCCCCTTCCTTTCATGAAGGATATGGTGGCCCACTTAGCGAGGGGAAAGATTTTCACAAAGCTGGATTTGAGAGAGGCGTATTACAGGGTCCATATTAAAGAAGGGGATGAGTGAAAACAGCTTTCAACAGCCCCATGGGAAACTTTCAATTTAACGTCATGCCTTTCAGCCTCCAAGAGGCCCCTGCTGTGTTCATAAAATTAATCAGGTGTACACAATCACCTATATAAGGGAGTTCTAGTCTATCTTGATGACATCCTTATTTACACGGAAACCATGGCATAGCACTTAAAACTAGTGCATGAGGTGCTAAAGAAGTTATTGAAAGCCAAACTTTATGCTAAACTTTCTAAGTATGAGTTCCATCAAACTCGAATTGACTATCTTGGGTAAAGGATCACTAGTGAGGCGGTGGAAATGGACCCCGCAAAGGTCAAAGCTGTGCTAAAATGGCAGCCTCCAAGAACCCGAAAGCAGCTTCAAAGCTTCCTAGGGTTTGCAAACTTCTACTAGCAATTCATTCCTTCATTTGCCAAGATAGTTTTGCCAATCACCAAATTGCTAAAAACTGGATGGGGGGGAACACTGTGGCCCTGTCAACCCCTGCCTTGGTCGCTAGAATGCCAAGCGGCATTCGAAAACCTTAAAAGACTAGCTTCTTAGAATGGAAGGGAATATTTTGCAACTGAAACCTTTAAATGTATTAAAAGAAGAAAAGATAGTACAGACTTGGTTTCAGTTCACACAATTACAAGCTAGATGGAAAGAAGATCAGAAAATTGGTATAACAAGAGTTGATGAAAATTTGATAAAAAAAATTAGAGATCAAAGTCAATCGCATATAAAAAGGCTATATAACGCATTGATAGAGATTGATTCAGAAATGGAGTTAGTTAAAGATTGTATGATAAAATGGGCTCAGAATATTCAAAAAATATGGTGGATTCGTCTGAAAGTTTTCAAGAAAAAGATAAGATTTACTCCACAGTTATTTTTACTGGGTATTATCTTGGACTGTTCTGCTATAGAAACCAAATTGATGTTACATTTAATAACGGCAGCCAGACTTCTGGTGGCGCAATATTGGAAGAAAGAAGATTTACCTACGATAGAACAATGGACATTTAAAGTAATGGACATGGCTGAAATGGCAAAAGTTTCAGCATATTTGAAAGAGCAATCGCAAGAAAAATATATTTTGGAATGGAGAAGATGGATTGATTATATTCAAAATAAATATGGGACTAAAAAGTTTCAAATAGCTTATGAATAATTTTTAGTAATTAAAAAGACGTGTTATTATAGTTACTATAGTTTTGTTATAAGGGAGTTAAAGAGTGGAAGGTTTGTTAATGTTTTAATAGATATTTAGCATATGTTTGTATAAGATTGTTATACACAATACCCTGTATTCTGCTTTGGGAAGTCTGGGGGGAGGGGTGATGGGGAGGGGGGGTTCAATTTATATGTTTTTTAAATTTTGTAAAACTTTTCAATTAAAAAAAAGACTATTCACTGCTGAACCTGTTTTGAAACACTCTGATCCTGAGCAGCAGTTTACAGTCCAGGGTGATGCCTGCAATGTTACAGTGGGAGCTGTTCTACTGCAGAGAAATCAAAAAGGGGATCTACAACCCTGTGCTTAAACCTCCAAGAAATTAACAGACACCAAAAGGTTATATGAGAAAAGGAAGCTTTCACAGTGAGATGGGCATTATTAAACTGGCACCATTTCCTAGAAAGGGGGCAAGGTGCCTTTTGAATTGACGACTGATGATAACAACCTGGAGGCCCTAAGTACCCCAGAAAGTTGTCCCCCAAACCAGTCTGTTGGGCACAATACTTCGTTTTAATTTCAAGTTAAAATATTTCCCAGGTGGGGGGAGGAATTTCCTAGCTTAAGCCTGCCCAAATACAAAAGCCACCAAGAGGACATTGTTAACTCTATCTTTCCCTCTTCACAATCTGTGTCACAAATAACCATCCTGAGCCAGACACATGCACACACTGACTCCTCTACTAGTCAGTGGTGAAAGAAGCTCAAGAAGGCATTTCAAACTGTCACTTGGTTCCAGGCAAATAAGACTATAATTACTCAATGGGATGGGTTAGCGTGGAAAGGCTCTAAATTATACTTGCCTGACCCTCTCAGGCTCCAGGTACTTCAGCGCAATCACGATGCCAAACTGAGCACCCATTTTAGATTTCTAAAAACGTTACTTTGATTCGAAGGCAATTTTGGTGGCCAGGGATGAAGAAGGACATTGAAAGATATGTAAAAAGCTGTGCTGTTTGCGCTGCCATGGGAAAAAACAATCCAGGAAACCTCCTGCGTTGCTGCAACCAGTAGCCGATCCTTCATTGTCTTGGGAGGAAATAGTAATGGATTTTATTGTTGAATTACCAGAAAGTAGAGGTAATACAGTATTATGGAATGCCATTTATCTCTTTCCCAAACAAGCTCATTTTGTAGCCTGCTCAGAGCTCCCGTCTGTGCAGTAATTAGCAACAATGTTTTTGAAACATATATACTGCCTACGTGGTGCCCCAAAGACAATTATATCAGACAGGGGGGTACAGTTTACTGCTAAGTTTTGGAAAGATTTCCTCAAGCTAATTGGATCCACTCAAGGATTTTCATCGGCTTTTCCTCCAAGCACGAATGGATCAGCTGAATGTGTGAACACAATGGTGGACAATACGCCAGATGTTACTTTAATTATCAACAGACTAATTGGGCTGATCTCTTGTTGAAGTAGCATACAATAATATGGTGCACAGTAGTACTGGACCTACTCCATTTAAAATAGCAACTGGTCCTGAGTTCATTCCTATGCCTGAATATCCTCAGGAACAAGTTGACAAGAAGCGGTCCCCTCAGAGGCCATTTCGCATTAGGGAAAAAGTGTATTTGTCCACTAAGTACTTAAGACTTAAGCTGCCCAGTAAGAAGTTGGGACCGAAGTTTCTTGGGCCTTTTTCTATAATCAAAATTATAAACCCTGTGACTTTTGAGCTGAAACTCCCTCGCTTGTTAGAGAAAATTCAGCCTGTTTTCTTTTTTTTTTTTATTGAAAAGTTTTAACATACAATTTTTCCCCTTAAAAATCCCCCCTCCCCCTCCCTTCCCCCTCCCCCCCTTCCTCTCCCCCCTCCCCCCCTCCCCCCCGACTTCCCAGAGCTAAATACAAGGTATATATAAAAAAACAATCATAAACAACCATATACTAGCAACCATAAACTCTAAAATCTATCACTCTCTAGCTTATATAGGATAAAACAAACCTTAGTAATATTAAATATATATAAAAAAAACTAAGATAGAAAAAGAAAAAAAGAAAGAAGACTTATTCAAATATAAAACTTCTTAACCCTATACTTATTCTGGATAAACTCAAGCCATTTTCTCCCTTCCATAATATAGCGTTCTTGCAAGTAATCTTTCAAATAGGCCGAAATCTTCGCCATTTCAACCAGATCGGAAACCTTTGAAGTCCACTCTTCTATAGTCGGCAGTTCCTCTTTCTTCCAGTACTAACCTATCAAAAGTCTTGCTGCCGTAATTAAATTCAACATCAACTTAGTGTCCACAACTGTAACATCTGTAATTATTCCCAACAAACATCCCTCCGTTTAAAAATCTTCTGTATGTTCCACCAGACTTTTATCCGAAAAGCCTTAACCTTTTTACAAGTCCACCATATATGA
Source organism: Vipera berus (assembly GCF_964194415.1). Taxonomy (NCBI): domain Eukaryota; kingdom Metazoa; phylum Chordata; class Lepidosauria; order Squamata; family Viperidae; genus Vipera; species Vipera berus. Next base: position 192,736,471 of record NC_138202.1, on the reverse strand, counting down.
AAATATATTGCGTCTTCATCACCGCACCTCCAACATTTAGGCTAATAATTCAGATACATACTTAGCGTTTTAAGATCTAAATACCATCTATAAAACATTTTGTAAAAATTCTCTCCTAGATTTCAAGCTTGTGTAAATTTTACATTCCTCACCCAAATCTTTTCCCACCTCCCACTACTTGGCTGTAAGTACGTTGTGAAAGTTCCATAGACTTCTGCTGATCTTGTTCTTTTATCTTTTTTGATCGTTTTAAAGCAGCACGCGTCACCCTCTGTTCTCTGGGATCATCCAAAAGTGTTATAACTTGATCTCCTCCAGCACCATTCTCCTCTGTCTGTCCATCTTCAGCCTCTTGATGTTCTCCTTCTCCAGATCCCTTTGCAGCTTCCAAAAGTGTTAATGGGGTTGCTTTTAAAACTTTATTGTAAAAATCACGCGCTTGCATCACAGTAACCAGACGGTACCTTTTACCTTCATGCATCACCATCAACCCAGCTGGGATCTCCCATCTGAACCTTATATCTCGTTGCTTGAGCTCTTGCACAAGAAATGTAAAATCCTTCCTTCTCCTTAAAATCTTTGGAGGAATTTCTTTTAAAACCAGAACTTCTTGATCAGCAATCACGACTTTAGTATCATAGGCAGCTTGTATAACTTCATCTCTAATTTCCCTTTTTGCAAAATAAACCACCACATCTCTAGGCAACTTTCTCTGTCTAGCAATCCATGAGTTCACACGAAACACTTTATCCATGCCTCCTTTTATTTCAGATGCTGACTGTTTCAATACCACTTCGAGAGCCTCAGAAACCAGCTGCTTTAGATCTTCCTTAATATTCTCCTTTAAACCTCTGATTCTAATAGCAAACTGCATCTGGAAATATTGAACAAGACTCAATTCTCTATCCATTTTGTCTCTTAAATCTTCATTCTCCAATACTTTTGCTTCTAATATGGCATTCTTTTGAGTCAAATCTTCCACTTTTTCATCCAAATCTTCCACACATTCAGCCACTTTATACACTGAAGCCAAAATGTCTGCCTTCATCACACTGAGCTTCTGTTCCATCCTCTCCTCCATTCTCTCCTCCAACTTCTCCAATTTCTCCTCCATCTGTGCAAATTTATCACCCATTGATTCCAAAATTACCTGGGTATGTTTTTCAAGAGCATCTTGTAAATCCTTCGATGTCAATACATCCGGAGGATGCAATGCCTGCAATGATGATTGTTGCACCGGAGAAGTTCCAGCACTCCGAAGAGTTTTAGGGGGAGGTTTAGCCGCCATCTTTTACTTTCAATTGTGACGCACTTTCACTTAAAGTTTAAAAAAGTCCATCAAGCTCGAGAGTAAAATAAAATAATCCTCTTCACCTTTTCCTCTTGTACCGCTCTGCCTGCTCCTTTTAATCCATAGTCCTTCCTTCAGGCAGGGGTGGTCGCAGACGCCTGGCTCTGCTCCATGAAATCAGGAGCAGAGGCGCTGGCCAGCTGGGAGCGACCCAGGCTACGGGGGAGTTCGATCCTTCAGCCACCCAAGCTGCAAGCTCAGGCGGCCCCGGAGAACTCGACCCCTACCTGGGGCCTCACCCCCTCCTCTTCTCCCGAGGAGGGGGCTTCAAATTCGCCCGAACAGCAGATCGGCGCTGTTTCGGGCGAAAATCACTCAGCTGAGCCGCGGGCAGCCCGGGAAAGCTGTCTCCGGCGCCGCGCAGCCACCGGAAGTCCAAAATTCAGCCTGTTTTCCATTGCAGTTTGTTAAAGCCTCTTTGAGGCCAACTCCAAAGGACGCTCCTGGTCCACTTTTGGTACAGGAGGAAACCCATTTATTTATTTATTTATTTATTTATTTATTTATTTATTTATTTGTTTATTTAATTTATTTAAATTTATTTTTAATTTAATTTAATTTAATTTAATTTAATTTAATTTAATTTAATTAATTTAATTATTTAATTTAATTTAATTTAATTAGTTTTCTATACCGCCCTATTCCTGAAGGACTCAGGGCGGTTTACAGGGCAATATTTAAAAGACAATACAAATCGAGATAAAAATAGAATTAAAAAGAATTAAATTAATAATAGCCCAACAATAAAACAATGTTAAAATTTAAAACTAAAACCACCCTCAGTCCAGGCCGGATAGATCGAAAAGCCAGGTTTTCAGGTCCCGGCGAAACGAGCGCAGGTCGGGGGCAGTCCGGAGTTCCACAGGTAAATCATTCCAAAGGGCAGGAGCGCCCACAGAGAATGCCCTTCCTCTGGGGATCACCCGCCGGCATTCCCTGACCGGCGGCACCCTAAGGAGGCCCTCCCTATGGGAGCGCACAGGACGATGGGAAGTTGATGCCGGCAGCAGGTGTTCCCTTAGATCAGGGGTCTTCAAACTTGGCCCTTTTATGGTTTGTGGACTTCAACTCCAAGCACACTGGCTGAGGAATTCTGGGAGTTGAAGTCCACAAATCATAAAAGGTTCCAAGTTTGAAGACCCCTGCCTTAGATAGTCCGGACCCAAGCCATTAAGGGCTTTATAGGTCACCAGCACCTTGAATCTCACCCGGAGGGCAACTGGAAGCCAATGCAGCTCGCGAAGAGGTGTTACACAGGAGTATCGGGAGACTCCCATCACAACTCGCGCGGGCGCATTCTGAACCAGCTGAAGCCTCCGAGTGGTCCTCAAGGGCAGCCCCATGTAGAGAGCGTTGCAGTAGTCTTACCGGGAGGTCACGAGCGCATGAGTGACTGTGCGTAGGGCATCTCGGTCCAAATAGGGCCGCAACTGGCACACCAGGTGAACCTGGGCAAAAGCCCCCCTGGTCACGGCTCCTATATGATCTTCCAAACTGAGCCGTGAATCCAGGAGAACACCCAAGTTGCAAGCCCTATCAACGGGGGGCAACACGTCACCCCCCATAATTAACGATGGACAAAACTGGTTCTCCCGAGATGCCGGTATACACAGCCACTCAGTCTTGGCGGGACTGAGTCAAAGCCTGTTCCTCCCCATCCAGACCCGAACCGCCTCCAGGCAATGGGACATCACGTTGAGGGCATCACTGGGTTGGTTCGGGGTGGAAAGAAAAAGCTGGGTATCATCAGCATACTGATACCCCACCCCGAAACCACGAATGAGCTCACCCAGTGGCTTCATATAGATGTTGAACAAGAGGGGAGAGAGAACCAACCCCTGAGGAACTCCACAAATGAGAGGGCTCGGGGAGGTAGGAGGAGAACCACTGTAAAACAGTGCCCCCCACTCCCAACCCCCTGAGACGCCGCAGTAGTCGATGATATCAAAAGCCGCTGAGAGATCTAACAGGACTAGGACTGAGGAACATCCCCTGTCCCGAGCCCGCCAGAGATCATTCACCAGCGCGACCAATGCCATCTCCGTGCTGTACCTGGGCCTGAAACCTGATTGGTACGGGTCTAGATAATCAGTTTCCTCCAGGAACAAAGGAAGCTCATGCACCACCACGCTCTCAACAACCTTCGCTAAAAAGTGAAGGTTGGAGACTGGACGATAGTTATTTAAAATAGCCGGGTCCAGAGCAGGCTTCTTGAGAAGGGGCCTCACCACTACCTCTTTCAAGGCAGTAGGGAAGATACCCTCTCTCAAAGAAGCAGTTATTACTGCCTGGAACCAGCCTCGTGTCTCCTCCCGAGCTGAATACACCAGCCAGGAGGGGCACGGGTCCAATAAGCACGTGGTGGAGCTCAGTCTCCTCATGGTCCTGTCCACCTCATCCGGGGACACAGGATCGAATTCACTCCAAATGACATTCTCAAGACCGCTCGTTTCCTCCCCGTCAGTCTCTGCCCAGTCAGAGTCCAGACCGGCCCAAATCTGAGCGATTTTGTCCGCAAGATGATGGCTAAACTCCTCGGCCTGTCCCTGCAAGGGCTCCTCCCTCACCTCCCGATTAAGGAGGGAGCGAGTCACCCTAAACAGGGCGGCCGGGCGATTATCTGCGGAGGCAATGAGGGCAGCGAAGTAATTAGACTTATAATTAAGCTAATCCTTGATTCTAGATTATACAAGGAGAAATTGCAGTATCTAGTGCAATAGAGGGGATATCTGTTGTCAGAGGCCACTCGGTTGAAAACCACAGATGTTAAGGCTGATCGATTGGTAAAGAGATTTTACGATAAATATCCCCAGAAGTCCCGGGATGATTCTTAATGTCACCTTTTATTTCTCCGCAGGATTTGTTTTCTCTTTAGGAGATCTGACTGTCAACCTTGCAATGGACCTGGCGGAAGCCATGTTCCTTGTTTTTAGTTGCCACAAGATAAGGGGGGGGACGTTTTCTATTAGACTAGATTTTCCTATCCCATGAGAACCAAGGTCATTTCTGTTTCCCTCAGCTGGGGAGGATATTTTTAGTAATAGAAAGGTCACCTGGATGTGTTATTGGGGAATGTAGTTGATTGCATAGCCAGTGGGGTGGGTCTGTAACTTTGTATTACTGTTGCTTTTGGGAGGGGATTTTAGTCTTGGTTTCACTTTTGACCATGCCGATACTTTGTATCCAATAAACATGTTCTCAGAGGAATCCTCACGCCTTTATTTGGCCTCATCTGTCAGAACCATGACAGCCCAGGGATAAAAAAAAATAAGATTTTTTTCTTTATCACTTATGAGAGAAGAGAGAAAGCAGTAATATTACTGATAGTCCCTGGCTTAAAACCTGACCTGGGAACAGAATGTGGTCATAAAGCAAGTCATCATATTACTGGACTCAATTTTATGGCCCTTTTCACTGTGGTCATTAAACAAATCACATGGTTGCTAAGGAAACAGTCATTAAGGGAATTTTGCTTCCCCAAATGAATTTGCTTGTCAGAAGCCTGCTGAGTATGTCACAAACTGTGATCATATAACCACAAGATGCTCAAACATGATAAATACAAGACTATTGCCAAGCACCCAAAAGACAGTTGACACCACAGAGGTGGTGCAACAATTGTAACTTCAAGGACAAGCCATAAATGACCTTTTCCAAGGTTGTCTTAATTTCAAACTATTATTAAAAAAACAGTTACAGGTTGACTACTTGTACTATTGCTCAAGGGGTTGAAAAGGAATTGTAAAGTCCACATCCAATGGACTCCCACCAAACACTTTCTCAAATGTAGAACATTTTTGAAGATCAACTTGTGCATGTACAATTACAATAAACACCTTCCTGGAGTTTAGAAAAGAAGATGATGTTTGGAATTAAGAATCCTCAAATTGCAAACAAAAGTATGCACCAGATCTTTGGTCAATAGTCTCATAACAAGCAACAGATTTTGGAGCCTTGCCTTGTTAATTTGAACACAAATAACTTTAAACAATTTCAAAACTAAATATGGAGTCATATATGGAATAATTAAAAATGATGTGCATATTGTCTGCTCTTATATCAATAATTTTATGGATTTATATATCCTGGCATTGACAAGTTCCATAAGAAACATATAAACTCCCATTTATTGTGTTTGCATTATATACAATCCACAAAGTGAAAATTTGACCCCTGAGAATTTTATTTATCTGTGATATTAAGCTAAAGAAAACCCTTAATAGTAACATTTTTATAAACAGGGAATAAAAACTAAGTAAAATACAATACCATTTAATAACCTGCTGATTCATATGTTCTAAATAAGCAAAAAGGCCGTACCTATTGAAAAGCAAAGTAAAATTTATATACCATTAAAGAAGGTGTCTCTATAGATAATTATGTGTCAGAGAGAGAGAGAAGAATATCAATGATGACTAAATCAACTTAAACCATCTTTTCAACTTTTATAACAATTTTCCACATCTAAACCAGAGGCATGATACAGATATACATCAGCTTATAAATTGGAACTATGATTAAGACTTTTTGTTCTTGTTCCAAATTCCTTAGAGACAACTTTGTACACAAACTCTTTGATATAGTTTTCCAAGTCAATGTAACATATAAACATTTAAATACACAAATGAAAGGTATACCTTATTTACAGGTAGTTCTTGACTTATGACCAATCACTTAGCAACAACTCAAAGTTACAACAGAACCTCCAAATGATACTTATGACTCAGTCCCGAGGTTATGTCCGCTGCAACATTCCTGTGGTCGTTTGCCCTTATGACTGATGGCAGTGATCCTGCAGCATGCCTTCCCCCATTCCCCCCATCCTGCCAGGTCCCCACAGCACTGGGCCTGCTTTGCAACCCACCAGGTTCAACACACTCCTCCCCAACTTGGTCATCAATCACTCACCTTTCAAAGATCTCCAGAGATAAAGAGGTTGGGGAGGGAAGGAGGATAGGTTGCTCCATTGCTAGGCCACATGGCACAATCCCACAAGCGACTGTCTTTTTCTGAGTGAAAAAATAACGCTGGCGAAGCTAAGGCTAGCATTAGTGAAGAAAGAAATCCTCTCAGGGTTTCTTTTTTTCCTCACCAGCATTAGCCTTAGCTCCGCCAGCGTTAGCAAGGAATGGAAAACCAAGTGTCTTTTCCTCAGTAACATTAGCATTAGCTTTGCCAGTGTTATTTTTCACTTATGGAATTGTGCCAAATGGCCTAACAACGCAGCAAACTGTCTCCTTCCCTACCCCAACCTCCTAAGCTCTGAAGATCTTTGAAAGGTAACTGTGGGATTGTGACAGGGTGGAGAGGAGTCCCAAGGGCTGTGGGGATCCCAAGGGGCAGAAAGCAGAGCAAGGGGTATCTCAGGGGTTGGAAGGAGGCCTTGGAAGGCCAGAGGCAGGTGAGTTTGTGCCTGCACTAGGTCATCAAGATTTACCCCACCCCTAAGGCAACTCATGCTCCACTTAATGGCCCACATGCTTACTTAACAAATGCATTTGGAAGAACAGGGATAGGGGGTCATTAAGTGAGGCAGTTCACTTAACAACCATCCTGACTTCAAACTATAATGGGCAGGTTCCATTATGGTCGCAATTTGATGACTACTTGTACTTCATTTAAATGATGTGATAGCAGAAATAGGTAAACATTATAATGGCTATGGAAAACGTAATTTTATTTACCGTATTTTCCGGCGTATAAGACGACTGGGCGTATAAGACGACCCCCTACATTTCCTGTTAAATTATAGGGTTTGGGCTATACTCGCCGTATAAGACTACCCCTCTTCCAACGCACAACAAATAAAAATTAAAAAACATCAGATTTGATTTTAATATGGTAATTTTAATTCAAATGCTTATGACATGCAGGTACTTAGTAGGAAAACTGTCACTTATAAACATAAGGCTGTTTGTCATCAAACATGTAAACATAAAACAGTGCAAGTGGATTAAACTTAATAATAATAATAATAATAATAATAATAATAATAATAATAATAATAAGAAGAAGAAGAAGAAGAAGAAGAAGAAGAAGAAGAAGAAGAAGAAGAAGAAGAAGAAGAAGAAGAAGAAGAAGAAGAAGAAGAAGAAGAAGAAGAAGAAGAAGAAGAAGAAGAAGAAGTTGGAAGGGACCTTGGAGGTCATCTAGTCCAACCCCCTGCTAAGGCAGGAAACCCTATACCATTTCAGACAAATGGCTGTCCAGTCTCTTCTTAAAAACTTCCAGTGTTGGAGCATTCACCACTTCTGGAGGCAGGTTGTTCCACTGGTTAATTGTTCTAACTGTCAGGAAGTTTCTCCTTAGTTCTAGGTTGCTTCTCTCCTTGACTAGTTTCCATCCATTGCTTCTTGTCCTGCTTTCAGGTGCTTTGGAGAATAGCTTGGCTCCCTCTTCTTTGTGGCAGCCCCTGAGATATTGGATCACTACTATCGTGTCACCCCTCAATCTTCTCTTCGTTAAACTACACGTACCCAATTCCAGCAACCCTTTTCCTATTTTCCTAATTCACTTTTTCACTTTTCCTAATTCACTCTAAAGCTTTCCCTGCGCAGAGCCTTAAGTAACCCCAGCTGCCTGCAATTAGTGCAGGTTCTCATCCCACCAGGCTCAAGGTTGAGTCAGCCTTCCATCATTCCGAGGTAGATAAAATGAGGACTCAGATTGTTGGGAGCAATAAGCTGACTTTGTAATAATGCTGCTTGTGGGGGGGGGTGAAAGCTCTAATAGGCAGGCATATACATAGAATGAAGGCTATTGCTAAGCACATTGATTTGTGCTTTAAATTGTAAGCCGCCCTGAGTCTTCGGAGAAGGGTGGGATATAAATGGGATTAAAAAAAAAAGACCAAATGGGAGATCCGCTCCAGGTCTTCCAGCCAGCCCGCCCAGTTCCTGAGTCAAATGTGTCCTTAGAGCTGCTCTGGCTATGCATACCCCACCTGCCTTTCAAGTTGCTCTTGCATTCCCCACCTGCCTACAGCTGCTCTTCAACTTTAGAAGGAAAAAAGCCCAGACCCCAGCCTGTAAAAAATCACAGACTGCAGCTTCTACTCCAATTGGTCCCGCTTTCCCTGCGCAGACTAAATGGAAGATCCGCTCCAGGTTTTCCAGCCTGCCCTGTCCCTAAAGTTTCAGCACCCGGCGTATAAGACGACCCCTGACTTTTGAGAAGATTTTCATGGGTTAAAAAGTAGTCTTATACGCCGGAATCTACGGTATCTGTGCAAAATGAAAACAGCAGAAAGTTTCTCTCTTTTTGGCTAAATGTTTAGAAAAATAATACCCTTTAAAATATTTATAGACTACTTCTATTTTTAAAAATAGTCCAACTACTCAGAATACAGTAAGAATAATAAAGAATACTATGCATGCACAAAAGTGTACCTTGTAGAGTTCCTAGAGCAGACATGTCAAACACAAGGCCTGGGGGGCCGGATCCGGCCCGCAAAGTGGTTTCATGTGGCCCGCGAAGCCATCCTGGAAACAGTGAGGGAACGGCCCCCACTGCCTTGGCCCTGGCCCAGAGACCCTCCTTCTGCCAGAGACCCTCAGATCTGTCCCACTCCTGCCCAGGCCCCCATAGGCACCCTTGATGCGAACGATGTAGAGCTGGCCACGCCCATCCAGTAGGCCATACGTACTCTAGCCACGCCCACCTAGTAGGCCACGCCCACCCTGGCCATGCCCACCCGGCCCCCTGAGGGCAACCGCAATGCTGATGCGGCCCTCAATGAAATTGAGTTTGACACCCCTGTCCTAGAACCTCTAGAATCAGGCAGTTAATAAATATTTTAAATAAGAGCTGAACTAAGTAGAACTGGCCGTTTCAATGATGATCCAGTAATTTCTTTCCAGAAATTTCTTGACCTACTTCCACTGGAGGCGCAGATTTGACATATGGTAGACTGGTATTATTTATTCCCTCCCAACTCACAAAATGTCTTTTACTCAACTCTAAAGAAGGTGTGCAAAGTTTTGGAAATGTTGCTCGATTGAAAGAAGGCTGTATGTATACGTATGCATTTAACAGCATTGCATACCTTTCTCACAAAGGTATGCCATTGCTGTTAATACACATGCATGTACAGCCTTTTTAAAAATGATCTTGTAAAAAAAATCCTTTTTGCCATTTTGTCTTTTTAATAAACTAAGTGAAGCACCTCAAACCTTACTTCAGAAACTTTGCTAAAAGTGTTTTCCTTTCCTATTCTTCAACTCCCCCACTCATCTCTCCAAACTGGCAAAAAAGACAGCAAAGAAAATTTTGGCACCATATTAATATATACTCCCCAAAATTCATAAATCATATTTTCATCACCTAGCCAAAGTTCAATCTCCTTCTCCACTTCATAATTAGAGCTGTTGTATCACTGTAATTGCTGTTTTCCATCTCTTTATTTCCAAGATAAATCCTTTAAAATTAATATAAGATTATGACTTTATTTTTAACAAATATAAATAAAACATGAAACATACGTTAGGAGATTCTAGAATGCATCTTTCTAAATGATAACAGTGAAGAATGGAGACCCCCAACTGTTTTTCAGTGGGAAAAGTATAATAAATGGAAACATAACCCAAGAAGTATATAATTATAACCACTATTTATTTAAATTATTTATATGTCTGCCCATCTTTTCCGAAAGCTGTGCCGAACAATGCCAGTACTACTACTATCATAGGATTCTGAGAGGGAACAGTTCACCTATGGTGGTGTCAACTGCTTTCAGCTGTGATCACTTTTCATATTGTTGTGATTCCCAAGTTTGCAATCTAATTGATTCTCACAGATCCCCTGGGGGTTCTTTCTCATACACATATGCTCCCCCTTAAATATCTAATCTGATCCATCAGAGCTGATTTCAGGTTCACCCTTCAAGTGAAGGGTCTGCAAGTCAGAATGCCCACACAACTGTAAGTGTTGCACTCCCACTGCTTCCCATGGCTTCTTGCTAGAGAAAAGGATACATTCAATACATATGATGCATCAATAAGCAACAAATTGAAATAAAAGACATTATTATAGAATCACAAATAACAGAGTTGGAAGGGAACTTGGAGGTTAAGCAGGAGATGCTATATTATTCCAGACTAATGGTTGTCCAATCTCTTCTTGAAAACCTCCAATGATGGAGTACCCACAACTTCTGGATACAACAGTTTCCACTGGTTAAATGTTCTCACTGATAGGAAATTTCTTTGATAAGCTTCCATATGTTATTTCTTGTCCTACCCTCAGGTGCTTTAGAGAACAGATCAACTCCCTCTTCTCTGTGACAGCCCATCAAATACTGGGAGACTGCTATCATGTCAACCCCAGTCCTGCTCTTTGTTAGACTACTTCCTGCAACTGTTTATCGTACAGTCTCCAGGCCCCTAATCATTGTTGTTGCTGTTCTCTGCACTCTTTCTAGAGCAGACATGTCAAACCCGCGACGTCACGTGATGTTGCGATACTTATCAAGACTGTTTTGCCATTGCCGGCAATGGGGCGGGTGCGGCAGTTCGATATCCCTGTTCTAGAGCCTCAACATCTTTTTTGTATAAATTGATTTTAAATATTTTGTTTTGTTATCCACAAAAGACAGACACCCTTAAAATGTACTGTATCTTTTTCTTTTCCACCCAGTTTCATTTCTTTAACATTTGCAACTTTAATCAAGGATTTAAGAATACAGCCCTATTGTTCAACTGATGGGTCCCTGAAATGGGTCCCTGACGCAGCCAAAGAACTGAATTATTTATTTATTTAATGAATTATTTATTTATGTATGGGCTCCCTTAAAATATGTGCCAGTACCCTAAATGGCAAGAAAAATCAGTTAAGAAGTTGAGTCAGAATTTTCATGAGTTAAAAATATCAACAGCAATCATTGAATGTAGCCATTATGTCATGAATACAACTGTCAGATATAAATTGAGGTTTTTGATAGAAAGCTCTCTTTCGTCTGCTCTGCTGTATTTCAGTGAGCCAGATAAAGGGAACCTCTTCACCTGATTATTATTTGTTGCTGAAAAAACTTACCAAAATTGGGATGGACAACAGAAAAAACTATTTCATCATGAATATAACAAAATATACGATAAACTCACCATTTTGATGAATGCAACACATCTTAGGAGTATTACATATGTATAAAATGTCTTCCAAAATTATATTTCAGTCCAAATCTTCTTAATAAAGGAAGTTATAATTTCCAGATAATGTTTGACACAGTTATTACTGAAGAGGTACAGAATATACTGCAAACTAAAAAATTCTAGAAAGTTAACCCAAACAGATTTCTATTGTTTAGGCTACAGAGCAGTTAAAGTTCAACTCTGTCTGTATAGTGCTGATACAGTGTAAGGTTTTGTAAGTAAATAAAAGATACACATTTCTAATATAAGAGAGGAATAATAGCACTAGCACTATCAACCCAATTTATGTTCTACTTGATTGATTTTTATGACTCTTATCAGCAAATTATCATAATGTGCTTTGCGAGGAGATCAGTCACAATACTGAACAGCAAGCGCCAATAGGCATCATATTCACTGATTCAAAGGTTTGGTGTTGAATAATATTGGTCTGAAAGTAGAGTTTTGTTGTAGGAATTTTTTGTTGTTGCTGCTGTTTTTGCAAAACCCATTTGGCATAACACATAAAGCAAGTGAGATCACACTAAACTGCTGGAAATTTATTTACAACAATAAGCAATTAAGAAGCAGAAAGCTGAACGGTATTACTAGTTAGTGTCAGTTCATACAATTTGACATACAGTATATCAAAACCCCAATGGTCTGAAATTACAAGTACTGTAAAAGAAATATAGATACACACATTTAAGTTAGTTTCACACAGGTACATGTTCTGTATGATTAAAGGCTTGGAGACTAAAACGTATAAAGAACAGTTGCAGGAATTGGGTATGACTAGTCTAGAGAAAAGAAGGACTAGGGGTGAATGATAGCAGTGTTCCAATACTTGAGGTGCTGCCACACAGAAGACGGGGGTCAACTTATTTTCCAAACTACCAGAAAGCAAGACAAGAAACAATGGATGGAAACTAATCAAGGAGAAAAGCAACACGGAATTAAGGAGAAACTTCCTAGCAGTGAGAACAATTAACCAGGTGGAACAGAAGTTGTAGGTGCTTCATCACTGGAGGTTTTTAAGAAGAGACTGGACAGCCACTTGTCTGAAATTTTATACAGTAGTGTGTCCTGACTGAGCAGGAGGTTGGTCCAAGGTAAGGTCCCTTCCAGCTCTATTCTGATTGTATTAGAGAAAAAATGTGTCCCTGCTGTGGTTCTACTAGAAACTTTCAGCACTGACCCTGGTATTCCTTCTGGACGTAGGTTTTGGAACTATAGTTATACAACTGATCCAGACCTTCTTTAGAGGCTGGTTCAAGACTATAATGTTTGGGGGACTCATGTTCATTTCTATAGCTGTTAATATGCGACACTCCTGACCATACCATGTTGCTTAATGTATAAATGAAACTGTAAAAAATCACCTAGGCACTGTTACCATTATGTGCGTAATACACAGCACTATTTACTCTCATCTGCTACCATGTATTATGGTAACAAACTCCACATCACTATCTGAAGGCCATAAAAAATTAACTGCTGTGTGAAAATAGATACAGAAATTCAGACCAAGCTTAAGTGTTGGGCAGGCCACATATCCTGAAATGGGAAAACAACCTTTTTTGAATGGGATACTAGTCTTATGAGAATTACATTAGCAGTTTGCAATATTTGGAGACATGGCTTTGAACCTACATGTTCACACTGCAGCTGCAGAGAGTGTGTTTGGCCTTAGCTAATACCATCTCAGCTAAATGAAATGCTCTCTAAGAAAACAAAGGCCAGAATATTCTGTGGAGAAAATTATTCTTAATTTTACACTTTCATAAAGGAGGGTCCTAAGTACTAATATGGAGTTTATTGAGGCTACAAAGAAATTTCAAGATAAATAAAACACAAAAGAAGCAAGTCACCTAAGAGCAAATTCCTCACCCAATGCTAAACAAAAGATTAACATTTATTTTGTACCATATGAATGACATATTCTTCCTCACAAGATCAGTCTTCCACAGAATCTACAAGCCATAGGTGCTTACTGCAATGAAGTAAAAATAGAAAATAGCAGGAATAATGGGGGGCAAAGTAAAGTGCTAATGGCCTCCATAACAGCAATCAGATGAAGCAAATTAAGAATTTTAAATACTTAAGAATTTTCTTTCAAACTCCTAATGCTTGGAAGGAACAAATCAGTCATTTCGTCACATGCACAAAAAACCCTCTACTACTATAATTAGATTTGCCAACCATCATAGAAATAATTACATCCCTGTTGCACTTACATTATGTTAGTGTTGAGTGATACTGCATAAATCTCTGCCTAAAGAGAAATAGTTTTGCAAGTAATTCAATCTACATTTTAAGAACAATGTTTTGTGTCTCTTTGTCAACAAATATCAAATACAACTCTGAGACTGGATCTCGGACCTCTATCAATAAAAGTATGCAGCTGACTGAAATATTGATGAACATGATTGATCTGGAAGAGATATGTGATTTATTTAATTCTCATTGATAACTTTGATTGGCTCAAAAATTGAGCCAATAGGTCAAAGCTGAAGCTGCTTTTTCTTGATTCCTGACAAGAAAAAGCAGCTTCAGCTTTGACCTATTGGCTCAATTTTTGAAAAAACTGGGGCCTGAAAAAACTATATCAGAAATTAAACAGTTTGTCCTTAATTTAGATTTGCAGATGGATTATAGTAAATTCTCTCACTATTGTAACAGCAACATTTAAAATAGACTCTTTCTGTTCTTACATAACAGATGAATTTATACATTGGAGGCAAACCTCAGACATCCTATGGCCTCCACGCACGTTCACATAAGAACATAAAATCACTAGAACAAGTCCAATCAGTTATTTTTAAGGAATTAATTTTTGATTCCATGTTCATCCCAAACTCTGGTCTTCAGGTGGAGGTTGGAATGGCTTCAGATAAAAGCTATGTAAGAAAGTACTTATTAATTATTGGCACAAACTAATTTTTAACCCAAGCAATCTAACTGTTTTGACGCTTCAAGACAAATCCCAGTTCTTCTTGGTAGAATTCACTTTGTGCCATCTTCACCTATTCCAGGTTCTCCTCTAATGCACTAATTCCACTGGGGTTTGACCAGGCCAGAACACCTTTCAAGCAATGTGCCAGAGATACTGACCTGTAAAGAAATCTCAGGTTCCATCCTACATTATCCAAATAAGAAAAAAAAAAGTATTGAAGCTGTTTAATTTCTGCCCAACACTAGTTCCAAAAGCACCAGGTCACTCATATTGGCCTATTGTAATGCCCTCCCCTCAATTCTTCTGGAAGGCAGGCTTCACCATACATTCAAAGAACCTCTGATCTTTTAGTGAGGAGGGAATTCAAACACTGAGTCATGTGATGCTGCACTGCTCCTGTTCAACAGAGCTTGAAGCATCTCCTTGGCCTTATCATTGCCTCACTCATAACATGATCGCCTTTTAGCCACTCAGAAAATGGAGGTTTCTGGTAAGATGCCACGTTTTGCATGCGGCCTATGACTGAACATAACTGATGCAACTGAGGTGACTTCAAGTATTATCTTGTTGTTGTTAGCTGCGAAGTCGTGTCTGACCCATCGCGACCCTATGGACAACGTTCCTCCAGGCCTTCCTGTCCTCTACCATCTTCTGGAGTCCATTTAAGCTCACGCCTACTGCTTCAGTGACTCCATCCAGCCACCTCATTCTCTGTCGTCCCCTTCTTCTCTTGCCCTCAATCTTTCCCAGCATTAGGCTCTTCTCCAGTGAGTCCTTCCTTCTCATTAGGTGGCCAAAATATTTGAGTTTTAGCTTCAGGATCTGGCCTTCTAAAGAGCAGTCAGGTTTGATCTCCTCTAGGACTGACCGGTTGGATCGCCTCGCAGTCCAAGGGACTCGCAGGAGTCTTCTCCAGCACCATAGTTCAAAGGCCTCAATTCTTTGGCGCTCAGCCTTTCTTATGGTCCAACTTTCACTGCCATACATTGCAACTGGGAAGACCATAGCCTTGACTATACGCACTTTTGTTGACAGGTTAATATCTCTGCTTTTTAGTGTGCTGTCTAGATTTGCCATGGCTTTCCTCCCGAGGAGCAAGCGTCTTTTAATCTCTTGGCTACAGTCCCCAACTGCAGTGATCTTGGAGCCCAGGAAAATAAAATCTGTCACTACCTCCATTTCTTCCCCATCTATTTGCCAGGAAAGTACTATCTTATGACAGTATAATGCAGCATGGTCTTCCTCCCTTCTTTTTAACATATTATATATTTCACTATGTTTTCCTTTATTATGTTAATAACATTAATGTAAATTAACTATTTCTTAGAAATATGAGAATTACTATTAGGATTAGTTCAGTAATCTTTTAAGTAAAATAAAAATTCAAAGATTTTAATATCCTACAGATAGTCTTCCAGTTGGGAATGGAAATCCATTTTTCAACTTTTTTATAACAGTTGTTAAAGAAATCAGTGATTGTTAACAAATAGCATTGTCATTAAGCAAACCCATTCTTTCAAAAGAATTGCCAAAAAAAACCCCCACCAGAAACTGACAAAATAATAAAAATATTCACAGTTGTGGTCATATGACCATGGGATACTGAAATCAGACATAAAGGCAAGCTGAAATGCCTGAAATGTGGTCACATGACTGCACATTTCACAACAGAAGTGCTTTTGAAGGCATAAAATAATAATTGTATTTTTTTGTTATGTAGGTCTTTGAAACAAAATTAAAAATCAAGGGGTTTTTTATGCGCCCTAATAAAAAACTGATGTTAATATGCATAAAGAACAATAAAAAGACAAGGGAGCAGAAAAATGTAATACTTTTAAGTATTTTTACACTAACTCTCTTGACTAGACTCAGTAATTCAAATTGCAACTAATAAAGAGAACAGTAAACCTGTTTTATTTGCTCTAAGTCTAAGGTATCAGAATAAAGTCTTGCAAGAATAAGTGGCATGTAAGAGATGAACGTTTACATTTATATATCATTGTTCCTTAAAAATAACTTTCATGTGATGATATGTATTGGGGCAGGCAGATGTGTGGGGAGGGGGTGTCAAATGCTGAAGTTAACATCTGGAAATCTGCAAAATGGACTGAACCAGTGAAACTATTTGCTTTTTTTAATTATGATATCATTATTTCAGAGGTTACATTATCATTTTCATCTCTTTTCATCCTCAATATTTTTTCAGATATCAGTATGAGGAATTCAGAAAACCTAGTAGCAGAATACCACCCTCTTAAACTGATTATGTATGCCTTTGCTTTTGACCAATTTCTAAAAAGGTCTCTGGTTTTTTTAAACAGTTAAACAACAAAATAAAATTGGACTACAAGTTGTGATCATGGGATTGTGGAATACTGCAACTGGTGTAAGTGCGAGCCAGTTGCCAAATGCCTGGATCATGATCACATGACCACGGGGGTTCTGGGATAGCTGGAACTTTGAGGACTAACTGTAAGTCCAACACAACTTTGAATGGTTGCTGAATGAGTGGTCATTAACTGACAACTACCTGTATGTTGCAACTGGAAAGTCCACCATAGCAGATAGGTAATTTTTATTGTCGTCTTTGAACAGTGGGTGTGCATATACACACATATACCTGATTAATATATTATTAAAAAGAGAAGGACAGAGAAAGGATAAAAATTTGAAGATATTGAAGAAATGCAGTCTTATTGGCCAATATTTGCTGCCTCACTTTCATGAAAGCAAGGCAAACTTTGACTAAATTATAGGTAATAATAGTCTTACAGAGATTACAGTACAGTACAGTACAGTATATGTTGCACGCGACAAAATTATTCATGGAAGAGACTTTTTTGATATTTACCATCAATGACTGCAGAAAGGAATGTACTGGATCTAGCCAGAGCCAATCCACCATAGTAAATAATCAATTCTACCATTCTAAAATGTCAAAATAGTATATTAACATACATATAATACCATCTATAATGAAAACAGCCATGAATCTAGAGCAGGGTTTTTCCCCAAACTTGGCAAATTTAAGATGTCTGGATTTCAACTCCCAGAATTCTTCAGCCAGCATCTTAAAGTTGCCAAGTTTGGGAAAAAAACTGGTCTAGAGAAATGGGGCAAATAATGATGTGATCACATATGCTGTAACTTTGTACTTGCAACCAACACTGGGATAATGTTTTTGTGATAATGTTACCATATATTTATCGTAATTTTGTACTGCAAATACAACACTTAATATTCATGGACTAGTATAAAGGCATTATTTTGAAAATACATGTGTTAGCTTATAGTAGAGTTTATTCATGTTTGTTTTCCAGACTGGGGTCTATTTCTTTTTCCTCAGTATGACTGACATCTCCTCAGCAGAGCTGCCTTTAGCTGATTTGGTAGAAACCCATGGTTAGCACATGGATTAGACACCACCCGGGAATCCCAGGGCTTTGGGATAGACTAAAAGGTGAAAATAATTCTTTAAGAAGGCAATCACAAGTCACCAGGAAACAAATCTGACATGAAGACATTTCTTTTATGGGTGACCATTCAACTGATTTCAGGCTACAATAAAACATTTCTGATATAACAAAAAGCCACTCACCAATCCAGCTTGCACTTACTCTCCATACAGATATATAGATATTTTTAACGTATCAGTTAAAGTATTGTTTTAACACCTTTCCATTTTTCCAATAAAATGCAGAAGAAAGCTCTAAAGGTCACATCCTTAACAAATATATATTATATTGATAGAAGACAATATTTGTAGCTTAGGGTTGAACTGTGGGGTCCTTAGTGTTCTGAGATTGGTGGGTTTTGCGTGTTGTGATTCAGGGTCAGCCTGTGGGTTTGGCAGTTGGGTCGGACGACTCAGAGGAGGGGGGTGTTGAAGACCTTGCTGAGGGGGTTGAAGTTCTTGCTGATGAGAGCCCTCAGCCAGGCTCCTCCCACTTGGTCACCACGGAGACCCAGCTGTGTGAGCCTGACAGCGTGGATGAAGATGACCCACAGCTGGCCCTGTTCAAGGACGCCTGACACAGGAGGCAGTCAATTAGGAGTAAACAGAGGAAGGCAATGGGGCTCCTCGGAAGGAGGCAGAGAGAAGCCACGCCCTGAACTCTATATAAGGGGAATGTGTGGGAGGGCTGGTTTGCTGAAGGCAACCGCTTGGATAGTTCCTGTTTCTTAAAGCTCCTGTTTCTTGGTTCGTGTCTTGTCTTGCTCTGTTTTATGTGAATAAATTTGGCAGGCTTTATTCCAGCCTCTTGCCGTTTGTAAAGGGGTTGTCCCTGCTTTTGCTGCAGGGCCGGTAGCAGGCTGGTACAGAACATTGCGTAACATTTCATTACCAAACTAGGTGACATCATCAGTGCTAGAAGGGAGTGGATATTTCTCACTAGTGGCTTGTTCTGTCAATGTCAGATGCCACCTCATGCTTGCGCATCGCAACCATTCCACATCAGCTGCCATGAACTCAGGGGGGCTGGATGGGAGGGAGGATGCTTCGGGAAAATGAAACTTCACTGTATCTCTCCAAGATGGACTTCTTCAAGGAAAACCAGCTGGGATGAGGATGCATACCAAACCTACACCTGAAATGACCGTTCTGAAAACATCTGGTTTGACTGAAGGGAGGGAAAAGTTAAACTTGGGGGTTTTGTCGCACAATTCTCAGTTCTGGCTATGCTTTAACGTAATTCACTTGACTTCTAATAAACCTATACCATTTTCAATAAATGGAATTAAGAATTATTCTTATTTAGAAGGTCAAGTTGAGGCAGGTCTGACAGTCAGTGTTGGTCAGAGTGATTTTGGTTGTTCTTTGATTAGGCTGTTTATTGTTAGCGTGCTTGTCTGAGTCACCAAATCACCGATGTAATATATGCAATATGGTACTTGACACAAATCAACCTTTTGCAACTAGTGGTTTTATGCAACTGAAGCTATTACTATAAATTACAAATATTTCACTCAAAAATACTCCCATTCATAAATATAGATGAAAGAGACATTGAAGATTATTTTGGGGCAGCCCCATAATTTTTCTATACAATTTTCACATCTTGTTTTGCATAATTCTGTAACTTTCAAACAGAACTTTATTAATTATATTCCATCTTCCCTTCAGGAACTCAAACCAGTGTAAAAGGTGCTCATTCCTTATTTTCCCCTTCAATAACAATAAAAGAATACAGGTAAGGTAGTTGAGCTAAGAAAGTCACACTAGATTTCTTTTCTGCACAGGTCAAACCTTTTGTTTCTAAAGTATATGAAAAAACAAAAATGTTCAAAAAGATTCTCAAAATGAAATAATAAATACGCATAGTATAAATGTGGCTAATTTTGTCCACAATAATAATATGGTATAAAAGTTTCATTTTTAATATTCTTAGATTATTTCAATATTCAATTATGCTTGATATTATGGTTTGAATTTTTTGTGCCCCAACACTTAAAAAAGGTTTTCTACTTCCAATATTTACTTTTTCCCATTTCACAGATAGCCAATCTAAGGTGCTCAGGCTAAGAAAGCAAACCACTAGTGTATGTTGTGTCACTTCACTAACACAATCTCGTATCTTTTTTTAATGTTTTTACCTGTATATATACATACATTGGTCAAAGACCAAAATACAGTTTATCCACATATCCCTATCTTGATATAAATGTTGTAATTCTGCAATCTTATGAATGATATTAATCATGATAATAGCAATAGCATTATATACCACTTCAAAGTTCTTTACAGCCCTTTCTAAGCAGTTTACAGACTCAGAATATTGCCCCCAACAATTTGGGTCCTCATTTTAGCAACCTAGAAGGATGGAAGGCTAAGTCAACCTTGAGCCATTCAAAATCGAATTCCTGGAGTGAGCAGTGAGTTAGCCTGCAGTACTGCATTCTAACCGCTGTGCCACCACGGATCTTACTCTTACCCATAATCACCATTTAAGTTCAAGTAAAACATTGTAAATACTGTACTCCTTCTAATTGGACAGGCACATTGCTTGGGAAATTAAATAGATATACACATATTGCAATGTTTGATGCTAATGACATTACAAAAAAGCACAATAAAAGAATACTACAGCTATATATCAGTTTTAAAAAATTATGCTTTAAAAATAGGTAGATTTCTTACAGTTCTTCTTGAAATCTACCATTTCTCTTCTGCTTTACACAACTTTGAATTCAACCCACATTATGTAGTCTGTAGTATGTTACTGCTCCCATTATATATAATTTCAGTTGATCAACTGCACCTTATTTTCTATTCATTCCGTTAAGTGTCTCTTGGAAAAATGACTGCCTTCAATTTCAGTGCTTCTCATCTTCTATTTTAACAATAAAGTTTTCCTATAAACTAGAATATAATAAGATCAGTCATGTTCTTAAATCCAGTTAGAAAACAGAAAGAAAACTGCTGATCTCCTCATATTTATTTGAAAAAAGAAATCTGCAGTAGACCTTGGTCACTAAAATCCAAACAGTAAAAGAATTATATTCTATAAGCATTTTTATAAAAAGTTTTATTATGCAATTAAGATGCTAATCTTTTTTTTAAAAAATCAGTATTTTTAAAGAAATCAGCAAAATATTTTTTTAAAAAAAACCCTGAAGCATAGGCTTTTTTTAAAAAAAAATTGTTTATGTCTTTGGAAAGAACATTCCGTATAATGAAAAACATGACCAAATTTTTCACAGTACATCACTATAAAACCCTGTAATTGACTTCTGGGGTTGGTTTACTCTATGTCTATTTTTGTCTACATAGAAAACAGAAATGATGTGGTAAAAGACCAAAATGCAGGTCTCATTGCAGGATAAGGCTCCATCCTGATTAACAAAGTAATATCATGTTTTCTCTGGGAAACATGCCCATTTTGTAAAGGAGAATTCAGTACACATGAACCATCATTACAAAACACACATCCACATGCATAGAGACATAAAAGTCCAAAGATTTGATCTATAAAGTCAAGCTCTCAAATTATGATGAGTGATCCTTTGCTTTAACTGGACAAGGATGGATCTGCTAAACTTTTAGACTCAATGGAATGTAATTTCATCCATAACTTTTATTATATATTGAACAAATAGATGAATTTCAGTTTTTCAAAGTACAATATATAAGAACATTAAGCCATAATTCATTATTATTTATCCAGTTCAACCTGAAATGTCTTAGCATTTAAATATAATTTATCTACAATTTACTAAAAAAATGCAATGTGCTACCTAAAGGGACAAGAAAATCAGATTGGCAGAACATAAATCGCTTCCCTTATAGCCAAAACAATGATCTGCCATGATAAAGATCATGGGACTACCATTCCCCAGTAGGAATAGCAGTCTACTCTTCCTTAAAATATTTTTTCAGACTTTGAAGTTCTCAGGATATGCAGTAAAATGATCTTAAAGATAAAATCTTTCTTTCTTTTCTTTCTTTCTTTTCTCTTCATTCATTCATTCACTCATAGTATGGACTAGAGATATTTTAATTAAAAAAAGAAATTAAAATGTGCATTTGAGAGCTTATTCTTTTTCAAGTAGGTTTGAAAATTTCATAACTAAAAATCAATAAAATTAATCCATGAATTTGCTATTTAATTTCAGCAGTGAAACCTGAGGGATTTCCAGAAGCTCTAATAGGGGAAGAGCTTCAATTCATTATTCAACACACAATTATATATTCTGTTTTTCATGCACACATCTCCAAAAGATTTCAGCTTTCCATTCTTTTAACAGCTTTCTTACTTGACCATTATATACAGTATTATTCAGCCAAATGGCAGACTGAACCTGTTTAAATAGACTTTGGAACATATGAAGGGGAAAATGCTACTCAGTAACAATAGACTTACAGATAGTATTTGGAATCTAAGATGAAAAGAAGACATTTTATCCACAGGTGCTTAGGAAACAAATTTCAGCAAGTCAAGACAATTTCCACCAGGGGAACAAAGCTATAGGAACTAAATCTATTTTGTTTAGCTTTGCTATGCAAGGAGTAAGGAGCTCAGCTTTGGTTTTGGTTTTTAGACATTTTGCAGTACTGAACACTTTAGTAGAACACTTTGGGCCAGGTTAGGTGTTTCATGTCCTATCAGCAAATACTGAAAAGCCTGTAAGCCACCATCAGATGCATGTTTTCCAGGCTTATATGAGACATACTTGCATGACCTATTCTGCTATCAAGGATCACCTAACAACATTATATAGGGCTCAGCATTCTACTTTGCCTATTGAATCCCTATGCATTGAGTCATCTTCCATTAACTAACATGAGTAAGCTTGCTTTTAATTAAATATTTATTTTTTTAAAAAAACCAATCATTTAATAGAATACTACCAAGTTTTAAAACCTCTGAAAAAAACAGTCATACACTACCATACACAACAAAAAAAACCCAAAGAATGCATCAAATTAACATCTACCAAATGATCTCTTTGTCACAGATGAGATTTTTGAGTCTCCTCATCATTAGCACAAATCCAGGAAAGAAAGATTTCTCTACACATTCTTTTTGACAAATAATGGACAAAAAGGAGAAAAACATTGGATGAATGGATGTCGTAATGGTCAGGGCAAAGTTTGTTTCAAGTGAAGCTTGGCTCTTGGCAACTTCTTCGATACATCCAGGCAGTTTTCTTACTAAGAGAACCAAACAAACCAGCTAAAAGAAAGCTGGTTATAAGATTAATATTTAATATTATGCTACAGAGACAAAGCGCAAATGTTTTAGAAAGAACAGTTCAGTATTTTATATTAATAGAGCTTTAACATTAAAGCTGTAGATTTTTATAAACTATAAAACCGGAAGAACCTTTTGCATACACATGAATCTGTCTACCTATGGTATCTATCATCCATCTATGTGTTAATTCTAGCCTACATACAATAATTTATATTGTAACAAAATTGAGATATTTTTGAATTTGCACTGCTAAAATTGTCTGTTTTTGAATGACTACTAAAAATGACCAACACCAGAATAATGTGATGAAGGGAAGAGGTTCCTTTCACTGTGCTTGTTTTTATAATTTCTGGTAGTGTCTCTGATAGAAGGCAGTGACCTTTGGGCAGATGACAACAATGTATTTTGGCAAATGAGCTCAGTGCATAAGTTAGCTAACAAATTAGCTTTCAGAAACCACTAACAGTAGCTTGCAGAGTCACAGCTGTTGATCTCAGTTGAAATGCATTGTTTGCAGAAGATTTCTAAGCAGTTTTCAAAGATGTGTCTTGTGTGGAGCGATAGCCTGGGAAAACATACAATACAGAAGTAGATGTGTGACTACCTTTATAAAATGGCAATGGTTTACTACATTAAAATAAAGTGACATATATCATGTAACACAACAGTAATTGTCTGCTGTGCAAAGGCTAGGAGAAACAGAAGGCTCCTGGTAAATTCAAATTAGAATTAGGCTTTTAACAGAATATATTATAATAGGGTAACAAAGAAGAAAAGTACTACCACAGGACTTGGAGCAACAAGGAAATATGAGGAATATGAGCACTTTTGCATAAACGTGTGGAACTTAAGGGAACAATTTTCCTTTCTAATTCTCAGAACATGTAGGGCAAATTAAGAAAACACATTCTTATTATTTATATAAGTTTATATCAGTTCCTTGTGCTATGGTAAATTTAAAAATGCTCTAGCGCAATGTGAAATTTAGTGGTTGTCAATATGGACTCAAACCAACTGTGGTGGACATAACTCCATTTGATGCCAATCATTTCAAAGAGATTGCGGAAAATTTACAGATGTGCACATAAAGTATATGAATATTAGCAGGAAGAAAGCCAGTTGTGTTTTAAAAGTTCTAGTTATTTCGTAGACATATATTAACCCTGCACAAAGAAAGTTAGCCTAAATTGTTTTTGTAGAAGAGCAATCAAATGTTTTTTTTTCTTATTTCTCAGATAAGTACCAATGCCTTTTATTCTGTAACTGCATGAATTCCCCCAATGCAATTCACATTCACACATCTCTATGGAATGCAACAATCACTGAATGAAATTCAACTCACAACCATACTTAGCCCTGTACATGAAACAAAATTAATACCAATATTCCCAGGTATAAAGAAAACCTTAGCAGAATTAAGAAAACAAACCAATGCATTTATATATACAACCATACAAAATATCATCTTCCTCAAATGCTAAGAAAAGACTTGTAAACAGAAGTCAATGCCTAAATTCTGTAATCTGAAATGAGGATGGGGCACTCTAACTACCAGCCTTTTCTTTCCCTGCCCACAAGCCCAAACCCTCAGTGATTCTTTGTAATTTGTCTGAAGTAGTTCCAAATTAGGTATTCTCCACAGCTCTTTCATCAATATATGTTTAACTTGTAGAGATGCCACAAATTTTTACAAGTGTTTCATTTTTCAAACGTCTGGTATCATTTTTCTTGAAACTGAGCTATAAACAATACTGCCGCACAGCTACAGCAAATCCACTCAAAACAAAATTGAGTACCACAAAGTAACAAAGTGATATTTAGCCAGTTTAATAAGTAAAAGATCACATAAATCAGCAAAGAAACAACAAATGTCACAAAATACTATAACATGGAAACACAACGGTAAAAAACAAAAAGAAAACTGAGGTTGTCAGATATAAACACATGCTATTCAGTGTCAAAACTGAAAAATATTAAAAATACAACTTTTATTCTTAATCTAATAGAAAAAGATTACGTTTTAGACTCAACTACTGAATTTGCTTTATTTCAAAATTGCTCCTCAGACTCTCTCAAATTTGATTCAGATTATGGTAGAAGAGTTAGTTCAGGCCTGAGTGTGGGAACTGTGGAAACATCTTACACTCATGTTATAGCAGCTTAATGATTTGTTTCCAGGTATTTAAAAAAAAGTTACTGGGCTGATGGTTCCTTTAAAGTGTTCAGGCTGGGTACCATTTCTTATTCCTTTTTGAACCTAAAAAATCTGGTGAAAATCTGAAAGTGTGTTTACTTTCAGAATTAAAATAATACACCATGTTTATCTATGTGAATACACACACACACACACGTGTGTGTGTGTGTGTGTGTGTGTGTGTGTGTATATATATACATGGATGTGCACACACATGTGTGCTTGAGAAGGGGGTTAGACTAGAAAACCTCCAAGGTTCCTTCAAACTATGTTATTCTGAACCTTCCTGAGTGTGTGTGTATACATACATACATATATACATATACACACACACAAAAATAGTCTTGATAGACAAGGAAAAGTTTCATGTAACAAATGTGGGAAGAAAAGTCCTAAAATAGGGCAAAAGTCACGTAACAAATTTCTCACAGTAACATAAATTTGGGGCTCAGTTGTGGTCATAAGCTGAGGACCACCTGTATTGTACAAAGTAATTTGTTGTACAACAAATTAAGTAAATTGTAAAATAATTTAGTTGATATCTTTAAAATTTCTATAACCTGTTTTATATTTTTACAGCATCATGTCTACAGCTTCTCTTATTCTGAAATGTTATGTTTTGGGAAGGAAGGAAGGAAGGAAGGAAGGGAGGGAGGGAGGGAGGGAGGGAGGGAGGGAGGGAGGAAGGAAGGAAGGAAGGAAGGAAGGAAGGAAGGAAGGAAGGAAGGAAGGAAGGAAGGAAGGAAGGAAGGAAGGAAGGAAGGAAGGAAGGAAGGAAGGGCCAGCCTCATCATTGCTACCCTTATCTTAACTTTCTTTGAAACCACATCTCTGCAAAATAATGAATAAATAAAATGGAAATTCAGCTGTAAACGGGAATACTACAGCAAAATAAGGAAATTCAATTTTTTGGGACAACCTCCAAACAAAAAAAAAGAGATGATGATTTTTGGGAGCTTGTTACTGTCTTTGCAAATTTCAGGGATTCCATAATGTCCTATTGTTTCCAAATGAGAGGATTACTTGGAGAAATGGGAGATGCGTTGTCACTCTTTTTAGCACTACAACTACCAATAAGATCCAATAGGACATGAATAGAGTACATTTTATTAAAATGTTACAACTGTATCACTTTATCTTCTATTGCTTCCTCACTCTGTATAAGGGAATTCTAACATGAGAAAAATCTAATGTTACATTACAGATCCTTCAATATATATCACTGAACATCAACATTAATAATAAAGATAGTGGTTTTTTCTCTGATGTCTTATGCACAAATTAGAAAACACAAGTGTTTTAGATGCAAGTCTAATGAAGAGATTAAAAGTTTGACATAGAGGAAATAAAAGTATTACCAAATTACAGTCCCATAAGTAAATCTTTGGAAACAGGCATGCAAATTAATAGTTATTTCAATAAAGGAGAATATTTGTAGCTCGGGTTGAAAGGAGGGGTCCTTGATGCTCTCTGACCTTGGTTGTTTTCTTGGAGACGTTTCATTACTAAAACTAGCTAACATCATCAGTGCTATGGTCTTGCAATGTTTCATTACCCAAACTAAGTAACATCATCACAGCATTAATAATATTATCAAGTTGGGTAATGAAACGTCTTTGCAAGAAAACAGCCAAACTTAGAGAGCACCAAGGGCCCCTCATTTCAATTCTGAGCTAAAAAATATTCTCCTTTATAAGCTCAGAGAGCACCAAAGAATATTATCATCATTTTGAGCTTTCTTCATCTTCTTAATAATGCATATACTGATTGCATCATTCTATGACTACTGAGAGACAACATCCCAGGCAAGAGAACATCCCTGACTTCCTTCCCTAACAAGAAAGTTCCAAAGAGAATATGGACCTGGGACATTCTAGAACAGACATGTCAAACACAAGGCCCGGGGGCCGGATCCGGCCCGCGAAGTGGTTTCATGTGGCCCGCGAAGCCATCCTGGAAACAGTGAGGGAACAGCCCCCACTGCCTTGGCCCTGGCCCAGAAACCCTCCTTCTGCCAGAGACCCTCAGATCTGTCCCATTCCTGCACAGGCCCCCATAGGCACCCTTGATGCGAACGATGTAGAGCTGGCCACGCCCACCCAGTAGGCCATACGCACTCTAGCTATGCCCACCCAGTAGGCCACGCCCACCCAGGCCATACCCACCCAGCCCCCTGAGGGCAACTGCAATGCTTATGCGGCCCTCAATGAAATTGAGTTTGACACCCCTGTTCTAGAAAGAGCTTTTGATCTAATGCATTTACATCCCCTGATGAATTCTGCATATAAAACCTTTAACACAATCATTGTAAGCTTATTTATAGTCTATGGGCCATTCTATTTGAATCCTGGGATTCCTCAGTCAGATCACCCTAAGTAAGAGCTTTGGACTGATAACAATAACTGCAATCCTACATACCGTACACATATTTGAGAATTAGTCTCATTACCAGTTCAGTATTTCAAAATGTTCCATTTTTCATGCATCATCTCCAGCATTTGCTTAACTTCAGACTTTTTCAAAACAAACATTTTTCACTGAACAAAATGTATGTTCAACTATTTCAGTTTAGTTATTGTCTTTCTGGGGACAGAGTGTCTTTTTTCAATACCCGAAAAGAACAGATATCTCCAATTGGATGTTCATGATTGCCAAAATGCTAAGCAGCATCCCAAATTATATAAAAATTTCTTCAGAGTATTAGATAAGAGAGTTGTGCAGTACATTGAATCTGAAAGGACAAAATGCTTTGGACACAAAGCCTATCAACAATTCTTAACCCCAAGAATCTTTTGACAAAACCATAAGGCAGCTGTGGAGGGAAGTCTTGCAATCCTGTTTTAAAGAACTGCCAACAAGTGCTACATGAGCTCCCTTATTATTCTTTCAAATCAGAAGGACCACACAGCTCTCTTAGATACACAAAACAGTATCTCCTCATAAGAAGAACATATATATAGTCTGCAGCTAGTCATATTGAGGCTTAAAAATCATCCTATGTAACAAAGATATAGAAATAATGCCCAGTTGTCAAAATGTGCAACATTCCTTTTCATAGTTGAACTTAATAGATTTCACTCCAAAATCTACCCACTTGCTAATGCACTGAAAGCATCTGGAACATGTATAAATGTGAAGTCAGGACAAATGTGCATTGCTTGATTACACTTTGCAAGACAAGAATTGACTATAAAATCCTTCACCAAAAATTATGAATAACAAATACTCAGCTATAATATTTCAACTTGAATCTCTATTGAACCTTTAAAAAATTAGTTTATGTTTTTCCCTAGTGCAAATACTGTGAGGTAATTTTACAACTGCAGTTTGAAATCTGCAATTGCAATTAGTAAAATAAATGAAAACTTTCTAGCAGCAGTGAAACTGGCATGCAACTTTAAAACTGTCAAGAATATTGCCTAAAAATAAGCTTACAATGGCTATTTTAAAGGCTGTGTGTGGTCTTACCCATATATTCTGGCAAGATGCAGTTTCTCCAACCACAGCTAGAGTCATCCAAAAGCAGTGGCACTGGAGAGTCTCTGTCTCACCTGTCAAAGTTGAAGAACGCTGTTCAGCAGACCACCATGAGTCCATGGATAGGATCCACAGCTTTGAGCAGCTGCTCCTGATAAGGTTTCTTTAACTATAGAGGAAACCCTTTCATAACAGAATCACACCTAATATGTGTGTCCTAGCACCCATGCAGAACATGATTGTGCAGAAAGAAAGGAGGAAAAAACCCTAGCCTGCTACAATAATTATCCTCTAGTTGGATATTTGCTAATTAACTTATATCAAAGAAACAGTATGAGACATGAAGATACTTTCCGCATCACTTATTAAAATAATTTGATTGTCCAGTAATATGATGTTAGAGACACAAGACTGATTAATTTTGAAGGGATTTCTTCAAAATTAAGAATATTTCAAACTGATGAAAATAGTTTGGATACGCATGAATTGTTTTTCCTTATAGCAAAATAAAATAAACTCAGAGTAAATAAACTCAAAATACTAAACACTTAAATTGAATAACTGGTTGTGATATTCCTGTCTCATACCAGATTCCACCACTGCAATGAATTAATATTAAAAGTACAACTTTTTTTTACATATGCGTGGCTGTTATCAAAAGAACAATTCAGTTCTCCAGCTACGAAAATTCCTATCCTTTAATCACAGGCAGTAATCATTTCACCAAGCAAAAAGGCTCTTGGGAGATTACTTGCTTTTTCTTGGAATATATATTTTTAGAGTACCGTATATACTTGAGTATAAGCCGACTCGAGTATAAGCCGAGACCCCCAATTTCACCCCCCAAAACTGGAAAAAGTTATTGACTCGAGTATAAGCCGATCCGCCGTTCTGCAAGCCTGAATACACAGGAATACCCTGTGTGGCCGCGGCTCGTCGGCAGGTCTCCGTTCCTCCTGCCGACCTTTGGGGAGGTTTGGGCGCCTCCCCAAACCTCCCCAAACGTCGGCAGGTCTCCGTTCCTCCTGCCGACCTTTGGGGAGGTTTGGGCGCCTCCCCAAACCTCCCCAAACCTCGGCAGGTCTCCGTTCCTCCTGCCGACCTTTGGGGAGGTTTGGGCGCCTCCCCAAACCTCCCCAAACCTCGGCAAGTCTCCGTTCCTCCTGCCGACCTTTGGGGAGGTTTGGGCGCCTCCCCAAACCTCGGCAGGTCTCCGTTCCTCCGCGCAGACCTGCCGACCTTTGGGGAGGTTTGGGCGCCTCCCCAAACGTCCCCAAACCTCGGCAGGTCTCCGTTCCTGTTTGGGGAGGTTTGGGCGCCTCCCCAAACCTCGGCAGGTCTCCGTTCCTCCGCGCAGACCTGCCGACGTTTGGGGAGGTTTGGGCGCCTCCCCAAACCTCCCCAAACCTCGGCAGGTCTCCGTTCCTGTTTGGGGAGGTTTGGGCGCCTCCCCAAACCTCCCCAAACCTCGGCAGGTCTCCGTTCCTCCGCGCAGACCTGCCGACCTTTGGGGAGGTTTGGGCGCCTCCCCAAACGTCCCCAAACCTCGGCAGGTCTCCGTTCCTGTTTGGGGAGGTTTGGGCGCCTCCCCAAACCTCCCCAAACCTCGGCAGGTCTCCGTTCCTCCGCGCAGACCTGCCGACCTTTGGGGAGGTTTGGGCGCCTCCCCAAACGTCCCCAAACCTCGGCAGGTCTCCGTTCCTGTTTGGGGAGGTTTGGGCGCCTCCCCAAACCTCCCCAAACCTCGGCAGGTCTCCGTTCCTCCGCGCAGACCTGCCGACCTTTGGGGAGGTTTGGGCGCCTCCCCAAACGTCCCCAAACCTCGGCAGGTCTCCGTTCCTGTTTGGGGAGGTTTGGGCGCCTCCCCAAACCTCGGCAGGTCTCCGTTCCTCCGCGCAGACCTGCCGACCTTTGGGGAGGTTTGGGCGCCTCCCCAAACGTCCCCAAACCTCGGCAGGTCTCCGTTCCTGTTTGGGGAGGTTTGGGCGCCTCCCCAAACCTCCCCAAACCTCGGCAGGTCTCCGTTCCTCCGCGCAGACCTGCCGACCTTTGGGGAGGTTTGGGCGCCTCCCCAAACCTCCCCAAACCTCGGCAGGTCTCCGTTCCTGTTTGGGGAGGTTTGGGCGCCTCCCCAAACCTCCCCAAACCTCGGCAGGTCTCCGTTCCTCCGCGCAGACCTGCCGACGTTTGGGGAGGTTTGGGGAGGCGCCCAAACCTCCCCAAAGGTCGGCAGGAAGAACGGAGACCTGCCGAGGTTTGGGGAGGTTTGGGGAGGCGCCCAAACCTCCCCAAAGGTCGGCAGGTCTGCGCGGAGGAACGGAGACCTGCCGAGGTTTGGGGAGGTTTGGGGAGGCGCCCAAACCTCCCCAAACAGGAACGGAGACCTGCCGAGGTTTGGGGACGTTTGGGGAGGCGCCCAAACCTCCCCAAAGGTCGGCAGGTCTGCGCGGAGGAACGGAGACCTGCCGAGGTTTGGGGAGGTTTGGGGAGGCGCCCAAACCTCCCCAAACAGGAACGGAGACCTGCCGAGGTTTGGGGAGGCGCCCAAACCTCCCCAAAGGTCGGCAGGAGGAACGGAGACCTGCCGAGGTTTGGGGAGGCGCCCAAACCTCCCCAAAGGTCGGCAGGAGGAACGGAGACCTGGGGAGGTTTGGGGAGGCGCCCAAACCTCCCCAAAGGTCGGCAGGAGGAACGGAGACCTGCCGAGGTTTGGGGAGGCGCCCAAACCTCCCCAAAGGTCGGCAGGAGGAACGGAGACCTGCCGAGGTTTGGGGAGGCGCCCAAACCTCCCCAAAGGTCGGCAGGAGGAACGGAGACCTGCCGAGGTTTGGGGAGGCGCCCAAACCTCCCCAAAGGTCGGCAGGAGGAACGGAGACCTGCCGAGGTTTGGGGAGGTTTGGGGAGGCGCCCAAACCTCCCCAAAGGTCGGCAGGAGGAACGGAGACCTGCCGACGTTTGGGGAGGTTTGGGGAGGCGCCCAAACCTCCCCAAACGTCGGCAGGTCTGCGCGGAGGAACGGAGACCTGCCGAGGTTTGGGGAGGCGCCCAAACCTCCCCAAACGTCGGCAAGTCTCCGTTCCTCCGCGCCCTGCCTGCCTGCTTCTTTCCGCTGCGGAAAGAAGCAGGCAGGCAAGGCGCGGAGTTTGGGGAGGTGCGCGCGCACCTCCCCAAACCTCCCCAAACTTCGGCAGGTCTCGGACGGCGGTGGCTTGGGAGAGGTGCGGGCGATCCCGGAAGCACCAAAGCCTCGGCCGCGCACAAGTCCTCGGTAAGTTTTTTTTGTTGACTGGAGTATAAGCCGAAGTGGAATTTTTCAGCCCAAAAAGTGGGCTGAAAAATTCGGCTTATACTCAAGTATATACGGTACTAACTAGCATAGTTTGGGTATTATTTTTCTTTGGTTTCGTCAGTAGCATGTTTGAAATAAATTTTATTAAGTGGTAGTGTAAGTAACATTGCATTGTGGGTACCAGTTTCCTGTTTTAACCTAGCCACATCCTCAACTGTTATGTGAGACATGTTTCCCATATTTTGTGCAAAACAGACTTTTTTTCTTCAATGAAAACTGAGACTGAAGAAGCAAAAAGCGATAATGGCTTAAGTTTCTGAAGGTAACAGTTTGTTATATTTAAATAAAAGGTATTGTGCAAACATACTGCACAAATTCTAAAATACAGTGATATAGAATAAAATATTTCTTAAGAGTAACAGATAGGAAAAATAATTTTACTATTTTCTCTAATATAGTACATAACTTCTACATTTTAGAACTTATTCATTCCTATAGTTTATTTGAGGCAGAGATATTAATATAACTTTTGTGCCATTAGACTGATGGCACAAAAGGTGAGACTGATGAGAAAATGTGCAGAATCACATCTTCTTTAAAAGATAAGACTCTTTCCACTAGTATTAAACATTGCTATTAAAACCTTAATTGATTAAAAAACCAAAGTATGTACTGCAGTTGAAGTATACATACAATCATTGTAATCCTATTATTCTTTCTTTCTAACACCCCACTGATTATTCTTATGATAGCCATAAAAATGGTTCTGTTCCCTTAGAATTTGCCAAATAAAGCAGAAGACGTTGGTTGTTGTTTTTCTATTTTTACTTACTCAAAAGCTGTTGAGGAGCAATTTTAAAATTCCTAATCAAACTTAATAAGGCTTAGTTACTCTAAGGCTTTCTCAAAAATTCCTGTTTTTCTTTTTAAACAGGTTGTGACAGATGATCAAGGATTACTCTGGGGAAGCCAGAGTACGTTTTGAACTACAGCTCCTAGCAGCTCTAAACTGCCATTGTTTAGGATTTCTGGATACTATAGCTCAGCAATACTTCAATGGACAGTTTTCCTAAACCTGCTCTAGGACATGGTGTATTCTCTTCCAGTGTTTCCCAACTTTTATCCCAATCTGATAAAAACAAAACTATTCTTCACAAATTCTGGAGGACCCCAACTAGGCATCATCCAGAATTGTTAGAGTAGTTTTGTTTTTATCAGACTCAAAAAGAAATAATATTATATCCTAAATAGGGGAAGAATGGGCTAGTTCTCCTTCCATATCAATACGTTCATTTAACATTTAAGCAAACTGTAGCCACTGCCTCCACACTAAATTTATAATCTCATTGTGTCTAGCGTATGAAGGTTGGAGACAGCTCAAGCAGACAATCAACCTACTTTCCATCATGGATTTTCTGAACAAGCAAAGATAAGCTTGAAAAAAGGGTTTTGTGATTATTTTTTCCACTGCTGGTTCAAAATTTAATAACGATGTTTTCTTTTTCTTTTCAGCTATATTCTTGGAGATTTCTACCTCAGCAGATAGATCTCAAAAGGAGAAAATTCTTCTGCATTACTTTAACCATCTACAACTCCATCGTAAATTATATTCTGAAAACAGAACAACAGATTAAGCATTCTCTTTTGTCCAACTGAAAACAATTTTGGTATCTGCAAACAGAAGACATATTACCTTCTAATAGGAAGCAAAAGAAAACAATTTCAGAAGACAAAAGAGTTATTGTTTAAATAAGCCCTTAATCTATTATAGGGAACATGTTTTAGACGTGACTAATCTTTAATTCCAAGTGGCTAATGTAATGTAGCAAGAAAGCCACTGTGATATTATGCATAGACCAAAGAAACACAGGGTCAAATCCCCACTTAGCTATGATACTTGCCAAATGATTCTGAACCATTTATTATCTCTCAGACTAATCTAACTCACACTGTTGCAGCAAAAATTTTTTAAAAAGGGAACTTCTGGGGAAGCCTTTCTTCATTTCTTGTAGGTTACAAGCATCATTAAATGAAGGCAAACTGGGAAAAGATTATTAATATATTAGCACTAGCACACATCCTATGAATTTCTAGATTAACTCTTCTTAAATTAAGAATGTTGTTATTCCATACTGAAGAATAAAGCATAACAAAATAGAACACTCCCAGAAAAGTTTTCCAACAATATTTATTGGCATGCGTGGAACATCTTCAAATTTCTCTACTGTGTAGTAAAGCAGAATGTTATCATCTCTTCAGGCAGTTACATATATGAAAAACTACTTCACTGACAAAGGAAAAAGTGTATTTGCTTTTTAATGGGAGCCTAGCACTGCTGATTATATTGAAGCTATTTTAAAATTGTAACTTCAAGTTCTGACAAAAACATGTTGATGCAAAATACTGAAATACTATAATTATACATGTTATGTTTGAGCATAGTTTGCTAAATAAATTAAGGGAAAGCAGAGTGACTTGAAGACAGGTTACAGAACACAGTTATGCTTTACAATATTACACCTTTCAAATAATGCAATAATTTATATTTGACAGACTCAAATGTAAAAGAGCAATGTCTGGAAGTTGGTGAAAACCCATCTAATATTCGTGTCGTTATGTTATTTATTGTGGTGAAAATCATCTATATGCTACCGATGCAAGAAATTCTGTTTAAATCTGTTATAAAAATAAATGTCTATAGTACAAACAAACCTTCTAAAATATATGCTTTATATTATGCACTCTTCCTAAAAAGTTGTGTATGTTCACTTTTAACTATTTCATACAAGTAAAGACTATAGGTTTCCTAAATATATTTTGGTTATTTTGTGATTCAAGAGCTTATATAAATATAAACATCACCTTATTTGTGATTTTATAACAAAATAAATCTGATTATTCTGATTATGCTTGTGCTTTTTTAATATCAGATGACAAATTTCTATTGCTGTAAGTTGGACCAATTTTTCCCCCTATTCATTGCCAAAGACATCTTTTGGCCAATTCAGCCCAGAAAACTGAATATTTATTTTTAGATGAAGAAATAGATATAAGCAAGTAAACCTGCTTTTTACAGGCTTCCCAATGAATTGCAACACCAGGTTCTAAATAGCCACGCTGTAACCTACTAAAGAGATAGCTGTTAATGTTTTCTTCATCATTTTCCTCACAAATTGTGGAAAATCATAGTTACCACAATTTCTTTCAAATCCACCTTGATATAGATCTTTTTCAAACAAAAGGGATCATTATGTATCTCTTACCCATTTCTCTAGTTACAATTTCAGATCACAAGTTATATTTAAAGACACATGAGAAGTTTTCTTTTCTTTTTAAACACTGTGTTTTCTTATGATAGTTACTGGTATGTTGAGAATTCTAAAGAAATCCAATACAACAAATAAATGCAAAACAAAACAGCAGAAGATAGTAAAAAATGTTTCTTATAGTCAGATTTGGAAATACAAAAAAATATACCCAAAATATTTCAAATAAAGTTAAGGAAAATACTTAAGAAATATATTGTGAGAGTGCTGCAAGAACTCAGATTCCTATAATATCAAGATATCAAAGGAAATCTAAGTTAGACTTTTTTAGTCAAAAAGTAAGTACAATTTCTAGAGTTTTGTCCCAAATTTGGGATTTTAAAGATTCTTTTTTTAAAAAACTCACTTACCAATTATTTCAGTGAAGAAAATTACATGCATGTGTAAACTGATGCTTATGAATTAAATTCGATTATTAACACAGTAATCCTATACACTTACCTGGGACTCTCCTATTGGACTGAAAGGAGTACTTCTGTGTAGACTAGAATACTATGTACTGTCTATTAGGTCTTATTTCAAGTATTCATTCATGCATAGGAATGTAACAAATTAAAATCTAAAATCTAAAATTGCTATTAAAAATTATAAAATTCCCTCACGTGACATAATTAATTGACATAGTTTTATATCTTTTGTTTCTTTAGCACACTTAATATACAGGAATATTAAAGTTATGGAATTCATAAGCAGATATAAAATATAAAAATCCAGTCAAAGACTTTTTTCAAAAATTAATTGTTTTCATTATTATTTTTCTTTTAAACTTACTTTCTCCTCTTTATTTATTATGTGCCCACATCCCATATGCATTATAGCCACACATAAAATCTTTTCCTGCCAGTTTTATTCTCTACTTGGATTTCAATAGAAGGCAAAAGATAATGGTCTATGCATTAAAAATGAAAATACTATTATTTTTTTATATTTTGCAAGCTATTGTCCTCAGTTAAATTACTAAAGATATTAGTATTGAGAGTCAATGGGTCTATGACCATATTAACAAGATTACCCACAGAAACACAGGAATAGTGCCAGGGATTAGGCAGTTTCTGAAAGATGTTTTTAATTTTGTCCAAAACACAAATAAGCAAATAATGCTAACACACAATGTCTGTGCACAATATTCTTTACACAGCATGTTGCAATTTATTCTGAGGCCTAAATTACAGACAGAATACCAGCTTCGTTTTAACTATGTGCATTAATACAGTTAAAGCTTTTGATAGATAATTGTATTTTAACACACTTTAAAAGACTATATAAATTTATATGACAAACTGCCTAAGCAATGCCTATGAATCAGATTTATGTTTCAACGCAAATAAAGCATCTCCCACTGGCCTTTGAAATCTGCTTCTACGGAAATCTCTCCTTCAACATTCAGTAATATTTTGTTTTTAGTAGAACACATTAAATATATAATTGTTTCACATTAATTACCAGAAAGATATCAGAATACAACATAGTGTGTCCTCTTTTCTAAAATATGCAAGTAAGTCACACTATAAAGATGATAGGTTTTCTAGGAAACAGAAAAGGCTGCATATAATTGCATTTAATGTTCATTACAGAAAGCTGCCAGCTAGCTTTAGGAGAATGTAACATAGACAGACATGATTTCAGGAATCCCCAGACTAACACTTCAATGACAGCCAATTACAGCCCCCAAAACACAGCCCAGTAGGCAGTCTGCTAGGAGAACTTGAGGTAAGGTAAAGTTTCTCACAATGAGTTACAGATTCACAAGCTCGGGAAGACAAGGAGAAAAAGAAAAACAGAAGGGATCCAGCTATCCAGCAAATGTGAAGCAGACCCCAAGATCGAGATACAATCCAAATATGTAAATTATTGTAAATCATCACTGTTGTTCAGAATTTCACACAGACATTTGTGCCAATTCTGGTTTATTTCTCCACAGACACAATAAGGAAGCAGAAGAGGTTGGGGGGGGGGGAGAGGGAGAGAAAGGAGAAGCAGGCAGGGAAACAGAGTATAAATGAAGTTCTGCTGTCCATATGCTTCAACGGCACAGGAGTCGAAGCTCTTTCAGCAATTTGTATTCTCTCCAAATCCTCATGAGTCACAAAAATTAAAAAGCTAGATCCTTCTGGATTCCAGAAAGGGCCTTACCACGGGCCTTTTGTCAAACTTTAAAAGGAGGAGGAAAGGAAAAGCCACAGTGCTGGGCAGTCCCACTTTACTTGGCTTCTATGATGTCACAAACCACATGATTCTGTCTCTCCAGTAACAGGGCTTGCAAAAAAAAGGAGTTTTAAAAGCTTTTGCTTTTTTGGATTGTGTAAATGCTTCATTCGCCTCACAAACAACCACAGAACCACAAGTGCGGTGCAAACTTTCTCCAAGAGGACACAGCAAGAAGCCTTTGGTTTTTAAATGGTTAATCTCAACAGGTCACCAACAGCCACGAAGACCATCAGAGTCAGTAAGTGCTCTCAAACCACATTCTGTTTCAGTAGTTCTAGACCTGTCAAATAGTTATTCGTTTTCTTTTTCTGATGTTTCCTCACTTTTTTGCATGTTACCAGTAATGCAGCATGTTTGCTTTTTTTTACTGTAGTCAGAATGGAAATACATCTAGATTCTATACGCACCAGACATACTGCAAACCCTAATGGATCTTGGCTATGATTTCTGATTTCAGTATAAGGCTTCAAAGATTCTTTGCACCAGAAGAAACACACCAGCAGGAGGGGAGAGCAATGGCATCGAACAGTCTTTTTAGCTCAGTGACACCTTGTCAGCAAAACTTCTTCTGGGGTAAGTCTTTGAGCTTTCAAACATTATGAAATATTGCTGATTTTCAAAAATTGTTTGCTGTGTGTGTGTGTGTGTGTTTAAACTTTCTAATCCAAATTAACTTGGTTTGAGCACAAACAGTGACAGTCTTCTTTTAATTTGAATATTAACTGAATTTGACACATATAGACACCTGAGAGGCCAGGAGATTTTATCTTCCTTGTATAATCATAAGCAGACACTGAAACCACTGCATGGTTGTAAGATCAGTGTTCAAGGTACAATGCTGTCAATGTTGAGCATAGTGCATGAAAGAATTGAGAATAAGATGCCCACCATTTCAGAGGTTTACCATGACTAAGCAATAAAGTTACTGCAGCAGGCAAACAGGACTCACTTAATATTTCCCAATATCTGATGATATTGTTAAAGGCAAAACCAGTCCTTATACAATTTTTCAGTAAGTCACAGACATTGGCAAGCTGAATCCACAATTAAAATTTAATTGCAATCAAGTGTCCTGTAGCAGCTAATTGACATGCCAAAAGTGTATGATATAATTGAGGATCTCATGCATTTGTTTTTGTTCACTGCATAAAATGCTGTTTCGCATCCACTGAAAGTTACAGGGAGTCTGTTATGCAGTTCTAAACAAATATGCCCACAAGTTAAGAAAATCACTGGCAACAAAATGATAAAGCGCTAAAGCAGAGCAAAGATGCCGATCAGAAAGATTCTACAATTGTAATAATGCATTTTAGGAAACTCTGTATAAAATACCTGTTAAAATTTCCACTTAAAAATATGATAAAAAGTTAACTAAGATCTTACTCCACCTATTTCAAAGTCTGCCTGTACGTGAGGAAAATTCTTAAGTCACAAAACAGCATCTCTGAAACCTCTTTGATCCTTCCCATTTCTGATATTTTTGAATTTGTCAGTACATTTATTAATACCATATGAAATAAAAGATTGCCTATTTTAAGAATGCATAACATGTCTGAATAGCTTCACTGATCTCTGTAGCATTTGCTATACAGCTTAGTTTCAAAAGATGTAGTAAAAAGCTGCCTAAGGCCAAAGTCTCTTCATAGTCCTTGGAGCAGTAGAGGGAGAGATTGTTTTCCTTTTCGCTTTGAAAATACTGCAAAAGTATCTAAACAATATCAACTTATAGAAAGGGAACAAAATCAAAACACTTACAATATTTTCTTAATGCTGTCCATCTTGGCTGAAAGTTACGTTAGGGCTGAAAGTGAGTGGTTTTCCTTTTCCTTCTAAGGAAAAAAAACCCCGATGCTTGGAATGCTGTCACAGTGTGCACCTACATTGAACGTGTATTGTATCTAGCTGATGGTTGGAGTTCAGTTTACCCCTCCTACTTCACACATTTCAACTGGCTCCTGTTGAAGCATGTGAATCCCCTGCAATCACTGAGCATAATTAGACATGAAGCAAGCCTTGTACTCATGGAACAGAGGGACCTATTTGGTTTCTGATATGCCAAGCTTTAATGATGAGCCAGATAGTCATATATGCCTGAAAACCTAGTTTCTGCAAGATCATCATCACATGGAATTATATTGTAATGGGCAACTAGCATGAAAGACAAAAATGAAGCAGGTATTTTCCAACTGATTCTCCCCCCCCCCACCACCACCAAAACAAAATTGCTTACAGATAACATTATTCCAGATTTAGAATAGAAAATATGCTTTCTATGTATAGGAAATTGTTTTTGCTTTTAATATCCACAAAGAAAACATTGATAATTCAAATTAATATAACATGTACTGCTGACTGTTAATTCCTCTCTTTTTGGGCAAAAGATATGGGCCAAGCAACTTTCCAGTTACTTCCCATTTAAATAAAGAGGATGAAACCAATTTAAAATGAATTTTCAGAGAAAAAATGCTTCATCTGACAATTAGTTCATAGCATACACATTAAAGCTTATTTCTCTTAAGTACTTCTCCAAATAAATATATGCAAGCTAAATTAGCTATACTAGACACTGACAGCTGATGTGTATTAATAAAGTGCTCTGATTCTTATTATCGGAAATGCATTGTGTCCCTTTAGCAATGGATTATGAATTGATGCTTTTGCATTCAGTTTAGTAATATATCTATTAAAGCTTTTATATGCAGTCATATTTTCTTTATTAAACACATTGGCAAATAAAATGATATTAGGATTTGGAAAGGAACATTGAACTTAATCAGTTTATGTGTGATGAAAATTTATATAGCCTTTAAAATCTGCCCATGTAAATCAGGGAAATTCTGAATGTATTAGTAAATCTGCCTATTTTCCATTTCAACAAAAAATGCCTATGGGTTTTAATTAAAATTAACCACAGTAATTGATTATGGATAGGTAGCATCAATAAATACACCCCATATGTAAAAGGTCTACAGTATAATAGACAGGGACTTGTCTAAAAGAATGGAACACCTGTGTTCTTTCAAAGCTCCTGCTCCATTCACTGTAGCTTGTGAGGAATTTCCAGCTGAGTTACGCCCATCACTTGCACCTGAACTTTCAGCCTATGTATAAATAATTCACAAGATTAAGCTACCAATTTTTTCTTCAATATTCATCTCTTGCTTCTTTTTAAGAGTTACTTAAGAAAGAGGCGAGTTGTATTTCCAATAATTTGCATGCTATGATATATTGCATATCTTACTGATTAAACACCAAAAAAATTAAATCACTAGTTTATAAAAATGGGTCAGTTAAGTAGTTCCCTCAATGTGATTTTAATCCCTGAAATATGAAAATGCAAGAGTTATAGTAAGCACAATTTGTTATACATAGCAGAGTATTTCTATCATAATTTGTAAAATTAATACATCATTTCTATTAGAAACAAATATTTTAGACTATTCAAGACTAATATATCTGTTCTAAACTATTTTGAACATTGTGGTAAAAGGAATATTTCTACTTACGATATTTTAACTGGATGATTTTACATCTACAAATTTTAGAATCACTATATAGATAATATAAAATGAATTGGCTTATTTATTAAACCAGTAACTACTGATATTCTCCCCTTGTTGCTCAAATACTCTAATCTGATATAAGATTCCCTAAAAACAAAAATGTTCCAGTTGGTTAAAAGGACACCTAAATATTAGACACTTAAACAAACAAGTAAGTGAAAAAAAGCTAATTCATAGGAGAGGCAAAGATTTTATCAGGCACAGAGGATTAAAATTTATTGAATAGAAGCATTCACAAATCAAAACTTAAGTTATTTCTTTACCTTCATACGTTAATCAATTAAAACATTTTCTAGTGATCCAAAATCCATGTGCTTTTAATTTTACACATTGGTGGTCTAAAATATAGAAATGAGGCTGAGCTAAGTTAGTTTGTATAGAAACTTTTGGTTTTTTCCAACAAATATTCTACCAAAGTTTTTCTTAGAGCTGCTCTATGAAGACTGAGGCAATATTTTTATACTGTACCTCCTTGTTGAAGTAAAGGTTAAGGGTTATCAAAATACCTCAGCTGTATATACAAAAAAGAGAGGAAAACTTAAGTATTCACATGAAAAATCCAAGGGAACTCTATTATTTATTTTTGCATTTCCTATGATTAATGATGCACCAGTGTATACTTGAAAACTGAAGTCACAGTAGGGGGATAGCACCTAGAATTCCTTTATAAACTAAAGAAATGTCAAGTCTAGTACACTGTATTAACAGGCCACAAAATATTAAAATACTTTAATATGCACCCGCAACACTGCTAAAAATCCTCACAACATGCTGCAATTTCTTTGGAGATGGTCTAATAGAATCTTAAAGAGTATCTTATTTAGAAATCTTAAAATATGTTTTCTTCAGTCGACTTACTTTCTGTTTAAAGGTTCTATCCTAAACAAGTTACAATTTACAAAAGTAAATAGCACAGTGGTCCTTAACAAGGTTCTTAGGACAGCTGCCTAAAAAGTTTGGTTCCATTTCAAATGTACATTGCTGCAATGTGAATAAAACAGTCCAACATTTAAAGAGTACATTATGTGTTAAAGTTTCTACATGGTCATTTTTCTGTCAAGTAACAAAACAAAAAAAACTATCTCAACAAATAAGGTAAAATCAGAACACAGCCAATCCAGCTCCTACTCTTACAGGTATTTAATAATTTCCAAGTATTGCAAATGAGGATATGACATATGCAATTGTAATCTGTTATGGATACCATGTCAATCTTCAAACCTAACTCCTACAAGTGACGGAATACTATTAAATCTGCACTGTGGTATTGTAAACATTACAATAAACTGTCCACTTACAGTGCCCTAGAATATAAGAACTTTGAATTTAGGGGGCTCTCTGTGACAGCCAATTTAGAACTTTAAATGCTATCACAATTTTATGCCTACTAAACCATTAAATTGATTTATTAAAGAAATCTAACTTTTAAAAAATTACAGATATTATAGTATTGGTCTTTTTTCCTATGGTTTTAAAATCAAAATCAAATAAAATTTTAAAGTATCCCTTAAGTCACCACCTTATGAAAACTTACTTGGCGACTGCCTGAACAAGATAGGCCTTTTTTTTCAAATTAATATGCATATAATTGAGAGTTTTATTATATAATGACATTTAACTAAATATATTTCTTCATTTCATTATATAATAGAACTCCATATCCATATCTTTTTGAAAAAATAGCACCTATCTTGTTCAATGTATAATACTGTGACCACAAGCTGTTGTCTTTAGATTGCAGGCAGTCACATAATTAACAAGTCTTTAAAATGCTTTTTTATATCAAGAAGGCAAATATTGGTATAAATGCAATCAATATATTTTAATAACACATTACAATGCATAATATTCATTGAATTTAATATTATTTTAGAGGTGCACCAAATGCAATATTGCAGCCCAACCATCCAATCTGTAGGATATTTCTTTATCTGAAACTGCTCAGGTTTGTTCTTAGCCAATATCAGATGCTTCTGTCTTCAGACTAATTCAATTTCCTTTTACATGTCAACCTTTATTTAAGAGTCAATATTTCAAA
Organism: Vipera berus; assembly: GCF_964194415.1. Lineage (NCBI taxonomy): Eukaryota > Metazoa > Chordata > Lepidosauria > Squamata > Viperidae > Vipera > Vipera berus. Next base: position 192,693,249 of record NC_138202.1, on the reverse strand, counting down.
ACTGAAATATCAAGTGGCTAACAAATAGTTAAAATCTAGAAAAAAAATAATTCTGCAATAAAATTGTATGAACACAAAAAGTATATGATCAACTGAGCATTAATAAAGATTGCATACTCACATATATCAAGAGAAAAAAACTTTCAAACAACATTTTTGAAAGTTGCAACTGTTTACTTAAACCCAATAAAATGAGGGTGGAGTGAACACATAGCTGTTAAGTCTCTCAATTGCAATGCACCATGCACACTAAGAATATTTTAAAGGTGAGCATTATGGAAAATATCTGAACTCATAAACCAATTTAACATCCATTTAAAATGTGTCCATTATTCATACATACATTTCTTATTCAAATCCATCAAGCTGCTCACCCATAGGATTTTCTATAATCAATACAAATTGCCTTGGAGTTTGGCAAGGGGATGGGAAAGAAATGAGGAGCTACGTAACAGCTGATTGTTTAACATACATGAAAAAATAATTAAAATGTTCTATAAAAATATCAGCTAAATAACAAAGTCTAGTTTTTCAGTTTGGCCTGTTCATCAGAAGTTCGAAGAAATAAATTTTGTATTCAAGTTTTTTCTTTTCTTAAACTAAGAATTCACTCTATTTTCTCCTTATATCAGATGAAGCGTGTTAACACAAAAAGACTGCATTCTGATCCAGTAACATAGTCCCAACACAGAAATATCTCCCAGGAGTAACAAAAAGGAAACTACATTATGTTTTTTGGAGGAAAACCAGTATTTTGAGAAAGTCAGGCATATTTGCAAAAGTAATACATTTATTATTCTTATAGAAAATATCCAATTGATTCTAGAAAAGGTAGTTAGACCATTATTTCTTCTGTTAAAGAAATAATGAAACAATGCAATCACTGGAGTGTAACTACAGAGAATTAAAAAGAGCCTTCAGAGTTTAATACAGTAGAACTAAAAATCCTGTTAAAAACTGCTTGGGCAGAAATTCACAAATTTGTTTTTTGTTTTTTTTTACAAAATGTATTAAGATCAACATGGATCAAGCTACAGTAATAAATTGTGTCAATTTGAAATGGGATATACGTAGTACACTTTTCCCAATGTAATGTAGGATACTATATCAGTGGCTTTTCGTACATTTAGTATACTTATTTTAATGCACATTTTTCATAATTTTATCCAGAATTGCTTATGTTGTTATGATCTGGTATTTCATAGCAAAATCACAATAGAATAGCCAGAGGCAGTATTTATTCCTTACAGGAAAAATCTCAACACCATATTTGATAATGAGACATGTAAAATTATCATGATACAAACAAGTATATTATTTTGATGTACCAAATAAAATATATATCAAATTGTACATGTAAATAGATAGCATAGTTTCATAAAATGAACAAGGGTGAAAGAAGAACAAGGTACGCCCATCAGTTCAGGGCAGTAAAAAACAATAAAACGTCAGACTCATTAAAAACAGACCATGAAAATTTGAATCTGATAATTAAAACATGATAATCTATACTAATGTTTGATATGTAATGATGTGGTTACAGAAATTTATCATAATTTAAAAGTAGCCAGCAAAGGGAACTTCCAAAACTGACCAACTTCAAACATGTTTAGCTTCAGCAAGATTTTTCCATTATGCACTTATAGATCATGTTATGATCTACATTGCATATGAAGACTGTAGAGGTATATCTAGCTGCTATATAGTAATACTTTTTCATGCAAATCTGTCACTAAATGGATAACTGCAATAATAAACTAAGAATGATAGAAACGTAAACTCAGGAAGAGTATATGCTTACTGCTACTGCATCAAACTACCAGAAAATGATTTAGTTTCAAAATAATTTTAGTTTTAATTTTATTTAAGTTCTAGCATAATAAAAGCTCAAATAATCAGTTGTTTTAGAAAGTCAATTTTTCTGCAAAACTTGTGAAATACAGAATCTTATAAAATTGTAGCTTATTTATTCACATTATGCATACAACTCTGAATTACCTTTCATATGAGTATTCATTCCATTTCAAGATACTTTAAAAAAACATTCATAGGAAACACATTTTACTTCCATAAATTGTAATATTGAACTATTATCATTTCTAGTAAAATCTAAAATGAGTCTCTAGTCCCATTGTGTTAACAAAAGCATTATTTCAAAATAAAATTATATTATCGTAGGGCTGCATTCAATAATTATTCTACAGTAAATCTGCTTGCAGATCCCTAACTGGATAATAAAAATGGAACAATTCAAGAACATTCCATAGAATTGGGGGGGAGTTATCTTTGAATCTTTCAAAAATCTTTTTTTTTGAAGATATTCTTTATTTTATTCATTGCAAGCATGTTTAGCTGGGTTTGTTGCTTTCTTATATATTTGTATATAAATGTAAAATACAGTCTAGAAAAATTATTCATTGCCACATTCAGGTTTAAAATGCATTAAAACTGTGTGACTAAACTACAGTACAGAATTATTTTAGTGGAAAGGAAGAAGGAAAGAAAGAAACTTTAAAAGGGACTAGTCAATTAACTCCCCAACCTTTACTGCTAATAAATGAAATATTTAACTATTGTAAACTCGAAGTATCTAGCCATTGGGAGAGCCTTTATATTGGCCTGATGTCCTACCTTCCCTTCAGCTGCCATGAAGGCTGCTACAGGAAAATTCTCTTCCCAAAGAGATGATGCCCTTGACTCTGGACACACAAAAACAACAGAGCATGTACTTCTCTGGTGCCTGAATTAAAGAGCTATTTGCACTAGTGTCATCTCACCATTATTGCATAAATACTCAGGGCAGACATGCCCGTTTTAGATCTGCCTGCTACTTTCAGATACCAGCCCTGTTATACAACATATAATGTTATTGGTTTCTGCACAGCAGCGTTTAAAATGACTTCTGCCAAAAAGTAATCCTAATGAGTATCTTAGTTTGTCATACTAGAGTGCTTTCTGCTATGACAGATTCAGTCTGCCACATGCTACCATGTGTGCTCCTCATTTATACACCCATTTAATTCTCCTACCCTTTTTAAGATTCTTTTTAAATATCTTTTTAGATATAGCTTTTTATAATTAAATTGTTTGTTTTTAACTCTGATGTATTTTCTATACTTTTTAATACTTTTTAATACCATACCCTCCTTATGCTGCTCTTTGAGCATAATAAAGACTTGATTTGACTAATCAGTTGTGACTTGGTCAACCAATAATATATATATTGTACATTACAAACATACTGGCTTCATGACAGCAAATAAATATTATGGCTACTTATCACAAGACTAAATGTGTGAATACATCACAGATAAATATTCTGTCAATATGCAAATTTCCAAACCAAATTTAGATAAGGAATAGACTGATAGTTTTATTAAACAGGAGTTGAAGTGGATAGTTTATTAATGCAAATACCTGCAACAGAACTTCTTTGCTTCCAAGTTTCTTATAATCAATAAACAGCTTTAAAGTTATTGCTTTGCTTTCTCCACAACCCCACCCCCAGCCTTGCTAAATATAGTCTCTCACAAGACAATTTTCACACAAATGCAAATATATCTAAATATATTTAGCTGCTTGCATGAACTGAGGCTGATGGTGCTTTCTAGAACGTCTGTATATATTAGCATTGCTTGAGCAAGTCCTTTCTGCTGCACCACAATATGATCCAAAAACTCATGGGCACATTAAACAACAGACTACCTGTTCTAGCCATGCTTAGGAATGCGGCCAAATCATTTTTTTTATTGATTTAACCTTTACAGGAATGTTTCATATCCTCAGAGCAAAACATTTCTAATGTATTTATAATATGATACACCTCTAAGAAGTCTATATTTACAGAGAGAGAGGGGGGGGAGAGAGAGCGCCAAGGTATAATACTGTCTCCCTCACTGTTTACGATTATGTTCAATTTTTGGGTCTGTTGATTAACAAGCTTTCATTATTTTTAAAACTCCATTTAATTACACTGGAGGGACATGGAGAACAATCCTCTAAATGCCATTCCTACTCATATCCTATTGAAGTAACTGGCAGAATAGGAACCATAGCCAATAGACTTTGCATGGAGTTATTATGAAAACATAGACATAAGTTGCTCAACAGCTAATCAGCCAAGGAATTCAAGCTTATGCTTCAGAACTCTTTTTCCAGCTCTTGGCAAAAAAGCAGAACAAAGAGGAAAAGATTGTCAAGGCTTTGAATAGCTACTACACGTTGCTAATAGGCTGTATATGACCTGATGCATAACAACTCATACAAATGTAGTCCATATTTGAAGCACTATTTGAACAAATACAAGTTCAGTAATACCTAAAGACACATAGGTTCACTAATTTCTATATGTAGGAATTTGTTTTAGAGCAGTTTTTAAAATGAAACATAAAACTGAGATGGGGTGGAGGGTTATATACCAGTTCATGAAAAACATATAAATGTAGCTTTCAAAATTTCTGTATATTTCTATACAAATACAAAGTCACTTTCCTCATGAAAATTATAACTTTAGCATGAATTTATTTATTTTGAATTTAGTTCTTGATCATGTATTATGTTATTATATTCTCAAACACTGCAAATCACGTTCACATTGAAGTAACCCTGATGTTTAAAATAAATGTTTCCAAATAAGGAAGGTGGAAAATAGGAAGCCAAGAATAAGAATGATAAAAATTAAAATTTTGTAAAACACTAGAAAACTTGTTACCTGTTGGGTCATAATTTCAGAGATATTTTCTTACCAGATTCCTTAGTGCCTTGATGATGCAGACTCTCTAATGCAGGGGGCCCCAACCTCAGGTGTGTGGACCAGTACCGGGCCATGGCAGGCCAGCAACCGGTCCGCACAAACAAGCAAAACCCCATTCACAGCACAAAGGCAGCACACAAAACCACGCCCTCTCCGGTTATAAAATGATTTATATTTATGCTATGTTTTATAAAATTGCCAAATTACAATTCCACTGTAGTCATGCACCCCAGATTTTGGATGCATTCTGTAAGTTAGCCCATATGAAAGACCTTGGTCCAGAACATTTTGTCCTATAATGCACCAAATCATTCAATTGAAGGGACTCACATGGTTTAGTAGTAGTCATAGTATATAGATAACTAATAGAAGGAACAGTGTTACCATAGCTCGTAATTATACCTTTAATTCAAGACATGCATAGGAACAGGAAGCAGGCTAGCTTCCTGCTGCTCCATGTTATCCGACTTGCTATCATATTATCCTATTTTCAGAAAGTAAGTATGATTTTATTTAAGCTGGGCTTAGGTACATAAGCAGCATAATGGAGAGTATTGGTAAAGAGTTTAAGTAATCCATTGCACTATTTTTATTCACTAAAAATGTTACATGGCATTAGTTTGTCTCTTTTTTCATGCACCCCATGCCCTCTAGATCCTTTCTTCCCCCTGAAATAAGTTTCCATGGAATAAAAGACATAGGCAGAATAAATGTATAGATTGTAACAGAGTTCTTTAAGCAGCAAAAAAAGTAAAAAATGCAACTCCATAAAAGCTTTTGGAAGCAACATTGGTATAAATTGTCCTTTGTGATATCTTGCATGCTTTTTCTGACAAACAAGCTAAGGTGGTATTGTGAAATTTGAAACATACTTCAGTTTATTAGAGTGGAATCTGCTACTTGCTTCATATTCATTTGAATAATTTAGTGGAAAATCTAGCATAAAAATCCATAAGCTGTTTTATACTTTATATCAGTGATGGCGAACCTTTTAGAGTATGAATGCCTAAAAACTGCCCCGCCCCTGCTCCGCCCACCCGCTTGCTCCACCCCTTCTACCGCCACTCTGCCTACCCGCAGGGCCAACCACCACCTCCACAGTCTGCCGCAGATCACCAAGGCGGCCCTGAAGCGCCATGGCAGCCATGCCCTCCGCCCGTGCCCAACAACATCAGCTATGCATGACGGGGCACGAGGGCGGAGTCTTGTCCCTGCTGCCCAGCTGCCATGTGCTTGGCTGCGCTGCTCCACGGGTAACTTTCCTCTGGGGGGGCTGCTGGTGAGGGAACTGTGGGGGGAGGCGGGGCTGGGGTGATGGCGTGCGTCCCCACAGAGAGGGCTCTGAGTGACACCTCTGGCAAGCGTGCCATAGATTCACCACCACTGCTCCATATGTAATGAAACTCATATGCAAGCAAAAATAGAAAAAATTGAATTTTGCTTCACGTAAGTTTTTTTAAAAGGGTTTAAACCTCTGAAAATAACTTGCAGTTCATTTTCAGATTCATCAATTTCTATGTATTATATTGTAAACTTGAAAACCACGTGAAATGTATATATTTCTGAATGTAACAAGTAGAACAGAAACAGGAGAGTAATGTAAGTGAGCTATGAACATGTGAAAATAATTATTAGAGTTTAAGGATGAATGTTTGCTAATTGAGGAACGTTATGAAGAATGAGGGCTATGGAGACTCTCAATCATCCAGGTCATGGTTGCCCCAAAGATGCTCGTTCAAAAAGCAACTGGACTTTTTGTTTTTTTGAAGACATTTCGCTTGTCATCCAAGAAGCATCTTCGGTTCAGAAGAAGATGAAGGGTGCTCTGCCATGTGTTTGCTTTCTTCTTGAGCACGTTTGGGGGTAGAAGGGCTTATAGTTGGAGTTCACTTATTGAACAAAGCATTAAGTAGTGGGTGAATTACATTTCCTAATAGCAGTCCCAATTAACTTGCTTTTTTGATCTTATGTGAAAGCAACCCGCTGCATGTTAGTTCAAATGGAATCTGTCTCTCTTGTATAAGTTTGGCTTGTTTCAAAATGTATCCATGTAAATTCTCTCTCAATGTGTCTCATCCATGTGTTGATGTTAGGTGCAAATGAAGGTCCAGTTAAACTGATATATTGCTAATCACGCCTGTGTACAAAAATCTTTTCCAACTAATGGATAACACTTGGGGTTAACTAAGGTCAACAGAATTCAAGGGAGGTTGGGCTTAGTTTTCTTATGGCTGTGTAGGGATTCTAGGCTGATTCCTCTTAATAGATTCTGTCATCCTTTTACAATTAAGGACCTCCCCTCAATTCTGCCTGCCTAGCTAACTCTGCACATGTAATGCTAATTTCTGAATATGTTATCTTAGCACTGTGTGACCATTACTATTTGTCTTCTTGTGAAACTCCCAAATAGATATTTTCAAAATTCTGTAAGGGATAAGACAAATATTGGAAATGAGTTAATGAACATGACAGTCAGGAGGTGAAAATGTTAGAAAAATGTCATACGAACTTTTTAAAATACATACAGGATAGATAGATAGATAGATAGATAGATAGATAGATAGATAGATAGATAGATAGATAGATAGATAGATAGATAGATAGATAGATAGATAGATAGATAGATAGAGACAGAGAATAGGTATACATACATACACACACAATGTTAGAATTTTTTAAGACAAGATGGGGGAATTAACATGCTTGATTCTATGTATATAACATGGAATATACCAGAAAGCAATGGAAGACTTGATTCCACCAGTCATTGTCAGTAGGGTTGTTTCAGGAACTGCCTCTCCCTGATTATGTTTACCTGTCCCATTAAGTCCAGTAGGAGAGGGTGGTTTCAGGTTCCATTTATTAGGGAGTGACATCTTATGGGGTCCAGGAAGATATTCTTTTTTGTCATGGTGTCCACCTTTCTGGAGATAAGATTGAAATCAACCTTATCTTTATAACCTTTTGTTAAGTCTTTAAGGCATAGTTTTGTTATCAACCCTGGAGATCAGGATGTGAGGCAGAGTCTATGCAAAGGTTATATTGATTTATCACTGGGGATCTGATTTTGTATCTTGGCTGTGGATTGTATGTGTGTATTTGAGGACAGTGTTTTCGAAATGCTGTTTTACTGTTAGCAGCCCTTTATCATGAGTTGAGTGGCCATATAAATTGAGTAAATAAAGAAGTAGACTCAAATATAAATGAGATGAAGAGATATGATACTGTTCACCTGATGAAAATATAGAATATGAGATGATACTGATGATGAAGAAAGACAAACTTGGAAAAAAGGTGATATAATAACGCAGAATATCAATTACCCTCACCTGGATATAATCATAGACAAGAAACCAAATGTCTAGATGCCCTTAATGTCTGTGGTCTATATGCCCGTTTTGTCCTTCTAAAAATTAACTATGAACTACTGTGAGATGTACGAAAGAAATTATCATACATCTTTGCATTCATATAAAAGGAAATTGTCAGCAATTCCAACATATTTGACAAGAAAGGAAATTGTTTCAGTGACGGTTCTGGTAATAGAGACAGAAAGTTCAAGAGGTCCATGTATCTTCATAATGCCTAAAGGTTATTTAAAAATACTCCCGATACTCCCATATCACACCTCTCCTCCGTGCGCTGCACTGGCTTCCGGTTGCCTTCCGTGTGAAGTTCAAGGTGCTAACAATGACATTCAAAGCCCTACATGGCATGGGTCCGGACTACCTACGGGAGCACCTTCTGCCGATGTCAGCACCCCACCGTCCTGTGCGCTCCCACAGAGAGGGCCTCCTCAGGGTGCCACCGCTCAAGGAATGTCGGCTGGTGGCCCCCAGGGGGAGGGCATTCTCAGTGGGTGCGCCAGCCCTCTGGAACACCTTACCAACCGAAATCCGGATGGCCCCTGACCTCCGTACCTTCCGTCGCGACTTAAAAACTTTCCTGTTCCAGCAGGCTGGCCTGGCATGATAACGTTAATTGGGGTCCCAGTTTGTGTTCATTAGTGTTTCTTATTATTTTATTGTTCGGTCTGTATACCTTCCTTCCTCTGTACACCGCCCCGAGTCCCTCGGGAGAAGGGCGGTTTATAAAAACTAATAAATAAATAAATAAATAATGGTAGCTTTTTGGAATTTCTACCACAATGTAAGAAATGTCAACCAACTTAAGAAGAATTTAGCGTTTTCCATGAAAGTGTAAAAATTCATTTCAGCAAATGGAAAACCTAAGGAGAACAAAAAGGAACACCAACAGAAATGAAATGTAAAACAAAAATATTTTGAGGAATGAAAAACTAATAATTTAGTGTATGACAAAAACTTTTAAGGTAAACAAAAATACTTTAAAATTTGGCCATTAGATTATAAAGGAGTGAAAGTGATACTCAAGACTTCATTGAGATTCCAAATGAATTTTTTGCATATATAGCAAAAAATATATACAAGTAGTCCACAACTTATGTTTGCAATTGAGCCTGGAATTACAGTCTAAGACATGTCTATCATTAAGCAGGTTACCAAGTGACAGCACTCAATTTTATAATGTTTGCAGCAGTAGTTAAGCAAATGTGGCAATCATTAAGCAAATCCATTGTCCATAATGGTGATTTGTGCAATGCAAAAAAAAGTTATAAATGATGGTCACATGACTGCAGGATGCTGCAAATAGTCCTAAATGCAGACTGAGCCCAAAATGTGACCACACGATGATAGGAAGGGCTCAGCAGTCCAAACTTCAAATCCGGGTCATAAATAGCCCTGGGGAGATCTGTCATAACTTCAAAAAGTCACAAAGTGACTGGTCTTAAGTCGAGGACTCCCAGTACACTGGTCTATTAGGAACAGTGCCTAAAAGAAAAATACAGAAGCAAACTGAATAGAACTTAGTGGTTATGGAACCTATTATTTTATGCATTGTGAAGAACAAATATCAACTGGATGAACGTAAGAAGTAGAGCCCCTGAAGGACCAGTGTTAGGATGGTATGTATTAAGGTAAAGGTTCCCCCGCACATGCGTGGTAGTCGTTTCCGACTCTAGGGGCCGGTGCTCATCTCCGTTTAAAGTCGAAGAGCCAGCGTTTGTCCGAGGACGTCTCTGTGGTCAAGTGGCCGGCATGACTAGACGCCAAAGGCGCACGGAACGCTGTTACCTTCCCACCGTAGTGGTCCCTATTTTTCTACTTGCATTTTTACGTGCTTTCGAACTGCTAGGTTGGCAGAAGCTGGGTATTGTTCAGAAATGACATAAGTTGAACAAGTTTGAGGTTGCTCAGTGGTGGTGAAAATGAAAATTGATATAAAGACTGTCAGTAGTTTTTAAACAGGAAAGTGGCCACCTAAAAATGCAGTTCATTAAAATACAGTCTGATTTAGCAACTACTCCATAGTTATCTTCTTATGGAGTAGTTCACAAATGTTTCAATTCCAGTGAGAATATCTGCAGTTTTATGATTCACTGAAAACTGGAATAAGAGTCTCAAATTTTCTAAGACATTTAAGGAAATAGCCAATATATTACAAATGCCAAAGGAATAAATCTATTACAGTGATTAGCTATATTGTACTGTAAAAAGACACCAGGTGTTCTTGATATCTGTCTTCTTGCATTTCTATAAAACATGATAGTGCACTGTGAAATGGCAAAATACCAGGTGCATTGGAGAGTTTTATGTAAGATATTCTCTCTTATCCTTAAAAAGAATATGCTTGCTACCACTGCATGAGAGTCATATTACAAAAAAATAAAAAGAATCTTGCATTAGTACTACTCATACATATTTGAGCAGTATGTTCTTCTGTTATTAAATTTTAAGGGATCCAATTTGACTATGGGAGAAATGACAAAAATATTTAGTAAATAATAAAACAATGTAAGTAACAAAACAAGTCTAATTCAGTATACAATCTATGTTTGAGATTGAGATTTGCAGCACAACACAGAAACTTTTTCTTCAAGGACATTTTTGTTTTTTTATAAATGGTGCTGAGTGACATCTACTTTTCCAGCAATTGCCCAATTCTATGCAAAAGTGATGACCATCGTATACAAGTGTATATATATCTACCTCTGAATTAGGGAGGGGATGGTTTCACCCCTTGCTACAAATTAACTCCAGAATAACTACATAATTGTCTTTGAAAAGGAACAGTTTTAATAATTAAATAACAAAAATGCTCCTGAAAATTAAAAAGATGCAAAACGATTGTCAACTAACATACGTATTTACCACAATTTTGCTTGGAAATGAAAAAAGCAGAATTATTTCCTTGTTTATTGGTCTGAAGATATTGTCACCTGATACAGAATAATCAGGAAAAAATGTTGACCACATTATTCTCTTACACATTTTGCTACTATACAGGTGCACTGTAGAATTTAAAATATAACTTTAAATCTTAAATGAAATTTATGAGATTAGGAATGGCAGTGATGCACATCTGGTTTCAATTAACCTCATGCTGAAATAAACAATTATAGACAAAAATAGAAAATATTACAGCTTTTATAACGTTAACTCCAAAGGAAGATCAAGATCTTACTCAAACTAAAAATTACAGACCAATATCGCTTTTAAATACTGATTATAAGATATTTGCTAAAATCTTAGCAAATAGATTAATGAAGGTTATGCAGCAAAAGATTCATAGTGATCAAACAGGATTTATAAGTGGTAGACAAATGAAAAATAATGTGAGACATATTGTAAATTTATTAGAATTTTTGGAAAAAATAATCAAGTCCCCGCAGCGCTGATTTTTTTGGATGCTAAAAGGCTTTGATCAATTGAATTGGCAATTTTTATTTAAAGTATTGGAGAAGATGGCGTTTGGGGATAGGTTTTTACAACCTATTAGGGCAATATATCAGAAACAAACAGCTCAAATAATAATTAATGGTAGTTTAACAGAAGCTTGTAAAATTGAAAAGGGTACAAGACAGGGATGTCCGTTGTCACCTTTGTTGTTTGTTTTAACATTGGAAATATTATTGATCAAGATACGTGATTCAAATAAGATAAAGGGAATTAAAATAGAAGATCAAGATTATAGATTAAGGGTGTTTGCGGATGACTTGGTTATTACATTATGTCAACCAACTTTGTCGGTTGTAGATTTGATGGAGATAATTTCGCAATATGGAAAAGTTTCTGGATTTAAGATAAATAGGCAAAAAACTAAAATATTGTCTAAAAATATGACTATAGAACAAAAGGAAGTCCTAGGAAAATTAACAGGATTTGAAATTGTTAAAAAGATTAAATATTTAGGGGTATATATTTCAGTTTCAAATGTGAAATTATATAAAAATAATTATGAATTGTTATGGTTAAAAGTACAAAAAGAGTTAGACAGTTGGAGAAAATTACAATTGTCTTTATTGGGAAGAATTGCAGCAGTGAAATTTTTATTGTTTCAAATGATAAAAAGGTAAAGGTTACCCCGCACATGCGTGCTAGTCGTTTCCAACTCTAGGGGCCGCTGCTCATCTCCGTTTCAAAGCCGAAGAGCCAGCGCTTGTCCGAGGACGTCTCCGTGGTCATGTGGCCGGCATGACTAGACGCCAAAGGCGCACGGAACGCTGTTACCTTCCCACCGTAGTGGTCCCTATTTTTCTACTTGCATTTTTTACGTGCTTTCAAACTGCTAGGTTGGCAGAAGCTGGGACGAGTAACAGGAGCTCACTCTGTTACGCGGCACTCGGGATTTGACTCGCCAAAATGCTGACCATCTGATTGACAAGCTCAGCGTCCTAACCCACTGAGCCACTGCGTCAAATGATACCTATACTTAAAAAAGATTCAAATTTGGAAGAATGGCAGAAAGGTATTAATAAATTTGTTTGGGCAGGGAAAAGACCGAGAGTAAAACTTAAGACAATGCAAGATATACGTGAAAGAGGTGGTCTTAAAATGCCTAATTTTAAATTATATTATGAGGCTGCGGTTTTATCATCAATTAGTGATTGGTTTAATTTAACACAAGGAAGATTATTGAACATTGAGGGATGTGATTTATTATATGGTTGGCATGCATATTTGTTGTATGATAAGAAGGTGGATAATATCTTTAAAACTCATATATTAAGATATGCTCTGTTGCAAGTTTGGAAAAATATCGATATAAGTTAAATTATAAAATACCAATTTGCGCAATACCTAAACACGCAATAGAAAATATAAGTGTAGGATTTAAACATGATGTGACTACATATTAAGAAATTCTTAGAATGGAAAGGAATGTATGGCAATTAAAGTCGTTTAATATTTTAAAAGAAGAAAAAATAGTTCAGACCTGGTTTCAGTATGGGCAGTTACAAGCTAGATGGAAAGAAGACCAGAAAATTGGCATTTCGACAACTGATGAAAATTTGGTAAAACAAATCAGAGATCAAAGTCAAGCGCATATAAGAAGGATATATAATGCATTGATAGAAATAGATTCAGAAACGGAACTTGTTAAAGAGTGTATGATAAAATGGGCCCAGAATTTTCAGGAGCCAATAACGATGGATATTTGGGAAATAATTTGGGTCAGAAATGTAAAATTCACACAGGCACAAAATTTAAGAGAGAATTTTTATAAAATGTTTTATAGATGGCATTTAGATCTGAAAAAAATAGCATGTATGTATCCAAATTATCAGCCTAAATGTTGGAGGTGTAGTTGTGATGATGCAACGTATTATCATATATAGTGGACTTGCAAAAAAGTTAAAGCTTTTTGGATTAAAATTTGGTGGAATATGCAGAAAATATTTAAGAAAAAGATAAGGTTTTCTCCACAGTTATTTCTGTTGGGTATTATTACAGATTGTACTGTTATAGAAACCAAATTGATGTTGAATTTAATAACAGTAGCAAGACTTTTGGTATCTCAATAGTGGAAGAAGGAGGATCTGCCTACGATAGAAGAGTGGACTTTAAAAGTTTCAAACCTGGCAGAAATGGCAAAAATCTCAGCATATTTGAAAGAACAATTGCAACAGAGATATATTTTGGAATGGAGAAGATGGATCAATTATATTCAGAATAAATATGCGACTAAAAAGTTTCATTTAGCATATGAATAAGTATTAGTATTATAAGATGTATTATTATTTAGTTATTAGTATTTAGTTATCTAGTTATGTTTAAGGGGAGTTAAAGTGCGATAGAATTTTAAGTGTTTTTTTAGTCAGTTAAGTTTGTAAAAGTTAATTCCCTGTATTCAGGGAAGTCGGGGGGGAGGGGGAGGGAGGGTAAGTGGGAGGGAGGGGGAGGGAGGAAGTTTATGTTTTTAAAATGTACTTTAAAACTTTTCAATAAAAAAAGAAAAGAAAATATTACAATACTGTAGTAGATAAGTCCACTGGCTAAATAATAACAATAACAACAACAACAATGAATAATGACAGAGTTTAGCAGAAGAGACATAGATGTGCTCAAAATTAGGTATACGTGTTTTATCTTCCAGTTAAAAAGCAAACATCATATCAATCCATCCTTTCTATGTATGAACATGGAAAATGTGACCATCTTGCTTTATTTGGGAATTTCCTGAAAGCTCTACATAGTTCTAGGTTAAACAGTATAGGGTGTCTATTATATATTATCAACATATAAAATCTCCATTTATACGCAGTTTATAGATGCTTTAAGAAAGCTGTATGATATTTTAGAAAAATTTCACAGATCCGTATCTGGATAGGCATTTCCTGTTAATACTGTCCTGTGATCTTCTAGAATAAAAAGTCCCCTTCTCCCAATTTCTTTCATATTCTTGAAATTATGATTTCTTAATAAAATCCTTGCTATCATTTTTTCCCTTGTCATATTTGATGAGACTTGATGAGCTCCTCAGTTTTAATACTGCATTAACAACGGTGTCATGGTTCTGATAGATTAGACAGGACAAATAAGAACTCTGATAATATCAGCATAAACATAGGTGAAATCAAGCCTGGAAGTCCCACCCCCAAAAGATTACAAAATAGAAGTTAAACTCCCCACCCACTAATCATATTCTCCAATTAACACCTTTGGTGGGCTCTCTAACAGTAATTCTAGCCCGCCAAACACTTGAGCGATTTGACCTTGGTTCCTACAAGAAAGTTATTGTTTTGACTGAAATAGAAGAATGCATCTTCCCTCTCCCCATAGCTGTGGCAAGCCGAAAAACGAAGAAAGATCGCTGTAACCAAAGTAGTTTTGTAGGATTGACAAATGGATTAGGGTTTGAGTTTTGTGTGTGTGTGTGTCTTAAAATTCATCATGGATTTACCAAGAACAAGTCAGATCAGCTTAATCTTTTGGGTAGGGTGCTTTTTACTAATTGGCTAGCTTTTTTAGTTCATTGTGGGGACACTATAGACATAAAATATATCGGAAATCATTTTGGTAAAATACATGGCATTCTTAGTTGTACGTTACTTAAGTAAAAAGTTGAATGGCAGATTTATTAGATGGATACAGTACTAGTTTAAAAACTACACATCAAACTGCACTGAAATACAGATGCAGTATTAGAGGAACATTATCATTAATGACCCAGATGAAGGCTTCAAAGAGGCCCTTATTGAATCTTCAGATGATATATAACTAGGTGAGATGGTTAATACACCACACATGTTATTCAAAAAAGTATCTAGTAAACTGTTAGCAACAGACTCTCCCCAAATTATTAACAGTGATGTCTTTTGAAAGCATCACTGGCAGTGAAGCAGTTATGAAGCAACTCTTTTGAATGCTTTACACAGATCTACTATATAATACTCTAGAAGACAGAAAGAACATCCAAATATTTTGTCAATTACAGAAATAGCATGAAAATAAGACTGAAACTTAATAGTAAGTATCTTTATTTACTTAGGATAAATACATCAAGTAGACAGATGTGGAATATTTAGCTTGATAATAATGCATCTGAAAATAATCTGAAAAGCGTTGTAGTTGATTGCAAGCTGAATATACGTTAGCAGTATTATACGGTTACAAAAAAAGCAAGTGCAATTTTGGATCACATCAGCAGAAGTGTAGTTTCAAAATCATAGGCTATATAATCAGTTGGCCAGACTACTATGTCCAAGTAAGAGTCAAGAAAAGAAAGCAACAAAAGGCTATATCGACGATCAACAGACTGGAAATTAAGTCTTAAAAGGAGACAATAAAGGAAATTACTTGTGAAAAACAGTAAGGAATGTGATATAGCACTTTTCAACTCTTTAGCATCATATGGTAACTTGTCAAGATTTCTTTATTTATAAGGTTTATATGGCCACTCATCTTATACAATATAACACTGATGACTAATAACAATCCAACCACTATAAACGTATAGAAAATAAAAACCAGAACCCTGAAAAATTAAACAAAACCAAATAAAACCCCATCACACTTCAACTAAAATGTGTTCTCAATCATTCCAGAATGTGTAACAATGGTCAAATTGCCTACTGAACAAAGGTTAAATATTTTAAAAAGCTTCCTAAATATACAAATGAAACAAGCATCAAGAAAGCACTACTTTGTAAGATGTTCACACAAAACTTGAATATCTTACAGAGGATTTGACTCAATGAGCTAAACTGCCCTTTTCAATTTTATCAAAAAGTTTGTATGGAAGGACATTAGGCTCTACTCACTTGAAGTTCTTAAACAAAACCCTGATCGTAGAATGCTATAAGTATTTTTTGAATTTTCCAAGGGGGATGTAATTTGCCATTATAGGAAGAATCATAGTAAATTACATATAAATACTTTATGGGTTCGCGTTGTTGTAAAATCCATGGCTCCTTCTCGTCTTATGTTCCAATTCTACTTAATGAATAGAATATAAACCAAAGCCTTAACTTTCAAAATATCTTCATAGTTGTAGAAGTTGGACCAATGAGAGCAACACTATAAAGTAATCAAAATGAGATGAAAGAACCCAATATTTTATTTATATTTATTCAATTTATAGGGCTGCTCGTTGAAATTACTTGATAGCATACACAAGAGTGTGAAAACATCATTAAACAAAAAAGTCACAGAATCCTCCTAATCCAGAATGAAGCTTTTCATATTTATTTCTGTATTTAAGAAGTTATTAATTAGAAAAGCTTGGTTTTTCACATTAATGTACATTTATTTTAATTACAAGTTAATGAAAATCACCAACATTTAAGCCATGATACCATCTTAAACCCCTTCATGGATTACTGCCTTGTTGTGGCAAAGGAGCTTGCATAAACCAATGAAGCTATGAGCTATGCTGTATAGGGCCACCCAAGACGGACAGTACAATTTTGTCAAGAGAATATGATGGTCATAGCACTCTTTTTCAACAACCCAGCCTAATGCTGGGAAAGATTGAGGGCAAGAGAAGAATGGGAGGACAGAGAATGAGGTGGCTGGATGGAGTCACTGAAGCAGTAGGCGTGAGCTTAAATGGACTCCAGAAGATGGTAGAGGACAGGAAGGCCTGGAGGAACGTTGTCCATGGGGTCGCGATGAGTCAGACACGACTTCACAACTAACAACAACAACCATCTTAAGGAAAAAAGTTCTCAATATATTTTTATATATTTCCAATTCCTTATTATTTTAGTTGATTTCCTCACGGGTTTCTTTACAAACGTTTGGGTTTATTTATATCTGAGGGAAATAATCATCCTATCTTTTCTTGATATAGACTATCCCATTTCTTATATACAATATTTCTCTTCATAAAAATCACATATCCTCATAGATGAAGAAATGGACAAGCTAGTGTAAAGCATGTTTTCCATTAAAAGAACCAATACATAA
The DNA here is from genome assembly GCF_964194415.1 of Vipera berus. Taxonomy (NCBI): domain Eukaryota; kingdom Metazoa; phylum Chordata; class Lepidosauria; order Squamata; family Viperidae; genus Vipera; species Vipera berus. The sequence continues at coordinate 192,675,726 of NC_138202.1, read as the reverse complement.
TCTATTATAATATCTATGTGAAAGGTAAATTATTTTTCTCTGAAATTACTACCATTGACCAAGGGGAAAGAAAGTAAATCATACACAAAGAATTATTTACAGGTAAGCAGGTGGCTTTGAAATGGAAAAGTGAATCCTGTCTCACTGAATGAGGAGGCTTACAAGTATGTCACATCAATGGATAAAGAACCTCTCTCCCTTCAATCCCATACAGGTTTTTCTAGAACTCAATCTGATAGGAGCTTCACACTACAGATATTCTTACTCTACCAGGAACTGTCACTTTTTTTCTTTCCGTTCCTTTCTTTCTCTGTCCAGTTACCACATTTTCATCCTGTTTTATTCCCATCTTTCTTTTGCCTTCCTTCCCATTGTATCAACCCTTCCCCGTTCTTTATTCCTGGGTTTGTACTTCATGGGATTTTTTCCCATTTCTACTAAGGAAATGTGGAGCAAAGAATGTGTTGGCTGAAAGAAAAGGGAAAAAAAGTTAACTGTTAAGCTACCAGCACTCTTCTGTATTTAGTCTATGTTGTCTGAAGACCATGTGAGCAAAAAAAGCTGACAGAAAGGCTGCCTGGCTATCAAAATGTGTTTCTTCCTGCATAATATATCCCACTGAAAGTGATCTATGTGTATAAGAATAAAGACACTGGAAGGCAACAGCTACATTAAACCAAATCATGTTGACTCATACACTAGGTCAGTTATAGAACAAGACCATTAAGACATCAGTATAATAATGCAGTTACAAACACTGCTTTAGAGTGGGAATCATAGCCTATTCATCTATATTTTTCTCATCTTCAGACCTACACCCTTCTGCATTGTAACAGTCATAAACTGCCACACTTATATTAAGGATTTGTCATCTACCAAATGACTGTATCAATGTTGGTCATATCCTTAATGAAAGACTTTGTTATACTACTGTGCCTCAGCTTCAATTTCTAGCTAGAAAATGGGAGACAAAACTATCTTCCTCGTCTGAAGTCCATTAGATAAGGCAATACAACTTTGGCTTTTATTAGAATCGTTGACTGAGCACTGAGTTATTTAAAACTAATGTGTTATATTGTGCTCCAAAACCAAAGCCAGACAATTACTCATTAGTACAAAGACAAAGGATTCTGTTGAACACTCTACAGTTAGCACAACAAAAAGTACACATAAATTATGACTAAACAGGTTCAGGAAGATTTAGCAACTGAGTTTTGTTTTATAAGACACTAAATGTTTTATCGATGATTCTGAGTCATAAATCAGGTGAACAGAATAGAACATTTGCAATAATACAGCAGAATAGTTATTTAAGTCTCATGTGGCCCATAAAGATCATGAAGTCAGCACTTATTTTCTTTTACTGAAATCTATTTTTAGAATTAGAAGGCCAACAAATCCTTCTGATCAAAAGGGTTGACACAGAGGCTGAAAATTAGGAGTTTGCAAACTGTTACCTACTTTAATAGTTTAAATATGAATTGTTAAATTTAACTATTTAAACTATTAAAATTGCATCTGGAAGAAAAAGCTAGCATTAAAACAAACCATGCAGAATTTCACTTGGAGTACGCCGACATGTACTATCTAATTCTACTTCATGATTCTAGTTTTCTCTTACAGGGAAATAGAACAAAGTTACTGCTACCGTGTTTCCCCCAAAATAAAACCGGGTCTTATATTATTTTTTGCTCCAGAAGACGCATTAGGGTTTATTTTCTGATTAGGTCTTATTTTGGAGAAAATATGGTACTAATTGCGTCCGACTGGCTGACAATCTTAACCGGGGCTTATTTTTTGGATCGGGCTTACTGTATATTACGAACATCCTGAAAAATCATACTACGGCTTATTTTGCAGTTGGGTCTTATTTTGGGGGAAACACGGAATGTCATCCATTATAGGAATGCATTCAGTAATTGTGATTTGCCACATAATTCACACTTAGATCCTGCTTTGGATTCAAGAAGCTCAGCATACCTCTTTAATTCCCCCTCCCATTTCATTTACCTTAAAAATAATTTTATGGGAAATATAGGGTAAGAAAAAGTTATCAGCTCAGTAAATTTTACAGGTGAATAGAATCTGAAACTGTGATCCAAAAATTTAACCACTATTGGTAAGAGATTATGCTTATGCCAAAACAAATATTGTTTAATATGCTGTTACCTGCCCTAAAAAAGTGAAAGGTTGGAAAAATACGAATCAAATAAAAATAATACTCTTTTAAAAAAGCAATCCTGTCCTTTTTAGGGTGGGAAATCCAGTCATATCAGTTACAGATATCCTAACATAAACTAGAAAAAAAATGAATGTCATGTTATTGAGAAACCATTAATGGAAAAAAATAAAAAACAGAAAATTATAGCAATGTATATTATGCCATAAAAACAAGGACTTAAAGGGGTACTACTTCTAGTCAGCAGTATACCAAGGATACAATAGCATCCAACAGTATAGTAAGTTAAATAAAATAAAGAAAAGCATTAAGTATAGTATGGCATGGACAAAGAGCACCCCAACCCACTTGTCAGAGAAAATAGGAGGCAGGAATATTAAGTACCCCGAGTTATATATTATAAAGTTTATATATTAAAAAGATAAAAATGTAACAGTCTAGCAAAGATTGGTATTGACTTTTTGCAAACAAACACTGGGAAGTCAACGTTCTAATAATAAGCAACCACAAATAGTTTTAACTCAACTCCCACACTTACCAATTGGGGGAAAAAACTCATTATATTATTCAGTCCTGAATCTATTCATCTATGCAGATACAAATTACAGGGAAGTTTAATGCAGTCAAGGAAGGAGTGCAACAAATGATCTCTTTTGCTGCCTTACCAGGACTGCTAAATGAAAAAGTGGTAGCCATTTCACAGGCCACTGTTTTTCCTGGTTTTCTGAGCTTCTTTTTTTTAAATAAAATTGTTTAATTATTTAACTGAATAGAAAAAATACCCCCACACACACATATAAAAGTACTTTCATACATGTACATATCTTTGCAAATGTTTTATACAGTAATTTTAATACAGGATCTCTATATTTCATAAGAATTGTTCTTCTAAGTATTATATTACATAACGTTGGCCAATGACCTAAATAATGTGTTTTGAGTTTGACATAATTATCCAAGAATACTCTATATCCTCAAGATGCAAATAACTTAAGTAACTGGGTTCACACATTTATCTTTTCAATGTGAAGGGAAGGTTTTTAGCAGTAAGAATAGCAAAGAGACTATTTTCCCATACTTGACCCATCAGTTTCTAGTTCTTTGAAATAACTGATGTTTCAGAGTCAAATTAATATGTGTAATCATGTTTTCCAGAATATAACAATTTTAGGACCCTGTAAGATGGCAAAACTTTACAGCTTAAACTGATTGGAGAGAAATTTATTTTAGTAAACCCCCCTCTATGGACATGTATGTATCTTGCTTCCTTTGTATAAACATCTGGTATAGTTTAACTGAAAATCTCAGACTCCAATTCTTCAATTAACTTTACCCACTCTTCGTTTTTCTTTGCTTTCCCCACAGTCCATATTAGTCATTCCTCTCACCTGCCCCCATCCCATTTTTATTATCGGCTTTTTTTCAGGACAAACTTCTAGACAATTAATATATTAAATTACTAGACACCAAATGCAATAAGCAGCCCTTAGGAAATTAACTCTATTTTTTAATAATTATGAAGTGTCTAATCTGTTTATGTTCCTGTTATTTTTTTTAAAATTAAATAAATGTTCTGCAATCAGGAAGAACCTAAACAAAACCTTCTCCACTATCATATCACAAATTTGCAAAACAAAAGTAGATAAAGCAAATACGTCCAATCACCTAAAATTCTGGAAAACCTTGGATTGTGTTTTGCATTACTACATCTTTGAAAAACACTAATATGAATAAAGTTTACTAATTTAGCTGGAAAGAAATACAGTAATAGAAATATTGGTTCAGACAATCAGCTCTGAAAAAGGCATTCTCTCAGTCCAACTCACTTCACAGGGTTGTTATTTTTGGGAAATTAGGAGAAAAAAGTGTTGGATACGATTACCATCTTATTTATAAAAAAATAAAGGCAGAATATAGATAAATAAATAAAAATAATCAGAATAATCAGAAGCTTTATCAGAATCCCCATTTGTGCAGGAAATTCATACTACAATGAAAAAAACTTTGGTTTTGAATAGCAAAATCTCAAGGACAAGACTAGCAATATTAGGTAATCACAGCATCTTCCTCCCTTAACACATATTTAAATAAATGTTGGGATTGGGCTTTATTCAAGAAACCAATATATGTCTACTCAATTTATATTTAGGCAAGGGATATATGTGATACTGCTCCACATACATGCACATTTTTTAAACTAGTAAACAATGAAAGATCCTGGCATAATTTGTTTATTAAGACAGACACATGAAGCTCATTATATATACATCCGTTCTACAGCAGCTTATTACAGATGACTAGGCCTGTTTAGAATACAAAGCTGAATAAGAATAGAAATTGCAATAGACTCAACAGACTCCCACTTTTCACAGCAATCACCAGATGTAAAAGCCAGCAATGTTTTATCTTTTTCCATTAGAGTTTGGGAAAGGAAGGAGTGGCAAACCTACACTACAGTGAATGCAGGGAAGGTGGTATATACCCTGTGGGGTTCTAGTATCTCTGATCTACCAAGCATCTAGGAGGACAATCATAGCAATACCAAACAGACAGAAGCACCATATATGGACAAATCAATCTCAGATATAGGAAAGCACAGTGGCACCTTGTAGTAACATACTGCTTTTCAATTGGGATCTAATAAGGGGCAATGGCTAATAGCAAAAGCTAAGAGCTCACTGAATTTCCTGTATTTTCAGCTTTTTTTATGCCCTCTCCAATCTGCAATAAAGGGCTATTAATACCGGAGAATTTTTATAGCTCCTTTAAGATTTTGTTTGTGTGTGCCTTTGAGTCAGTGTTGATTCCTGATGAATGTCTGGACTAGGCCTGACAATTTTCTTGGCAAGATTTCGGAAAGGGTTAGCCCTTGCCTTCTTCCTAGGCCTGAGAAACAGTGACTGGCCTAGAGTCACCCAGCTGGCTTTGTCCATAAGGCATGAGTAGAACTCATAGTCTTCCAGTTTCTAATCTTATGCCTTAAAACCACTACACCAAACCGGCTCCCTGTTTAAGAGATTACTGAGCTAATATGAATCATTCAGAACAATGAAATCTAGAGCTACTAGGTAGTAGAACACTGTATCCTTTCTAACAAAACTTATCTCTAATGTGACTACTTAGGGTATTGCCTCAGAATATTATACAATGTACAGCAAACAGGAACATCCTTATCTAGTTTGATAATACCTATAATTTGGGGGATGGAGGACTTATAGCAACTACTTCCTAACAAAAGTTTTAAGGATTCAAACTGGAAGTTCAACACAATAAATAAGCTATTTTTACACTAAACAGAATGTTTAGATTCAGAAATTCAATCATGGAATGGAATAGAGAAATCCTGTGTAACCTCAAATTACAGCTTGATCTGCCAGCCTTTTCATAGACAAGATCATTATTACCATTTCCTTCCAACATCAACCAAAATCAACTCTCTAGAGTGATGGATATGACAATAATAATAAACAGATTTGAAGAGTAAAATAAAGAAAATACTAGGAAAACACACAGGGTCACATTTAGGCTAGAACACAGATCACTAGTAGCTAGAACAGGGTTGGGCTATTGCCTAACTTTAAAGATGAAATATATTTTGCACTTTCAGGAAAAGTGCCAAGTGGGTAATCTTTGGCCAATCCCTTTCTCTTAACCCAAGGAAAGAGACAATAGCAAAACACTTCCAGAAAAATCTTGCCAAGAAAACTGCAGGGTCTTCTCCAGGCAACTTGAAGCCAGGAAAATAAAAGGTGGTCAAACTTTTTATCAGAATTTGACTTAAGTACAAATGATGTGCCATTCCTTTCTTAGAAAACTGATAGGATGATGCTTTAAAAATCCTGAGAAAGTTTCCAACCACCATCCACAGAAAATTGATAAAAGGATGAATTAGTGAGGAATCTTTATGTAGATTTATTTGATGCTTTTAATATTAAAAGTTCCTTAGAGCAGAATTATCTTGAATGATATATTACACTACCATGTTCAAAGTACAATACCAAACATAAATAAGTTGTCTTTTCATTAAAACAATAAACCATACCAAAGCAGAACTAAAATACAAAAAGTCACACAGTACGCAAAAGATTATAAGCAAATATTTAAAATTATAAAAGTATTTATTACAGACACATGTACTATCTGCTGTAAGCTTGCATTGTTCTCACTTAATATAAGCTTCCATTTTTCTTTCAGCTGCTGTGACATTTTGAATGTGTAAGCATAATGTTGGGCTCATGTCTGAACATTATTTTGCATTTAACACTGTTATGATAGTTGTTAATATTTCTTTCTGGATATTATTACCTTTTTGGTTTCATTCCCCAACAGAGATTATAAAACTAAAGTCCTATGTTTTGAAAGGTTTTTTATTTAATGTTACATGATATTTCTTAGCATACAGATCTCAAAGTATACAATATAAGTGCTTTAAAAATAATTATCTTGAGTGAAGGATACATTTTCAAAATATTACTGATTTCTAATTGCTAGTGATACAGTATATTTTAGAATACTGACAAAATGCAGTTTATTAATACAGCTAACAGTGTGCTATACAGTTAAACACTAGTAAGTTAGAGGCTTCCCTGTCCTGCTTCTCTTTCTCATTAGACACTGCTTTCACCTGAAGTACCTTTTAACAGCAATGTACTCAAAGGCAATTTTTCATTCCCCAAATGCAAAAATGTCAACATATACAGTACAGACATTTTCCTGTTTAAAAGCTTTTCTTAGTCTTTTAATTGAAGAGCTAGTACCGCATATATAAGAAGTGCATGTATTAAATAACACTTCTCTACATGGAGTGTACCAGTTCTATACTGTACATAGTCAATATATTTCTCATTTAATGGAAAGATTAAATAATTGAAATGAGGCTCTCTAGAGTCAAAATCACTACATTTCCAATTTCCAGTCTGCTAATTTTAGTTATGTTTATTTTTTTATTAATTGGTACTGTAGCTTCATTCTTTACAGGAGATAAAGGAAATATATGCAGTGCATATATTCACATCTTGTCATAAATTATATGTTAACATAAGCATAACAGTAGGAAAATCAGAATTTTTCTGTATGTTTCCATTGCTCAATTTATATTTTAGACTGTACAGCAAATATCAGCTATATAATCATCGGGAAATCTCTATTTTTTCAGTCCCCATTAGATCTTTTCCAAAGCTGCTTCTGAGGTCATTAAGAACAGCTATCAATCTTAATTTATCATTTCTGATGTAGTTTTAACAAGATACTGCAGCCATGGAGATAGGTTTCTAAAATATTTAATTATTTTAAAGTCATTAGTCAATCCTGCTGTATCTAGCTGACTAACTTTTAAGTAGCATAATTATCAAGCACCATACCTAAAATGGACTAACAGCAAGTCTCTGTGGCAAACACAATTTTTATCTCTTTAGGACAAAATAATTTCTTAAAATCTTTAAAGACTGATTTCATTGAATAATAAATATCCTTTTGTACAAATAAATGTGCTTTAAGATAGGGATATATATTACATTTTGTTATTATAGCCCTGAAGAGTCCTAGAACAATTAGGGGTCAATGCTATAAATCAGACACCAAGGAAAACAATTTTAACTTTGCTCATAGTCTATTCCTATCATGAAATTTTATTTCTGCTAAAAAGACTTCTTTTAAGAAACAAAGTAGAATAAATAAATGTACTTAAAAGTATTCCAGCAGTTCCAATGAAGTTATCTAAACAGTTGATCAAAAATATTTCAGAATCAGGTTTATTTGTTTGGATAACTTTTAAAATCAAAACTGTCCTTGGTCTTAAAAGAATACGAAGATGTCTACGTTTTCTATTTCTGCTGAACTCATGTATTAACAGGAATTGGGTATATACTTTCAAAAGTGCTTAATCAGGAAGTCTTGCAATTACATAAAATGATGCTTGTCCGCTGCTTGTCCATAATTTCCACATTCAGGCCCTTTGATTTCCAAATCCAAGAAATGTTCTGTTCTATTTCCCTCCAGTCCAAATACCAAAACATATTATTAAGAACAAAATATAAATTTGCTGCTGGATCAGAGGAACAAAAGAACAGAAAGAAAATGTACTACTATGATATCCAAATAAAAGATTGGGGACTCAGTTCACAGATATTTTAAGGGTAGATCCAGATGGTCGATTTTTAACTGTTCTACATTCCAGCAAAGAACATCAAGTAGTACTTTGTGAATTCCAATTGTTTTTCTTCACATGACTGCAGACGTGTATTGGGGTGCTGCAAGGTTTCAGATTCAGATTACAAAGCATAAAAGTACCTTGGAATCGAGATGGCCCCTAGCATCTATTGGCAACTCCTTGTGAAAAAGCAATTGTTCACTTAGGGAGACCTTATTCTATAGGAAGATATCGCTTCCTTTTGAGAACAATCCCACAAGCAAGCTGTTGCAGCACAAGTTCAGATAAGTCCTTGATTTACAACCATTCGTTTAGTGACCATTCAAAGTTACAATAGCACTGAAAAAAGAGACTTATGACCAGTTTTCTTCTTCTTCTTCTTTACTTCCTCTTTTATCACTTTGGGTTTCAAGGGAGATACAAAGTTCTGGTTGCTTACTTCTGGCAGCCTCCATCATCATTATTTGATGCTGTTCTGGTATGTCTTTGATGTTGTCTCTCCACCTTTTTCCACCTTTTTCTGTCTCAGGTTCTTTGGTCTTCCCCTCTCTTTGCGCTTTCCCCCCTTTTTTTGGTCTCCTGCTCCCTATGGTCACATGATCAAAATTCAGGTGCTTTGCAACTGGCATGTATTTATGACAGTTGCACTGTCCCAGAATCATGTGATCATCATTCTGACCTTCCCAGCCAGTTTCTGGCAAGCAAAGTAAATGGGAGAAGCCAGAGTTGATTAACAACTGCATGATTCAGTTAACAACTGCAGTGATTTGCTTAATGGTAGCAAAAAAAGTTGCTAAACTGGGACAAAACTCACTTAACAAGTGTCTTGCTTAGCAACAGAAAATTTGGGCTCAATTATGAAACACCTGTACTCAACCTGTACTGTATCTCTAATTCATGCAGATAAATATAAAATGTATCATATTTCCTTCAGAACCTTAAAGTGGAATATATTTCTAATAAGACTCTCTCAATGTTGCCATAAATAGTAATACCTATAGTTATTAGGATCTCAAAATTGAGAATTTGGTCACTTTTTTGCCTGCAACTATACCAAGTATTTAGGGAAGAAACTAAACCTTAAAGAATATATATCTTGGGATAGCAAATGCCAAGCAGTAAAAAAATTTCAAATCAATCCAAACTATTTTCTATAGCCCAGTATTCCCATAAACCATTCCAAATCATTATCTTACATCTTCTAGTTCTGCTTTTCTTTACAAAAAAAAAACCTAAAGTAACTGCCGGGGACATACCAACTTACAGAGGCTGGGAAATACATAGAACAATCTCAGTTACTCATTTTACATCTAAAAATAAAGGTGTGAAGTTTTTCATCTATAAGAATGTTTTTGTCCTAGCTTAAAAAATCTGAAGTTATCTTTTGAGGGGTAGTCATAAGAATTCTTCTAAATAGATCATCTCATTGTTAAAAAAAAATCAAACTACATAAAGCAAAGTGCAATTGAGATTTCTATAGCAAATCCTTGCCGTTAAAGAATTAGGCACCATATTTATAATAATACTCCCTCTGGAGGTCTAATAGAAAGATATCACTTTTATCTTAAAATGAAAATTAATTGGTCAATAAATAAGAAACAATTATCCATAAATAACAATCTCAATTCCCTTACATCTATTAAGTCTTAATAGGATTCCTTCTTCTAAATCAAGATTTGTAATTTGGTCCATTGTAGAAGACAACTAATCATACTTTAAATACGGAACAAAATATATAATCTATAGCTCTATGAAACCTACAGATCATGGACCAATAAACAATAAAAGAAAAGCAAAAACAAAGGAGAACTAATTAATTCACTGTAAATCATCATCCCTAATATTTATTATTCTTACTGTCAGGAGTAATGCTAACTTTAGTATAAATGCAATTATTTTATTGTTAAGCATAAAAAAGTAGAAAATCATAAAGCTATTATAAGGCATACATAACATTTTATATTTATTGCCTTATTTATCATTCAAAGTCAAGGGATGTCGTTGCTACTTTATTCTATCTTGAAATACATTTTACCCTTAATCAAACCTTTCCTTTACTATTGCACGGGTGTCAAACTCGCTACATCACATGATGTGTCGTGACATATCGCGGCTCTTTTTGCATTGCCGGCAATGGGGTGGGCACGGCTTTGGTATGATGAAACCAGCCCACGGGCTGGCAGTTTGACACCCCTGGACTATTGCCTAGCCATAAATATTGTGAGATACAGAAACAGAATTATACTCACATCATACTTTGCAATTCCAGAATAAAGTTTGTTGATCTCCCAGTCCCTCTTCCACTGCTAGACAGAACAGCTGACATTGGGCTGGGTCCAGTACTGCTCATCTGAGTAAATAGCAGACAAGGACAACATATGAAATATAGCAAGTGAACCCCACAAACCGTCAGGGGTATTTGAACCTATTAAACCGAACTGTGTTTCAACCAAAAATTTGCAACTTTCTTCAGCATGTGTAAAATTTTCAGGACACATTATTTTATCAAACAGGAAGGCAAAAATAATTTATACTAATTATAATTAATGTGACTTCAATTCAGGCTTTATTTTGACCAAGAACCTGCATAATATTTTTTCTAGGGCTAACCTCAACATTTAATATGTAAGTTGAATTATATCAGCTATATCACTTCACAGTAATTACTGTAACTCTAATTCAACTGGCCTTCAATTTTGATCTCTTTTTGACATCAATATTAGATAAAATATTAAATCAAATGTTAAGGATATATACATGTATTTTTAACTTTAAAAATACATTATAAAATACATCTTTTTTTGCATTTTTGAATCTTGAACTGTTTATAGTCCAAATATCTGAAGTAACAATTTTCTGAGTCCTCCCAATATGAGATGTCAGATCTGAATTGGGATTTTCAATGGGAACCATTTGTGGAGTTTAAGAGACAATGCTTTAAACATTGTTTGTCTGGTGGCAAATACACAGATATTATGACTCATAAATCTTCAAAAATGATTCAGAACAAGCACAGCTCCTTGGTCCCTTATGATATTTTTTTCCCATTCTTCTTTTTGATCCTGAAAAGGTATTGCTACTGAGTGGATCCCTTAAACCAATAGCAAACTTTTTTTCAGCCTCACATTTTTCAAGTTTCATTTTTTGATAGAATTCATAAAAGCAAATAATGTACACTTAGTATTGAATAAAAGTAAAAGAAATCCTACTAATTAGTCTGTAAAACTTTACAGAACTTGCAAATGTCTGAATCCAAAAGTAAAACCTTGTGGAAGCAAGATATATAACAAAGAGTACATTAGATAGGACAGGCTCAATCACCAAGATAGACAGACAGACAGACAGATATTCTTATGAGAATTTTTTCATATTTCTATGTATGTGTGTTTATGTGTATGTATGAATCTTTTAAAAAATGCTACTGTTATCTTTAAATGTAATTTGGGGTTTCCATAGAAAACATCTAGGAGCATTACAAATCTTTTGTCCCTCTGAACTGTTTCAGAAAATTTTCAAATTATTATATACTACTCTAAGTATGTTCTTCTTATTATATATTCTTATTTCTCCTCCTCTCCCCATATAAAATCAGAGAGAGTAATCCTGAGGTTTTTCTCTTAAAAACTGTCATCTCCAAGGGTCATGGCAATCAATCGCACACACTTACTTTTCCCCTGCCCCCATTGGTTTTTAGAGGGAGGGAGGGAGGGAGGGAGGGAAAGAAGGAAGGAAGATTCTAATTCCTATATTCCTCTTCCCAGGCTAATGGGTATCAGCACTCACCACAGTATTTTTGTTCAGTTTTAAATGCCTGAAGAAAGTTTATGTGACTTGGCACTATTATCTTCAGTGCATCCCTAACAAGTTTAAACTTTTCCTTTGGGGTAGATATTTTTCTTTTAACACAGAGGATGGGTAATCATTTTAAAATGAACACCTTGGACTTTGGAGGCTTAACTGGCCATTCAAACCAATCGCTATTTCTACACGGGCATAAGGCTCCAAACACAAATTCCCAGTAATTGCACCTTAGAAATGCTCTTTTCCAAGTCATTCTGCACTGTTAATGTTCAAATTGGGTAAGACAAACCATTTTCAAAGTTATTCCAAATTAAGGGTAAAACGTGAATATCTCCAGCCACCTTAAAGGTGTTTCTGAGTATTCACTGCTGTTCATGTAATATCAGAGTATCACAAATCGAAAGGTTGAAAAGAACTTTGAAAATCATCTAATCCAAGTCCGTACTCTGTTTGAAAATCTACTACTACAGTATCCCTAATACCTCCAGAAAAGAATAGTCCAGCATCTAGATACAGTGTGTGTCACTGCTGAATTCTTACCATTAGTAAGGTTAAACCTAACATTCAACTAAAATCAACTTTCTTGTAATTTACACGTATTTTTTCTTATCCCATCTTCTGGAACTTTTAAAAGCTCATCCAACACTTGGAAGACCTCTATCATGTCTCCCTAGAGCACAGGTCTGCAACCCGCGGCTCCGGAGCTGCATGCGGCTCTTTCAGCCATCTCCTGTGGCTCCCAGTCCTCTGCCATGTGCAGTCCAAAAAAAAAAGTGGGACTAAAAAAGTTCAACCAATCAATTCAAATATGCAGGGTAGGTGCATATCTTGCCTTGGCTCCACTCTTCAGTCAAACCCTGTTCTGCGCATGCGCGCATGTACGCACATGCGCACACATTTTTTGCGGCTCCCAGTTTTTCCTTTTGTGAGGGAACCGGTTCCGAGTGGCTCTTTCACTATTTCAGGTTGCTGACCCCTGCCCTAGAGTCATCTTCTCTCCAGACTAAACATACCAAACATCTCTAAGCAGTCCTTGGTTTTCTTTTCAGACCTATCACCTTGTTTTCCATGGTTATGCTCCAGTTTGCCCTTGTCTTCCTAAAATGTGATACCAGGAATAGGATGCAATATTTTAGGTGTGGTCAGACTACCAAAGGGGGGGGAAGAGGCATTTCTTGACAAAAGCATTTTGTCAATATAGTCTTCAGCTTATTGACAGAAAGAGTGTAGAATACTACTACTAATAAACCTTTATTCTCAAAGTACATGTGTACATTGAGATTAGCTGAGCCTCCCCCCCCCCCGTGCTCTCTCTCCCCCCAACACACAGTGACAAGCCCTCCATCCTACCACACCATGTGAACCAACTACACCACACACCGGCCTCCCAAGTCAATTCTGCATAAGTTCACAGAGATTATATCCCATTTAAAAGCCTAACAGCCCACGGATAAAAGCTATTTTTCAGCCTGTTGGTACGGCTGGCTATACTCCTATATCTCCTACCCGATGGTAGGAGAGTAAAGAGATACCGTCCAGGGTCTGAGTCATCCCTGAGAATCTTCCTCACTCTTCCAAGGCAACGAGCAACTCTTCCAAGGCAACAAGCCCTGGCGATGTCATCCAGTGGTGTCAGGGGACAGCCCACAATGTCTTGTGCTGTGCTCACTACCCTCTGTAATACTTTCCTATCCGCGGCTGTCAGATCAGCATACCAAACCACAATACCATACGAGAGGACGCTCTCTATAGTAGACCGGTAAAAGAGGGTCATTAGCTGTTGTTCTACCCTGTTCTTCCGCAAGACCCTAAGAAAGTGAAGCCTCTGTTGGGCCTTTCTAGCCACCTGGGTTGTGTTAACTTTCCAGGTCAGATCTTCAGAGGTAGACTCCCAGAAATTTAAAGGAGGAAACTCTCTCCACACAGTCATCCCCGATGTAAAGTGGGGCAGGTTCCTCCTTTTTTCTCCGGAAGTCTAACACCATCTCTTTCGTCTTGCCGATGTTTAGGTGCAAGTTGTTGTTACTACACCATATGGATAGTTTTTGTACCTCCGCCCTATATGCTGTCTCATCCCCACCTGTAATAAGACCCACCACAGTTGTATCATCTGCGAACTTGATTATCGCAGTGGATGGGTCAGATGATACACAATCATAAGTGTATAAAGAGTACAGGTAGGGGCTAAGCACGCAGCCCTGTGGCGTGCCGGTGCAAAGCTTCAGGGGGGTGGACAAAGCAGACCCGACCCTCACTGTTTGCATCCGATCCCTAAGAAAGCCTTGAATCCAATCGCAGATGGCGGGGGAGAATTTCAAGTCAGTCAGCTTCTGGATGAGAATGCTCGGCAAAATACTGTGGCTGAAACAGCATTAAGGGAAAACTTGTCTTCTATAGTCCTTCACTCAGTATAGGACCTGAACAGGCAGCTGCGCACTTCTCCAAATATGTAACTGCACGAGCCCCTTGTTTTGGAATGGGGGGAGAATTACCTCAATGCTTTGTTTAAAAAAAACCACAAAAAAACACAGCTGAGTTATCTCGGAAAACTTGGCCTTCTCGGTCAATCCAGATGGAGCCTGCAGAAGAGGATGGGCTTCACCTGTTCCAGCAAGAAGGCAAATCTTAAGATTTCTTCCTGTCTCGAGAAGGAAAGCCCTTTCAGTCTTTAGGTTTTTTTTTCTTTTTTTTGGAAATACTGGTGTTTCTCAGCTCCGTTTTGAGGGCCGACAATAGAAAAAAGAGTAATTAAGAAACAAAAGACACCGCTGCCACAATTGGATGGCTGTAAGCAAAAAGACACCGCCACCCATAAGCCCCCACATAGCCGCCGGAGACAGCGGCGCGGCGAAGGCAAGGAGGACGGCGGGCAGCAGGACAGACTCTCCCCACCACCACCGCCGCCGCCGCCACCGCCGGTCTGTTCAAGCCAGCACGCTGGTTAGCAAATTGGCAAAACCCACGGCCTACACGTGACCTCTCCCGGCCCAGGAGAGAGCCGCATGTTCGCTGTCGTGCATGCTTGGTTCGGCATATAATTCCACCTCTTTCGTTCACAAACCGGAGACGCCGCTATCCCGGCGTTTCTCGACCTAAAGGGATCCAGGCAACAACGAAGCTTCCTTCCCCGGATTGGCTCGAAAGGAAGCGCGGGCCCCCTCGGGACTTTCCCCGGGTCCTAGCCGGGACGGGAGGGGGGGGCTCCGTTCTATCCCCGCCTCCGCGCACGCGGCTCCCTGGGCGGGCAGAGGCTTCCCCCAACCGTACCTGAGCAGCCCTTTCGGCGGCAGCAGCGGCGTCTCAGCGGGCGGGAAGAGCCATGGCGGCGCTTCCTGCGCGAGTCGCGGCGAAAGACGCGTCGCTTCTGATTCGTGGACCAGGCCGACAAACTGGCCACGAGGCCGCGCCAGGAGGCGCGCTTTTGGTCGAGAAGGAGATTCTCCTCGGCTTCTCTCTGGACGTTTTTTGACACGATTTGGTGTTTCGTGACCGGCGACTTTATTATTGCCCCAAAGCAAGGGGAGTTAATGTACTACAACGACGCAGGGAAAATTTTGCTTCCGTTTTGGTCAGTTTTCATTACTTGCCAAGATAACGTGGCTTCATTCCCAAACTGCGAAGAATATGAAGTGTTTTATTGAGATGCGGAAAACATTTCGTCGGACCACCCTGTACCGTTAAAAATAATTACTTCCCTCAGCCAAGATTTGTTAGACGGTTTAGATAATTGTTGCACATCAAAGTCACATCCTATGCATGTCTTTATTTCCTTTCTTCCGAACATTAAAAAACTCTGGCAAAAGCAGAAGCACTCAAATCAATTTTCTCCAATAAATCCAACTAACATGAAACTCAAAACCTACTGTAATATTCAATGGGTCAATGTACTGCAGTTGCTTTTGCTTTGAATCTAAATGCAGCTGCACGCCATATCCTGCAAAGTGAATTCAGATGTTCAGATGGAATAAGAGATTATTTCAAAATGCTTTAGTTTATATTTGAACCGTTAGATGATAATATTTTATTAACACTATTTAAAACTAGTAATTATAAAGTTCTATGTGATATTTTGGGAATTCTTCTGAAGCCTGTTGTTCATAAAAAATACTTTAAAAGGAAAGAGGAAAACATTGCATAAAATTGTTTTATTCATAGTTCTCCATGTGAAAGCTATCACTCAGCAATTATGTCATTTCAGACACCTCATGGTAGTTTCAATTCCAATTCAAAATAGCATTTTGATACTGTACAGTTAATCTAAATTTAAGGGTATCTAGAATTTAATCTTCTCTAAACAAAATAGTGGCCAGATCCTGAAGCTAAAACTCAAATACTTTGGCCATCTAATGAGAAGGAAGGACTCACTGGAGAAGAGCCTAATGCTGGGAAAGATCGAGGGCAATAGAAGAAGGGGACGACAGAGAATGAGGTGGCTGGATGGAGTCACTGAAGCAGTAGGCGTGAGCTTAAATGGACTCCAGAAGATGGTAGAGGACAGGAAGGCCTGGAGGAATGTTGTCCATAGGGTCGCGATGGGTCGGACACGACTTCGCAGCTAACAACAACAAAAAACAAAATAGTATTTCTGAAAATAAACTTTGGAAATGTTCATATGAATCCATGCTAATTGTGATACAGAGCATAAGTACTAGTGCTTTTAGTACTATTGCATTCAGTTAATCTTTATTCCTAATGAGTGTGTAGACATATTTCTGTACTGTAGTTTGGCAAAAATTTAAAAGTGATTTTTCATTATTACCAAGACCAGTTCCTGCTTAACTTCCTAGCCCTGTGGTGGCAAACCTATGGCACATGTGCCACAGGTGGCACTCAGAGCCTTCTTTGTGGGCATGCATGCTGTCGCCCGAGTCCTAGACCTTCAGCTGGGTTTCATAAAACATTTTCGCTTTAGGCCTCCACCTCCGTGTGCAAAAAAAAAAAAAAAGTTCAATCACTCAATTTCAATTGCAAAGTTGGAATTGATTGATTGAACTTTTTAGTCCCACCCAGTCTGACGTTACCACTGCAGCCACGCCCACCCAATGGGCCACGTTTACCCAATTGGCCACACACACCCAATGGGCCACGCCCACCTGGCACCCGACAATACATAAGTGGGTTTTGGGTTGGAGTTTGGGCACTCGGTCTCTAAAAGGTTCGCCATCACTGTCCTAGCCCAAACTGGTTTATAAATTCATGGTTACAGGGAATGTTAAGAGCTTTATGTTTAATAGAATTACGTTTGGCAAAAGTACTTTAGATTATGTGTCCACAATTTATGTGGATGTAATAATGCTTTTGTTCAAAGTTGAGAATATTAATTTATATGAACTTTCTCAGCTTGGAAGTAACATCAAATAGACATATGATAGCAATAAAACTCATCCTAGGAAAGAATTGCATTTCTGTCCAATTCACTTTTTTTCTAAATTTACCATATTACAATTAAACTTCCCAAATCTCAAACTTAAGTTGTTTGGACTATAAATGCTTTAAAATATTTTAGAAGAACGTAGACCTTGTGTCAGCAGAGGATTTCTCTGTTTTTCATTAAAGTGGCCTCTTTTTTTTAGACTTTTGTAAAAAAAACTGAGAAAAAGTTGTGTCTGCTTTAAGAATTAATCTGATGAAAGCCTGAAAAAAAGCTACTTTAATTAATAGCAAAGAAATCCTTTGCTCATGCAAGGTCTGAAGCACTGCAATAGAGAATCATTTTTGAACTGCACAGTCATAAATAATATACCAGCTACTTATAAGCTACCCTTATCAATGGATAGTCAATAATTTTCTGCAATGATTCTGTTTCTTCTTGGTCTTTTATTAAGGATTGGATTGCTGTTCTAGGTTCCTGTTTTTCAAAGTCAGAGTAAAAAAAAAAATCATGCAAACTCAGTTTGCAAATAACAGTAAAAACAAAGTCATTGTTTGTTATGCAGTAATGCTTAAATAGAAGGGACGCAGTGGCTCAGTGGGTTGGGACACTGAGCTTGTCGATCAGAAGGTCGGCAGTTTGGCGGATCAAATCCCGAGTGCTGCGTAACAGAGTGAGCGCCTGTTACTCGTCCCAGCTTCTGCCCACCTAGCAGTTCGAAAGCACGTAAAAATGCAAATAGAAAAATAGGGACCACTCCGGTGGGAAGGTAACAGCGTTCCGTGCGCCTTTGGCGTCTAGTCATGCCGGCCACATGACCACGGAGACGTCCTCGGACAAGCGCTGGCTCTTCGGCTTTGAAACGGAGATGAGCACCGGCCCCTAGAGTCGGAAACGACTAGCACGCATGTGCGGGGGAACCTTTACCTTTACCTTTAATGCTTAAATATATATTGATACAATGCCTTTTATAGTATTACTGTATTATAATACAGAATGTTTCTAATTTATCAAATCAGTACAGACTTTGTCCTAACACAGGGGTGTCAAACTGCTGTCCGGCGGGCCAGATGAATCATAGCAAAACCGCACCTACCCCATTGCCGGCAATGGCAAAAAAGTTGCGATATGTCGCAACACATCACGTGATGTTTGGAGTTTTGACACCCCAGTCCTAACAGATAGATGGACTTGGTGGAAAAACAGTAGTCTTTTATCCAGCAGTGGCTTAAGTCCTGACTACGATTCTTTCTGTACTCATAAAAGTTGAACCTATTAGCTTTGTTACATTGAAGGGATAGGCCTTCTTGCCCCAGGATAGGCATAAAAGTAATAATTAGGGCACTGATTGTATTCTGCCTGGAAACTTGCTATTCGTTTAATTTCTATTTTTAATGCAAATACCGCAACTATGTCACAGTTTGGTTTAAAGGCAAAAAGGGTGTCTTTTACCAAATAGGCACAAATATGCCATCTCTCTGCAGCCCCTTAAACCAAACAATTTTTTCCTCAAGATTTTTTGCAAAGGACAGTCATGAAATCCCAGGAAAGGCATGGTTGCTTTAAGGAGATACAAAAACTGCTATGTTTGTATCTCTGCATGCTCTGAAACACTTCCTTGCTTATGGGGAGAGCCCCAGATATGTCCTTGGATAAGCAATGTAGCCACCGGTACGAAAACATGTTTTAAACTTGGGAGAAAAGAAATTCAGGTTAAGAAGGAAGGGAAAACACTGTTAGATTATATTTCTTTAGTCCACAGCTAGTCCTCACCTAATGGTAATTGGGACTGGAAGTCATAAAACCTGAAGTCACATGACTGTGCCACTTAAGCAATGAACATTCCGGCATTTCCGGTTGCCATTATTAGGCAAATCACCATGGGTCATTAAGAGAGGACATCATGTGGGTTGCTATTTGTGAAACTCCTGGCAGTTTCCCTGTAGACCAGGGGTGTCAAACTCAATTTCATTGAGGGCCGCATCAGCATTGCAGTTGCCCTCAGGGGGCCGGGTGGGTATGGCCAGGGTGGGCATGGCCTACTGGGTGGGCGTGGCCAGCTCTACATCGTTCGCATCAAGGGTGCCTATGGGGGTCCGGGCAGGAGTGGGACAGATCTGAGGGTCTCTGGCAGAAGGAGGGTCTCTGGGCCAGGGCCAAGGCAGTGGGGGCCGTTCCCTCACTGTTTTCAGGATGGCTTCGCGGGCCACCTGAAACCACTTTGCCCTTGTGTTTGACATGTCTGACTTTGCCTGTAGGAAGCCAGTAAAGAAGGTCACAAATGGCAATAACTGAAGAATGCTGCAATGTTGTAATTGCGACACCATGTGATCACAGAGACACTACAGTTGACCTGTACAGCACCAGTCATAAATATTTACTCAATGCCAGTGTAAGTTTGAACAATTGCTGTACAAGGGATTGTTAAAAGAGGACTGCCTGAATATTAGTAAAATAGAATTCTAATATTCTGCCTAGTCTACCTTGAAAGACTGTTAGCTTATCAATAAGCAGTGTTACAAGCTATAGCCAGTAGTATAGGCACTCCCCAGATTAACGATGTCCAACTTAAGGACCACACATACTGTACTTACAAACAGATTGCTTATTACTAAAAATGGTGGACAACATTCTCCTTCTAGCTGAAAAACCATTCAAGCCATGCAATGTTTTTATGAACTGCTGAAATTGTGCATTTTTAAATACGTCCTGTTTTCAGCAGTTCATCAGCTTAAGGAAAAACTATCCCATTTGCCATTTTTAGTAATAGGCAGACTGTTTTTAAGTACAAATTCCGACTTGCATAGAAATTTGATCTAAAGACAGCCTTGGGAACAGATCTCAATCTTCACTGGTTGTATCCTCAGAATCTTGCCGCTTTTCTCAAAATGACAGTGACAATACTGCAAGCACAGCCCCTTTCAGCCTTGTGTATGATATTGCAATGCACAAAGAAAGAGGACAATGCTTGTACATCAGTGCTGCTTTTTGTGACTGATCTCCTTGCCCCTTTGGCCCCAGCAAATACAGCCTATTTTAATAAGTTCAAGGAGTCATTTTTCTTTCAATGTATCTGAAGTTAAAATCTGAATCTTCAAAATGCAGGGAAAAAATAATGCACTAATTCTATTTAGCAAGAGATTTCATGCACACTTTTACATTGAGAATATGAAACATATGCATGAAAATTAATCTGTGTGGTATTTTAAAAAGTCATTAACCAAAATCAGGAAATGAACATTCCCTAAATTCCACAAATGCATTACCTTCTGAAATGTGTGCTCACAGAAGCTTTAAAAGGGCTTATCAATGCATATGTGTGTGGTCTACTTTTTGCAATCAGTCTGATAAATTTCTAAGTAATGATGCCTATAACTGGAAATGTCATTTGTCCCAAGTGTTCTTCGTTTCATGTTGGCCCTTATTATTTTCAGTAATATTTTTACTAAAATAAAAAAATAGTAAGCCTCCAATGTCACACAGACAATAAATCTAATACTATTCAGTATCAAAAGTTATTTTCTTGCTTCCTTTCCCGATGTTAGGGTTCACAGTGTTTTGTCATATAATACAATGTTTATTATTAGAGAATAAATAGGGAAGAGAAAAACTTTTTCATTGTCATCACTGGCAAAACTACAATATTTTGTTTCATCCTAAACCATGCTGGTGTTGCTCTTTTGACCAATCACCATCTTGACAATGCCTCCTTAGGCCATTGGGACAGTAAATTGAAAATAGCTTCATTCCAGAATTCTTGAGTTCTCTATTCCGCAAATATGGCTGCTCTCTCATAAATTGATAAAAGATCCCCTTTCTATCTCCTTCAATACTGAGACAACTGGGTGAAAACTCAAAATATCACTACCATTGTGGACTATATTCAGTTACCTGTAGGGCAGAGTTGAATAATAAAATTTTATACAGTGCTGAATATAGAATTATACAGATAGCCCTGCTTCAGGGGAGATAATAAAATATTTACAAGAACAAAAATAGTCTCCCAGGAAAGATAGGTGGTATTGGCAAAGTACAGGAATATTTGTAACATGTGACTGAAATACTGTGATGGTTCTGAAAACTAAAGGAATGCAAATGTGGGCTTAAACTGGTGAAGAGAAAATGTCATTTAGATATGTAACTATAATTATGTTAATATGAACACCTTCAGCTCAGATACTATCTGAACTTTATATTTAAAATATTGTGTATATAACTGTGATATAATTCCATACCACAATGTCACTATTTTCTATTTTATTTATTTCAACTCTCTGTATGGCACCAATACCCTTAGTAGCTCAGAATGGTTCACAGAAATTCTGTCAAAACAAATATTAGAGCATTGTTAAAGCCATCAAACAATACATAATATAAAATACTAAAATACTAAATTTAAAACTATTAAATTTAAAACAATGTAAAGATCTATGTAAAGAAACACATCTGAGTCTTTTTAACTGTAATAAAAAGGGTCTTCCTTCAATTCCAATGGCAATTTGTTCCACAACTTGAATTCTACCATGGAAGAAACAAAATTAACCATAGATCCAGATGGATCTGAGGAATACACAAATGGTAAACTATTGATGACCTCAGAGTGCAGGACAGATTCTGTGAGATTACGCAGTTCTGCAAATATCTTGTTTCTAAGCCTTGTACAGCTTTACTCACCTGGATATAATTTACCTCCCCAGTGAACCTCAGTCTTCTGTACAACACTTGGAGGAAGGAGGCAGTCCTTTTCTGTCTGGATTAAATTCAAAATATTTGAATTTAAAGACCTTATAGAAAGGGCATTATAAAATAAATAATTAATCATCTTTTAAAAGTTTCCTTAATTGTTTCACAACTATAGCTATTAAATTTGGTATTACAGTTGGCATTCATCTCAAGCCTTTTGATAATTCTTTTGGGTAGATCTCAAAATGTGCATGCTTTTAAAATGCTTGCCTATTATCTGACTGTTCAAATACCCAATTTAAGCACATGCTGTAGTCTGGAGATAATCATAGTATCCCAATGAATCGTGATGTTTTTGCAGTTATTCTGTGCAATGTAGTATCACTTCAAACTATTATGTCTTACTGGTTTAGGAGATATGCAGAAATGCCATTGGCTCAAAACACTTGTTAGGATTCTTATGCAGATATAATTACAAAAATATATGTAAGTTTACTACACTGTACATGACATGTACCTAATTTACTAATCACATTTCAGGAACTTCCTCTTGTGTTTTGATCAGATTTTTCTCAAATTTGACTCTGATCTTAAACGAGCATTGCAAATGTTTAAAATAAAAACTTTTAAGCAACAACAAAAGGAGGTTTTGTTATTAATAATACTTTTATTGGTGTATACATAGAAACATAGTGTACACATAGTCAAAAAGCAAGAAAACTGACTGCAAAGAAAAATTATAAGAATCAGATCTTTATATTTAAAAATTGTATTAAATCACAGAATGAGTTGCAAGGGACCAGGAACACAAAAAAACTCTTCTATTTTCTCTATTAGGGGAAAAAAACCAAGGGGAAATACATATTGAAAACAGAAAGGAAGCACCACAGAATTGTGGGAGGAATATTAAGTAAGGTAAAAGCAGGAGGGGGGGTTAAACGGGGGGGGGGTTTGCCTGAATTAAACTCTGCAGTTTATTCTACAGTGTATCTCATATACTATAATCATTACTGAGTTCCCTTAAATGCAACTATAAACCTTCAGGTTAAGGTTCCAAAATTAAATAATTCTTAACAATGCATCCTTAATATTTCAACATTTTGCATTAACTGCTTCACGTATTCTTTCTTCTGAAATGTGTAGTGATTTATAGATACGTAACATTCAACTTTGATAAATTTTCTTTGCATAACTTCTGCATACCCCAAAATATATAAATTATTGGCTGAAACCAAGAGAACAGGTTTAATTACTTAAAATTCCTCAAGTTGGACTAGATGACCTCCAAGGTCCCTTCCAACTTTATATTATATTATATTATATTAAGTGTTTCCTGAATTATGCATGCAGGAGATCTGAATACTATCTCTCATATATCAATAATAACAATACGCATCTATACAATATACACTTCTTCACAACATTTTTACTGCTTTCTTTTTTCATACATGAGAACCTATCCAAGACCATACTCTAGGTAAAGCTGTACTTTAAAAGAAGCAGTGATCAGGCCACTTGTGAAGAAACTAAATCTGGGCATAGAGGATGAAAATAAGTTATTATTATACAATGAGCTGTGCAAGGGACTGCCTTTGAAAATGATTTGGAAAGTTAGTTCAAAATAGAGCAGCCAGATTGCTTTCTGGGATAAGCCAATGCAAACACATTATTCCAATTCTTTGCCATCTACAATGGATGCCAGTTTGTTTCTGGACCCAATCTAAAAGGTTGATTTCAACCTTGAAAGCCCTAAACCAAGTTATCTGAAGGAGTACTTTCTCACCTATGTATCTACCTAGATTTTAAGAGTCACCTCCATTCCCCTCACCAAAGGAAGTGGATCTCTACCTGCAGTAATTAGTACTTGGATAAAAGATTATCAGGAAATTCAGTTGTGTAGGTTAAATTTCAAAGTTGAAATATGGGTTTGAGAAGAAGGCAGTGACTACTATGTTGCTGTCAAGAAAACAACATCAACCAATCTAGTAGACTTCAGAAGTCAAACTCAAATTGAGGCAGAAATTCAGGCAGGATAATCCTACAATAGGCTAAAATAAGATTTCAACAACATGAAACTTGAGATTAAGCTTTCAGCTTTCTTCCATCTGAGTGTCTAATGATCAAAGCATCTTCAGTTAAAGGCGCCTGGCTTTCTTCTTTAGAGGGACTGAAAATCTGCTAAGTCCTGGGCTGGAGTCCAAAAATTGTGATGCAATCTCATAAACCAGAAAGATGTGGGCAAAATTGGCTTATTTTGTCTTGGAGCTTCCAGAGTAAGGGCAACATCTGAGACAACCTTCTTGATGGCTATGCTCAGACTATGGAGTCCCCTCTTAAGGCTAGTTTTCTTTCAGTTGTTCTTCTGCAAAAGAAAAAAAAGTTTTATTAAAGGAGGCCTAGGTGCATAAGTGTAGTTGAGGAAGATAGGAGTATGTGCAGTTTCCTTAATACATTGTGTTTCTAATGTTTTATATCATCTTTCATTGTTGTAATCATATTTAAATGATCGATTAACCATGTGAGTGCTATTTACTATAGAAATATTGGGTAGAAATTCAATAGATGTATTTGTTTTAAGAACAAATCTCACTTTGGATGCATTCCCTAAATGTATGAGCTTGTTCTACTGAGATGGAGAACTGAAAGTCTAGGATAATGGCAGATAATGAAATTGTCAAAATTAAGGATTAGAAGAGATATTTAAAATTAAGTAAAACACTGAGTATTACAGAGTCTTCATATGAATGTAAAGCAGGAACGAAGGAGCATATACATATACATATACAGCCCTCAAGACCCCATTTGCTGCCACTGCAACTCTCTGAGGTGGAACTTCAAAAGCCAATTGTTTTGTGATGCTTATGGCAAAACAGCCAAGTACCAATAGCACAAGCACCTTAAATGTAGAAGCCACATATTCAATTAATGGTTTCAAACAAATGTTTCATCTGCATATTATAAGAACTACTTCATAGTGTGTAGCCAAAACCTCAATGAAAGCCACAATAATATGAAGCCATCCGCACTAAAATAACTTTTATTTCCTTCTACCAACCAGTCCAAGCAAATGCCACATGTTGAAATAACTTTTAAATTGCAGGCCTAGAGTTTATTCTGCTAACTATACTCTTTGGAATAGAAAATGCTCATATGGTTTTGCAGCAATGAATTCTTCAATTGAGTGGCAGTCGGCTCTATCTTAGGTACCTAATCTATTGTTCCCCAAGAAATGGAGACATATAGTAGCACTGGCAAAAAAAATTGGTGTGTATACCTTTAAGTCAATATTAATTCCTGGTAAATGCCTGGACAAACCCTTGTCGTTTTCTTGGCAAGATTTTATAAGTGATTTGCCGCTGTCTGCTTCTTAGGGCTGAAAGAAAATGGCTAACCCAAGTTCACCCAGCTCTCTTTGTACCTAAGGCAGGACTAGAATCAGTCTCAGGTTTTCTAGCCTGACTCCTTAACCGGTACATCAAACTGACTCTCATTCATTCATTCATTCATTCAGTTTCTATCTCAGTCAATGACTCTGGGTAGCTTACAGTTCAAAAAATATATTACAATTAAATCACTAAAATCATTTTAAAATAATAAAAAGCAATAAAAACATCCAAACTAAATATGCATAGCAGCCAAGAAGCTTGCCCAGTTAGCAATACAGTCAGGAAAGAGGCTTTTAATATATTCAGATGCTATAGGGGTGGAGAAACAGTTAAATTTCACCATGAGGTAGCTTGTGTCTGATTGTCTTTGTTCCTTGTCTTTCACCAGTGATACCCTAAGTGTCTCTTAGACCACCTAAGTTCCCTCAATTCCATCATATACCATGAAGAGCATCACAAATCTTGAACACTGAGAGGATGCTCAGGCACTAATGCCACTGCTGCTTTGCTACTCCATGCAGCCACCAGCCCAGCCACCGAATCAAGGAAGTCAGGCAGGGAGATTGCTAAGTAGAAGGGAGCCTGGTAACATAGCAATATCCCTAGCTGAGTTCTCCTGGTGCCCAATTTAAGAAACAGTGTCTCACTTACAGCAATCTGTGGGGCAAGGCCCTTGGATGCCTCCCAAATATCTCAGACAATCCCATTCCATCTCCCCTATCCTGGGGTCTCAGCTGGTGTCCAATCCGGAAATCAGCTGGGCCAATCTCAGTGAGTGGAACTGCCCCCTTGTCCCAACCAAGTCTCAGTAATGTATGCTAGATCAGCCTTTTCCTACCTAGACAATTAAGTCCTAGATTAAGGTGGCTTTGTTACACTGACTGATCTAGTATTCACCAGCAGCAGCCGATTGCTGTTTTGAAAGGGCCTTTGAAAGCCTGCCATCCAGGGCCTAGTCTGAATCTCAGAAACTGGAATGTGCCATAGGAACAAGATACCTGTGGCTTGGTCCCCATGAGTAGTCCATTTCTCAACTTCACCATATTTTACCTATCACTATTGCAACCTTATACCCTGCTCCCATCCCTTCAGAGTCTCCCCACTTCTCTGTTCATAGCAATACATGTCCCAACCCTTGGCTCCAGCTTCACACACACAAAATTCCTGAGAGGACTTTGCTACTCAGTGCTTCTGCCTGGCATTCAACACTTATGGGCAGTCAGAAAACTTTTTCAGCCTTCCAGTTATAATCCAACAGCACTAGGTACTCAGTCAGTCTCTCACTGGACTGCCGAGGACCTAACTACACAAACTCTACCTCCCCTTTCACCCCAAAAGGTGGGCTACTCCACTCACCAAACCCTCCAACGTTTTGTAAATCCCACCAATATATAGTGGGATTTATACATCTACATGATCTCATTTCTAGGATTACCTTTAGCATCACATCTGCTGTGGTTTTAGGGCTTGAATGCATTTTAGCTCTAATGTGCAATATTTATATATTGTAGTCAGTGTTACAATTAGCAAACTTTTCCTGACACTTCAGGAAAGATTTGAGGGATATATGGGAGAGGAAGAATCCATTCCGCCAGCAGATTCTTTCCCATAACCAGATAAATGTTAGATGTTAAATCTAACCAGCTGGCTATTAAACCTTCCTTGAGAATCTTGATTTTGATTTCAAGGAAAGCCAGCTCTTTTTCTTTAATATTTGAAAATGTTCATTACACTTTAGCATGACTGAGAAGCAAATTTCAGATGAGTTGACAGAGTGAAATAGTAAGAGTATATACAGTACATGGGCTTTTCTTTCTCCTTCTCCTCTTGGAGTCAAAGAGTCAAAAAGAAAGTTTACTTCTGCAGCCCAGTGGAAATTCTATGTACATACCTTAGTTTCCCATAACTATGCAATTAAAAACAATACAGAGTAAATGTGTATTCCTTCTTTAGGGAATATATAAAAATACATCCCTTTCGTGAGGTACCTAATATATAAATGGATGTATTATGGGTTCATTGGGAAAAAAGGATGCAGAGAGAATAAATGACCTTTAACAAAATTGGATAGAGGCGGTAGGCTGAACAAAATGGTTTATTATTATGCAACCCAATGCTGTACTACTATTCTTCTTTATCCAAGACCAACACCAGTTACTAAGGCTGAAAATGTCAATGCTGACAATACAAGTATTAGTGGTATTCCATGTATAGTATCTCCATATTGGCAGCAGAACACAGTTATTGCCCTTATAGCAAAACTGCTGGAACAACAGAAGTCTGACAAGGGTAAAGAAAAATCACTGATATCAAAGTGGACGGTGATTCTGTCTCTTAAGTGAAGTACAAAAATAAATAACTATAATATACATATATTTATATATCCAGCTCGTCCAGCTTCTGCCAACCTAGCAGTTCGAAAGCATGTAAAAATGCAAGTAGAAAAATAGGGACCACTATGGTGGGAAGGTAACAGCGTTCCGTGCGCCTTTGGCGTCTAGTCATGCCGGCCACATGACCACGGAGATGTCCTCGGACAAGCGCTGGCTCTTCGGCTTTGAAACGGAGATGAGCACCGGCCCCTAGAGTCGGAAACGACTAGCACGCATGTGCGGGGGAACCTTTACCTTTTTATATATCCAATAAGTACTTTTAGATGCTATAAGGCTTTTTTTGTTTTTTACATTTGCATGCTGTTTTGCACCTATCAAATTTCCCCCTCCTATGTAATTATTTGATAAAGGGAGTCTCCCTTTAATTTCAGGCTGGAAAACAGAAAAAACAGAAAAGCTGGGGTGTGTGTGTGTGAGTTCTTCAAAACGCTTTTCCTTGTCAGTTTTCCTTGTAATTTTTACCAGAACAGTTGAACTGATCAATTAAGGAATTTTGAATTAAAAGTATTTTCTTTAAGGTTGATGAATAAAGTATTTAATAATACATATTCCAATAATGAAACCTTTTCAGCTTCCCAAATGATCTATATTAATAAAAGACTGTTTTTTTATGATGGATAATTGCAAACCTTGTTTGATTTTTTTTTTCAAAATGTCCAGGTGTCCCTCCCATAAATAACCTTTCTTCTACCCACTCCAACCTATCTGCAATATTTCCTTGCATCTCTATATTCTGGACACATTGGGAGCAGTTACATTGTTTGCTGATATACATAATTAAGGAATTTAGGAGCCACCAGCATACACCAATGATTCTTGACTGACAAAGCTCAATAAAGACTCATTGGGCTTATGTAACAGAGATTATAAAAACCTCATGGCCAGATAAAAAAGCTTTGATTTGGGAAACATCTGTTCTTACAATAAGGTCCAGTCTGGCAAGTCTACAAATTAGCCTATTGGTACAGATGGTATTTCTTCCATTAGAACCTGAAGTAACACCCTTCTATAATGCTGTATCACACTGGATTCTGAAACAGCATGCCATATTCTATCCAAGATACAGTTTTTGAACTTTTACTTCTGCCAACATCACGATTAGAGCAGAAATGAGTATCTGTGAGCAAGATCAAACTTCATAAATCTACCCAATGTGGATTTAAATTCAGATGTTAATTGTATTTGACAACTTTGTTCATAGGTTCAGCAAAAGTTGTCAAATTTTATTTTTATCATTTGTGACTTATGTTCCATACTGTCCACATCATTTAAAGGCGAGTGCCATTCTTTTGAACTGAATCCATTTCTTTGGAGTTAGAAGAGGAAGTCATGCACTGTTCATATACAAACCAAGGAAATTAAAAAATGTGGATTTAAACTGCTTTAGCCCCATCATTTTTAAGTGTGCAAGAGCTTGTGATCCCAGGAAAACATGCAGCTTTCTCTACAGAATTGCAGACAGCTGCCACATTGGTGCCCCTAACAATTGCAAAGCATCCTTTTGGAAGCGAATAAAAAATGTTACACGACTCTATATGAACAATCCATTTTTTGCTGTAGAGGTATTTTTTATGATGTGTGTGTGTGTGTGTGTGCACATGTGTGAGGGCATACACGGGCATGTGAAAGATGAAGCAGTAATTTCCTCAATTCAGGTTTTTTGGGGGAAATCTATAGTATTCATACTAGTGTTAAAGGAATTTTAAGCAAGATTTTCTAAAACAAAAAAGTAATGAGCTCCTGGAGCTCTTGTGAAGAAGATAGGCGATTTTAAAAATTTGATAGACCATGATAGACATGAATTTCTATTGATTGTTATAAAATTACTTTTGTAGTAGAAATGCATGATTCCACACTAGTTGCAACTGTTTTACCATTAGTACTGTACACGTTGATGAAAGCTGTTTAAGCACTGTCTTACTGAAATATTTTTTGTGGCTGGGAAGTGAAATTTAACTCCCAGCTTTGGTTCTGCATTCCCTTATTCTTTCCTACTGAGTTGTTTCAAAGTGAATATTGTGTGCATAACAGCTTGGTTACACTCGTAACTGAGTTTTGGGCTTCTGTATATGATTTGGCACTGGAATAGTTTTTCATGCTTCTCTCTGACTCTTCCCTAGAAAAGAATCTCAGGACAATGTTGAATTCAGTGACATGTGAATTCATTTACTTTCATAACCAGTTGGCTGTTTTGTGCTTTCCATTGCAAATAAGGGGAGGTACAGACTAGATCTACGACATTATGGTACCTTGGGATCAGCAGACAATAAGGGATTCATGCTGTCAGTGGGTTATCTCTTACTTGGTTAGAGGTCAGCAGAATTGTCAAAGATGCTGGTTATCCCTGCTTGGGTGGTGATTTGCTTTTTACTTTGGATACATAGGATTGCTAATACAGGTAGTCCTCGAGTTAAAGTCAAGCCCAAAATTGCTGTTAAGCAAGACAATTGTTAAATGAATTTTTCCCCATTTCATGAACTTTCTTGCCACAGTGACAAAGTTGTAAATTAAACTGGCTTTCCCATTGACTTTCCTTGTCAGGAGGTCACAAAAGGTGATCACATGACCCAGGGACACCGCAACTGTCATAAACACGAGTCAGTTGCTGAGTGTCTGAATTTTGATCATGTGACCGGGGGGGGATGTTGCAATGGTGTAAAAAACGTGTGAAAACGGTCATAAGTCACTCTTTCCAGTGCCATTGTAACTTTGAACAGTCACTAAATGAACTATTAGAAGTTGAGGACTACTTGTATGTTTCTTGAGCACTTTGTCAAAATTTAAAGAACATGGGATATGCTATGCTATTTTTATCTTATAAGAGAAATTATTCATATCAAAAGACTTTTAAAAGAAAATTCTTGTTTCAGGGCAGATGGTAATCGGTTAGATGAAAGCCATCAGGAAAAGATTGTTGTTTTGTTCCATTTGAGTACTGGGCCTTGAATTTTCTTCCTTTCCCCTTGTCTCTTTTTCTCTCCCTTTTAGTCAAGATTAATCAGCAAATCGAAATCATTTTGTAGTTTCCCAATGATCCAATTGCTTAATGATAAACGACTAGAAAAAAATTAACTGGGTGCATTTTTGTACAAAAGATCTTACATTTGGGATGTGTTTTTGTAAAGAAAAGATCATTTCAGGCCTTTGCATCTTTTCCAATTTGGAATAATCTTAACCATGCTTTCGGGGATGCTGTTGAATTTTGTCCATATATAGAACAATACTTATCATTTGTCCATTTGTTAAAATGATACACCGTAATAAGTATTCAAAGAAATAGACTTCAACATTTTTTTATGTATTTAGTATCATTTTTATTAGTAGCATTCACCCATTAGGTGAACATGACAATAGGATGCTTCCATGGGGCATCAAATTCTTTACACAGAAATCAATATAGAAATAAAGAGATCTCTGAAGTGCTATCACCAGTATTAGGAGCTCAATGACAAGTATAATGCAATGGCCAACAGACCCATTTAGCTAATTCTTTAGCTATTGTAACACAACTTATTTTGCCCTGCTCCCCTTAGTGTATCTAGCCTATTGCCACCCTGTTGATTTGGTGGAGTGCTGGTCTCTGCATCTTATGTCCCTACAAAACTTATCTCCTCCAATGATTTCTTTTATATTCCTCAAGGTTATTCCTTCTGCCCATTAAGAGTGGGATCCTGGGATTACAAATCTTCTTTTTCCTTTTCAAGTAGTTGGTGGGTGATGATGACATCTAGAAATTAGTCAAATTTTCATGGAGAAGCAGATGTGATAATTTGAATTTTGAATCCAGAAAATTAGTTTGTAGTTATCATAGAAATCATAGAATTATAGGGCTGGATGATCTTAGATGTCTTCTAGTCCAACCCACTGCCCAAGGCAGGAGTCCTTATATCATCCCACACTAATGGCTGTCCAGTCTTTTCTTGAAAGCTTCCAGTGATGGAGCACCCAGCAGTTCCACTGATTGTCCTCATCCATTAGGAAATTCTTCCTTAGTTCCAGATTGGAATTTCCTTTGATGAGCTTCCACCTATTGATTCTTGTCCTATCTGCAGATGCTATGGAGACTAAATTTCTTCCTTGTAATAGCCCCTCAAGTATTTGAAGATGGCTATCATGTTAGCCCTAAGCCTTCTCCTTGTTAGGCTAAATATACCTCGTTCCCTTAGCCATTTATCATATGATTTAGCCTTCAGACCCTTTATCATCTTTGTTGCTCTTCTCTGCACTCTAAGGCTTCAGCATTTTTTTGTATCACGGGGACCAGGATTGGACACAATATTCCATGTGTGTCCTCGCTAATACAGTATAGAGCAATAATATTACTTCTCATGATCTTGATGCTATTCCTCTGTTAATTCAGTCTAGGATTGCATTGATTTTTCTTTTTTTGGCAGCTGTGGCACACTGCTGAGTCATATTTAAGTGGTAATCCACCAGGAGACTTAGATCCCTCTCACAGGCATTATTGTTAAGCCAGGTACTACCTATTCTGTACATGTGCATTTGGTTTTTCCTGCCTAAATGCAGGACTCTACTTTTCTTCTCACTGAATTGCATCTTGTTGGGTAGGGCCCAATGCTCAAGTGTTAAAATCCTTCTGAATCCTGAGTCTATCTTTCAAAGTGTTAGCATTCCCCCCCCCCCGCCCCCCAGCTTGGTGACATCTGCAAACTTGATGAGCTCCCATTCTACCCCTTCATTTAGATCATTTGTGAAGATTTTGAAGAATACTGGCCCCAGTAAAAAAAAAACCTTGAGGTACCTCACTGCATGCTTCCCTCCAAGTAGATGTAGTCCATTGAGGACCACACACATACAGATTGTGCTTGGCCAGCCAAGCGCAAATCCATCTGATAGTGGTACTGTCTATCCCACATTGTTCTATCTTATCAAGGAGTAAGCTGTATTCTACTTTATCAAATGCCTTACTGAAGTCTATGTATATTATATCCACACCATTTCCTTGATCCACTAATTTAGTCATTTTATCAAAAAAGGTTTGGTCGACATGATCTGCTTTTAACAAACCCATATTGGCTTCTAGTAATCACCTTGTTCATTTCCAGATGCTCACAACTCTGCTGCTTGATTATCTTTTCCAGGGGTTTCTCAGGTATTGATGTCAAGCTGATTGGTCTATAGTTTCCTGGTTCCATTTTTTCCCCTTTTTGAAGATTAGAACCATATTACCTCTTTTCCAGGCCTCTGGCAGTTTCCCCATGCTCCAGGAGCTCTGAAAGATTTTATTCAGTGGTTCCGAGATCTCATCTGCCAGCTCCTTCAGTTTCCTGGGATGTAAACCATCTGGTAATCATGAAATCATGATAATCATGTAATATAATCATCATTACATTATCCTACAGCAGAAGTCCTTGGAGGCATGTGCAATAAAAGCGATAATAAAATAATAATGAATTAAAACAACAATTAAAACCTACACATCAATGGAAATGCAAAAAAAAAAGAAAAGATTCAGGATTTTTTTAAAAAAAGTTAAAAAAGAGATGATTACTTAAGACATTCTATCTCACAGTTTGTATGTGTGAGCGCTTGGAGCAGGCATTTCTTGATCTTCATTCCCAAGACCTAAAGAAAGTTATACAGTATAGTCAATGCCAACAAACTGAGTTCATCCTGGAAATCAACTGGGAAATGATAAATCTGATGTTATATGATAATATCCTAATATCCAGTTCTGGTCACTATATTTTGTATGAACTAAGCTTTCTAAATCATCCTCAAAGTCAGTCCTTGAAAAATGAATTGTAATCATTTTAATGGGAGATTACTAAGATGTAGATCACTAAAGATAGACTCTCTTTTTAAACAGAGTTGTACTTGATGTACCATCCAAACTTGTAAAAGGCAATTCCTTGGCACAGGGTACCTGTGTGACTCTAGGGACAAAAAAGTATCTATCAACAAGCCCAAATTATGAATGTGATCCTTTAGGAGGAGCAGAACTCTTCCAGAATATGCCAAACTCCTCCTGCAAGCAGATGACTCACCAATGAGCACTTCTGTCTTGTCTAGTTTGAACTGCAGATTACTGGCCCTCCTCCAGTCGATTACAGCAACCAGACCTCGATTAAGCATTTCCACTACCTCACCTGAATGAGATAAAAGTGAGAGACCAAATGTTAAGACTTCATATGTCCTGGGATTGAAAGAGTAAAGAGACAACAGAGTAATAAGTACAACACACACTGTGGTCCACTGGAACACAAGGTAAACCTCTTGGAAATCTCCCAGTGAGGAACCAGCAGAAACATAAAGGGTCAGCAGCAGAAGTGCTAGTGTTTTTGTGGGAATGATGGAGGATAAGAATAAAGGTAAAGGTTCCCCCGCACATGCGTGCTAGTCGTTTCCGACTCTAGGGGCCGGTGCTCATCTCCGTTTCAAAGCCGAAGAGCCAGCGCTTGTCCAAGGACGTCTCTGTGGTCATGTGGCCGGCATGACTAGACGCCAAAGGCGCACGGAACGCTGTTACCTTCCCACCGTAGTGGTCCCTATTTTTCTACTTGCATTTTTATGTGCTTTCGAACTGCTAGGTTGGCAGAAGCTGGGACGAGTAACAGGTGCTCACTCTGTTACGCGGCACTCGGGATTCGACCCGCCAAACTGCCGATCTTCTGATCGACAAGCTCAGCGTCCTAACCCACTGAGCCACCGCGTCCCTTCCAAGAATGTATTAGACTCTATCTTTTTCCCACAGGTTCCCTCTCCCCTTTCCCCCCCCCCGACCCCAGCTCATCCCCATGTCTTCTTTTAGAGGCAAGATCTTACTGAGATAATTGGGGCAATGTTCCTCTGTCTCATTTAGTCCCAAGAAGCCAAACTGTGACATTCCAAGGAATAAGACACCATAAGCTACTCAAGCAGATGTCTGCTTGAACAATTAGGGCTTCTCTTTGCTGTCCTCCCCATCTCTTTTGCATAGTTCCATGTATCTTCCAAATCTAGGCTTTTCCAATCTTCAATAACAAATTAAGAAAGGAAAGAGATGTCCATCCTGTTAGCTATTAGCTGTAAATATTTGAGAAGCAGTAGAAATGGGTTGCAGTGAAATGTGTGGAATCCCCTTGATAAATGCATTAATATATCTGGGAAGTAACTACATTTGATCTTTAAAGGCAATTGTTCTACCTTTACCAATACCTCCTCCTACCTCTCAGTTTTCTTCCGCATGTAAGGAAGTAGAGCGTAGCGGGGGGGGGGGAATCCATAAAGCCCAATGTCTTCTGCTGTTAGCCTTGGATGGAATAGTGGAGATCAGGATTGTCCTATCTGGCTCCAGAATTTTCCTTTTTTTCCACTGGTAACTTTTCCGCCAAATGCCTGTAACCAGAATTTCCATTTATATATTCAATGGTATTTATTTGATTTCTATCCCATCTTTCTTCCATGAGCTCAAGACAATGCAGCTAAATGCAGGTAAATGCAGATTTCTCCCAGAATTAAACTGCTCCCAAATTCACCCTGTGAATTTCCAAGCTTGAAAGTGGGCTGAAACCTGGATCTCCTATACTCTAATTTTAACCATGACTGTGTCAGCGCTCTAGATATTAGAGCAAACAGATTTTTCCTATCCTGAAAAGCCACTTGTCCTAATATCTGAGATGAACTTTTCATACCAGTCTTACGTGTCATTACTGGTATGCTATGATTGATTATAGGTTCCCCACCCTGCTATAAAGGAGATTTTCAACTGTTTCTTAGAATTCCGATCAGATATTAGAGACAGCAATTATGCCAACTCCTAGCATTGTAAAAGGTGCCCAGAAGACAAAGGAACTTAGGCAGATGCAGGAACACTTGTGTAACTTGCTCTATAAAGTAATTCTTGAACATCTCCTTACTTATACTAATTCTATAATATATCGTTGGTCCAGAAAAATCTACACCTCCTGTAAAGCAGTAGTTAAGATTTCTTTCCTGTATGAAGTAAACTATAAGGGAGATTTGTAAGGCTTGTCTTTTGCCAATTTTGTACACATCGTGAATAATCCCCAAGCATTACAGTAGTATAATCCTTTTTCAATAACATTCACCTTTTAATTCTTCTACAATTAATCAGAGGAGGAAAAAAGAGACAACTTATACTTTGATCTCATTATGAAAACTTAGTTTGAATGAAGTTGGCAGACTTAAGCATGCATTATTTATACACAAAATTCAGAGATTGAATTTCTGCCTCAAGACATACACAGAGGAGGATCCCACTGAAGAAAGGTGGGAGAGAGAGTATTTGTCAGATCTGCTTTAAACTTCTAGATGAACTCCCACATTGTTTCAAGGACTCCCCTAGCTCCAGAAACCCATTTTTCAGGGAGACATTTGGGGAAGACCTCTGAGAATACCATGAATAGCCAAGAAAACAAACGAAGGAATCATAGAATAATATGGTCACAAATGAGTAGGCTCAAATTATCCTATTTTGGATAGATAAAGACCCAGTTTCCTTGAAAACTCCAGAGTTCTAGCAAGGTGGAATGGAAGTGAAGAAAAGGATATCCACCCAGCAACAAGGTGGATGAACTCAGTTATAGCAATGATGGGATACATCACTGCATGATCTGCACGGCCAGGTCAGGAACAGATAATCCTGGAGACAATCTAACTAGGCCAGGGCTTTTTAACCAGTGGTACGGGTACCACCTGTGGTACATTGGCACCTGGCGACCATCCTAGAAAAGTGGTAGTGGGGGAGGGGAATGAGCTGAACCGGTGCCAGCACCGCACAAGCCTGAGCAAAAGATGGCTGGAGCTGCAGCGCTATCAGGGCTCAGCGAAAGCATCAGGATCAGTGCTTCTTCGGGGCTGTCAGGGCTCAGCGGAAGTGCCAGGATCAGCGCCAGGCTCCAGCTGGAGCTTGGCGCTGATCCTGGCTCTTCTGCTGAGCCCAGAAGAAGCACCAATCAGCTGGAATGTTGCAGAATCTCCAGGGTCTTGTGATTTACATTCAAATGCTTGGCAACTGATTCATATTTATGATGGTCACAATGTCCCAGAGTCATGTGAAGTGACCAAAATCTGCTGCAACCACCCAGCAGATGGGGGGGAATAAAAACCAAACACCCCCACCCTCACTGCCAATCCTCAACAGAAATGCTCACAACAATGAAAACCTCGGACAAGAGGAAGAGCGCTGCCGGGCGGGCAGGCAGGTGTCTTGCTCGGCTGTGGCTTGGGGGGCACTTTTTTCAGTGCCATTGTAACTTCGAACAGTCACTAAGCGAACTGTTGTAAGTCAAGGACTACCTGTACTCCATCAATTTTTTCCCTTTTTTTGGTCATCAAGTTTTTGACACCTTGCTAGGCGACTGGTGGTACTCGGATGTTGCCATATCCTAAAAGTGGTACAATGGGTGAAAAGGTTGAAAAGCCCTGCACTAGGCGACAGCATTGACTTGATGACGTATAATCAGTCAATTAAGGAAAGAGAAAGAATTGGTGAAAATAACCTCCCTTCCTTCCTCCAGCAGGAGCATTGTCTGAAAAGGTTTAGCTCATACTAAGCTATAGGAAACATTATTTGTGGCAAGAAAATATAGTTTAAAATCTCTTAAAATTATGCTCCCAATTTATTTGAAATCAATAATTCAGTTTGACTCTAATTTTTTTTTTACATTTCAGAAGAAATTACTTCTCTTTGGAACTGTATAGTTGGAAACACATGAAATGCATTTGAAAAGAAGTTTTAGATAGTACATACCTAATTAATTAACATTCTAAAACACACTGAAACACATTATTTCATAGGTTCTTTTGCTATTATCTTTAATGGCAGTTAAATAAAATTGTAACATTTTAATACAGGTAGTCCTTGACTTACAACAGTTCATTTAGTGACCATTCAAAGTTACAACAGCACTGGAAAAAGTGACTGATGACCGTTTTTCACACTTATCCCCATTGCAGCATCCCCATGGTCACATGAACAAAATCCAGATGCTTTGCAACTGGTTCATACTTATGATGGTCACACTGTCCCAGGGTCATGTGATCACCCTTTGCAACCTTCTGGTAAGAAAAGTCAATCGGGATGCCAGATTCACTTAACAACTGAGTTACTAATTTAACAACTACAGTGGTTCACTTAACAATGGCAAGAAAAGTTGTAAAATGGGGCAAAACTCACTTAAATGTCTCACTTAGCAGCATAAATTTTGGACTCAGTTGTGGTTGTAAGTCGAGGACTACCTGTAGTTTTTAGTAAATCAGATAATGAAGTTTGTTCAATGACAATGTGCTATATTGAAACCTAGTTAATCACTTCACTTAATTTGCCTTCTATGCTTGGCCATAATATTCATCCCTCAGAAACAGAAATCACTATCTGAATATTACAGTATTTTCCTTCCCTCTTGTCCCTTCTCCTCCCAGTAAGCAGCAACCTGGCTATCCCTGATTTTAGTAGCAAAGCATGGAGGTGATTTGTTGGGAGGTTGTGGCTTTGAGAAAACACAACTTGCATGATATGGAGATGTTCCAGGGAATTCAGGATGTTCTATATGGAAGCTTATTTTTGTGGGGTCCCACAGCAATCCCCATTAAATAGATTGGGCTGAATGGTACTAGGTGCCCTTCATTTACAAAATACACTTTAATTCTAGATAGTTATTTGGGCTGTCAGCTTCCTGGTTCGAATCCAACCAGTTCTTATAATTTGCATCAGGGCCTCCATCCAATCATTTGATTAGATTTCTGTTGCAGCAATCTTGACACATAATCAAATACTGTATCCCTGATTATCATATATTTAATTATGTTTATATCCTTCCATATTTTAATGTGTACGGATCACTGATCACAATAAAGGATGTTTGTGTATAACATTTGAGTAGAAATGTTGTAAACTTAGTAATACTGTTTGATAACTAGCCTTTTATTCTGTTATGCTACAAAAGTATGAATGTACTGTAATTTAGCCAAAGCAAAGCAAATTTAACATTTGTTTATTTTGATGGCATAGACAAACTTCTGATTAATTTAACTTCCACTGAGACATCAGAACAGCAGTCAAGGAATTATGTGTTGTACCTAAGTGATCCATTCATGTGAAAAGATCAAAGAGCCTCAGTCATGTTGTAGGCAACGCTTGTAGCCTCATCCCAGAGCCTCATTGCCCCTGGTATTCCAAGTGTCAGATGAAGGTAGCACAGCACAACTGAAATAATGACAAACCATCTTCATCAAAAACAGAATGTGCATAAGGCACACGATTCTGATTAATTGTCTTTACTTGAAAAATGGTAGGATCTGGGCAAATTCAGAAAACATAAGTTTGTGGCTTAGCTAGGAAACCATAAAGCAATGGTCTGTCCCACTAATGAAAAAATAAAATAATACAATTTGATGATTTCCTCCAACATCTCCCAAAGCAGCCTATTTATGGGTATTGAATTTAAAAATTGGAATTCACACTTACTATTTAGACAGTGCTAGTGCACTATTTATACTACTGTAATTATTAAATATTCCTACTTAGTTTTATATGTATTAGGTAGCAGTTGAACCAACTGAAAATGTGAAATGATGCTTTGGATCAATAACTGTCTATTAATACAATGAGAATGGATTCAAAGGTGGTGTGGTTTTAGTCAATGACACACAGATATGAGTGGTCTGTTGTGCATATGTTTCTTGTGGATATAATACAAGTAGATCTTGCCTTACGACCACATTTGAGCCCAACATTTCTGTTGCTAAGCGACAGTTGTTAAGTGAATTTGCCCCGTTTTATGACCGTTCTTGCCACAGTTGTTAAGTGAATCTGGTTACCCCATTGACTTCGCTTGTAAGAAGTCGCAAAAGGTGATCCCATGACCCCAGGATAGTGCAACTGTCATAAATGTGAATCAGTTGTTGAGCGTCTGAATTTTGATCATGTGGTCACATAGATGCTGCAATGGTCGTAAGTGTGAAAAATGGTCATACGTCAGTCTTTCCAGTGGCACTGTAACTCTGAACAGTCACTAAGTAAACTGTTGTAAGTAAAGGATCATCTGTATGTCTGCCTTCCATGAAATGTACTTTTCCAAAATCCTGGCCATGAGACACATTCTCAGTATGATTTTTAAACAATCCACTCTCATAGGCTTACAATAAGGCACTTAAAAAATCAAATTAAAAAAGAAAATTTCATTAACCAAGTTAAATATAGTTTTGAAATCATTTATTTTAAATGCTATATTTGGCCAATAAACCTTTCATTACATTGAAGGCCATCTATAAAATCCCATGTAATTAAGTTAGTTCCATTATTTTCAAGACAATGGTGATGCATCTGTTTCTGCAAATCATTAAAATCAAGTGTTTCAATTCAAATTTGATTGCAATTAATTTCCCACTGCATACATTCAGTGTCAAATCCTTTTATTTGCTCAGCATCTTTTCCATTCTGGCATTATGATCATATTTTTTTTAATGTAGATGATGAAAAGCAAAACATTTGTGCTTTGTGCAGATAGTATAAACCAAATCATATAATATCTATGGAATTCTAAGCTTCATTTATCTTTATAAATATTATGGCTACTATTAAACCATTTTATCATGAAAGTCAATCCCATTGGAATCCGTAAGATTTTGTTCCAGGTAAAAACTTGGAGTAAACTTGGAATAGTTCCTTGAATAAAAATGAGTATAATCTGAATACTCTAAATTGTGGGCTTTTATAGGATCAAATGCTGTTGCCTCTGCATCAAGGCTTTTTTTCTTTCCAGA
Source organism: Vipera berus (assembly GCF_964194415.1). Classification (NCBI taxonomy): domain Eukaryota; kingdom Metazoa; phylum Chordata; class Lepidosauria; order Squamata; family Viperidae; genus Vipera; species Vipera berus. The sequence continues at coordinate 192,635,036 of NC_138202.1, read as the reverse complement.
GAATGAGGATCATTTTTACTAAAAGCCTAAAACTGTGGAGGCATTTGGTAGGAAAATATTATTTCCACATTAGAAATGACTGCTGTCTATTTTAAGTATCTCTTTACACTAGTTGCCAATAGCTTCCTTAAACATCTAAACATTTATTTTTAGTCAGCAGAGAAGGCAAAGTTTATATTCAATGAGATTTACAGAAAGCAAATAGAAATCTGACAAGCATATTATTAATTATGCAAGCAATTTTATAAATATTCAGTGGAGGTGTCCTAAAGATATTATATATTACCAAATAGGTATCAACAACTCAATTATTCCAAATGCAGTAACAAGTAATATATTTAGCAACAGATCCTAAATAAATCAACTGGATTTATAAATGAAGAATAACTGTTTAGGCTTGAAATGGCAAATGTCAACTGTTCAGGTAATTATAACTGAATTCTAATAGTGATGATAAAAAAGTGCAAGCATAATGTTCACTGTTGTACGTTGGCTGCACCAAATTTACCAGTACAACTATATCAGACTCTGATCCTAAAAAAAAAAAACTTCTCAATGTGCCTTCTAAAAAGATGGACAGATGTAGAGTTACTAGCGATCAGAAGAATCGTCTAGCAAAGAAACATTTCTATCTGAAAGCAGGGATGTTCGTTGGGTGTCCTATAGACGATAACTGTAATGGAAGAATGGACTGGTGTATTTAAAAACAGGGGGGAAAATGCAGACCCCCCAAGAACTTGCCTTTTCCTGACAAAGTCGCTCCAACCCAAACGGCGATTTGCTCTAAAGCAAGCAGGGAGTTTCGGGACTGGGGCGGTAGGGAAGGGGCCTAACCCCGTCGTTGCAACGGGTTTGTTTTTTACGACGACAGACGAAACAGAGAGATCAACGAGGCGCGTGGCTGGGGCGGAAGTCTGCTACTGTGGCCCCTCTCATCTCGAAAAGTACTCCGGGTGACAAACGGGGTGCAAGAGAGGAGGAGGGTTTTTGACCTCGCTGCCCTTGCCTGTTGTTTTCAGGCCTCCTCCTCCTCCTCTTTCTTGGGTCTTGGAAGGAAAGGCGGGGGAAGTCCTCGATGCTAAATACACCCCAGCAACTCTCATGAAACTGTACTAGGAAGAGGAAGAGGTGGTCGCCGGGGTTACCCCACCGGCTTCTCACTTTTTTCTCGCGCCGATCCCTATGCCTTGAGCGCGCGGACTGCCGGCAGCGGTTCTTGGCGGGGAGGCTTGAAGGCTCAAAGCCGAATTCAGACCTTAGAAATTAGGGCCGATTTGATAGGTTGTTATCTACACTGGGCGGCGTTTACCCCTCTTCCACTATTGGGCGCGCGAAGGCTTTCCATAAGCTCTGCCTTTTGTTGCGCGCGTGCCGAGAAGGAACCGTGCGCTCCGCCACCTTTTAAACGCTTCCTCCGGAGGCTCTTTCATTGATTGGAAAAGGTTTCGGACTGCCAGATGTGGGGTTGGAATGGGGACTGTGTTGACAATGGGTCATCATCGGGGGCTTGCTCGGAAAGTAAGATACCGATCTTAAAAGTTTATGATGGAAGGGTGAATAGGAAGACTCCCCACTCCGCCGTCCCGTCCCCCCCCCCTCGCCCAGAGGGCAGGGCGGGTCTCGGGATTCTCGCTGGACGGGCAAGAGGGAAGGAAGGCAAGGACGCGAAGGATTTGAGTTGCTTTGGAAAGCTCCGGAGCCGGAGGACCGAGCGAAGCCCCCCCCCCCGGCGCCACGGCCCCTCATCAGCGTAAATGGTTGCGTTAGCCAAGCAGGCAGAGTTCCGTCTACCATATAAACCGCAAACAGCTAATCCATTAGAAATCCCAGCCTCCAGCCCACGCCCCACGCGCACCCACTCCGGACCCGTTTTTGACTCCCCAAGTCGATCCCTTTCAGTCGGTGGCTTTTTTTTTTTTTTGCTAGATCAGCCCCGCGGCTTTTTCGAAGCGCTAGCCGAAGTCAAGAGTTGTTCGCCTTCCTCAGAGGCCACCCCTAGCAGTCTACTTTAGAAACTCGCCCCCGACAACCCGCCCCCTTCACACACATACACACACACACACACAAACACACACACAGACGGACAGACAGACACGCTATTCGTCCCACGCAGTTTGTTGCTCCAGTCGGAAGTTCGCCCTGACAGATTCTCGAGCTCAAGGAGCCGCCTAAAGTTCCTGTCCTCCTCCTTATTTTGACTACTTTTCCTTTCCTAAACCCCACCCCGGAGAACTTGCTGCTTTTGCGGAAGAAGAACTGAAGCTCGTTCTGAGCGAACGGCAGACTTTTTGCTAAGAAGTTCTCCTCCCGCCCCCCCCCTCCCAATTATCTTTCGCTACCCAAAGCGACAAAACTCGCCAGCAGAAAAGCCCAACCGAGCGCACTCGCACCTTCGTTTGATTCGACTCGGGTGGAAGGGGAGGGGGGGGAGGAGGAAGAGAGTTTGCTGGAAGACCCCCGTAGGAAAGCGAGCAACTCCACTTCCAGCCAATAAATCTTGCCCGGAGGAGCGGCAAAAAAAAGGCTCAGGAAGCTTAGCTTACCTCCTCGCCCTTCTAAAGAAAGAAGAAAATAAGGACGCGGGGGGGGGGGGAAGAGACAAAGCAGCCCAAACACGTAGCAGTGGAAGACAGACGCGCCGGTGCGAGGAAGGGAGAGCGAGCGAAGCGGAACGGAGCGAAAAGGGAGGAAGAGACGCGCTCGCAGCTCTGCCGCCGCCGGGACTTCGCCGCGGCGCTTAGCCAAGAAGCCGCGCGGCCGCCCAAGCGCCTCCCGCGTTCAGCCGCACTTTTTTTCCCTGCCGCGATTTTCCCCCCCGCAAGCCCTCCGCTCTCCCTTTCATCGGAGCCGGTTTCCCTGGTCCTCCCCGCATCCCTCTCCGTCCCCTCCCGTCCCTTCTCCCCGTCTCTCTTTTCGACTCCCCGCTCTTCCTCCAACGCCTCTTCGAGCGGCCCCTCTTCGAGTCCCCTGCAGACCTCGCTAACTTGTGGCTGTTGTGATGCGTATTCCCGTAGATCCCAGCACCAGCAGGAGGTTCAGCCCCCCTTCCAGCAGCCTGCAGCCCGGAAAGATGAGCGAAGTCAGCCCGGTGGTGGCGGCAGCCCAGCAGCAGCAGCAACAGCAGCAGCAGCAGCAGCAGCAGCACCAGGAGGCGGCGGCAGTAGCGGCGGCGGTGCCCAGGCTTCGCCCGCACGATAACCGCACCATGGTGGAGATCATCGCCGACCATCCGGCCGAGCTGGTCCGCACCGACAGCCCGAACTTCTTGTGCTCCGTGCTGCCTTCACACTGGCGCTGCAACAAAACTCTCCCGGTGGCATTCAAGGTAAGGAGAGCTGGGCAAACCTTCATCAGTTTTCCCCCACCCCACCCCACCCTTCACGGTGGCCCAAGGCAATTTCCTCCTGGCCAGGGTAAGGGACAAGGTGTCAGAGGCCGGTGTGATAGGTTAAGGGCCTTGGCACCCACTGCAGGCAGTTAGGGGGATTTGTAAGTGTTGGCTACTATTCTCCTGGAGCACCTTAAGTAGCACTGAGATAGAACTTTCCATCAGCTGGGAATTGCCCATCCTACAGGTACCTTGGCCTTCTGTTCTGGGGTGGTGGTGGTGGTGAGTAGCCTTCACTATATGGCCTACTCCCCACTGCCTGTTTTTAAGCCTTCCTTGTTATTGGCACAAGTCTGCTTCTCACTTTTCCTTAAATCCTAAGAAGAAGGAATCCTCTCCTCTTCCTCCCCTACCTTGATTATTGCAGCGGCCAAAGGATCTTTCCTTCTTAAAGAAAAGTGCAGAAAAGTTTGAACACAAATTCATCTCATGCCTTTAGGAGAGGACTTGTGGTCCCCTTTAAAATAGGAGATTTGTGTCTTTTGGCACATCAGAAAAGGAGGCACTGTATATTTGTGGCGGTAATCAAGGAAAACAGAGGTGTCCTTAGCCTTAGTCCTTAGTTCTCCAGTCCTCTGTTGGCTATTAGTTTCTTTACCATCTAGGATGCCTGTTTATAGTTCTTGATCAACATTTACCTCCCTCCTATTAGCTCCAGACTGAAGTTCATTGGCTTATTATTAGCAAACCACCTGGTAAGACTAACACAAATTAGAGCGATGTATTAATATATACAGAGGGCATTTAAAATAAAATGACCCCAGGTGTTACAAAATGTTTTCCACAAATAATCATAAAGATAGGTTTCATCTAATTGACCATCAGGGTCAATTAGACGCTCCAAGACATCAGGCAAAATCTCTGGGTGACACTGGAGCTATTCTTTCCAGAATGAAAGACCTTGTGGGGGTGGGATTAGACGTGTTTCGATCCTTTGGTTCTAAGCATCTTCCTGGCCCATCTTTCCAATGCCATTTTAACTTTCCTTTTTTTGTTTGTTTGTTTAACTTTCTCAACCATAAAATGGGTGCCTGTTCTAGGAGTATTTTGAATTCATTGATGTTGATCTAAAAATGGATTTGAGCAGACGTTTCATTGTGGGAGGTGCCTCTTTTGCATCTGGTCGTGTTTGTTGTACCTCTCCAGGGCATTAGATAAAAAGTTCTGCTGGAAGCTGTTTAGACATACTTCTTTAATAGAAGGTGTTTTGTTGATTTGTGGAGTAATGAGGATGAAAGAATCTTTAAAACTAGTGACAGAAAGGGAAAACTGTTGATTGGGTCTGGGTGGGGAGATTTCTGTTGGGGAGGGGGAGATTGTGTTGGACTCCTGCTGGGCAAATTAGGAAGCATTTGCCCAGAAGGGTGGGTTTGAGGTTTTTGTTTTGTTTTCATTGGGCCAAGGCAAAGAAAGTCAATATTTTTAACATGAACACAGATCAGTGAAATGCTATTCAGAATTGAATCAAGAATAGCTTTGCTATTATTGTTTTTACAGTATACTCACACTTAGAAAACATAGAATGTTTTCTCCATTTTCCTTTGTCATGTATCCATTTTTTCCTCAGCTGCATCTCCTTATCTGCACTACAGATTTATGCCACTACTTTTCTTCTTTCATGGGATGACTCTTGTCTAGTAGAAAATTTGTTTATATGTATGTATATGTATGTGTATGTATGTATGTATATGCATGTATGTATGTATATGCATGTATGTATGTGTATGTATGTATGTATATGTATGTATGTATGTATATGTATATATATATATATGTATGTGTATATATATATATATATATATATATATATATGTATGTGTATATATATATATATATATATATATATATATATATATTTGTTTTCGTAGATTCTCGCGGGTGTCTGTATGTGTAGGTCTAGAGTCTCGGGTTTCTTCCCGCGTTCCTTTCATCTTCAGAAAGTTGTGGCGACGTTTCGAAACGTCGAAACGTCGAAACGTTTCGAAACGTGTCGAAACGTCGAAACGTCGCCACAACTTTCTGAAGATGAAAGGAACGCGGGAAGAAACCCGAGACTCTAGACCTACATATATATATATATATATATATATTCATAAATGATAAACAAGACATTATGGAGCTATTAGGGAAACAGTTAAGTTTGTTTTGGGAATTTAGCTCAGGCTTGTATTTGTTCCAAATATGCAATGACCTCTCCAGTTGGAGATTCCTGGGAATAGTAGCTAAATCACTGAAGACTCTAATATGCCATGTGGTCTTATAAATGAAATTCTGTATTTTAAAACTGGACAAAGGTTTCAGTTTAGTTCAGTGGCCATCCATTAAAGGATGAAAAATGTTATAAGCTGAGTTTTGAATTGTGTGTTGGAAGGGTGATAGATCTTTCCTTATCTGAGTTCATCGACAGCTTGGGTGCAATATGTAGCCATGCCTAGAATCACTGAGAAAGAGAGAGATCTTCTTTTAGATCTGATTATAGTGATTATGTATTATAACTTAGCATGGTAGAAGCTGCAGCTGGCAAGCTGAAAAAGCATTCAGAACTCTTGCTTGGGTGTTTATGTGTGTTCATGCATACAAACTTGATTTCTGCTTGTATATTTGCCAAATATGTTCAAGGTTTCTCATCTCAAATGAAAAGCCTGTGGCAGGTAGAGGGAAAGTTTCTTTTTTGTAATAATGTTGATGTGTGATAAATTACACTGGTATCATAATTTTCACCCATGGAAAATAAACATGCTCCTTTCAAATTATTACTGCCACCTGCTGAGTTTTAAACATTAGGGATGTAATGTGATAATCCAATCTTATAATGCTAATATAGAAGTAATAGTATCAGTGACATTTAATTAAGAAGCCAACCCAGTATAATGTCTATACTATACACCAGTATCGATTTGTGGTGATCACAAAGACACTATACAAATATATGCCTATTTAGTCTGAACAATCAAAAAAGGTTGTGGTACAAAATATAAAGGCCTATGTTCTTAATCTTTTGCTGGTTAATTATGATATGCAAATAGAAAATAAAGCAGTACAATTTGTTTGTAACGTACTGCTGCAGATAAAGACCATACTGGAAAGAACATTTGTAAAATAAAATACTGGTAAAAGTTTCCACTAAATAAGTTTCATAAAAGGATCTGAAGTTATTTGGGAGGTAGATTATTCTGAAAAAAGCAAGGCATGATTGCAAATACATGTATTAATTACAGGATTTAAAGTGATTGCTTGTATTAGCTATCATGTGATCAATCCACTTCAAAGGCACATAATATATAGAAGCTTCTTGGAAAAAGGAGCCTTGTAAGCTACATTGGTTTTAATAGTAGTTACTGAACTGCTTACAGTTTTGCTGAAGTATGATTCAAGTATCAGTTGAGGGAAATGGATTTACTTATAAAAAGTCTTTAATTGGAAAATAATCCCACATAGTAATAATGAAATGAAATGTCAGTTGGAATGCATGTTGACACGATGGTCAAAGACATCATCCACCATGGTTAAATTTATCTGAAGCAGTGGTTTGACTGGAGGCAAATGTGTTTATAAGATTTCCAGTATTACCTTGAAATGTTCTCTCACGTGGCAGTGGGGGGGGAAGGAGAGGGAGAGAGAGGTGGGTAGACGGCTGCTTTAGGTTCTGCATTGTTGAAATTGCATTGGTCAAGCATTACTGAAGATCATCTTTATATTTGGGGGCTGGTTGAAGAAAAGTACTGAATTTATAAAGAAATAAGATTGTCTAAACATTTCTTTTAGAATTTTCAACAATATTTTACTTTTTTTTAAACTTTTTTACTTTTACACCCCCCCCCCAGGAAAATGTGAACATTTTAATATCATACCTTTATGTAATAAATTAAGAGCTGCTGAAAAAAAAACAGCTATTAAGTGAAAATTGTAACTGTTCCATAATATTCACATGGAAACAATGTGGTCATCTTCATCCATCCACTTTCCCATGAATCATTCTGTATAGTGGGGCTGGACTAGGAATCCAGCATTTGACCCACTGGTAATGTTTTAATGTTTCTTTTAGGGGCACTAATTATGTTTTCACAAAGACACTGCGTCCATTCATCATATCCCTTGCTCCAGAGAAGCCTTATTGGAGTCAGTGGGACTTTACCAAAGTAAGTGGCCGAAGGAATGTAGTCAGAATTATTAGTTATTCAGGTCTCTACATTTTTGCTGACCTTGATGTTGCCAGTAGTAATAAAAAGCTTGTAAGTTAAAAATAACAGGCAAAACAATTACATTTGGTGTGAAGTAATAATGCTGTTACTAGTATTGCAGCTATCCAGGATATTTCCATTTCCATCAGACCCTCAGTTTTTCAGTTGATTTCAGTAGCCTCAAGCAAAAGTCCAGAACATGAAATGCAAGCAGAGTGCTATTTTTATTATTAAAAACACTGTAATTCAAATAAGCTACAGCAAAGACTCCAAGTTAAAAAAAACCCTTAGCTGTACTTTTGACTGTTTAGCTACATAAAATTATTTTAGTAATGAATACTTTATATTAAATTCAAAATGTATGTTGCATTTTATAAAAGATACCAGAGTATACAGTTTTACAGTTACTGCCTTAGAATACGTTTAAAACATTTATTCAGGATACTTGCTCAAATAAGATTTTTACATGATATATAGACTATTGAAGACTAACATTGAAACAGTTCAGTTTTTAGTTCTCACCTTGATCATTGGACTGAAAATGACAAAAGTTAAAATAGCTGAAAAAATATAATTCTGCAGGGTTTTAGCAGACTGCTAACTGTTATCACTGTTTTAAACTATAATATAAAATTCCTTTCATTTCTAGTGTGGAAAATGCAAGTTCTCAAAACATGGTAACTTTGGAAATTATGTATATAGAAAAAATATATGCAAGAGGCTAAGAACAATGCTTGGGGCTCAGTTGGAAGTGTGCTCTCATGATTTTTATTTTTATTTTTATTTTAATCCCATTTATATCCTGCCCTTCTCCGAAGACTCAGGGCGGCTTACAATGTAAGCACAAACCAATGTGCTTAGCATGATGCTTTAGGCATGCTGTATTTCTTAAAAACAGCAGTACAGATTGGATCACTAAATGGATTAATTTACACCTAGTACATTTTACAACATGAAGGAGAGTATATGACATGTAAATTCTAGATAACTGTAGAAGCACTCACTATGTGTGCCCTAAAAATCTTATTTACCGTAAATAAATTACTTTTATGAAGTAGCTCTGTTAAATTATTGGATCTCAGGTACATGGAACAGAACCAATTATGTATTTTGTTGAGATGGCCTTAAGTCGCTTTATTTTCGAAAAGTTCATTTCTTCCGTAAAGACTGGGATGGGGTGGGGAATATAAAGAATGGGATTTGAGACAGTCAGAAGATCCTAAGATTTGTGGATAATTATCATCTTGTGGAGGTTTTTTCCATGAAGAGTTTACAGTACATCACTTCTTCTTGCTGGACTTTCTTGCTTTAATCAAGAAAGGATTCTGGTCTTCTACCCATGTTTTTAAAATGCCTAACAAGAGAAAGTTTTTCTTCCCAAAGTCTTCTCTCCCCAAATCTAGGGTTGGAGATGTGAACTGCCATCTCTGTGTATGCATGTAATAGGACTTTTATGTTTGCCTCATTTTCTGTGGCTGCTGTTCTGTCTCCATATTGCTGGTCAGCTCCTCCTTCTCATATTTGCCTACAATAGGAGTTAACTGTGGTGGTGGTATGTGTGAATATATTCCATATAATAGGCTAAGGGGCAGATCTTTCCAAAATACATATAGTAAATCATTTTGGGTTTCTGGATACAATAAAGTAACTATATTTTTCAAGATGGTATATCATCATTGGGGCTAGTTGTGGAAGCCCATGATTCACTTTCAAGTGAGCTATATTAGAATAGAATAGAGCTGGAAGGGACTTTGGAGGTCTTCTAGTCCAGCTCCCTGCTCAAGCAGGAGGACCTATACCATCTCAGACAAGTGACTGTCTAGCCTCTTCTTAAACATCTCCAGTGATGGGGCGCCCACGATTTCTGGAGGCAAGTTGTTCCACTGGTTAATTGTCCTCGCTGTCAGGAAGTAGTGCTTTTCTCCTTGACTAGTTTCTATCTGTTGTTTCTTGAACTGCCCTCTGGTGCTTTTATGTATAATGTGGCCCCCCTCTTCCTTGTGGCAGCCCCTCAGATACTGGAATACTGCTATCATGTCTCCCCTATTTTTTATTTTCTTTAGACTAGCCAAACCCAAGTCCTTCAGCTGTTCTTCATATATTTTAGACTCCAGGCCTTTGATCATCTTAGTTGCTCTTCTCTGAACTTTTTCCAGGTCTCAACATCTTTTTTGTGATATGGTGACCAAAATTGGCTGCAGTATTTACTAGGGTTTTATAAAGGGGTACTAATACCTCAGGGACGCGGTGGCTCAGTGGGTTAGGATGCTGAGCTTGTTGATCAGATGGTTGGCAGTTTGGCGGGTCGAATCCTGAGTGCCGTGTAACAGAGTGAGCGCCTGTTACTCGTCCCAGCTTCTGCCAACCTAGCAGTTCGAAAGCACGTTAAAAAATGCAAGTAGAAAAATAGGGACCACTACAGTGGGAAGGTAACAGCGTTTCGTGCGCCTTTGGCGTCTAATCATGCCGGCCACATGACCACAGAGACATCCTCGGACAAGTGCTGGTTCTTTGGTTTTGAAACGGAGATGAGCACCGGCCCCTAGAGTTGGAAACGACTAGCACGCATGTGCGGGGGAACCTTTACCTTTACCTTTTACTAATACCTCACGTTATCTTGATTCTGTGCCTCTGTTTATACAATGCAGGATTTTATATTTTATAGCTTGATTCACTTTTAGCATTAAATCTAAGTTGGGTGCCAAGTTTGCATGTTGGATCTAAACTTTAAGTTTAACACTTCAACTTCAACTTCAACTTCACTTTACTTTACTTTACTTTACTTTACTTTACTTTACTTCACTTCACTTCACTTCACTTCACTTCACTTCACTTCACTTCACTTCACTTCACTTCACTCATGGCCTCGTGATTTTTAGTCGGATGTCTTCACCACTATACCCAGTGCTTTTTTTTGTAAAACAAAAAGGTGCCGGAACTCACACATGTCATACAACCCGCCTTGCCTACCCTACAAGGTTCCATCCAAAAAAGGTGCCGGAACTCCGTTCTGAGCGTTCTATGAGAAAAAAAGCCCTGACTATACCAGACTGGATCTAAGTGTAGAATGCTATTAACAACAATTCATTCTTTTCAGTTATATATGTCGTAAATAATATTTGCATTGTTATTGTCCAGAATTACAAAATAGCTCTGGGGATAGTTTGAGAAATTAGTAAAGGGAGATGTTCGACTGGTTCACTTTCCATTATAATAACTGGTGCAGAAAATGTATCTCTGGGTTCCACTCTGGGCCTTCCACATTCGACTGAAGAAATAGGAGATGCCACAGATGCAAATACGTAACCTATGTGCACTTTACATTATAAAATACTGGTTCCATTTTGCAACTGAGGAGTATTGACCTTCAATGATAAAGTGGGACCAGATAGCATTTACAGAAATAGTAGTGCTGCTAAGTATGTACATAATTATTTTTTCTCACTACTCTGCAGCTAAATTTCCTTTTTTGAAATAATTGAAACAGCAGGGTATACAAGGGGTGCCCCTCACATAAATTAAAATTGTAGCACCTATAGTGCTTGTCTTTCACAAGGCAAGATAACTACAAAGTTTTCTTTCTTCCATACCGAGAATGTAATCTCCTTCTTCTTCACAAAATCAAATCTTTTTTTAACTGCACAATTTCTTCTAATAAAATAGAAACTCACCTTGTGTGCCCTCCCTGGCTTAAAGTGTACCTGGATGCATGATTTGGAATCAAGCAGGGGTGATTTAATTCCTCCTTCACAGAAGTTATAGTTATTTGGGTTCCTTGCTCCCATTGGTCGGAAGCGCTTGTGCCAGATGGTGATTATTGGAAGTCCAATAATGTGGAACACTTCATAGGCCCGCTGATTTCAGCAGGAGGTTACTTATGTATCTATGACTGATTTATTCTTTTATCATCAGCTGAATTGATTCCTAGATGCTTAATCTTGAATCTGTTTACATCCTTTGGAGCCTTATGCTAAAATCATGAATTCTAAGTTGTTCATAGTGTTTCTGAAATATATTTAATGATGAAAAATGCAGCCAAAAAGCAAAATTGAAAATAAAATCTGTCAAAGATACACTTAGTTTATTGTCATTTCTATGGTTGTATTGGTTTCTTAGTTTACAAAGCTATTTGCAATATTGAAACAGAAGTCCAAAATATTGTCAAGTGTTTTCATCATGATTGTGTACTTTATTTCTGGAACTACAGAATTGAAAGTGTTACCTTATAGCTCTCTGAGATCACAGTTTAATATATTGTGATAAATGCAGATTCCAGAATCCATAAAGTGTAGTTCTATAGTCTAAAAATGCAAAATACTTAATTTTAAATGTGAATTAACATTATTTTCTACATTTAGAATAATTTGGTGCTGTTCTGTTTGGTTCTGTAGATAACCCTTTATAATAATAAATAGCCTAAGGAGAAATTACATTGCAGAAACAAAATTGACAATTTAAACTGAGGTTGTTAAACATTTAATATAGTTCTCATATTTTTCAATGTTTTTCCCATGATGATAACTAGAACCTTTTTCTCTTCTTTTGCTTTGTGTTATTTAAAATAAAATTAAACAGAGACTTATTCCATGAGTGAAAGTTGGATGTGAAGACTATAATGGAACACACAGATGTAGGGATCTGAAGAATCAGCATATTGTCATGCAAACATTTTCTTTCCTTTAGAATTAAAGCATGGGAGGTCACCATTTTATCTATTCTATCCCATGTGGTTTCTGGAGGTATGCTGAGTTAGCAGTCTTGGAAAGCCAAGATCCGCTTTTAACCATTTTGTGGAGACTGTGTGATGATATCATACATGTGGGAGGAGAGGGGTATTGGGGAAGTTAAGCAGTTTTTCACTGGTTGTTTGATATATTTATTTTAGGGTTTACACTACTAAGTTTTACACTGAAAAGGCAGACATTTGCACTGCTTGTTTTTAAAAAAGCATGATCAAGGTGAGTTCTGACGGCTGCAAAACTGTGATTTGGCAAATTCATATCAATTTGACATCACCTCCAGTGTTATGATTGCCAATGCTGTGGCCTATTGCTGTAATATAGCAATTGAAGACTTGGTATTTATAGCAATAGCAATAGCACTTAGACTTATATATCACTTCACAGTGCTTTACAGCCCTCTCTAAGTGATTTACAGAGTCAGCATATTGCCCCCAACAATCTGGGTCCTCATTTTACCTACCTCGGAAGGATGGAAGGCTGAGTCAACCTTCAGTCAGTGAGACTCGAACTGCTGGCAGTTGGCAGACTTAACCTGCAATACTGCATTCTAACCACTGGGCCAGCCCTATTTAACTATGGAAGCCTCATGAGCAACAAACCTGAGAAAATACAGAGTGGTCTTAACCTACCAGTTCATCTTGTTCAACTGTTGCATGCATTTGGATTCATGTCTATTGCAGGCAGCCTATGTGCATAATTTATGCTGTGGAGTAGAAACTAGAGTGCGATATCCAGGAGGAGGCCACTGAATGGCTGCTTCCTGTCACAAATGTGCTCAGACCTCAAGGAGTAGATTCATAATCATTTGAAAAATAATGGCCATGATTGGCCTGAAACTTCCCCTCTTCTGTTGATACAATGAAAGGGTGCAAGTAACCTTAACTACCAAGCATTTAATTCAGAGCAATTAAGAGATTACTGTTATGTCTTTATTGTCATAGGTGGTGGCTTTAGGAGAAGTTCCTGATGGGACAGTGGTCACAGTCATGGCTGGAAACGATGAAAATTATTCTGCAGAGCTGAGGAATGCTTCGGCTGTAATGAAGAATCAAGTGGCACGGTTTAATGACCTGAGATTCGTTGGCAGAAGTGGAAGAGGTAAATAATTTCATTATAGATTTGTTAAATGTAGATAGGTTAGATAGGTTAAATGTAGGCTGCAGCATTCTTTAGGCTTGGTCACCTGCTACAGGGTTGTTTTCCTATGTATGGATGGTTGGATGAATGGATATGTACTATATATACAGTATCTGTGTGTGTCTCTCTGTGTGTATTATATATGAAAGGAACAAAGGAAGGGAAAAGAAAAGAAAAAAAGAGAAAGAAAAGAGAGAAAGAAGAAATCTGGATTCTGAGGGGAGATTGCTTTCTGATATCAGCAAATGGGCTAAAGTAAGGAAGCATGATGGTGTTTCCCTTTTGGTACAGAGTTCACTTTGCAATTTTTCACATATGGAAATGATGAGGAAAGAAAAAGAATCTATTAAATGTGTTGGCAGATCCAAAGAACAGTTAGGTAGTCTTAGTGGATTCAGTGAATTCTTTTCAAGTAAACATGCATAGGATTGCAGTCTTAATGATAAAAATATTTCCTGGTTCTAGCAGAAAAGTTTATCATATATGTCCCAATTTTCATATTGAGTGCTGGTTTGTTTATAAACATTCTCCTCTGGTTTTGATATAATTGACTTTCTGTGAATCCATTCAAACTACTTTCTAAATAAGTTGTGAGCAGAGAAGTTATCCTGCTTTTCTCTATCAACTTTTTTATTCAATTTGATGAATTTAATTTAGACAGTTTTCAAGGGAGGTTAGGAAGTTGAATGTTCTTGAGGTGGTATGATTCTTTTGCATTTATTTAATTAGGAGGAGGCCAAGGGATGCATATCTGTGATTGTGTGAATATACTCTTCTTCCTAAGCAGTTTGCAGTTTCCATGGCTTCTCAGTCTTCAATTACATTCTAAGGGAAAACTTCACAAGGTATCAGAAGCCTTCTGTGGGTCTGTCTCAGAAAAGGTTGTCTCTGAAAACCACTAAGGGGATGTTAATTGTACCTATTTGTAAAGGTTTTATGTCTAGATTTGACCAGCTATATAAATGGGTTAAATAAATACACAAAAGTCTTCTCCATGTCATGTTCTCTGTTACTGTAGCTCGAAATCCAGAGGGAAGCATAGAAGGAGGCAGAAACAAGATTGAAGATACTGGTGGATAGGCAGAGAAAAAATATGTTTGCAGATATCATATAGGTGAGAATAGGGGGAAATGTAGAGGACCTACCTTATTTTTGTATTGAATATATAAAACAAATTTATACAGCTGTCCATTTCAGTGACTACATCACTGATTTAAGGAGTTAGTCATTGCTCTTACAGAAGGCTACCATCAACCCCAGTATTGCTTTTATACCAGTAAGACTGATAATCATTTCTATTTGGAATTCTGCTAGTTGCAGGAGAAATGAAGGTAATAGTTAAGTGGATAACTTAAAATAAGCAAACAAAATCTTTAAAGACAGCAATATTTGCTCACCACATTGCATTAGTTGTAAATAAATTTTTGGCTCAAATTAAAATTTACTCCACAACACTACCTGAAGCAAGAATAGTGCATAGCTCAAAGTAAGGAAAACCTTGCTAGATTTGGCATCTGACTTATTCCTCTGGAGAGGGTAAGGGCTGGCTACACACATTTAAGTAAAATAGACAAATTTGAGGGCACCATTCAAAAAGATAGCATGGTCTAGTAGCCTTGTGTTTATGAGGAAGACTGCTTCAGCATACTGTTTGCACTTGAACTCAGAGCACTCTGGATCCAGTCTTGTGTTCTGGCCTGCTTTAAAAGACATAGCCACAGACTCCAAACTTCCTCAACTGAGGCAAAGCAAAGCAAAACAAAAACAGTTACATGAAAAGAGAAAGCTCAGAACTTTCTGGATGTGTAATTAACACAAATGCAAATCTGGGAACAAAGGCATGATTGTTCATAATCAGAATTTCAACCGGTATCTTAATTCTTTCACTCCGATTGCAGGGCATTGCTGTTCTAACCCCTAGCTGAAAATTTTATTTTTAAGAATGTGGTCAGTACTTTATGCATCCAGGCTGATTTCAATTCTGAATGATAAAATACAACTTCAAAGATAATACAACTTAATAAAAAAGATCACTGTCTTTCTGGATAAGAAGGAAAGGCCTTATACTTTTTATAAGATTTTCTTCCCCTTTAATAACATTTTGATATTTTGATTTGTTTTTATGTTGATTGATTATACTTGAAAGATCTCTGGCTTGTAAAACATGATGGTTTGCAAAAAATGTATAGTGGTTCCATCATATAATTATTGCTGAAAACAAACATAAATAGGATGGAACATGTGTGTTCCAAAATTCAATGGTGGAAAAGGTTTGCCCATCTATCTCTCCCTCCCTCCTTATCTTCTTTAACTGTCACAAAGAAAATGAAATCAATCGGTAATTAGAGAATCATCATGATTATTCCCCACAGTTACATACCATCAGTGAGAAGTTTACTCAGATCAATATGAGTAAAATCTAGAAAAAGTGATGGTATACTTTACAAACTGATTAACATATTTATTCAAAGAAAAAAAGAGGGTGCATGCAGTTTTCCTACATTAGCTTTCCACGTTTTGGCTACTTTCCCAAATAGCAAATTTTATATTAAAAAAAGAAAGAAAAATGAAAGAAAAAGAAAGAGAGAGAGGGAGGGAGGGAGGGAGAGGTGGAGGGAGACAGACTTAACTACTTACAGACTTTTCACGCATGGAAGATGAAGAAAGCTTCTTTTGATGAAGTGTAATTATGTCCAAACAGAGCTGACCCCCTCCTCCTCTATTTCTTATGATCTTAACAGAAGAAAGTAGGGTATTTCCTTTGAAGCAGCTGGGATTTGGGAGAGGATCCGAAATGCTAGCTGCATTTTGCTGCCAGAGGCAGGATGGAGAAATTGGTCCAGACTTGTCTCTCAGACACAGAGCAGAGAAAAAGAAAGAAAAGACTTATCATTTGTGAAGGATTTTTATGATACTGCTTAAAATAGCAGGAAAGGAAACAGTAGTAGCAAACAGGAGCTCATATGATCTACACACAGCAAGAATGTTCTTGGCTAAGGCAACACCGTATCTGGTCTGTGGTAGCCTTGTAGCCAAGGTCCAGGTAACGCTACTGAAACATACATGCAGATAAAAATCAGACAAGGTCAAAGATGAGAATTTACGCCAACTGAAGAACTTTGTTCTGGCAATCACAGATCAGATTGCTTTGAAAAACCATCTCGTTTTTTAAGGACAGGCCCATTGGTAAGACTCCAAAGGACTCTGCTGCTCTCACTTGACTCAAAGACAAAGGCAAGAGGGCTTTAAGAAGAGCCAACTTCTAAGAAGGGACCACTGCAGGTCAAACAAACTTTGAAAATACAAAGCATGTTAGTGTTTTTTTTTCCTATTTGGTGGAAATCGAATGTCCACACACTCTTATGTGTTTCTAATTTTACTTCTTTCTTTTTCATTGAAGTCACAGTCTAAATTATCAGTCGGCTTGCTGAGCTGTTTCTGGTCTCCCATATGTTCCTTGTTTATCATGACTTCATCATTTCTCTAACCTCACATGAAATCCTCTTCTGCATTTTTATCTAATCTAGCTGTGTAAAAACTTAGAAAGGCCTGCTCAGCTGTTTACCTACTGCCCTGTGCCATCACTAACTTCTTTAATCACTTTATCCGCTTTCAGTTGCCTGATCTGGTCTTTTGAAGCATATTAATAGTTGCAGAAGGAGAGAGGAAATAGGAAGGCAGCCAGAGAAGCTGGCAAATTCCGTAAGGCATTTCTAGTCATGTGTTATTTCCTGTCGTCAAAGGAATACATTTCCCCCATAGTTATTTATCAATACACTAATATGCACCTCACCCTTTATTCCAGTTATCTACTTCCTATATTGGCTTTTTCATATTATTTTTAATTCTGCTGTAATCCAATATTATTTACTATTCATACTTCAGTTCAGAGAGAGCATGTCTATAGGGAGTCCTCAATGTACAACCATTCACTTAGTGACTGTTTGAAGTTACAACAGCACTGGAAAAGTGACTTGTGACTGTTTTTCACACTTACAACAGTTGCAGAATCCCCATGGTCACATGATCAAAATTCATATTTATGACGACTGCAGTGTCCCGGGGGGTCCTGTGATCGATCACCTTTTGCAATCTTTTGACAAGCAAAGTCAATGGGGAAGCCAGATTCACTTAAAAACCATGTTACTAACTTAACAACTGCAGTAATTCACTTAACAACTGTGTCAAGAAAGGTTGCAAAATGGTATAAATCTCACCTAACAACTGTCTTGCTTAGCAACACAAATTTTGGGCTCAGTTGTGGTCATATGTTCAGGAATACCTGTGCTTAGCAAATCTGGTCTAATTTCACTACAATCAGTTACTTTCTCTAGAATGATTATATGCTCTTAAACAGAGGCTCCATCCCCATTGACAGAAATTCATTGGGTAACTTTCCAAGTACTCATTGAAGAAAATTATGAGAGTTAAATAAGCCTGGTTAAAGTTTTGGCTTGGATAGCTAGGTATAATTACTTAACTGCCCAAGAGACCAAATTGTCTCTTTCACACACTAGGGTAATGTTTTGGCCAGTGGGCACATCAGGAATTCTAAGAACGTGTCTTGACTGTCCTAATTCAGTAGCTGCAGTGGAAGGCTCTTCAACCACAAAACATCCATTTCCAAACAAGTAACCGTTGTGGCCAAAAGAAAAGTAATTTTCTCAAGAATCATGTAGAAACAGAATTTGGGTAGATTTTTAAAAACATAGAACACAGATAAAACATTTATTCACACAACAATTCAAAAAATCGGAAGTAAATATTGATCTGTACACACAGAGAGACACATAAAAAAATACTAAAGTTTTCAACATCCCTTCTAACTGTCCCTGAGCAGAATGTTCTCTACATCTTTCTATATGCTTTTGTTTGTTTGTTGTGGAATGGAGCACTATTCAAATTGTTCTAAGTGATAATATTTTGATTCTTAAAACGTTACAGCCATTCTTTCCATTTAAGACCCTAACAAAGAATGAAAATAAAATGGCACTCAGGGCTGGTGTTTTGCTTTGCAGTAAGTAAACTTTCCAATTAATAATCGACAGGCATCAGTAAAGACATCCATAAGCTCATTAAAATTAGAATATATATTAGTGCAGCAAAGGAGACATTGTTCTAACTTTGTTATTTTAAGTTGTGGGATACATGCATGCAAACGTTTAAGATCAGAGTACTCATACCTTAGTCATTTCTCTGTATGGAAAGTGATATATGTGCTAAGGCAGTTTCTATCTTATCTAATGTCAGTTAAATATGTCAGTGACAAAGAGTGAATAATATGGATATTTTCTAAAGCAGCACTACATCCTAAGTAGCGAGGTTCATATTAAATCTCTAAAAGGAATCATTTGCTTTCAGAAATAATGTTTAATGATTCAGAGGAAAATGGAAAAGTCTGGTGGTAAAAGAATATTGTCATGATCCACAATTTTTAAAATTCCAGTGATTTAAGGATTAATGCTCACAAAATGGTGCTGTGCTTCTCTCTGACTAGTTTGTGCTTTTTATTTTGTAAGTGTTATATATATCCCTAAGGATCTTAAGTTACGAGAAACTCATTCTGTGAAGCTGGAGTAAGGTTGGCTCCTCTTTTTGCTTCCGGTTCAGTTTTTAATTTTTCTTCCCATATGCAAGGCATGGGAGGGAAAACAGGGCAGGCAGGTTAAACGATTGGTCTAAAATCACTGTGGAATGATGGATGGAGGGACTTAGAAACTGCACCCATTGCAAGACTTGGTTGACTTAAGATTTTTCCAGCTTCAGCAAGGACGACTCCTAGTAGCTGGTATGAAAAAGGCCTCTATAGTCAGATTACCCCTGGTTAGTGATCTGTGCTTGACCCTGTCCCAAGGGCTGTAGAATTGTGCTTCTAGTTTTCTTTAAGTACTATATTTTGATGTGGTAGAATATAGTAAAAACACACCAGGTATCTTCCTCCTAGCTAGCTTAATTAAACAGATTTTCTTGTAGATCCCCACAGAACCTGAAATCTGAACACAGGCTTCTTTGACTTTATACTGACCTGTTCAGATATATTCTCAAGAAGCATCCACATTATTTTAGTGCCTTATTTCTAGAATTGATTGGTTACATTCTGTACTCCGAAAATATTTTAAGCGATGCCCAAAGGTACTATTATAAAGAATAAGGTACACTAAAATTAATACAGTCTAAAAACAGGGAAACGTTCAAATTAATGTCAGTGAATTTGCCATGTCAAAGGCAAATCAGATAAATAACAGTTTTCTGCCTTTTTCAAACAAGGATAGTGACAGCTGACGTCTTTCACAAAGCATCTATTTCTGTCTGCTCTCATATTATGTATTTTTAAAGATCACAACAACCCTCCCTGCCTCTGAGTAGATTTTATGGCATAAACTGTGCTGTGGTAGTCAGATGGATTGCCCAAGCATGTCAGCTTGCACTGAGAACAAGCAGGCCTTCTTTTTGTGTGTGACTGTTACAGTGGAAGTTTACTATTCTCTCTTTTTGGAGTAACATTTCTCCAAATGTTCTGAAACCACATGGGTGATAATAAATGATGTGACAGGAAGGTTTGAGAACTGAATGAGACAGCAACAGACCTGTTCTGTATTACACATGCGTGTGCCTCTGCACACCCACACATACCACTCAGTCACACTTCCTGTTTTGTATTAGACTTTGAAATAATGTATTACATTTAGTGCTGCTACATATTCTTAACATTTTGTGTTTTCATTAATACCTTTGTAGTTCCATGAAGTGGGATGGAGTAGGTAGAAACCCAAAGTCCCTAGATGGCTGTGTTTTTTTAAAAGATCTTTTAAAGATTCTGGTAAAGCAGGAGGCAAAGTGAGCCATAAGCCATGAGATAGCTGACTGTTGCATTGAGTCACTTTTGTACGCCCACCTCTTCCTGTCTTGAAACAGTTTGCAGTTTTGACTATCTGAAATGATTAACAGTTGCATATCTCACTGATTAAAACTGTCAGTGACTTGCAGAACAAAGGCCACAGACTTCCCTGGGTAAAGATTCTGTCTGTTCTATGTAGGCCGTTTTCCGTTTCCTAACACTTGCAGAGTTGCAGGGCACCACATCCATCTGCAGAATTTCTATTATGGTAATTGGGATTTTCAGAGGAACATACATTTTGTGCATTTAAAGCACATTCTCACCCTGGGCAGATAGTTTGTTTAAGGTTTAATAGCTGGAATATCGTCCAGGGAAAGGGGGACGATCTCTCATTTTCTTTGTGGATTATATCATTAGCTTCCTATTACCACAGGCATATTGAACGTAGGAAGCCCTGGCACTCTATTATGGCTCCCAGAAGTAATATATATTAGTTCTCTGTATTATGATAAAGTCAAGTTAAATGATAAAACCATGTGAAGTCAAATATAAAAACAGCACATTCCTTTCAGCTAAACAGCAGGAGAAAGTGAAATTCTCAGTTGAGCAAATCTCCCTTGCAGTAAGTGCTGGAGTAGAATTTGGCTTTCTGTGGAGGGCAAATTATATCAGTCCAGTCCATATGTCATGTCCTAACTAATAATAATATGGCTTGATCCCTATTGCCACAGGCATGCTGCAGATGTTCATGGCCACTGCAATTCACATTCTGTTTGTTAGGAAGAGAACTCTTTAGCTATGTTCATGAGATCCAAATCCAGGCATTGCTTGCTCTTCTCAAAGCTGAGCCCCTGATGCAATAGAAAGCTGCTGTGCTGCAGCATAGCATCCTGTGTACCCACACAGTCACATCTCCATATTTGCTTTGAATCCTAAAGATGTAAGAATGCCTTTGGTGTTTGAATCTGACCTTCTCTTCAGGAAACAGTTTGATCTTGTGGCTTTTTTGCAAGCCAGTTTCTTTCAGGTAGCAGCAACCCAGGGTCTTACTTCTTTCCTCATTATCACTCTTCTTCACTTTGAGTATCTGCTATATGACTTTGTTCCTCTAAGAGCGTGCAGATAAGTGTGAATGTAATTGGCCTCATATGTATTCACTTAGTCCATCGAATTCTATAGTTAAAAAAACAGATTATTTGTATGGAAATTTGTCCCTAATGTACAATATATAGTTCTGTACATTTTACCTGTAATTTTTTCTAATGTTTCCTCAATGAAACTAGGTTGTTGGATATGCAACATATCCAAATAGATATTACTTTGGACTGAATTTTGGAGATGAAAACGATGAATACTAATTAGGTATCATAGTTTATTACGGGATGTTTCTCTTTAGAACCTGTCCTTTTTAGTTCTTTTACATTTTTAAAATATTAATATTCTCTCTAATTTTTTTCTGACTGAAACAAAAGTGAACTGAATTCAGTTAATTCCATAGTTACTTTTTAAAGTTAAGACTGTGGCTGATACAGATCTTTTAACATCAAGGAAGCTTCCCATATCCAGCCTTCTTTTCTTGATGCAGAGCTCTGGAGAACTGAACAGTTATTCATTATTTTAGTGGCCTTAGAAAGACAGTGGTTTGCTGTGGATTTTGCTCTTCCATAGCTTTAGTTATAAGGATTAATTACAGGGCCCTTAGCAGTTGTAGTTATTTTGTATGTGCGTTTATTTATGATTTGTATGTGGCAATACTATCCCAGCTATTCTCTAAAGGTCAAGGAAACATACATATTGTGTTCTTCTACAAGAAGACCTGTCTAGCTATCTAATGCATTTCCTTCTGTGTCCTTGCTTATCTTTCTTTGAGGCCCTGTGATGTGAGCCACAATGCTGTAGAAATACATGCACTCAGCCTATTGTGAGAATTTTACTCTTAGGTGATTTATTCAGCAGTTCCTACTTCTACAGGTAGAGCCGTGTTCCATCCTACTCTTTTCTACCTGCCACAGTGGACAGGGTCTGTGAAAAGACTGTTCACACCTTAGCTGACTTCTTCCATTTAGTTTCTGTAGAAACTAAATGGAAGCATCACCTTTGATGCTAGCTATACATTGCAGCACTAAAAATTATTACTTACAAGCAGTTTGCTCTTCAAGCAGAAATGTCCGTTTCTTGAAGAAGATATTGCGTCTAATTATTGCCACTACCTTATGATCTGATATAAAAATTCAGATTTTTAAATTTGTGGTACTTGGCTGAATTTCACAATTAGTTGGGGGAGCAGATACATATTTCGTTGCTCCACTCCAATTTAACATTTTATGAATGTTTTATATTTTTTAGATTTCATGCAAACATTTCTATAGTGATTTCTATTTTTTCTCCTTTTTTAAACAGGAAAAAGTTTTACTCTGACAATAACTGTCCTTACAAATCCTCCGCAAGTTGCTACATATCACAGAGCTATAAAAGTGACAGTAGATGGACCAAGGGAACCACGGAGTAAGTACTACGTTCTCTATTGGTGATCTAGGATACAGTATAGATAATCTGTGGAAATAAATAGCTATTGTTTATTTTCAGTATCTAGATAGATTCTTCACCTTGCACATCCAGCCTTGTTTCTCAAGTCTTGAGGCTTGAGGCAGCTAGCTGTAGTATGCAAGTCTAGAATGTAAGTAAGCAATCCAGGAATGAAATTTTTCATTTTTGATTATTTATTTGGTGTCTCATGAATTTTAGCCTGAAGTTGTGGGTTATCTTGCCTTATAATCTTCTAAAATCAAAATTACATGGATGACTTTTCTCACAGTTTGATACTTGAATAAAGTGTTACTCGTGGAGTTCAGACTAGCCTTTTTTCTACTAGATCACCTTTCTTAGGAGATTTCTCCACTGTGAATATAATTTGTCAAAATCATCTGGGCCTTTCATCACAACATAGTTAATAATTATTACAAATCATTTTTTCTTGGCAATTTTTGTAAAACATCGTAAACAATCTAAAAGTGGAAACCTGATCTCCAGTTTTCTGTTGAATTCAGTAAGATATGGAAATTGCATTTTGTATCTCATATCTGAAGGTTCAGGTTAAATGTTCATAATATTGTATTCACATTGTCTCAAACTGCCAAGTGGGCTTTAGTTCCAGAATAATATCCAAATGTTAATATGTCTTTGGTTATTTGTATACTTGAAGGTGCCAGTTTTCAAGATCTGAGTGAACATGGTCAAGATTTTATAAGGATGTAGTATTCAGGCATATGGGGGAGAAAAAGAACATCCTGATTTGTTATTTAAGAATTTTTGCCCTCTTTTTAAAGCATATTTTCAATGTAGGTGTCTGCTGATCTTACCACCCTGAAAAATGAGATTTTTCTCAGCACTGAATTTGTGTTCACCACCAAAATAAATACAAAGCACCTAATACCACAATGTATTACTAAAATTCTGAGAACGTAATATATAGTTTATATTTTCTCCATATATAGGATATTTGGGTTTAAATTTGATTTATACTTTATACAAATATTAGGCTCAATACCTCTTCGTTCTCCCATCCCTCCACTCATTATGTGCCAGTTTTGGTACTTCTTTCCTATTTGTCCTAATCCAGAGATTTAATTTCTGAACCAGAGACTTAACAAACTCATCAATTTTGAATATTTCTATTCTATATTTAGAGCTACAGCTACAGCTACAGCCATCCCAAAAGTAAGTTATAAAAGATTCCCACAATAAAATCTCATTTGTGTGTAGTATCTAAGTCAAAAATGATATGGTTTCCTTATAGTGCCATGATCAATGATCATTCTTGCCCTAACTCTTGAACTCTCTATGGTCACTTCTGGAAAGCCAGTGAGCCCTCTGGGGTAAGGTAATTGTTACTTATTTCCAGTGTATATATCCCACCCCAATCCTGTCAGATTTTGAGCAGGCAACAATAAGGTTAAATATTTAATATAAAAATGTATAAATAAGAAAAAGCAACTAAGAATAACTCAAGGCAAAAACATGTTCAAACAAAGAAGCTTTAACAGGTTTGTTAAAGATAAGAAGGATTGGGACCAATTGTAAATATCAGTTTGTAACTGATGATGAACAATTGATTGAAATAGAAATAATCCACTACTGTACTTTTGGACCAGTCAGTTGGACCAATTGTGTTTCTGGGTAGGGACTGTCTTTGTGAAAACCTGTTTCCTGTCCCCACTCCATGAATCCTATGCAAAGAGGGAAAACTCTGGAGCTGACCATCATTCAGCCCAAGTTTTTTTTTCTTTCAGACAGTTAAATGGTTGAAAGCATGGATTATTTTTTTAACTTATTTTTACATTGCTTTCAGAGTACAGCCCTCACTATCTACTATAACATAAATAATGAAAATGAGAAAGTATGAATAAAAACAAGACAAGAGTGGCAGAAAAACTATTAAAGCAACACAAGCAAAGAAATAGGGATAAGACAGTAAAATCTCAGTCTAGCATATCTCAAACTTAGTGGATACATAAAACAAATTAATCAAATCAAAATAACAGGAGCATCAGCTTTCAGAATATTTACTATTTTAAGGAGACTAGAGATGGGAAGAAATAGAAATTTGCTTGTATCTGCAAATTGGTGATATGTTAACATAAATCTCCCAATGAGACACCCCCTCCCCCCTAGTGATTTCACATTAATAACACGGGAGGCACGGGAGGCAAAATGAATTTCCCATGCTCAGCAACCATGGGGTAAATTTCAGAAGCACCATCTTCTCCTCTCCAGCTAAACAACTAGGATTGTAAATGCTTTAGAACCTGGTCGCTATACAGATGGATACCATGGTTGCTGTGGCACTGAAAGTCACTAGGGAATTTATGAAAGCCATCTAGGCAGGCTCACATAGCTAAGATGAATTGGATCTACATGATTAGTCTCCTTGAAGATTAACCACTTGGAGTTCAAAATCCATTAAATCCTTTGTCAGAAATGATTTCACTGTTTCTATTATTAACACAGAGGGGATGATCTCATTCCTTATTGCAGAATTCAATACCCTTTTTCACTCCACCTGGAGTGAAAGGAAGTAAGGAGCCAGGGATCTGACCTGAGCCCTCAAGAGTTTGGCCAGTTCCTTAACGTACAGAAATTGAAAGTATATTGGCCAACCAATGGTTAAGATAAACCCATAGAGTTCCTCAGTCACAGTGCTCTTCTGGTAAGGTTTTTGAACCCAATATTTTGACCTATTGCACACACCTAAATTGCACTTTCAGCAAAGAAAGCAACAGACCACAAGCTGAATGGATGAACTGGGGAAGTTGTGTATACTAATTCTTTCCAAGTCCAAAGTTCTGGAAAGACCTATACATTCCACATAAGATCAAAAACAGCTATTATTAAGATCAATTGATTTTTTAATGTTCAACCAGCAAAATAATATAAAGGGGAAAAGGCTTGACTAAATTGTTATGGTGTTTACAACAGCTAGATCTCCTGTGTGACTCAATATTGTAGCTAGCAGCCTGTTTTGTAGAGTGGAAACTGACTAGCTGGAAGAGAGAGAGTTGGACACAGACAGTGGTTGTTCCTGTCTTTCCTTTGGATGGAGTTCCAGGAAAAAGAGTAGAATATGAGGCCTTAAAAGTGACTTGCTCGCAAGTTGAGTGGATGCTAATCTTAACAATACTTTACTGTCCTTGGAAGCTTCTTATAGCTACTGGTAGTTAGTGCACTACTTCTTTCCTTTTTGGATTGCTTATTGTGCTGTATGGTTGAGCAGGTAGTATGTGTCTACTTCTGTTGTATATCATATGCATGTTCCTTCAGGAGTAAAAAAATATACTTGCGAGAAAGACAATGAGCTTTGCTATGACAGTGGTTTGGTCATGTTCCAGTCATTGTTGTACATTGTGCTTTTTGATGTGCACAGTCAGACCTGGTTAATCCATCCTGGTTTATCTGTCTGCCTTTGTCTCTTGGAAAAATTCAATTAATAATCAGTGCCATTTATAAGGCAAATATCTTGATAAGACAATCTTAAATCCTTTTTTGTGTTAATTAAAAACTAAGGTTGTTTGATGAAACATGCTTGTATTTAAGTTAGAGATTAACTATTATTTGAAGAATAACCACATTAATAAAAATTTGAATTCTTCTAAAAGGATCATTTCAGTCATTTGCTTGCCTTTGATGAATAAATGATGGTAAGATCAGTTTTATTTTCTGAAATATTACAGAAGAGCAATCCAGTTACTACTACTTCTTATTGTTATCCTTATTTTTTCTGATTAACAATGAAGAACTATTGGAAACCCTTATTTTCTCAGTAAATATAAAGTTTGCTTGCCCATGTAAAGTCTGTTGTCATTATATAGCACAAGGCTTTCCTGTTTACTTCATTAATCTACTAAATTTACTTCTATTGAAAAAGGCTCTTCTCTCACATGCAACTGCTAGCATTTTATTGACTTTGAAAGAATGTTGTCCCTTGTGGAACACTAACAATTTTTGACATCTGGAATTAATTTATTTGTTCCCATTTGGAAATCTGCATGGTTATTCTGATATACCTTTGAAACAGGAAATTTCTAAACAGGCAAGGCAATTTCTGAATGTGGAGAAAAGTTAATTTGGCCATCATAGCAACATGTGGTAGTCCAGCATGGAAGAAATATTTCAACAAAAAGACTTCCATGTGTAAAATATTGCTAGGAATGTTATGTGCCAAGTAGTACATCCTTCCATATGAAGAAAAAAATTACAATGACACTGGAACTCCTGGCATAAAGCATCTTTCCACCTACAAAAGGCTACATTTTGATCTATAGAATTTATTTCTTGAAAGATATGCTTTGGGCACTGAACCAAGTTCCCTAAGTTTCGCAGTTGTAAAGAACTGGCTTGTTCTCAAAATAGCTGGATATATAAAATATGACCAAAACAAACAAAACACAACTTTATATTTAATATTGTGCTGATTGATCTACTTGTTATTCTGTTTGGACCAAAAGAGAAAAAATAATGACTACAGCAGATCTTTGGCATATCTAATTTATCTAATAAAAAGGATTTATTAATAGGAACTTCTAGATCCTTTCCTCCCATGATTGAACATCTGAGCTAGAGGCATGGTATGGATGACAAGGGGTCTCTATATTTTACCCAGCTTCCTAAAATACCTAATTTCACTTTTTAATTAAGATCTTGCTTAGAGTTCTGGGCAAATGTGGATACCCTGTAAGTGTGAGCTGGGCCCAATGACTACCGTAGAACAAATCCAGTGAATTAAGTGTGAGAATTCAATTGCAATAAAAAGGGTTTATTATTATCTTCTGGATTCCTTTTTTTCTAATTAGCATTTCTTGTTCTCATTCTTTCTTTTGTTTTTCATTCAGTCTGGTATAGCCTGAATTTTTAGTTTTCTTTTAAACTACTTTTTTAATGAAGTGTCTCAATAATTGTTTGGGTTGATTCAGCTTGAATAAACTACTGTTTAAAGCTCCATCTGGGATAACAATAATATATAAGAAAACCCAGTACACTGTGTCAACAAATGATAGTTTAAAGAAAAGGAAAAATTTACAGAAACAATTTTAAAACATGATTCAACTTGGACAAGAGCAATTTCATACCTCCACAAACTATCCCATCTAAATACTTTTGTGGAAAAATATGCTACAATTTCATTTCCTCCTGAGAATTCCAAGACTAATTTTCATAGTAAATTGGTAATTAATCATAGCAATAAATTAGTTCAGTTGACACTAACAAAACACAAAACTAGGTAAATGAGGCAAATTATCAAGCCTTTTTAACTAGGAATTCAGATAAGGCACATGCGTCAACAGTCCCCCTCTATGCCAGGACCTGCATTTATTTTACTGAATGTCTGAAGCATGTTATCCTGTTCCTCATTCTTGCTCTCTCTTTCCCTGGCAGCTGAGCCAAGGCTTGTCACATCACAAACAACTTCTTAATATACACATCTGGCGTTGGCAGTTGGACCAACTTCATAAGAGCACATGATCATCATTCATTACAAGATTAAAAAATACCCCATGGCATCATTGATGTTTTTAAACTTTGATCTTTTGCCGTTGTGATTCATCACAGTTATAAAACTCCTCTTTAAAGAAATACAGACGATGACTTATTAGAACCTTCATTCTAAGTAGCATAAACATAAAGTTGTGCACATCTTTACAGAATGTCAGTTCCTTGGGCTGCCAGCTTATCATTTTAAGACATGACATCATGCTGAACATCATGAATTTGTAAGACTTGTTTATAAGAAAGAAACTTTGACCTTCTCTTGGCAAGTACAGGGAAGAAAACAAATGTTCTGTGACTTTCATTGGTAAATGGGAGCAGCAGCTCTGAATGTTCACAGATTAGTTTCTGGTTCAGAGGTAGGCATTAATTGAAGTTGCAATTGTTTATCTTGGAAAATTTTCCCTGAATTTTTAGATTCTTTAAAATAATCATTTCACTCAACTGCATGCCGCTTTAATTTCTGTGTTCTATAGCTGTTAATGTGGGATACCTAGGACATTTTCTATATAATGTTGATCTTAATATATGCATCTAAAATGGTACATGTGTACACCTAACACGTAGTGAGTGAATTCAGTGAGTATGTATTACAGAGAACTAATATTGGTTGCAAGTTCCAATTGTATGAGGACTATAAACTCAGCTGTCTGTATAACTTGCGAAATGCTGTTATGCAAGTTTAAAAAACTAAAAGACAGAATTGAAAACTCCTGTCCTTCAGTTGACAGTTATTTATAGGAGCAAATTTCATTTTCTATTTCTGTACAAATAATTTGGAAGTAAAAGATGACTTCTGTATCGTCTACACATTCATGGTCTGCCTTATTCATTGCTTTGTAGCTTTATGTTCAGCAATTGCATTCCAGGGATTTCCTTTGCTTCCTCTGTTTTTCTGTGGAAAAGATGAATGTCCCGAAAAGTTTAAGTTAAGTTTAAGTTTATTAAATTTTTATACCGCCCTTCTCCCGAAGGACTCAGGGCGGTGAACAGGGCATATAATAAAAATACAAAAGTACAAAAGTTAAAAAAGAATTAAATTATTGCCCCAAATAAAACAGTAAAAATATACAAATATTAAAACCCTAAGTTAACTCCCCATCAGGCCAGGCCAGCTTGTTCAAATAAATGGGTCTTTAACCCGCGCCGGAAGGAGTTGAGAAAGCATTTTTCTGCCAGTTTAAGGCCATATTATTTGCAGTATGTGTGGTTTAGATAATATGGTGGGTTTTCACCCCAGAAAATAGTAGATTTCTGGATTTCAAAAAAAACCACAGTAGAATGAATTTCAGAGGGACAGAAAAATTTAATAATGGAATAGCAGCAGAAATAATGTGTATGCCTGTTTCCTTGTCTCTTCCCTACTGTCCACAATTAAGGAAGGTAATTCCCCCCTTCCAAAGTTCCTGCTAATCAAACACACTGATTTTATTCTTCTCTCCTTTTCTGGCCTCTCCCATATACAGTTCAATAAACTGTTCAGTGACCAGTTGTTTAGTAGGCCTGTGGAACGCCTTTGAAATAGGTGCTCAGGATAATATGCCCACCACCTCTTTTCAAAGTTAATGCAGCAGCATTATTCCAAGGCTTGCGTGAATGCTCCCATGTGTATTCATACGTGTGTATGCACATCCCCTTAGCTCTGCATTTTTTCTTCTTGGTGGCAGCTGAGACAACTTCCAAAGCAGCCATTCACTTCTGGCAAATGAGATGGCTGCTTTTATATTTAAAAAAGACGGGTTTATTATGTGCTTCTGCATACTGTATTCTAAAATGTGAAAAAGGCTTTGTGACTACCCTAACACGTAGCCATTTTTGAGGACTATTTTCATTTATTCCTTTGTTTTGTTTTTATGCTTTCAAGTTGTTATTGACTCCTGGTGACTGCCTGGTGGCACGGATTTTCAGAAGTGGTTTATCTCTGTCTCCTTCCTAGGGCTGAGAGAGAGTGACTGGCTCAAGATCACCCATCTAGATTTGTGCCCAAGGTGGGACTAGGACTCACATTTCCTAGCCAAGTACCTTAACCACTATACTAATCTGGGTCCCTTCTTTATTCTACATGTAATTTTATCTCCCATGGCAAAAATTGATGCAAATGGCGGGCTTCTATTTAGTTGCCACTTACTGAGTGCCTCGTCCACTATCTAAAGTTATGACAGCACTGAAAAAGCAGGTTTACAACAGATCCTCAAACTTGGAGCTCTGTCTCCGCAGTCATGTGATCACAATTCAGGCGCATTTATAATAGTTTCAGTGTCCTAGAGTTACATGATCACCTTTTGTGGCTTTTATAGCTGGCTTCTGAAAAGCAAAGTCATTGGGGAAGCTGGCAGGAAATCACAAATTGTGATCATGTAACAAAGATCACAGTGGAATTGATGTTGTAAGTCCAACATGGTTACACGTCATTTCATTTAATGCCCACATTACTTAGCAATAGAGTTGTTAGTCCCAATTCTAGTCAGTAAATGGGGGGCTCCCTGTATTGATAGTTACTAATAACTTTATTTAGCATGTCTATTTTAGGATTGTTGCCATGGGCCCCAACATGGAGTATATCCAAATTATGGCTTAGTATTTGAGATGACGAGATGGACTGATATTTTTCACTTGAAATATTTTTAAATGTAATCCCAAAAGTTAGTTCAGTATTTGGAGTTTTCCAACTACATTTTAATAGACAAAGAAAAGTTTACATTGGCAAAGGATATAACAAAAATAAAGGGATGCTATGAGACTCAAAAGCGCATTCTGTCCTCTTATTCAGAGTTGTACAACTACCTGGGCCTTCCCATTTTTTTAGCTCTGCTGAATTCAACATGCTCTTTTATCATTCCACATGTGTGTGTGTGTGTGTGTGTATAAACAATGGAACAATTATTAATATAATTTAGTGTGTGATAATTTTATTAAAATACCATGCGTTACCTGCTATTTTTAAAGTGAAATTGTATCATACAGCATTATAAAGCTATACTTTAACTACTTTTCATAAGCAAGTCAAATTTATCTCTATGACCTTGCAGCATAAATTATGTCCTGTTTCTTCATGTTTCCACCCTACTATTGCAGGGTATGGCAGAGGAGCTACAGAAACCTTTAATATGTATATATTAGCTTCTAAGCATTCTAAGACATTTTAAAAATATTATTGTTAAACTCAATCCTTAAGACTTAAGATTCAGTAAGGCAAAATATTGATACTTTCAATTGTGTAATAAAATCCAAATGTGTTATCCTGTAGTGAAGTTTTGAAAACTTATCAGTTATGTGTCTTGGTAGTCAAATCTCTGGTTATGATTTCAAATCATTAAATGCATCCATAAACCGATGGAGGTATTTTTTATTGAGCATGTTAAAGAAAAAAATGACAGAAAGGAGGAAAGAAAAAGGAAAAGAGGCAAAAAATGAAAAATAAAACAGTGAATAAAGAGAGAGTACATTAGTATTATAGAATTTCATACAACATACAACAGTATTCATTACAGCAATTTCTATCTAAGCAATTAAAGACTTTTATGATAAGAAATCCAAATTTCTCATGTGACACAAATCCATGTACATAGAATTATAATTCCAAAATGCATAATTTCCAAATTGAATTAAATTCTGCATCAGATTTACTGTTAAAATACAAAATTATTTTGGAGATTGAGGCATATTCCCAGTGCTTCATATACTCTTCTGCAGTAGGAATTGTGCATACTTTCCAATAGGAAACTTAAACTTTATAAACTTATCCTTGTACGGTTATCATACACCAAGCTAATTCAGAATATTTTATGGTGTGTAAAATTTAGTAATATTTAATAAAAGTAATAAAAATAGGTTGGAAAGGAAATACAGCTTTTAAATTGTATTTCATTCTATTGTAAATATTTTCCATAATTGTTGAGCTATACAACATTGAACCAAGCATGGAAAAATGAACTGTCCATTTAGTAATCAATATTGAAATAAAATACCAGCAGCAAACTATCTTTTAAGAATAATATCAAGTATAATATTCAAAGTGAATAAGTGTCTTATGAATATGATATAAATGGATTCTGAGAATAAGTTTATCTTACATTTCTAACTGTTCCAAATCAAATATTATATTCTGCATCCATTTAATTTTAAGTCTTGAACTTGTTTGATTTCTGAGTCATAAGGCTCAGCAAATGCTAAAATGTTTTTGAAGATTGTCAAATTCAGTTGTCTCTGTGCATTCTGCCTTATTTTTACAGTTCTTTTAAAGTTATTCAGTTTGTATTAAAACCATTCAGTTTGTGTTAAAACCAATGATGGTTCTGATCATTCCAAAGATACAGCCTCAAAAAATTATGTTTGTCTTATTAATAATCAAACTTTTCAGTCTACATGATTTATTGTGTCTCCATTGAAGAAATGCTTTCTTCTTTGTGAAAATAAATATTTAATAACAAGGAAAAAGTTTAAAAAATGTTTGAGTCTCACTATAACATTTTCTTAAACTTTTAGACTTTAGGAGATCCCAAAATCGTAACTTTCTAAAATCTTAACACTTAATGAAAAATGAAGTTTCAACTTGAAAAAGCTATTATCTTACAGATATTGACAAGTTGTTTGACTAAAGCAGCTGGTATGATTCAGATATTGAGTTTGATTTGTGTCATTTAAAATTGATCTGGAAAATAAGCCAGTTTCATACTTTGATGTGAAGCACTGAATCATGTTCTTTTGATTGGGTTTTCCCAATTCATTTTGAGATATCTTTGAGAAAGTCAGCAGATTGTCCAATACTGGGGATAGAGACAAATTCATTCCATTTTCCATCTTCATATGTTTGCTGCGAACTAGGAGCAGGTCTGAAAAAGATTTAGAATTAATGACAAACTTTCCCATGTTGCAGAATAGCTCTCAGCTTGAAACATTGGTTCCTCCATCCGAAATGGGAAGGATTTCAATATAGACATTTAAGAATCAGGATATTTGAATCGGCAAGAATAATATTTATAGGAGCATAATTAGGAGCATAATCTTGAAGTCAGTAGCAGTCACCAGTGGTGTCTGTATCAAACCATAATGATGCCAAAAGGAAGTGTCTAAAATGACAACATCATGCACAGATCATTTGCTCCTACCCAGGAACATGTGCTGCCGCCCTTCTTTTCCCAGTCCCCAAACCCTTGGGGATAGCAACGTGCAGAATTCTCATAGCCAGAGGAAAGAGGCGTCTATGTAACTGGGACTGGCTTTGTAGGATGTGGAATTACTATTCAATTTGATTCAGACATTCAAACTAATTAGCTTTCAATAAAAATGTTGTGTAGCCATTCGGCATAAATGGCATGCAGAGCACCAGTGATTGGGGATTTCTAAAATTCCAGTCCTCAGTGGGAGAACATGCTTTGCTGGGTTTAGTTAGGACCGTTACATGCCTTGGTTTACTGGTTTTATAGCTGTGGGCAAGGAGGATAGTGAAGTTGTAGTGGCAGCTTTCCCAGAGGATTTCTAAGTGTTAAAATTTCCTTGGATGCACAATAACTTAAAAGATGTGCCTTTCTCAGTATATTTCTTCAGAGAGATGGACAAGAAGTATTGGCTTGTGGAATCACACACGTAGGCTTTAAATCCCTTTCTTTCCTTCCCTCAGTTTGAAATTTGGTTGGGGGCCAAGAAGGAAATGACACATCAAGAGGCATTTCTGTTGTGCAATGCTTTGTGGCACTGATGTAAGGGAATCCTCTTCTGTTTAAACTTTTCTTGCGTAGCAGTCTTCACAGCAGTAATGAAGACACATGAGATGACATGCTGAAGATCAAGACCTTAATATTTCACTTGCAGAAATTATCACAGCAGCTGAAAATAAGCATACTTCTCCTTGCTTTGCCTTCTACCCGTTTTCACTTCCAACATATGTTTATTTAAATACATTTCCCATTGAGACAATATATTATCTTCTAAGGTGATATATCATGCAGTATATCACAAGACAATGTATTATCTTCTAAGACTAAAACTGCATGCATTAATTCTCTCCAAACATTATGATAGCATGAGTAACAGGATTTATACAGAAGAAGCTGAACAAATACATATGGATTATGTACTACCATATATTTTGTTAGTACAGTAATTATTGACTTAATTGAGCCTGGTGATTACAATCCTAACGTGTGATGGTAGCCAAGCGGGTCTCTATATGACTGGACCCATTTTCATGATGTTTTTTCTACAGTCGAAATGGGTGGTTATTAAGCGAATTGTTCTCAATGAGGCAGTTTCTACTGGAAACTAAAAGTAAATGCTGGTTTCTGACAAAAATGTCATAAACTGCAGTCACATGACTATGGAATACTGCAGTTGGCTGTAAATGTGGGCCAGTTGCCAACCACCCAAAATGCAGTCATGGGACTTGGGAGGGGTGGCAATATTGGAATTTCAAAACTGAGTTTTAAATCCCTTTTGGGGGTCTGTTGCTAAGTGATTGGTTGTAAATCAAGGAATACACACACACACACACACACATATACAGACACATATACACATATATACACACACATACAAATACGTACATACATACACATAAATACACATACTGGTGGTAACTTGATGTATGTATAAAAAGGTAAAGGTTCCCCCGCACATGGGTGCTAGTCGTTTCCAACTCTAGGGGCCGGTGCTCATCTCCGTTTCAAAGCCGAAGAGCCAGCACTTGTCCGAGGACGTCTCCGTGGTCATGTGGCCGGCATGACTAGACGCCAAAGGCGCACGGAACGCTGTTACCTTCCCACCGGAGTGGTCCCTATTTTTCTACTTGCATTTTTACGTGCTTTCGAACTGCTAGGTTGGCAGAAGCTGGGACGAGTAACAGGCGCTCACTCTGCTACGCGGCACTCGGGATTCGACCCGCCAAACTGCCGACCTTCCAATCGACAAGCTCAGCGTCCTAACCCACTGAGCCACCACGTCCCTTTGATGTATGTATAGAAAGCATTAAAACTGGAAGTAGTTTTATTCTAATTGATTTATTCACCTTGTCTGAACAACTTGACAGTTAGAACAATTAATCAGTGGAACAACCTGCCTCCAGAAGCTGTGAATGCTCCAACACTGGAAGTCTATAATAAAAGATTGGACAGCCATTTGTCTGAAATGGTATAGGGTTTCCTGCCTGAGCAGGGGGTTGGAGTAGATGATCTCTAAGGTCCGTTTCAACTTTATTATTATTATTATAAAAGCTCTGGGTTGACTCTTCTTGACGGGCTAGACAGGGACGGGTCTGGAAGCCGGCCTTCTCTAAAACTTCCCCATTGCCTATGGAAATCCATAGCTCTCCAACTGATAAGACTTGTCTCTTTAAGAGAGCTGTTGGAGATTAAGAACAACATGGGATTTTTTTTCCAATCAGAGTTGCTTTTTAACTGTTGTTATAATTGATTTTAATGCTATTGTTTGCAATGACTGGATGACTACAGGAGGCATTGCTGCTTAATAGCTCTCATGGTCAGGAAAGTTTGGAAAACCTTCAATCCATTGGTTCTCATCCTACCTTTAGATTTTATAGAAAATAAATCAATTCCCAAATTTGAACATAAATCAAATTTGATGAACATCCCTTCCATCCATACTTCTGAATCATTTATGAAAATGTTGAAGAGCACCTGAGACTAGAACAGAACTCTGGAGTAGCTGGCTGCACACCTTATTTTGTCTAGACATAAATCTGTTAAAGACCACATATTACACATGATTTTGCTAACAACTGTGAATCCATTTTGTAGTGGGATTATACAACCCACATTTCACCTTTTTTTTTAGTAAAAAGGATGCCATGGTGCACTTATGAAATGCCTTACCAAAGTCCAGGCCCACTACTTCCACAACATTCTACTACTCTAAATCACTTTGTAAAAAAACAATTATATGAATCATGTGACAGAAGTTGTTTTCAGTGAACCAAAGGGGGCTCCTAGTAATCACCTTGTTCCTTTCTAAGTATTTGCTAACTGGTATTTTCTAGATTTGCACACTACTGATGTTAAGCTGAGCAGTCTGTAGTTTCCTGCATTCACTTCCTTTTTTAAAAAAAGATGGAACAACAAGGCTATTGCTATTATTGTCAGTTATCTGATGATAATCATTCAAAGTCTTTTGATCATAATTGAATACAAATGCCAGTAATTAAGCAAGCTAGCAAATAAAATGAATTAATAAAATAATGCATCTTGCATTCGTGCACTCCCCCCCTCCCCCCAATTTGTTCTACCACAGAGAAGTGATTTGAAGCATAGTTATTTGGTCCATCACTATTTGGACCAGGCATAAGTCAGGATCAGGCATTACAGAATGATCTTGTTTTCTGTTATGAAAACATGATTTATATTTACCACAATTTGTCTCATTCCAAGAAAAAAGGTATTTATTTTTTTTAAAAAAGAAATGTATATTTATATCTTTATGGTTGCACTGAAAGAAGTGTGTTCAGTAAACTCAGGGCTTTTTTTGTCATAGAACGCTCAGAACAGAGTTCCGGCACCTTTTTTTGGATGGAACCTTGTAGGATAGGCAAGGTGGGTTGTATGATATGTGTGTGTTCTGGCACCTTTTTCTTTTACAAAAAAAGCACTGAGTAAACTTAAGGCTCCTATAACATTAAACAATTGCTTAGTCACCTTATTTTTGAACTAGCTTTTTATCTTCCACTTCAGCCACCTGCTGCCGGCATCAACTTCCCTCCGCCCTGTGCGTTCCCACAGAGAGGGCCTCCTCAGGGTGCCACCAATCAGAGAATGTCGATTGGTGGCCCCCAGGGGGAGGTCCTTCTCTGTGGGCGCCCCGGAGCTATGGAATCGGTTACCGGTTGAGCTCCGGATGGCGCCCGACCTTCGCTCCTTCCATCGCGATCTAAAGGCATTCTTATTTGAACAAGCCGGCCTGGCCTTATGGGGGATGGGTGGGGTTTTTTATTGTTATTTTAATATTTGTATTCACTGTTTTTAGTTGGGCATATGTTTAATTACTTTTAACTTTTGTATTTTTGTATTTTTTATATATTTGCCCTGTTCACCGCCCTGAGTCCTCCGGGAGAAGGGCGGTATATAAATAAAATTAATAATAATAATAATAATTAATAATAATTTCCAAATGATGAAGAAATTGGAGTAGTCTTGGGCAAATTTATTGCTAGCCTCAGTATCCTAATAAATTAAGGTGCTTTTTT
Organism: Vipera berus; assembly: GCF_964194415.1. Lineage (NCBI taxonomy): Eukaryota > Metazoa > Chordata > Lepidosauria > Squamata > Viperidae > Vipera > Vipera berus. Next base: position 192,597,520 of record NC_138202.1, on the reverse strand, counting down.
TCACTCTGTACATACAGTTCTGCAAAATAATCTAATGCTGTGTTTCTCAGCAACTGTAAGATGTGGAGTTCAACTGCCAGAATTTCCCCAGCCAGTATGCTGCCTGGGATTCTGGGAGTTAAACACCACAATCTATAAAGTTGCTGAGAAACACTGCATTAGACTAGATCTAGCTGTTACAGATGAAGTGGTGATTGTGTAGAATTAGTTTTCAGTTGACCACAAAGGTGACTCTAACCAATGATGATCTCTTAATTATAGTAGAGATAAAATTAGGAGAGACATCTTGAACTCAGAAAAGATGTGGGCATTTCCATTTTTTATGTTTGTAATTCTTTTTTTGGTGATGGAATGCAAGAAGAGCATGGAAACAATATAAACTTGACTGTTTTTTCAGATCATGCAACTACAAAAGAGCACAATACAGACATGAAAAAAATTGAATTAGATAATCATGCTTGTTTTTTGCAACTCTACATAGCTAGTTAAAGAGTTCCCCCTTCCCATCCTGCTATTTGGGCTGTGAAGGCTTCAAAAATTATTCAGAAGAAATGCAGCAGATTTTTCATGTGTGTAAGCACAGTGCCTCTCTGCTATTCATTAAAGCAGCCCCCTTTTCAGGGTTTGTGTGAGCCTAAAAAAGTGGTGCTATAACAAATCGTGTAATTAAAGCAGTGTGTTTTTAACGTGACTTATAGAAGAGCACCAAATTTTTTCACGCTGTTGTGGAAACTTCAGTGAATAATGCAGAGCTGCTCACACTTACATACAATTTGTAACAGTTCTTCCAAATAATTTTTGAAGTAAACACAGCCCTACTATTCAGTAAAGTTGATGTGGCTGCTTTTAGAATCACAATTTATTTGAGATGGTGCTGAAAGTAGCTACATCTCTTTTTTTGAAGTAGCTACATCTCTTTTTTTGAAGTACTCAGGGATCCTGAAGAAAGCTGGCTTGCTGTACATGAAACACGCATGCTGTTATTAAAGCTCTTATTGGATTCTCTGTTTGAGTCTCATATAAAATGAAATATTCAATATTTAATGCAATATAGTTTCAAGGTTGGGATTTAGGATGTATTGTATATTCGTTCTTAGACAGATGCCTACACTAAACCTACCAAGGACTTACTTCCTCATCAATTGTTTTCCAGTTAATTAAGTTCTTTGTATACTCAGCCTATTTCTCACTTCACTTTTGCTGTCTAATCTGAGTGGGGTAAGAGGAATACTTGTTCAGAGTGCCATAATTTGATGTCAAGTACTTGATATGTTATCTTCTTTACCAGCCAAAATCACAAATTAGCACTTGCTCTGATTCCTGAATGCAAATTACAAAGATTACAATATATATCTGATTCCTAAAATAAATGAATATAATTAATCTATTCAACCAAGATTGACTCTGAAGAATCTACATTTTTAACCAAATCAAGAAACTGGATTTTGACCAGTTCATTCAAGCAGGACAAACAAAAGAAGTCTAAGCAGATTGCATATACTGGCACTCAATTAATTAACAGTGAGCCAGAATTCACAGGCAATCCCAATTTTATGTAATGGATGAATAAAGTCTGAGTAATCTTATAATATGAATAGTAGTGCCTGCACATTTAATTGCTGTAATGCTAACAGCATCACAAAATTATACATTAAGTTTAAAACGCTACCAACATTTTCAACTTAACATACTGTTATCCAGGGTTCTAAACATTTGTGTAAATGTTTAAAACCCATACATTTATACTTCTACTGAACCATTCTTTCTCATGAAATTGGATTAGACGCAACTCAGTCATGGCTAAATTACATTCAATGTCTACATTTCAGTTCTAATTAACTTGCTTGATTAGTTTTAATGGCAGAATCATAACTGAGTTTAGCAGGATGGGAACCATTATAAAATTATGGTTAATTTAAGAATGGTGGTAATATTGTAATGAAGGCAATCAGAAGCAGTGCATAGTGTGCAGGTTTAAAAATATTCATTCTACACAAATTGAACTTGATAGGCAGTTTCAAACAGAAGGCAGGATTTTGTTTTTCAAATAATTAATGGTAATCAGCCAGTATTCATTTGCAGCTCAGAATCCAGATGCCTTTTTCTCTAACATAGTTTCTTCAAATGTTAGTGTTTCATTGTTTGAAAAATCAATGTTTTCCACAGAAGTAAAAGATGATGCAGAAATGTTATTTCCAATTTTGGGGGTAGAGTGTATGCCAACATTACGATATTTTATCATCATTCCCTCAATTAACATTTTAGTATCTTTACTGGCAAGGCAGTCTGTCCTCCTTCATATATCATGCTTGTATTGTTCATCTAAAACTATATTTAAAAAGAAGAAAGTTCAAAAAATAATAGCCCACTTTTTCTCCCTTTTACCACTTTATTTCTCAGACTAGGAATTTTTATGTTGTCTTTTTTTAAAAAAAATCACCACCAATTGCTCTCTACCTTTATTGGACAACATTAATCCCAGTTTATAATTTTCTGTGTTTATATAGATCTCATTTTCCACCTAAAACCAAAGCTCTTTCCACTGTCAGCTACTTATAAATGGCTATGTATGCATATTTTTAATACCTGAAATAATCAGAATTTTCTTCTATATACTTTATTTCCATAATTATACTTTTTGTTAATAAGATTGATTTTGGTTTGATTCTCACCTCCCCTTTTTTTACAATAGACTTAATAATGTTACAAAATTTCATGAGAGTCTTTGCTGTTGAATCAGATACAAAATATGTGCATCTTATAATTTTGCTTAATTATACCAAAAAGCACTGAGTGGCTTGAAAAATCAGTTTCTGGGGCACTTCGTCTTTTCTGTTTAATGAAATATCTAAAAGCATTTTGATCAATCTCTTTGTTTTTGGTTACCTTCAGCAGTGAGAAGGTTAGCCAGGGACTGTAGGAGATGCTTTTCTTATGTTTTGCTCCTCCAAAAATATGTTCTGGCTTAGAAAATCATAAGCTGTTAAGGCTGGGAAAAGAGGCCGTTTGACTTGTTTTCTCATGTAGGTGAGGACATTGTTGCAGGAAACAAAGAAGCATTGCTTTCTCATGCAGATATAAAAAGATGAGGGCATCCTTAAATAAATATTCACTACTTACAGTTACAGTTGAAGAACCAGCTTGACAAGATTCATCAGTCAGTCAACTTTTAGTAGGGATTGTAAATCTCTAGACATTTTGGCTTCAATCCAGCCGAAGTTAAACATCTCTGAATTCCATTTTTTAGAACTCAGAATGCACTCAATTGGAGCTATGGTAGTTAGACTTAATTTTATTAATGCCAGGATGTGTACACTTTTTTTATAACCATCATTTCCTGGATGATGTACAGCACTGAAAATAAGTTAAGTTAGGACAATTGTTTGAGATAACTAGTGACCAAGTTGTTATTGAGATAAGGAATTTCTGACATCTGCGTACCACGGTATATTGAGTACTAGTCTTACATAATTCTGTATGTGGAGAGAGGTATGTAAAAATAGTCTATTATATAAAACTGTGTCTTACAACTTAATATAATAGCATTTAAACATAGATGTTTTGTCTTCATTAGAAGACAAAAATTAGAAATGCAATAAATTGCCACTTTTAAAAATACACTTTTAGTGATGCAATATCTAGTGGAAGCTAAGTCTTAGCTATACTTAATTTTAGTTAGCTTGGGGCTAATTCTATTAGACTACAAGAAAAGGAAAACTAATTAGTAATCATCACAACCTACAATTTAATACTGAATAATTTGAAATTGTTTCACTCTCTTTTAGATCATGCTTTAATGATGATTAACATCTTGACAGTGAGCCAATTTGGTATGATGGTTAAAGGTACCAGGCTAGAAACCGGGAGACTGTGAATTCCAGTCTTGCTAAATCACAAAGTCAGCTGAGTGTTTTTGGACCAATCACTCGGCCTCAGCCCTGGGAAGAAAACAGTAGCAAACTGCTTCCAAAAAAAGGCTGTCAAAATTTCATTGACTTTTCCAAGTTGGCTCAGAGGCACCAGAAGCAAAAAACAATTTGATGACTACAGTACATGTCTCATTCATGTGCAATCTTCACAGTAAAGTTTCAATAGGTATTAGTTACTTTTGTAACTCCAGGTGCACAATTTGGGAAGTGATTTTTCATTGTATTTAGTTTCTATGAAAGTTTCCAAATCTGGGGAAAAACGTCCATGAAATGAAGTGTATTTTAAGAAAGTGGATTGAAAACCTAAGTATATGATGCATTAGCTCTTTCATTACTAAACATAATCAATTATTAAAGAATATTATCATGGCACTAGTTTTAACAATGGCAGATAGTTGATGACTCTATGAGATGGTTTTCAGAATATATTATCCCATTGCTCCTACAAAACAAAAAAGAACTACATTTCAAAGTACAGTGAATATTAGAGGGGAATGCATGAAATGACATGGTTGCTATAATTTTAGATATATTTTGCTAAAATCTATGGTTGGAATAAATGTTTAGTAACTAACTAACAAAGCATATTATAGACAACTACCATTAGAGAATTTAGCAACCTAAACAAAAGCACAGAAAGTCTCAATAAAATAAATAAAAGTTCCTAAGATTATCCTTATACAGATAGCTTGGAAAGCGACTGCTCTATTTAGTTATCATTCAAAATTACAACAATGCCAGTTTTTGGACTTACAACCATTACAGCATCTCACAATCATGTGATCAAGATACCCAGTCTAATAAAACTGTTGTCCTGAAAATTTTAGTATCTAAAAATCAATTTACAAACCATTTCCAATAAAAGTGATTACTTTTTTAAGTAAAAGGAAGTAGGCAAACCCAGTGTCCCTTTAAAGGCTTTGAACCAAGGCTTGGGCAAAGCTGACTTTCCCAGCTAATAGAGCTTTAAATCTGCCGGGGCTGCAGTTTTATGGACTTATTGTAGGGAACCTCTGATTGGAGCAGCATGGGTAATCCACGTGCTTTCCTTAATCTGCAGAGGAGTTTGGGGAACTGATTCATTCACTGCCTTCTTTCTGCCTTGGTCTTCGGATTTGCTGTCTTCAGTCTGGCATTGCTTCCCCAAAAGTCCCCAAAACTCTGATGCTTTTGTAAGTGCAGTAATGTTGCACACATGTACAAAGGAGGTAGGGCTTCATCCTTGAAGCAGTACCTTCTGTTAGCCCTATCAGGTAGACCAGACAAAGAAACAGACACTGCGTTCCCAAAACTACTGTTGTTAGAACACCTGTAACGATAGTTTTGCATTTCTGAATGTGTTTCCTCTTCTCTCTTTATGTTTATGTGGAGGGTGAGGGAGAGGGGGGTCTAAGGTATTTCATAAATCTCTTTCTTGGTATTGTCTTAAGACATGCTTGTTCTATTGTTGCCTTGATAACAGATCTTCGCACTGTTCTTCAGAGTAATCCTCTATGTTCTCAACAACCTGTGTCTTTACAGATTCACACACACACCGCTTCCTTGATGTCAAGGAATGAGAATTTTTTTGAAAGTATGCTATGCAGCTTTTTATATTTTAAGGACTACATTACTTTTTATATACTTCACATATTTACTTTACCTTTTCCTTTGCTTTTTAATTTCCTTCACATTTTATAATTTTAGACTTGTATAAAACATTGGTGAGTGACCCTAATAAGCTTGATCTTAACTTGATGCTTTCAACTCCCTTAAACATGTTGGTTGGGTGACCTTGGGCCAGTTGCTCTCTCTCAGCCCAACTCACCTTAAAGGGTTGTTGTTGTCAGGAAAATAGGAGGAAGGTGTATTAGTTACATTCACCCACCTTGAGTTATTTATAAAAATAATAAAGGTGGATTTAAAATATAAGTCTAAGGGGTGTTCCCTTTCTTAATAGAATACAGTTAACCCAATCAGCTACCTTAGGCAAGTTCCATTTATCATCAAAAAATTACCAAGGATAACAAATTGCAGAGCAAGGGTTAAAACTAAAGAGATCTTTCTACTCAGTTTTAGGTAGCTAATGACAGAGTGATTATAAAGATACAATGATCTGAGGGAAATCATATCTGTTTAAATCCAACACACTACATTCTCCTCTGTAATATAGCTTTTTCCATAAGCTATAAATCCCAAAGATGCTTTTCCACAAGACAACTGGACTTTCTTTTTTTTTTCTTTGAAAATGTTTCGCTCTCTGAAGAAGGTTCTCAGATAAGAAGCGAAACGTCTTCAAAGAAAAACAAGGAAGTCCAGTTGCCTTGTGGAAAAGCATCTTTGGGATAACTAATGACCTGGATGACTGAGAATCTCCATAGACATAAACTATAAAAAAATTACTCCTTTTTTAGTCTGCACTATTTGCACAGTAGGGATGCGGTGGCTCAGTGGGTTAGGACACTGAGCTTGTCGATCAGAAGGTCGGCAGTTTGGCAGGTCGAATCCCGAGTGCCGCGTAACAGAGTGAGCGCCTGTTACTCGTCCCAGCTTCTGCCAACCTAGCAGTTCGAAAGCACGTAAAAATGCAAGTAGAAAAATAGGGACCACTACGGTGGGAAGGTAACAGCGTTCCGTGCGCCTTTGGCGTCTAGTCATGCCGGCCACATGACCACGGAGACGTCCTCGGATAAGCGCTGGCTCTTTGGTTTGAAACGGAGATGAGCACCAGCCCCTAGAGTTGGAAACGACTAGCACGCATGTGCAGGGGAACCTTTACCTTTACCTTTTACCTTTACCTTATTTGCACAGTACCAGAGCTCCTGAACATCAGATTGAAACTGGAATTTGAAAAGGGTTCAAATTCAAACTACACTTGTTATAAACATCTTTGGACCTTCAGTGAATGAAAATCTGTTCCAAGGCAATCTTGGAATTCTGCCTTCCATTGAGTCTGATACATAGTCTGCCTACACTCAAATTAACATATTTTGATTTTTAATAATATAATACATTCTCCTATTTAAGTCCTTTGTTGTGTTCTTTTTACATTATTCCTGGTCAAAGTATAAAATATCCCATGGTTTTCTTGTTATACATTCTAAAAATGTTCAATCTATCTCTTGTTGCTAAACAGTATTCACAATATTTGCATTGTTCACAAGGCTCAATATTGGCAAGAAAAATTGTTTTGGGAGGATACTTTTTCTCACAACTATGGTTTCTGATTATCTAGTCATCTATTTTCTAGTTACTTTGTAAGAAAGAAATTTCCTTTATTTCTTGTAATAACTTCATACAGCAATATATTTTTAAAAGATATTCCAAACTGTTCATTATATATCATTCTATTGTAAGTTTTTCCTTACAACCTCTGTAAAGACTTGTTATCCATTTTTTTTAAAAAAAATCCAGAACTCTGTAACAAACTGTTTTTGAAACTAAAGGAGTTTGGAAAAGGTGCTTCTGATGGAGCACTGTATTCTGCAATTCAAAAACAATAAGACCACACAAGACCAAATGTAACATAATATTATTAGGTGTCAAGCATATAACTAAGTTTTCATATTCTGCTAAGTCATAATGGGGTATGTTTGGTTTTTGCTTTTCATATTTTATGACCCCCGCTGTTGTTGTTGTTTGTCAGCCATGACTAATGGCTTAGTGCATAATAAGAACCCAACAATTGTGGCTTATTTAAAATCATACTTAAAAATATAATGGAATAATGTGAAGTTTCAACCCAGCCTATGACTTTATTGAAGGTTTCTTTCTCCTCCTGATGGTTTTCCATAGATGGGTTAAGAAATCAGGACTACAATTTAACTTAATTGGAATTTAACTAATAGAATCTATTATTAAACATATTCTGATGAGATGAAAGGCCAGTTTCTAAAGTACTTAGGCCAATACATCAAACTGATCTTCAGGGTTTCATTCCAAGTGTATTTATTTTCTGTTGTAAATGTAGAGTTTGCTCTCTGCTTGCTTGGTTAAAGTCGAGATTTAAACACTGACACATGCGTTTTCCAGGAAAGTCACCCAATAGCAATCATTAATTTTATTTAAAATATATATAACTATTATATTAAATTTTATATAAAAATAGGTGAATAATTCTACAAAGATATATAACAGGGGTGTCAAACTGCTGGCCCATAGGCTGGATGCGTCATGCCAAAACCGTGTCCACCCCATTGCCGGCAATAGAAAAAAAAGTCGTGATAAGTTGCAACATGTCACATGACATTGTGAGTTTGACACCCCTGATATATAAGCATGAGAGGCCCATTCCTGTGAAATGAGTTATAACATTGTCTTATTTTGATTGTATTGAGAAGTAGTTGCTTCAGGAAAGCAATTAATGTTAATAAATATGGCATTTATGTTAGAAAAATGTGATTACAGATCATTAATTTCCTTCTGTTGTACTAATCATGATAACACTGTAATTGTGTGTGAGGTAATTTTTATAGCAATTGGGAAATTATTTTTTCAATAGCATTTTAATATAGGTATCTAGAACCAAAGCATCCTAGTGGATCCTCATAATTTTCACTTGTTTTAAGTCTCATAAACTACAACCATAAATCAGTCTAATCATTTTTCTTTTCTTTTCCTCTCTTTCAATATCCTTTCTTCTTAATTTCATCTCTGCCTTCTCTGTTGGATGGTAACCATCCAATAAAATAAAAAGCAAAGATGAACCTGTTATTATCACTGCTGTCAGTTAAGGGTTCTCATCAAATTGGAAATTCAGAACCATCTTCATTATTGTAAATTGCAATCTCTTTTTAATATCAAAATAAAGTCTATTGGAGGCTTTACATTTTTCTCATTTATGCCTTGTTATCATTTCGCAGTCAATCATTTACAATTTTTCTGCCATCTGATACCAAGTTTCAGTGAAAATTTTGATTTTAAAAGCGTTATAAAGAAGAATGAAGGATCATGTGAGCCATGAGTTGCCTCTCTCTGTTTTAAGTGGATTGAAGCCAGAATATCCTAAAGACTATAATTTGATGTAAAAACTTTTCCCTGTATTATTAACATCTTCTGAGGGCCTTGGAAGATTATGAACTGAATTGATTTTACTTTGGCTGAACTAGTCTTAATTGTTGTTTCAATTTACCATTCTTTTGGAATAATCCAATTTTTCACAGAGGATCAACATTACTCAATGAGGTAATGCCTTCTTTTAGGTGAACTTTATAAAAGAGTGTGCAGCTTCCCAGTTTTCTAGTTCTCTTGATCATGTTAGATTGTATAAGCGTAGCTCATATTCAGACTGTACCTATACTAGGTTGCAGCCTTATATGGATAGTGGAATTAGGCTATAAACATGCAAATTGAAATCTGTTAGGTACAAAAAATATAATAGGTTAGTCCAAGGATTGTTCTATAATTTAATGGGAAGGAGAAAGAAGCAAATAGTTTGTAGAAAATACACAATTTAGCTGCTGAAGTTAGACTCATTTTACTCTTGAGGCGTGTGTGTGTGTGTGTAAGTGTGTGTTTATAGGTACTCCAATCCCAGCCCTAACTACCTCTAGATCTGTTCTAGATCTAGATCTGTTCAACCACTTTATGTGCCCTTCCAAATTAGATAGAGTCTAGCATATATTTAATTTCTAGAATTTATTCTTAATACAGAATTATTCTTTTAGAGATAAGTTATTGTAGATATTCAAAATAAAATGGTCACATCCTTATATGTAGATGAACAAGTACTATCAATTAATTGCTAAATTTTCGATCATATCTCTTATCTGTCACTGAAAAAATAATTCAAATGCAGCCAAAATATGATCTTCTCTTAATTTTATTATTATCAAAAGCTTTGAAATTTGTATCTTTTACAAATCAAATGGAATCGGTGATCTGGAAGAAGAAAATAAACTGCAGGAGCAGATCTCCATTCAGCAGAAGAAACCCTATTTCATCTTAAGAAAGTAACGGAATAAAGCTAATCAGAGCAATTTGTAACATTTTTGCTAAGCCTAGAATTTCTTTCATATCATGATGCTACAGCCCAAGAAGTCAGTCAGAAAAGAAGATACTTATAAGGGAAGAAGATCTGAAATAATATTTGGCCTCAGAGAGTGTAGAATCTCAGAAGTGACATAATAGGGCAAAGGGCCTTCACTGACATACATGCCTTTGTTTATTACACCAACCAATGAGTGAATTCTATCCAGGTATTACTAAGAATAACTTTCAACATATTTTAGCTTCTTAACCAGGCTTTGGGAAATGCAAAATGTATTAAGAATAGATTTTACTGAGGAAATCACTATTATTTATATTATTCAAAAACTTATATAGATTAAAGAATATTGTAATATTCTACAAGTTTTTAAAAAAGAAGAAAGGCATCCATCAAACTGCCACCTAACTTTTTAAAAGTTATGTTGGTTAAACCAAACAGCTAGCATTTAAAATACACTTTTAAGGTAATGTTAATAGGCCAATGGCTAAAAAAAAAATTCTAATTTACTAGACGTCTGCCCTTAAAACTGTATTTTTCTGCCTCATGCCTAAGAACAAGTAATACTTCATTTGATTTATGCTGCCGTTTATAAAAATTAAATAAAGAAGGAAATCCCTCTCCCTCCCTCCCTCCCTCCCTCCCTCCCTCCCTCCCTCCCTCCCTTCCTTCCTTCCTTCCTTCCTTCCTTCCTTCCTTCCTTCCTTCCTTCCTTCCTTCCTTCCTTCCTTCCTTCCGTCTTTATCACCTGTATATTCTTAAGGAATTGTTTGAGACCCTTTGAACTCATATGGTTTCAGGTGTCTCAGTATCACAATAACTTGAGACTTTTCATATTAGTTGGCATTCATACCTCTGGCTGGAATGTCATTGGAATGTACGGGCTTTGCAGCTCTGTGTCTCAGTAACCAAACTCCTTGGAAAGGAAGGAAGGGTTCTTAGGCTATGAGTCTCTCCCTCATTTGGTATTTACAAACAATAGGAATGCAGGGATTAACATAGTAGACTCCATTTATTACACTTGGGTGGATACAGCAATTATGTGTCTATAAAACCTGTAGTAGATTGTGCAAGAGTATTAACTTACATGATTATATGGATGAACTGCTGTTCTGCTCTAGAGACCCTGATTATTGAAGGAACTTTCAGATGTATCAATGAAACAGGACAGGGGTTTTTTCCCCCACTAGCCCACATTATTTCACCGCACAGCAAAGTACATAGAAAGGACATCTTTTTGTTTCCAACTTTATTTATCCAGATGAATTTTATTAGTGATTAGTGTATTCCTTCAACCTTGTTTAAGAGAGCTTAAATAATCATCTTAAAACCTGTTTCATGGGTAGAAACACAATGGTCTTTTAATTCAAGAAAGCTGCTTGTTGAAAGATGCAGTACATAAACACATATCTACCTATTCCTATTGCTTAACTGTTGTTTCTTCTACGCCTGAGCTTCACTTTAACCACAATGTTCAGTCTTGGTTTTGGAAATAAATTAAAATGCACCTTATTGATGTATGACAAACAAAATGGTTCCAAAGCAGCATACAATTGGAGGGATCTCAGACTAGATTAAAAATAAGCACTTTAAAGCTGTTATAATGGTTGTGTTTACATTTCTCTCTCTCTTCATTCCTTCAAAATTATCAGGTTTCGCAAGCATTCTGTTCTGCCAGGATTTGGAAGCATTCCAGTTCAAGCAAGACATTTTCCTCCCCTTGCCTATACCCCTCCCTGTCTCTTTTAGATAGGGACACTTCCCCTCCCCCAGCCAGGTTTTTAAATAGAGTTGGCCTAGGCTACAGGAGTGTCTTTTTGTGGGGAAGTCTCTCCTCTAACTTTGTGAACCGTGATAGGTTTATCAAGTCAGAATATGTCTGCTTAGACATATGCAAGTCCAAGGCATTATGCCAGAAACATGGGATTACATGATAGATTACTTAAAAAAGTGTTTGCCTTCTAACAATAGTCATCACCATGGTAATCTGGCATTTTCTCATGTGGGCTGAAGCAGCCCTATCAATGTGAAAAGAAATCATGACTCTAAATTCTTTCCTCTCAGGTGTTGAGATCTTGTTGATCCTCTATTTCATAAATATCTGGTCTGCTTTTATTAAAAATCTAGATTGAAAACTCACAACTGAAAAATGTCCTGTCTCTTAGAACCAATCACTTAATTTTCTCCTTTGAGACGAAGGTCATTCATAGGGGGTCTGCACTTCTATAGGTTCTCATTTGCAGCTCCGTATGTATAGATCATGGCTTCACTTTGCTATGTTTGTGTGTATGTGTCTGTAAATCCTAAAGGGAAAAACAAATCAAGATGCTTGGGAAACTGAAAAATGAGATTGCTCAAGCCCAAACACAATATCACAGAGAACGAAAAGCAAGAGATTTCAAAGGAGACCGGTATAGTTGCATGAAGGGCTCTCTGATAAACTGAGGGAACAAAAAGCACAAGTACAAAAAATGGAAAGAGGGACAAGTAACCAAAGCAGAATACCAGCAAATAGCCAGAATCTGCAAGGATGGAGTCAGGAAAGCTAAGGCTTAGAATGAACAAAGACTTGCAACAAATGCCAAAAATAACAAAAATAATTCAATATTTAACGAATAAGAAGAAAGTCAAATAAATGATAGATCCACTAATAGGAAAAGATGGTAGAGCAGCAGGGAGAAAGTACAGTTGTTTAATTCCTTCTTTGCATGTGTGTTCACGCAAAAGGAAAAAAATAATTCGACTTATCAAAAACAGCACTGTGGGAGACAGAATAGGAAAGCAGGTTGAAGTACTCAAGAAATTAATAATAAAGCACCTTTCTACTTTAGATGAGTTGAAACCAACAGGAACCAGATGGTTTATCTCCCAGGATACTGAAGAAGTTGGCAGATGTGATCTTGGAATCACTGAACAGAATCTTTTAGAGTCCTGGACCATGGGGGAATTGTCAGAGGACTGGAAAAGAGCTGATATGGTTTCAGTTCTCAAAAAAGGGAAAAAATGGAACCAGAAAACTACAGACCAATCATCTTTATATCAAAAACCTAGAAAAAATAATCAAGCAGTGGATTTGTCAGCACCTGGAAATGAACAGGTGATTAATATAAGCCAGCATGTGTTTGTTAAAAACTGAACATGCCAGATAAACCTTTTTGCCCTTTTTAATGAAGTGTCTAAATTAGTGGATTAAGAAAATACTGTGGATATAGTTTACTTGGACTTCAGTAAGCCATTCAAAAAAGTAGACCATAACCTACTTCTTGATACAATGTTGGATAAACACTATCACCACCAGATGGATACATAATTGGCTGACCAATCACATTGAGCATGTAGTCCTTAATGGAACTACATCTATATGTAAAATAAAGCATGCACTGAGGTACCTCAAGGTTTTGTTTTGGGCCCAGTACTCTTCAAAATCTTCACAATAGTAATTATGAGAGGGAACTAGGTGTCTTAGTGGACCACCACTTAAGTATGAGCCATCAGTATGCTGCAGTTGCCAAAAAAAGTCAACACACAGTCTAAGCTGCATCAATAGAGGGATAGCATGAAGATTACAAGAAGTGATAGCACTGTTTTACTGTATACTGCACTAGTAAGGCCACACTTGGAATACTGCATCCAGTTTTGGTCACCACGATGTAAAAAAAGATGCTCAGATGTAGAAAGAGCAACAAAGATGATAAGGGGTCTTAAAACTAAATCATACGATGAACAGTTAAGGAAAGTAGGTATGTTTAGCCTCACAAAGAGAAGGATTAGGAGTGACATGATATCTGTCTTCCAGTAGTTGAGGGGCTGACAGAGAAAAGGGGGTCAAGTTACTCTCCCAAGCACCTGAGCAAAGGACAAAGAAGCAACAGGTGAAAGCTTGTTAAAGAGAGAAGCAACCAGGAACAAAGAAGAAATTTCCTGACAGAACAATTAAACACTGGAACAGCTTGCCTCCCCAAGTTGTGGGTGCTTCATTACTGGAGATTTTCAGGAAAAGGTTGGACATGATTTTCAAATAAGTGACAAATAGTGATACACTTATACATCTTGAATCTGTTCCCCTCTTCCACTGCTCCATTTCAAAGGCCTTATTAAGTGGCTGTTTGTAGTCTTCCAGAAGCAGCAGAAAAGATATCGCATACACAATCCGCCCCAAACTGAGGATCGCACAGTAAAGGTCAACTGGCTTCCAGCACCACCAGAACTACCTGCCATTAGTAGGCCTCCAACTCTTGAACATTGTGGAAAATGTTTTACAAAGGATATTGAGTTAGGGAAGGCACAACAAGACTTTGGTATCTAACTGGTGAAAGATCTTCACCAGAAGATATTTCCTTTACCTTTCCATTGCTGGTTCTCCTTAGATACTTTTTCACCTGTCAGATTTAATTACTAGGTCCCTTAGGCTTCCAACATGCCAAACTTGACATAGATTGATTTAATGGGTTGAAAGTAAAAGTATTAAACGGTATATTCTGTGTATCTAACCTACAGGTTAACAGAGTTATTCTAGCAACTTCACAGGTGCAAATAATTATGAGTGCTATTTCTACCATCTGCCTCTAATATCTGACAATGTGAACATTAGGAAGCATTGCTAACTGTAAAACTATAGTTCTAGCTAGCTTGAAAGTCATGGGACAGTTGTTATTTATTTTATTTATTTATTTTACATATAAACTGTTTTTGCAGAGGGATGAAAATAGTTATGATATAAATCAATAGAAAAGAAAATACAGTAAGTATTAAAATTAGTAACAGGAAGTCTTGTTAAAGAGGTAAAACCTCTTTTAAAACACAGAGAAAGTAGTTCCCAATAGAATGTGTTCATGGGAACAATGCAGGAGAAAGCAATTTCCCACGTAATTAAATTGGCTTCTATAACAGGCATATTTAAGTAGACCTTTCCAGCTGATCTTACTGTCATGGCAAGTTCAGAATGAGAAATAAGGCCCTTCAAACAGTTAGGCCTGAAGGTATTTTGTGTTTTGAATACTATATTAAATTGTGCCTAGAAAACAGTTGGCAACCACTGAACATTTTTCTGCATGGTCCCAATATTATGCACCTGCCCAGTATTGGCAGATCCAACTGGATCAGGAACAGACGTAGTTTATGTTTATAGTTTATAGGCATAATTGTGCATCCCAGCTCTCTGCTGCTTTTCAAGAAGTCAGAGACAGATGAAGTTCAAGGAAACTTCCAGACTATTTGGTTGCTGTTTTAGGAGAATAGAGCCCCATCTAGAACAGGCTGAATTCTAATCTTCTGCTAGTTAAGAATTGGAATGACAAATTGTTCACCCTGTTAAAATCCAGCTTGATAACAGAGACCAAGAACACTGCAGAAGCAATGCTGGGCCTGTCTCATGATCCAGGAAAATGCTACGGGCAATTTTATAAAAAGCTACCATCCTAGGAAAGAAAAAACTGTGAAGTTTGAAAATTAGGAAATTAGCCAGCTTGTGCTGGAAGGCTTAAAGTGGTGATAGGGAATGGGACAAAAAATTAAGGTCCCTGAACTAGAAATAGCTGCTTTTCCCCCCCTTGCATTCCCACTTTTCTTTACCTGTGTTTAAAAAAAAACAAAAAAAAACAAAAAAATAAAGGTCTCTTACCTCTGTTACTAGAATGATTCTGTTTTTTATTCAAAAAAGTGCCTAAAGCTATTTAAAAAATAGGGAGCTTTGCTCTCATTTCAGCATTTAAGTAACAGTTATGAAGACTGTATAGCACCTTGTTTGGAGAATTATAAGAACTTTTCTTGTGTAGAGCCTAGGGCTTAATTATGTAATTATGTCTCTTGGGTAGATTATATATTTCTTCTCATAATTATGTCTACCCAACAGACTGGAAGGACTCCAAGATTTCCGTTTTCTGGGATAAAAATGGTTTGGCTACGTTTTGTTGCTTTTAAAATAAAAACAACCTTGAATTGTACAACTCAGCTGGAGGGTTGAATATGAAAGCCAACCAAGAGAGCAGCACTTATTTTCACAATTAAACATTTATATTCATATAGAAATGTTTAGTGCAGAGTTGGGTTTTTTCCTGACTTCTTTCTGGAATCCTGTTGTAGAAGCACTAATTTACTGTTTGTTGATTGCAGATGATTTATGACACTCTTATTTTCCCTTTCAGAATAAAGCTAGATGGTTGTTTTGGAGCTGAATGCTATCAACATATTGTCTGAAATTTAAATTAAAAGCTAAATTGCCCTGCAGTGATGCAATAGAAATAACTTCACTCCATTGCAACAAAACCACTGTTTCAAAGAATCCAGTCTTAATTCTTACATACTTAACTTTATATAGTGGGCACAATCTTTCAAAAATTAGTTATAGTAAGTAATTTGATCTTGTGTCTTACTCAGAAATAGGTTTATTTTGGATTATTCTTAATATGTGTTATAAATGCACGACTTCTACTAATACATATATATTAGTATATATATATATATTAGTAGGACAAGTCGTGCATTTATAACACACACATCTCTCTCTCTCTCTCTGTGTGTCTGTGTGTGTGTGTGTGTGTGTGTGTGTGTGTGTGTGTGTGTGTATTCTCTAAAATGTCCCACCAAATCTAATGGGGCACGTGTCTAAGATTGCTGTTCTTTTTTCATCAGTTACACAAAGTAATTTTCTCCTTACTCTGTGCAGAAGACATTTTTGTATGGACCTTTTTATTTTGGTCAGAAAACAATCAGGCTTTTCTTTCCCCTTATAATCCAATGGATCATGCAAGTTGGATGTTTTAGTTTAGTCCCTAAGCAAAAAAGTGTGGAAGGAAGGGAGGGAGGAAAGGAAGGAAGGAAGGGTCATTTTGAAGATTTTCCCCCCCTCATCGCTTGATTTTATTAGAGTTGGGTGAGAAGAACCGATTCCAAATTTTTCCATATGCTGGAGGAAGCAGTGGAGGTTAGAGGCAGAAATGATAAGCCAATAGGATCAGCTATCAGGTCCCTATCTAGAAATCCTTCTGGCAAATAAGAACAGTATCCTTTGGAACATTTACTTATTGTTCTTATGAATAATTCACTATTCCAGTTTTCTGGAATAGTGCTTTTTTGGTGTGATTTCTTTGCCACTACATGTATTATTCCTCATTTGAAAAGCATAATTAGCAATAGATTTCTGTAGTTGAGCAAACTGCCTATGTCTTAGTCTTGCATCTTGAAGTTCTTCACTCTTGCAAAATCTAAAATAGCCAGCACCACAGAATCTTCAGTTACATATTGCAGTGCTGGACACATTTACGTTTTAAAGAACTTACAACTGCAAAATACAACTGCAAAAAAAATAAATAAAAATCTTCGCCTTGTGTAACAAATGGAATGAGGGATATGTTATAGTTGACCATAAAAACATTTGGGATTTCTGCAAAATGATATGTGGAATGTGAATCCTATACCTAATATAATAATAGTAATAGTAATAGTAATAATAGTAATATACAATAATAATAAATAACATCCTAATATGCTGATGGGGCAGTCTATGCTGGGGGTGGCTAACAGGCTATAGCAAAAATCCCTACCCCTGTCTCCTGCTGTCTTGGTTTTTAGTCTTTGTTTTATTTATTTTTTTCCTAATTCTAATAATTTTGCAATGGGTGATATATAAATTTAATAAATAATAAAATAAATACTGAAGAAATAAAAATATGGGAATATTTCTATCCATGTAAATCCCAAACAATGGGCGAACCATTCTGTTGACACCTCAATGAATCCATATGTTTTTTGATAAATTCCTATTTTCTAGAAGTGCAGACTACTCTGTCTCCTGCTGGCAAAATTGTGAGGAATCTATAAAGCTTTTTCAGATAAAACATTTGTATCTTCTGATGTAAATCCTTATTGTCTACCCCATTATAAATTTATCACTCCAAACTTTCCTTAATAAAATATATCCTAAGTTTTGTCTTCATCACACTATGCAGCTTTTTATACTTGGGTAATAGTAGCTCAGCAAGCTTATTTTGTTATTACATCTTTTGGTCTGTTCCTTTAACTGTTGCCAAATTAGATTTGAGCCACGTGTTTAGCATGTGTATTATACAGGAAGACTTTATGCCATGCAAAAAAAGCTCCCCTCTAGCTTTGTGGGTGTCATTTTCATCCCTAGTTTAATTGTTTTTTTCTTCCTTGCCTGCCACTTTACTGTCTTATCTTTTTTTTTAAAAAAAATGAAAAAAAACTGTCCGTTTGAGAAAAATGTACAATTCTACATTCTTAACATTGCTTTACTATGGATTTGTTACATTGTACAAGAGAGAGAGATAACCAATAGAATGTAACTTTATAGTATAATAATATTAATGTATTTAATAAGTAACATTTTTATTTAATTGCATCTTTAGTATTTATTTTAGTCCCACTTTTATTATTTTTGTAAATAACTCAAGGCAACAAACATCACTAATGCTCCTTCTTCCTTCTATTTTCCCCATAACAACAACCTTGTGAGGAGAGTTGGACTGAGAGAGAGAGAGAGAGTGACTGGCCCAGCTTCATAGAGAAAGAGCAATAATTATTCTGTCAAAATAAGATATGTAACATAATTAAATTAGGTTTTAGATTAAATTAAGCAAATTAATCAAACTTCTATTATTTCATTAAAAGTCCACTAACTATTTAATTCTACCTTTTTACCCATTGCTATGCTTAGCTTTTAGAGTATCATTATAAATCATTACATATAGGTCTTCCTTGACTTAACGACCACAACTAAGCCTGCAGTTTAGTCATAAGTTAATGCATGACTGGACTTGATTTAAAGACCATTTTTACGAAAGTTACTAAGGAATCACGTGATCATAAGTCAGAATGCAACTTTTCCAATGCACGTTTTTTCCTGGAAAATGGCAAAATAATAATAATGATAAATCACAAAATACAGTCACATGACTCTGGGTGACTTGAACTGGTTATAAATGCAAGCCAGTTGCCAAATGGCTGAAATGCAATCTCATGACTGTGAGGCTGGTGTGGCAGTCAAAACTTCAAGGATGGGTCTTAAGTAACTTTTTAAAAATCTGACATAACTTCAAACGGTTAAATGACAGGTCAGAAGTTGAGGACTATATGCATTTGAGGGGAAAATAAGTTATTTTGATTTATTTGGAAGGTCTCTTCTGATACCAAGCTGTATTAATTGCCTGGCTTAATTTTTCTGCATGAAAAGATTTCCTAAAACTGTTCGATTCAATACTATCTCCTAATATAAATATAAGCAACTGATATTCTGAAATTGTTATCTCACAAAGAATAAATTGTAAAATAGTTTTAATGTTGAGTCAATGCAATTCAGAGGATAGAGCTAATTGCAGGCATCAGTACATTTATTATGGATTCTAATATCCACATTACGTGTTACAGATAGTGGCCCCAAGAAAAAAACCAACACTTGTGCAAATTGCTTAGATCAGTACTTTTGCCATACCTGTACATTTAACTCCTATAGCAAGAGCATTATGACTTCAAAATGGTCTTAGTTATTTATGTCCTCCTATCTTTTATAAATGATTTCCCCAAATTTTCCCACTGGAATATGTCCTGGTTTGTCATTAGTCCACAAAATCATATGGTGCAATGGGGCAGGAAGATTGCTGACAAGCTAAATTAGGGTTTTATTTTGGTGTTTTTTTTTGCATAGAATACACATTTGTATTTGAACAATGTTTAGTTTTAATAACTAAATTCCACGCAGCATGTTCTAGGGCTATTCAACAATTGCAGTTTTGTGGTTAGTATCCAGCTGAGATGTTTGTTGAACCAGACATTCTCCATCTTTGATGCTTGTTAAATTGTTATCTCGTTTCTTAGCAAGGTATTACCTAACGGAAGTGCTTTGCAGTTGCAGAAAATTATAGTTAGCATTACTCATGCTTGATTACATTCGTAAATCGACTTATAGTAGTTTTCCTATTGGTAATGCATTTTTAAAAAGTATTTAAAAATTAGTAATTTTTCATACAAGTAGTACTAGCAGTCTTGCTAATATTGTAGTGTGTGTAGTCCTCACTTACTGACCACAATTGTGACTGGCAACTCATTTGCTAAGCAATGCTTAGTCATAAAGTGAAAGATCATGTTATCATGTCTGACTTACGATATCAGTACTGGCTGTGGTCATGAAAATATCACCCACAGTCATTAGGAACAATGTTATGTGACCACAACCTGTGACTTCCTACCAGTTTCCTCATTGACTGCTGGCTGTGAAGGCCTCAAATGGTGATTATGTGATCTCAGAATGATGTGACCATGATAAATGTGTGCTGGTTGCCAAGCACCCAAATTGCAGTTATGGGATTGTTGGGACGGTGCAGTGGCCGCAAATTCAAGGACTAGTGGTCAATCTCCTTTTTTAATATTGTCATAACTTGAACAAGCAGTCGGTAAGCAAGGACTACCTGTTTTTTTTTGCAGCATTGCTTAATTGATGATTCAGGAAATGAAGTTATAAAAGGTCTATAGTAAAATCATTCTTTAGTTCAGGTACTCAGGGGAGAATCAAGGGCATTGAGAACCTTGTAGACTTTTAGTTCAGTGAAGTCTTTTGCTAAAAGTGATTTCAAGTAGCAAGTGCCAATAAAAATGCAGCAAAATAAGATTTTTTATGAAGGAGCACAAAGAACAACCTGATATCTGCCAAAATACAATTAAAAAAACCTCAAGAGGCAGGCTTCCTCAACCTCGCCCCAAAACCCAGTTACAATTAAATATGATGAATATTTACAAACGGTTGGATTTCTGTCGGAAAGAAAAAAAACAGTGTGCAAGGGCAGAGGGGGAACTCAGAGTTGAGTAAGAATGTAACTACTGGTTCCTAATTGGCGGGAACCCTTAATAGAAGAATCCCTGCATCAGTTGAGAATAAATTATAACATGTTGTTGAACATCTGATTTGACACTTCTTAAATTTGATATATTAGTATGGTGTTCAACAACTATTCCAAAACAAAAATAAAAGCTAAAATCCAGGAGAAAATAGAAAATAACCTGGTAGAAAAGTATCAATTGCAGCTAAGTTTACCACATGCATGGAAGGCAGCCTCAGTACAGATGGTGAGGCCAATGAATTCTAAGAGCGAAATATTAAATGTATTTTGCCATGTAGTAATGGATAAAAGAGAAATGAGTCTTACACACAATAATTTGGAAGAAGTCTCCCATGAACGTAATTTTGAACTGCCATAGATAGTGACTATTTTATTTACATGGACATGGAAACAGGAATGAGGAGAATCAACAGCAGAAAACTAAAAGTCAAAATGAGGCTGAGAGGACATATGGAGACTAACAGCTATATTCAGGATAATCCACAGATGAGATTAAATAAGAGTCAAGATGGCAACCATGACTATCCAATCAAAGTCTTGTCCTTTTCTAATGTGTGTTCAGTGTAATATGCACATACAAAAGGGGGCAAGACTTTAATCATACAGACTGAGCTTCCACAGACACCTCTGACTATAATAAGTGACAGGTTTTAAAATTCTTCCCTCAGCAATGCACATCTTTTCCTTCTCCTTCAAAAGGCCTAGATAAATAATTATTATAAAATTATATTTACTCATTTTTAAACACCACATGTTTTAAGCAAATTGGGAATTCTCTGTCTTTCTCTGTCAGTCTGTATCTTTGTGGAATACGGTAATTTACCCAATTTTTCTCATGCCTCTTTATTAGCTGGTGCCTTTCTACAGATGCTCCATAGCCAGGACATAATAGTTGCATCCAAAGTGGCAAATTGAAAAGTTTTACATTTTATAAAATTCCTGCTTTGAAACAATTAATTGTATTGTTCTGATATAAATTGCTATAAAAACTGCAGTGATTTGTCCTATGCCTGGATAGCAATACAAGTGCCTTCCTTGTACCAATTCTATAGTGAGTGAAGTAACCCATACTTTGCTCCCTGCACCAGCTGCAGATTGAATCTGAATTTTCTTTGGTCTCGCAATAATAAATAAAGCACTTTAATAGTACTTGTCATGCTAACCACCCTTTTATTTTATGATTTGCTGTTTCCAGGGCACAGACAGAAGCTTGATGACTCTAAACCTAGTTTGTTCTCTGAGCGTCTCAGTGATTTAGGGCGCATTCCTCATTCCAGTATGAGAGTAGGGGTCCCGACTCAGAGCCCACGGCCCCCCTTGAACTCTGCACCAAGCCCTTTTAATCCACAAGGACAGAGTCAGATTACAGGTAAGAGACAGAGCCATGGGCTTGTATGGACCATGGTAATCAATGATTGTAGGTCTTCTGTTGCTTCAAACTGGAGAAGGATGTTGCCAAATAAAAGCATAAACAAATGTAAATTACCTGGGTTTAGCTTTTATTTTTGTAGTATTGATTACTGGGACCTTTTAGATTATTCTTTCTGATTAGAATTCAAAATTAAAAGGCCTTACAATAAAAACTGAAAAAAATGTTCATCCTTGGGATCACTTTCATGTATTGATAAAATATGTTTGACTATTCCAGTGGGTTATATTTATTTAGGATAACTTGCATAGCATAGTAATTTCCCTCAAATATTACCTTAACACATGTATCCAAAGTACAATGCCAAGAATCACTTTGGACAAGTAAGATAGGTATCATATAAATTTAATAAATAAATAAAATTATTCCAATATCAAATTATAAACCATAATTATGAATCAGCCAGCACTTAAAGTTACAGACATTTCTTCAGTTTGCTAGCCAAAATGGATTTCATTGTGTAAAATACTATGTACGGAGAAGTAAGGAAATTCTAAAAAAAAAGATGGTTCATTAAAAAAAAAGAAATAAACTTAATAAATAGTTATTTAAAATTCACATGCACATAAATGACAATTTTCACTGTCTTCCATTTAATTATAAGCAGCTTATTGAATAGAGCCAAACTAGATTGTCTACACTGCACAGCTAACTTATGAAATATAAGTTTTAGAACTTTAGAAAAATTTCCCTTTTTTGTAACTTGCATCTGTTTGCAGATCTAGTCAATTGAAGTTCTGAAAACATACTTTCTTTGAAGACGTTTGAAGGCTGTCTGGACCCCAGGCAATCAATTTTCACTGTAGTCTATTCCTATATTACTTATTTGTAGGGCACTCATTTATAGTGTCGGGTGGAATTTGCATGTTTGGTTTTCCCAACATTATTCTCCTACAACTACCTCATGGCATTCTGTAGTGAGCACATAAATTTTAACTAGAGTTGCCATAACCTGGATACCTCATTTTTTAAAATATGTGTCTGTGTTTGGGTGTATTTATGTAGAGAGATAGAGATGATAGATCTCCACCAGATGTAGAGAGATAAGAGATGATAGATCTCCACCAGATTTTGATCATCAAAGAATTCTAAGCCTTTGTGTCACTGATTCCTTGAATTCTAATTAGAATTAAAAATTAAAAATGATGTAGCCCTTGCAGGTTTACAGTGTGATCTGTAAGTGTGTACCCAACATCCTTGGGGCATTTTTAAATCATAAACCTGATTCTTTCAGGAGATCACCTCCCCATTTACAACAGATTGAAGTCCTTCTAGAATCTGTATGTCTCTGGACTCAACATACTCCAGTATCATCTAGAATAAATTTCAGTTTAACCAGCTTCAAGAGTTGTTGTATTAAAAAGTTGCTTGCATTCAACTATTCCACGCCTGTTCTGTGCATTTCTTCCTTATTTAGGAATATAAGAGTTCTACTGGATGAGCCTAAAAATTCTTCTACTCCACTATTGTGCCTCACATAGTGACTAACCAGATGCAGGTATAGGAGAATAGTTATCCTCTTCCACTTTTGCGTCTTAGAAACTGGCGTTTAAACAGTGTGCTTCAAAAGGTAGTTTACAGTCATCCAAACTGGTGATCAGTGAGAGACCAGTTCTCCATATATTCATCAGCCCCCTTATAAAGCACTAAATTGCTGTTCCTCACCCCATTTCATGCCATTGGTCCACAGTACAGCGTGGTTTTGAGGAAAGAAGTATATCCTTTTATATCCTTTCCATCTAATCACAGAGGATATTTCTGAAGTTTAATAGGGAGAAAGGAAGAAAAATTTCTCTCTGTCCCTATTTTCTGTTACTATATTCATATCCTTCTAGCAAGTCTTCCCTTACCTATCTTCACTTAAAACTTTAAAAAAAACAACCCAGTTTTCCAGGAAAGCTACTCTAGATCCTTAGCTGCTTTAGCAGTCCTTTTTCTTCACGTTTTCCAGCAATTTCCATCCTAAGGACTCCAGACATGGAATGCACCATTGTAGCAGAGTCACAAACTAGGCGAACGTATCATGGAGCTTTTCATCTTTAAGATTCCCTTCCTGACAAGTTAATTACCAGTTTTTATCCTACTAATGTATGTGTGAAGTTTGAGTTTTTAAAATTCATATACTTTATTTTCCACTTGCTTACATTAAATAATACATAATTTGCAGCTTACCACTGACCATCTTTACCGTGCTATTGATTATTTACAATTTTGGCCATTGATATACTGTAAATCATTTTTTAAGGAATCGCTCCAATGTTGATCAGAGATGAACCCCACTTTTACATATCACTTCAAGGTGAAAATTGCTCATTAATTCTTATACTTGTTTTCCTATCTTGTAGCCAACTCATAAACCATGACAACACATATCTCCAGAGATTTTGATGAGGGATTCTGTAAAAGGTTTTATGAATTATTTAAATGCTGAAAGGTGCAAATTTTAGTATCCTAGTCTAAATACCTGCACATACTTAGCTATGAATACAGTACATAGTTTATTCTTAGTAGGTTTTATTCTTACTAGGCTTGTTTGTTTCTTTGTTTGTTTGGTTGGTTGATTGTTAACAACACTATATTAAAAATGAGAACAAGTTTCTTGACTTCAAGTGGTGATTGTTTCATATCATGAAGTTAATGTCTTACAGGTTTTGCAGTGTAATATATGCAATATATATATATAGTAGAAAATCTCCTGCTAGGCTGTGGTTAGCAGCATGCTACATTTTATTCTAGATCAACAGCAGTACATTAAAATCTTATAAACAATAGCTGTTTATATGAATGGTATTAAAAAAGTAACCCTAGGAATTATCAGTTCAGGCTAGCTGAACAGTAGCAGTAAATAAATCCCATCCAAATGAGACGACAGAGGTCATGCTACTTGGCAAAAGAGAGCAATTTGTACTGTAAAGAATTCTTATTCTCTGTTGAAATACTCATTGGCTTTCTGGGATAGTGGTGATTTTTGCTATGCTCCAAAGTTTGTATTTTAGTTCTGACTGTGTTTTTTGTGACACAGACTATTCTAAAATGTTCGGTGCTGAAAGCTCAGTGGAAGGGGCAATCAGAAAGGAAGAACCTGAGCAGACTGAACACAATGCACTGTTAGGTACTGAATGCGATTTACTTGTAGAAAATAAAATAAATACTTCACTTTATCACTTTATTTATTTATTTATTTATTTATTTATTTATTTATTTATTTATTTATTTATTTAATTACATTTATATACCGCCCTTTCCCGGAGGACTCAGGGCGGTTTACAGGGTAATTAAAAACCAAAAATACAAAAGTTAAGACCAAGTTTAAAAAGATTAAATTTATCCCTGTATAAATAAAACCCCAATTAAAATAAATTAATCCTCAGCCTGGGCCAGAGAGCTCGAAGAGCCAGGTCTTCAGGCCCCGGCCGAATGAATGGAGGTCGGGGGCAGTCCTCAGCTCCACTGCCAGCTGGTTCCAAAGGGCAGGCGCCCCCACTGAGAAGGCCCTATCCCTGGGTGTTACCCGCCGGCAATCTCTTACCGGTGGCACCCTGAGAAGACCCTCCCTGTGGGAGCGCACTGGACGAAGGGAACTTGATGCCGGCAGCAGGTGTTCCCTCAGATATCCCGGACCCAAGCCATGTAGGGCTTTATAGGTCATCACCAGCACCTTGAATTTCACCCGGAGGGCAACCGGAAGCCAATGCAGCTCGCGGAGTAGAGGTGTTACGTGGGAGTATCGGGAGACCCCCATCACAACTCGCGCGGCCGCATTCTGCACCAGTTGAAGCCTCCGAGTGGTCCTCAAGGGCAGCCCCATGTAGAGAGCGTTGCAGTAGTCCAAACGTGAGGTCACGAGCGCATGAGTGAATGTGCGTAGGGCATCTCAGTCCAGATAGGGTCGCAACTGGCGCACCAGGCGAACCTGGGCAAAAGCCCCCCTGGTCACGGCTCCTATATGGTCTTCAAAATTGAGTCGTGAATCCAGGAGGATGCCCAAGTTGCGAGCCCTATACTATTATAGTATAATAGAAGTACTACTTTCAATAAAATTATCTGCAGTCAGCTTAAAATATTCTTCCCCACCCAGGATAGTTTTGTACTTCTCTGTCATGAGAGTGCCAAACTACCAAAATCAAACCTTTTTTATCTTTATAATACGTTCTCAACTGTTTAGCTTTGTAGAAGGGTGGGAGGACCCCCTTTCTTACTAGTATAGGGATGGTTCCATGCAATTTTTAAAGGTAGTACAGTGCTCATGCATGATATAAATGGAAAACATGTAGTGAAACAATGGTTTACAACCATTTTCTAAAGATCTGGAGTTCCCTGTGAAGGTCACCCTAAGGCAGGACTAGAACTCTGGATCTCCCAAGCTTCTAAACTGACATTAAAGTTTTACAATTGACCCTGAAACCTGGCATCTTACGAATGAAAGCTAGATGTGTACAAGATATCTTAACACTTGGAATAAGGCCGACTGAAAACAAAGAGACTTATTTCTATGTATATTACTGCTAAAATGATGATGCATGTTATTACACATATATCTGCATATTTATATTTGACATACCTTCAAAACCTGAATGCAGCCCAGCAGAGAATTATTGTGGCTTGAAAAATGCCTGACAAATCCCAAATTTTTGCATTCTCAGACAGGAAGCAAAACCAAGAGGCTTTTTCAAAATCCTAGTAGTCAACCAATCACAGCTAGTGAATCACGGGTTGATCTTGTTATGAAATGCATTGTTGGCATGTTAGGAAAACTTGTCATTGATTCATTATAAGTATAAGCATAGATACTATTTAATCTCAAGTGAAACTGCATATTCTTATCAGAGAAATAAATGCTGATTTAAATATTGCATTTAATTTTCTTTTTTTAGGATTTATATATTATGTTCTCTGAGATTACTGTATACATTTTATATTCTCTCCTTTGTGCCTTTGTACTTCTCCCATATACTCTTTAGTGGGTGCTGACTGTCTTTCTTGCATACGTGTATGTGTGCATGCATACAATTTATTTATATCTGCTGATTTAAATCTAAGGCATATTAAGGAAATGCAAACATGCAGCATGTACATAAATTACCAGATTTAACTGAAGACATAAATTATCATTCAGATACAAAACACTCAATAAGCAGATATTTTTTCTTAAGAAAACATAGATCCAAATAAAATTTAGAACATATATAAAATATGTGTTTGCTGCATTCCCACCCCAATAACTGCTATATTTGTAAAGTTCGTACAATATATTTAAACAGATAATTTTTGCAATATTTTAGAATCTGTTTTTAAACTGATACTTTTCTAAAATATAATTGTAAATTATTGAGATAGGAGGAAGTTAAACATTCAATACTGTAAAATTTTGGTCAGTGGAAATGATGCTATCTCCATGAAGAAGTTGTAGATAGTATAATTGAATGTTTATTTTCATTGTGGTAATAATCTGGTTGTATTAACTTTTTCAGTTAGGATTAGAATAAGTTTGGGTTTTGTTTTTTGGAGATGATCTTTAAGTTAGCTTTTAGCAAAGTCTGCTGATGGATTTGTTTTCTCTTCTCAGTCTCCTTGAGGTGGAAGTTGTGCTTATTATCAATTCAAATTGTTTCATGGTCTTAGAAGTCCATTTTCAAAATGTAATCATAAGTAATCACATTATGCTGGTTTCAAGAATAGTGTCATGCAAATGTACCTCAGCAATGCATACTCTTTATTGTCTTTCTGTGGTATCTCTTATTTCCTAATAGCATATTTACACTGAATACTTAGCTGGTCAACCAGCACATGGAAAATATGCAGATTAGAAAAATATGTCAGTTGTGCATATAATAATTTTATATTTTAGAAAAATGTCTGAGAGAAATAGTATATGAACAAACATAATTGTGAATCAAATAAGTAGGTTTAGGTGTGATTATGAGCTTGTAATATGAGTTTGTCAAAAGTAGCATATACTATAAATGTATACTTGCTGTTGGACGATTCTATTAATAGATATAATTATTTTTAGAATATACACAGGATCTTCATGCTGCTTAGTTAATACCCAGAGTAGAAAGAATAAAAATAAGGACATCAAATCTATTAAGGATGCATTTTTGAACAGTCAAAATGTATGAGTACTTAAGAGACTTGGTATCTATCATATTCAGTATTGGTGATTGTAAATTGCTAAATAGCTGTGTGACTTGTATGCTAAGTAAACCACTGCTCTATTTTGCTGACCTAGGAAAAAATGGTTAACACTGTCAGCTAGGTACGGTAGGTTCCTGTTCAAAAAGGTACTTTTCCTATGGATAGCTATGACACTCCCTCTGCTGTCCAATCTAGATCTTAGTTTTGTAGATTAAGTAAGCTCCTTCCCCCAGTTCTGCCTGGGGGAATTTTTTGGCCAATCCTATCATTTTTTACTTCTTTTCCAAAGCTAACTTCTTAATGGGTTTTAACATTTTGTATTTATGTATTATAGTCAGTAACTGGCCTTTCCTGCTGCAAGAGATGCTTCTTATAACTTTTTAGATGAATGGCTAGAGAAGGAAGTGGGAAAGATTGCACCACGCTATGGCCTTTGGAAAAGTAACAAAACTTTATGGCAATGCTTTACAATGGAAATACATTTCAGTTTGTTAACTATTTGCCATTGTAACATTGGCAACAAATATTTGGGGTTCAGTAAAACCTGGTCTTATTTCTTTAAGTTTAGTGGTCTACCAGTGAGGTTTTTTTATAAAGAAATAATCTTTGTAAATTATGGTTTTGTTATGTTAACTTTCCGTAGGAAATATAGGAAGCCTCCTTTTAATATCACCACTTAGTTCATGGGTGGCATGTTTTCCTTGCTGAATTTTGCAATACAATGCACTTTAGATCTGCTTCTGATTGAATATATTTTTATAATACATCTTGGTATTTTTATTTGTGTTTTTGTATATTGGGCCTGTCTGTACCTCCTCATTTCATTAAGGCATTATTTTTAGCTATGGACAGGGAGATTTTATGTTCTTTCAGGCAAATTGTTTGACTTTAGGTTGATATGAAGCCTTTTACATGTCAATCTATTTCCTTCCTTCCTTCCTTCCTTCCTTCCTTCCTTCCTTCCTTCCTTCCTTCCTTCCTTCCATCCATCCATATGTTTCTCTTTTAAAAGATTACTGAAGCTAGTAGCTGAAACCTGCAGCTAGTATTTTTTTTAAAGAAATGTGGCTAATACACCTGAAAATGACCATGACGTGGTTTATGGATGATAGTTCTCAGCAATATATGTGAATTGCCCTTAAGGGACGTTCCCATCTAGCTGTCATGGACCATGGCTTTACCACTGGTCTTTCTGGCAAGGTTTTGATTGTGTTCTTAGTGACTGGCAATGCCCACTAGAGTAGCTGATTTGTGAGATTTTCCATAATATGTTCTCAACATATCTAGTGCTTTCCCTGGGTACCTTTTAATCTCTGCATTCCCAGACCTTACTCTAAATGACTTGGAGTAGAGGAGGCACTTTCATCTTACTCCTACAGAAGGGCAAGTATTAGTAACCACTTTGAAATAGCTTCACAAAATCATCTTTTTTTAACAAATATGAGTTAGTGATTCGCTCAACTTATTTCTTCCCTTTTGCCAATCTTTTAGAGTGAAGGCATGTCATAGGCAGGTGGATGGGTGAGAGATCTATTGTTATGCTTCATTTGCATCTGTCTACCACCAAACAAATTATATCTTAAAGCAAACCCAGGGTCTTTCTTATTAAAAGGTTTTGGGATTCCCTGTATATTATCGGCAAGTTGTCCTGCAGCAAGTTGGCTGGGGCGAGTCAGCCGGGGTGAATTATCCTAGAGCCCCAGAAAATGACTCCTAAAAAAGTCATTCAGGGTTTAAGCAATGCGCAGGGTTTATAATAGATATTATGTAATAAAAGTCTCACTTACAATGTGCAGTTTTTCTGTTAATTAACTGAAAGAGAGAGATGTAGATGATGTGGATTTGTCCATTTGTATTTCATTCTAATATGAATATTGTTTGTTTTAATTCTAAAGAGTTGTATGTGATCTGGAGTCTTTGCATGCAAAAGGTAGTTTCATTTTTACTTGGCATAATATTCCAGAAAGCATAACCATATTTCATTGTTCACCACAGACTAAAAAAAATAGCTTTCTTTGATATTGACATGTGTTTAAAACAATAGGTTACATTTCACAAAATGAGGATGGGATTATCATTTTGCTCACATTTTTTTAATAGGCTGGGAAGCACAATTCAGTGTAAGAAACAGCTAAATGCTATGTGCAGGACGGGGAGTAAGAGTTTTACATTAAGAAACTGAGATAAGAATCATGAAATCTGTGGTTTGACTTGAAACTATTCCTTCTCCCTAATTTCAGGAGACGTCAGGAGATGTTTATCACAGCAATGCCTAGATTTCCGAAGCAAATGCTTTTGCTTTTTCCTAGACCTCGGTTGCTATCACTGCCCCTCTTCCTTCTTCTGAATCACTCATACATAATTATTTCTATGATTCCGTCTAAATATGCACCTTGGTTGCTGAAAGCATTTGTTTCTTGTCTTACCTGTTGTAGCTTGTATCATTGTTTTCTTTCTAAGATCTTTTAAATGTTTAAATATATACTTAAAACCTCTGCCATCTTTTTTCATAATTGGTTTTTGTACCTTACCCTCTTCTCTGCTTTAATGCAGATAGTTAAATACAAATACCATAAGCATCTAATGTGGTTTTTCTTGAAAAGGTGCATGTAATTTATACATACACACACACACACACACACACACACACACACACACACACACACACACACACGTAAATGTTGTCAAGCTTAGGTCCAGCTAAAAGCTTATCTGTGGAGCTGCAGGAGCTCCAAAACAATTGTTTAGCTGGACCTAAGCTTGGCAACATTTACTGGTATCTTGATTTAGAAAAGTTTTGGATTTTAAGCTCTTGTCTGTCTATGTTAGTTTAGTTGTTATTAGCATTTGTATGCTACCTACTCTGCTGGAATTTGAATGTAAAAGAAAAAAAATCAGATTGCACTTTCTTTAGATATCTACTCTAACCTATTGCTAATAATCAGTTTGCTTTTATTAAGCAAAACTTTTCTCAGCCAAATTCTTTCTGAAATCTTTTATAATGTGCTAAGTAGTGAATTATAGTATTGATATATTTTACTATATTTAATTAGCAGCTACTTAGCATTGAAATAAAGTTAGGACATTCATCCCTAAAATTGCAAACAAAATAAAAATTTTGCATTTAGGAAGCACCTAAAGTGTAATAAGTACAATAAAGTTATCCATCCATCCATCCATCCACCTTTTATCTAAAATTCTTCAAGCAAATCATGTTTGAATAGTGGAAGGGGAAAAGCTGAATCTACAAGATGTTAGAGAGGGAGAGAAAATATTTTTCTTGTGATTATATAAATTTCCTGAATAATAGAAAAATTTTCTTCTGCCAGCTAATTTATTATACATGGGTCTCTATGTTACCTACGGCAACACCTGCGGCCGGCGTCAACTTCCCTCCGTCCAGTGCGCTCCCACAGAGAGGGCCTCCTCAGGGTGCCGCCGATCAAAGAATGCCGATTGGTGGCCCCCAGGGAGAGAGCGTTCTCTGTGGGCGCGCCAGACCTTTGGAACCGCTTACCGGTCGAGCTCCGGATGGCCCCCGACCTTCGCTCCTTCCGGCGCGATCTCAAAACCTTCTTTTTCGAACAAGCTGGCCTGGTCTGACGGGATGGGGTTGGGTTTTTATAAATAGTTTTAATTTTAATATGTATTAATTATTATGGGCATAATGGTTTAATCACTTTTTAATTTTTGTATTCTGTTTTTTATTACCGTATGTATTGCCCTGTTCACTGCCCTGAGTCCTTCGGGAGAAGGGCGGTATACAAATTAAATTATTAAATTAAATTAAATTTGCAAAACAGTGGTAAAATTACATTAACATACAGTTATTCTATAAATAGAAATGCTCCAGAAAAGATAATGGTTTGTTGCTCAAATATCCCCCCAGAAGAGTCAGAAAGCAATTTCTCTTGCATGGATGAACAAGTTCTTGTTTTCAGTCCTGCATTGCTTAATACTGTTAACAGGGAACTTCTTTTCCAGCTTATTTTTCCAGTCAGGAAATGAAAGTTGATTCAGATCAAAATATTATTTGATTCAGATCAAAATATTCTGTGAAGTGGGATTGAAAAGCAAAGTAACTTGTCAGAAACCAACAAGCAATATATCATTTTTAATATAAATTGACAAGTAATTGTGCTGCCTTCCTGATGTGTATAATCCTGTGCAAATACTAAAAGAATTTACAGGACTTTCTCACTGTATTATTTTCACACGACAAACATAGCACTTGGATAAAAGTTTCCAAACATGGTTTCTAGCATCTTTTGATAAGTTCAGAAAAGGCTTCAGTCTCAAACTACCAAGTTACATGGTTATAGCCTAGATCAGTGATTCTTAAATTATTTGACCCAATTATTCCTTTTCCGAGCCTCAGATAATGTAATACCCCTCCCCAACATATTCTTGTTTTACACAAGTGTCTGTCCCCAACTACATTCTCAAATTACAAGCAAGCAAATACAAATTGCTCTATTACCCCAGGATATATCCAAGTTTAAGAACCATTGGATCTAGATGGATCAAATGTTCCTATTGGATAAATTAATTTCCTATCTTATTTTCTGCCTATTCCTAAAACTGGCATTTCTCTTTTGAAATTAGTTTAAATTCCCATCCCTTCCAAACCACATACATACAGAAGGAAATAGGAAATATGACATCTTCACTAACAGATTGTAAAATTAGTAGCAGGGGATTTAATAAGGAGAGGGACAATGACCAAGCAACAATGGCTAGAATCTTTGAATCAGAGAGTTGGAACAGCCCTCAAACACCTGATAGTTGGCCAATTTCTGCTCTGAATCCATCCAGTAAAGGAGAGCCCACCAGCTCTCTCTAGGTATTGGTTCCACTGTCACATTGCTCCTATAATTAGGTAGTTCTTTCAGTCAGATCTGATTTTCTGTAGCTTACATCCCTCATTCTGTGGTTTACATTCTGGGGTGATAGAGAGGAGGTCTTGTCCTTGCAAAGTTATATATAAATGTCTAGTATAACAGGAGTTTTATTTAAATGTTCTTCATATAATCACATTTTCAATGGAAAGTTATTTCATTCTCCAGCAGTAGGAAAGCCTGTCAAGGAATCTTCAAAAATGTAAGTTAGTGGAGAGAAAGAGAGTACACACACTTGGTTGGATTAGGAACAGTGTAAATTATATTAAACTGTTACTAGTTCTAGTTTTGAAAAATACTTTTTTAATATATTATCTTGCCCCGTGACAAGTTTGTGTCATAAGGCAAACTGAAAATTGTTCACCAAGTGTCTATTAGAAATACAGTCATTATTGTAGAATGGTATTCATTATGCTGTTGGGTTCCTCAGAATTTTCTTTAGGGTACTATTTTGATAATTCCTGGTATGTATGTTTATTTATGTGTGTGTGTGTCTGAGTGTTTGTGTGTATGTGTTCCACTTTGGCTTCTGTTTATCTCCAACATCTAGGATTCCAATATCTGTTTCACAAGTAATAAATTATTTCAGATAAAGCTTGGAATAATAAAAGTCTAAAGAGCTGAAAAATATAACCATAGTTCTGAAATGAAATCCACGATTCTGTAGCCCCTTCTCATTTTAGATTTATTTCTGTTGTGCCTCTTCCATTTCCCATATCCTTGAAGATTCTTAATATCAGAGTTCCTAACTTCTGGACCTTCATCACTGACAATGGTTTTTACATCAGCTATTAAATCTCCTTTATCCCTTCACCAGATTCTAATCTGGAAGTTAATCTTCCTTTTGGAAAGCATTTGATCAGTCTTGTATTGGACATATCTTTCAGCTGCAGTCCTCAAAAGCCACACTGAAATCAAACTGGGCTTCATTTTACATGAATGCTTCTTAGTTTCAGGTTTCAGGAGTCAGCCTGATGTTGTCAGTTCTGAATAGTAAAAAGGGAAGAAAAAGACCCAGTGCCTGCAGTTCTTCCCACATGTTCCCATCTTACATATCATGCTTAGACTTTCTGTCTCCACCAACTGTTCCTGTCTGCCTTTCATTTTAAATTATTTTCTCTTTTGTTTTGTTTTTAGACCCCAGACAAGCACAGTCATCCCCTCCATGGTCCTATGACCAGTCTTACCCATCATATTTGAGCCAGATGACTTCACCATCCATTCATTCCACAACTCCCTTGTCCTCCACACGAGGTACAGGGCTTCCTGCCATCACCGATGTGCCCAGACGGCTCTCAGGTAAAAACTGTGTATGAATTAAACTAGTTATCTCAGAGGGAAGCTAGGAGAACCAAGAACAGCTTAGTACCTGTGTACTTAGTAGATATCATATTTATTTTTAGGTGCATATTACTAAAAAGAGTTGGGGTAACCTCTTCACTTTGCAGTGGTTTGAATCCTTGAAGTCTCGGGATCTTGTTGCTTTACTATGCTCTGTTCCATGCTATTTTTAAAAGCAGGAATACTTTACCTCATTTGTATAAACAGCTCCTCCTCATCTCCCTCCCTCCCTCCCTTCCTTCCCTCCCTCCTTCCTAAGTTTGCCCACGGATTACTGTTGAAAATCTGCATAGCTGTAATACTTTGGTCACTTATTTATCTGCTGTTAATAGAGAAAATTGCTTTATCTTGTAGTCAAGATCCCTCTCAGAAGCTAGGAAACTACAGAATAAAATGCCATCTTGGAATAGGTTGAGTATAGTAGTAATGAAAAAGGAATGAAAATCTTCAACAGAAATAATGCTGAGCACCAGTAATACTAAGACTAAACAGATGATCACTTGTTAAAATTTTTTATGTTCTCTTGGAAAATAATCTTTTTGTTATATCGCAACCCAGCCTTCCATTGACATCCCCTGTATTTTGTTATTCGTGACCTGCTTGCCTGAAGTATGATTTATGAATAACCCATAAAAATTCCATATGATCTACTTTCCTCATCTTTCTGTCAAGTTGGCAAGATACAGTTTTTATCATTCCGTGCACCTGTTTGACTCTCAGCCAGGTGAATGTCTATAGAATATATCTATAGTATCATTGACAGGCTGAACTACAGCCAGGAGACATACAGGATTTGATTTGTCTGCTTTCTTTCTTTTCTTTTATCTTAGGGATGGGAATTTGTTATATTTCAAAAGAAAGAGCTATAAGAATTAACATCTTTATTCTCAGCTATTCAGTCTGTCTTCAGATGTTTACCCTCATATTCATATTGGGTAGATTCGAATGTATGACTTCTGGAAATGCCAGCCAACTTGGTTTTTTCTTCTTCTTTTATTTGAAATAGAACCCATACAATTGATTTTAATTTTAGACCATCTTCACTTACTTCAAGTCTCTGTAGTGTCAGGTCAGTGGTTTTTTTTTTTGCAGTTTTGCTACTGGCAAAAGACTTGGATATTTCATCTCATCCATTAAAGAAAGAAAAAAACAGCACTTCATTTGGTTTTAAGGAAGTTTTTAAGAAAAGGTAGATTCTTTCACTAAGCTTATCAAGATGTTTACCTCCCTTTCTTCAAAGAAAGAGAACAAGCCTTCTAGTGAGAAAATTGTGGTTTTGGGGTGACTGAGCAAGCTATACTTCATCTAAAAGCACAGCCAAAAATGGATCATTATTGATGTTTTTAAACTGAGACTATAATAAATGATCTTGAAATTTGAAATAATAATACACATATTGCAGATTTGTACTTTATAATGACCAAACGTACAATGTCCTATCTGGTTATGAACTTACAATAACAATGATTTTCAATTGTTACTGATAGAATTCCAAAGAAGCAATGGGGATAAGGGAAGTATTTAAATGGAATACCTTGCCATGACTGAAAAATGGCAAATTGGAAAGGAAGAAAATTAAAGAATTTCATTACTGGAATTGGAAAAACACAGAAAGCCAAATGTTGTATCAAGAAAGACGATCCTGATCTAAGGACCAGCAAAGAAAGAAAGCATGAAGACAAGATTTAAATAGCAGATTAGTGTTGAGGATATTAGGAAGATCTGGAAGAGACTTTAAAGAAAAAAAATAGGAAGCCATTCAGATGATATTTTCTTATTTAGAGAGTTAAAGGATCTTTTTATAAAATGTAGTCATAGAGTGTTCTATATCAACCTCCTTATTACTATATTTAAATCAGTGTTGGTATTAGAACAAAATATAAGGCTTTATGCTTCCAGTACCCAATACACATAATGCTTAGAAAATCTTTAATTCTGACATATTGCACAACCATGTTTCCATTCTAAACAGTGTTTACAGTGATTATTGGTTAAATAGTGTTAAACATATTAATGTCAACATCTGGCTTTTCTTTATTAGTGTCAAATAATATAAGGAATCTAGCCACATTTATGGTTAAGGAATTTAAAGATGTCCTCCCACCATTTACCATCACACATTTATCATGCTGATGTTCTTGGCATCTATAGCTGTCTAGATATATTAGGGTTATATTAGTGTTTCAGACAGCAAACAGAAAATTTGAAAGGGCAATAGATGTCATAAATACTTGGGTTCTCCTATCCGGGAATTGCCAATATATGAAAGTACTCTCTGGCAATTGAGCACTGGCAATTATTTCTCATGAATACTCAGCATGTCACACTAAATTCATTCCCTTACAATCAGTCCTAGATTCTGAAGTGAACTCCACTACCTGGTCATGTTTGCTCCAGTTGTAGTTATTTGTGTTGGTTGCTTGATTTCTGTTCTTTGTGCCACCTCTGCCATTCTTGAAAAACATAAAAATTTCAAAACTATAATGGTGGGAAGGGAAACGATTTGTTTTGAGGGTATATTTTATGAATACATAATAATAGAGCTGGAAGGAACTTGGAGGTCTTCTAGTCCAACTCCCTCTCAAGCAGAGAACCCTATATCATTTCAGACAAATGGCTGTCCAATCTCTTCTTAGAAACCTCCAGTGATAAAGCACCCACAACCTCTGAAGCCAAGCCATTCCACTGGTTGATTATTCTTGCTGTCAGGAAATTTCTCCTCAGTTCTAGATTGCTTCTCTCTTTGATTAGTTTCCATCCAATGCTTCTTGTTCTGCCTTCAGATGCTTTGGAGAATAAATTGACCCCCTGTTCTTTGTGGTAGCCACTTAGATATTGGAAGACTGCTATCATGTCACCTGTAGTTCTTCTTTTCATTAAACTAGACATACCCAATTCCTGCAACCGTTTTCCTGTGTTTTAGTCTCCAGTCCTCTAATCATCTCTGCACTCTTTCTAGAGTCTCAACATATTTTTTATATTGTGGCAACCAAATCTGGATGCAATATGTAGTCTGACAAAGACATTATAAAATAATATTAACACTTCACGTGATTTTGAGTCTATCTCTTTATTAATGCAGCATAGGACTGTGTTAGCTTTTTTGGCATTTGCAGCATACTGTTTACTCATATTTAAATAGTTGCCCATTAGGACTCCTAGATCCCTCATAGTTATTACTGTTGAGCCAGGTACCACCTATTCTATATCTGTGCATTTAGTTTTTCTTAGTGTAAAACTTTTTCTCATTGAATTTCATTTTGTTGGATAGGGCTCAGTGTTCAAGTCTATCAAGATCCTTCTGGATCTTGAGCCTATCTTGTGGTGTGTTGACTAATCCCGCCAGCTTGGTGACGACTGCAGTTTGATGAGTTCACCTTCTATCCCCTCATCTAAATCATTTATGAAGATATTGAAGAGTACTGGGCCTAAGACAGAACCATGAGGTACTCCACTGCATACTTCTCTCCATGTACATGTAGTTCTATTGAGGACCATTTGCTGAGTGTGCTTAGTCAGCCAGTTACAAATCTATCTGGTGATTATGCTGTCTAACCCACATTTTTCTATCTTATCAAGTAGTAGGTTTCTATCTTACCAAGTACGTTGTGGTCTACTTTATCAAATGCCTTACTAAAGTCCAAGTATATTGTGTTCGTAGCATTTCTCTGGTCCACTAATTTAGTCACTTTGCCAAAAAATGTGACAAGATTTGTTTGGCATGATCTGTTTTTGACAAACCCATGTTGGCTTCTGGTTATAACTTTGCTTGTCTGTAGGTGTTTGCAGAATTGTTGTTTAACTTTATTTATTTTCTTCATTTATTTATTAGGAAAGAAAATGAGGGTTTTGATCTTATATATTTTGCTTACCATTGACTTGATAATCCTAATGTTTCTGCTAGACATAAGTAGGATATGGGTACATGGACAGCAAGATGAATTTAACAAGTGATTTAGCAAACGTGTTTGGTGAATGCATTTATAGTAAAACTCTACATTATGTGCCATATCTGGATATTGACATAATAAAAAGCTGTAAAGTACTTTGCAATTTGGAGATTAGGCTTTCTTTTTCCTTTTAGGAAAATAATGTTCAGGTTAGTGTTATATTATTTTGTGGGAATGGCAATCCATGTCTTAATTCCATACTCCATTAGCTCATGTAACCTAGATCAAAGAAGTGTTGATTTGCTATCGCTTTTATTCCAAGTAATGTATTATTTTAATGTTGAACAATACATGATTCTTAAGTGTTTGCTTTTAGATTGCAAAAGGTTCAGCTAATTCAACACTATAGCTTGCCCTTTTTTTAACCCTTGGTATATAGAAATCTGTGCATGATCTCTCTTTCTCTCCTTTTTGTAATATTCAAAGGTGTTTATACTTATATTAAATTATTATAAAGGAATAATTCTAAAACTACAATGTTGTATTTTGCTTGTTCAACTTTGAATGGTGTACTAGCTGCAATGGTTACAGTCTGAATTTTAGATTTTGGTCAGCTCTGGTTCGGAAGCAATTAATGTATAAAATCCCATAGTCTGCATACATAGAGGCTGAAATTATCTGTTAGTATGAGTGGTGACTCCTTAATTTTAATAACACTGAGGTAATGTTGTATAACCAGTGCTTTTTTGTAAAAAAAAAAGTGCCGGAACTCACACACGTCATACAACCTGGCTTGCCTACCCTACAAGGGTCCATCCAAAAAAGGTGCCGGAACTCTGTTCTGGGCATGCTATGACAAAAAAAGCCATGTGTATAACACTGAGGTAATGTTGTATTTAGTCTAATATTTTTCTTCAGTTGAAGGCATGTACATATTGGACAGCTATTATCTTCTATCCAGCCTCAATGTTGGGGGAAGATGGTAAAGAAAGTAGAGGGTTCTGGAAGAACTGGATTATTTTTTTGATCCTTAATACAATTCAGGCTGTGGTACTGGATGAATGTCACATTGGCGGCTTTTATAGATGTGTGGTAAGCTATGAATGGTGAGCATGCAACCATCCTTGTCTTGCTAGGCTTTTCTGGAGCTTTTGATCCTAGACCACCTATTGCGGTTAGAAGTGAGAAGTACGTTTTTTATACTGGTTCTGCTCCTTCCTAAGTGAAT
The DNA here is from genome assembly GCF_964194415.1 of Vipera berus. Taxonomy (NCBI): domain Eukaryota; kingdom Metazoa; phylum Chordata; class Lepidosauria; order Squamata; family Viperidae; genus Vipera; species Vipera berus. The sequence continues at coordinate 192,557,852 of NC_138202.1, read as the reverse complement.
ATAGTCAAGTGTTGGCAGGTTGAGCTCTTGAGCATGCCAATGTGAGGTGTTCCAAGGCTTGTTTCTCCCCTTATACTGTTTAACGTGTACATTAACTGCTAGAAATAATCATATGTCAACAGAGTGGACATCATTGATGTACCAGTAATATCATCTTCTAGCCATACATCTCTGTGCTAGGCCAAATGGGAGATATGATGGAAATATTGACTAGAGGCTGTCAGAATCTGGAAGGAGAGAAATAGGTTCTGATTCAGCCCAAGCAAGACAGAATAGATGTTGGTTCAGAAATCAGCTGATTCTGGAGTGACAGCAACCTTAGTTCTTGATGGGGTTGCATCTCCCTGAAAGAGCAAGTTCACAATCTGAGAACACTCCTAGATTTGTGGCTCCTGCTGATCAAGCAGAAGGGCATTTGCCCAGCTTTGCCTGTTGCAACGGTTACAGCCTTACCAAGAGCAGGACACTCTAAGACAGTTACTCATCCTCTGTGATCTTGCACCTGGATCACTACAATTCACTACACATGAGTTACCTTTGAAAAATCACCTGGAAACGCAGCTGCCCATGTACAATCCCCATATAATACAGCTACTATGAGAACTGAATTGGTTATCAATCTGTTTCCAGGTGTAGTTTAAGGAGCTAATTAATACCTGTATATTTGGGGGGTTGAATATCTTAGAGACTAGCTATCCCAACTAAATTCTCCCCACCCAGCCAGAAGGAATAGGGAGCACCTGCTGAAGATTTTCTCCTATCAGAAGGTATATGAAAGGAAGAGAACTGAGGTAGGTATATCCAGTGACTGCTTCTTTACCCTATTGGACAAGACAAGAGTATCTACACTGGAGTTAAAACTGGCTTTTTTGTGATTAAGCATTACTGTTATTGTTCACATTTTATTGTTTGCTTATTTAATTAAAGTCTTCATTGTATTCTGTCTAATCTTCTACACCTCTTGTATAGCCTCTGGAGTGAAGGGGTTTATAAATCTTATTAATAAGCAAAAAGTAAAATGCACATACACACATATGCACAAACATATAAAGAGAAAATTTCACCTTGTGAAGATGGAGATTTGCCAAAAGATGAGTTATTTAAACTAAAAAGTGCTGTGAAGTAATATTCTAGGATTAGATGGATCCATTTCATTAGGTTGATTTGTGATGTTCCTAAATGAAGCTGGAGGCTTAAAAATGTCATCTGGCAGCCATAGTGTGTACTTCATATAATTTTTATTTTTACTGCATTCTCTCCCCCCCTTCTCATGTGTGGGGGGTGGGGGAGAAAGAACAAATTATGAATTTATAGATGCATGTGGACAATTACAGCCCTTATATATGTGTCAAGGAGGAAGTTTATGGAAGATAATGGAATCCATTCCAGTAACATTAAAACAGAAATAATGTCCCCATCAAAATCAATGGAAGTTCTGCAGTTGATTTTACCGGAGCCAAAATGTCACCCAAAGTTAGTCATTACTAACAATAAGTATATGCTAGTTGTACAATGACTGTTAAATTTAACTGAATTTAATTTTGTCTATGGTACATGAGCAGCCAAAAAACCTCATGATAATGGCCCTGTAAGAAGACCAGCTAAAATGTTTTGAAAGTAATTTTTTTCAGTAGGGGATGATAATCAAAAGGAGCTTTTTAGCATTCATTAAACTAGGCTTACCAATTTGACAGACTTATAATAGTGATTTTAATTAATATTTCAATTTTTTTTCTGGTGAATGTTCATGTTGTGATCTCATACTGCACTTTTCAAACAGAAAGTACCCTTTTTTAGACTTTAGCCTTTGAGACCTTTATCTGTAAAGTCTACATTAGTATACCTTAATTTGATATATTGGCAAATTGGTGCAGTATTTTTTTTTTGCTAGCAAAGATATCAGATCAAGGCAATTTGAAAAATTTAAAAAGATGGCATAGATCTATTAGAGAAAAACAAGGTAGGTTTGTATTTTTTAAAATCAAGAGGTCCAATAAATGTACTAATGTCTTGCTGTCTTAATGCCTAGTTTGGTGCTTGAGCTACATTACTCACCCTGTGGTGAATAATTCCAGAATAAGGCCACTTTACAGATTATAAGATAAACTGAAGCCAATAGAATAATTTTGCATTTTATTTCCCTATCTTTCTTGCCAAATATCTTCTCTGGGCCAAACTAGGCATTATGGAGAATAGCACTGAAAGATCCTTTGTAAATCATTTTCTCCACTCCCAAAATTTAGCTGATACTGTGATGACATGAAATTAATTTCTCTAGTTTGCTGGTGGCTGTGGTAGGGAAACATCAAGTATTAACTTTCTTTTCCTAAATATAAAGAGGTAGATATTAAAAAATGGTATGATTGTCTCTTTTTGTGCAATCAAAATTTGGCCCATTTTGGATGCAAAACTAGAGTTATTCAAATCCTCTGAAAGGGAAGCACTTACAATGCACCTTTTGTTGAATTATTAAAGCAGGCATATCTTTTTACTGACTCATATGGCTTCACGTAGCCGCATCAGCACTTTGCCTTATTTCCCCAAAGCTCTTATTTAAGGGTTTTGAAGCATTTCTTTCAAAGGATGTGCATAGTCCTAGCAGCCATCATCACAAACAAGCAGACTCAGGAGCACGATTTGCTCACTCTATAATTCTCTTGCTTTCTGTCAGACTACATATTTGTCAATAGTCTTGAAATCAGTTTGGCATTTCTCCGTGTTTTCAGTTTTTTACAAAAGCTGAACTTAACAGTTAACTCTGAATTCACTTGAGTTTGTTGCCTAAATTATGTCTTTATTTTTAAAAAATTCACAGTAAAGAGGAATGGTGCAGAGATTGGGGTGGGATTGTTCAAAGTAGAATTGCTCTCTCAGATGTGTGTTACATATGTAAGTTTTTACATGTATAATAATCCTGATGCGTTAATGGAAGGTAAGAAAGCAGGAAAACATAGTGACAAAAAAAATCTATATACTCTTGGGCAGTCTATTTTTAATGAGGGTTAATCAAAGGGGGGAAAATGGTGAAACTTTCTGAAATGGAATATACTTGTTTCTGGCACAGGAAATAGCACACTGCAATCAATGTGTGAGTGTACAGATATGTTTTATCTGAGCTCTTTTGTGCAATATGTTTTATATTTAGGACACATATCAGGATTTGCATCTGTTTTCAGAACTTGCTGCTAACAGTTAGTAATGATGCCAAAATACACTTGAGTTCCAGCTTGAAACCAAATGATACTGCCTTTTTTTGTTATTCCTAATTTGAAGTCTGATATTAATTAGAGACATTTTCCATAAGCACCATATCCTTTTTCTGAAGTGCTCATTAAAATTATATTAACTTAAACTGGAATAAGGCCTCACAGCCTGAACTGCTTTGGTAATGATTTATTCCTAACTGGCCTTTTTGTCTTTTGGGTAAACAACATGCTAATTCTTAAGGGGAAGAACAAAAAGTCTGATTCCAAACATATAAAAGGAACAAATCTTACCACCCCAGTCTCTGAGACAAAAATCAATAAGAGGTTCAACGTGGGAGGCCCCCAGAATTGAGGTTCTAAGGACTCTTACTGGAATTCTATTTTTCACTGAGGATAATTGGTAAGAGTGGCCAGATTGAGAAGCAGGACCAAGTCAGAAGAAAAATTCAGCTTCCTTTTCTCAGATGACTTTCTTCAATTATGGCATATAATTCAGGTCAGGATCAAAGGTAATATCACTGCATTTGAACCTAATGCTAAACCTAGGCAGGCCTAGACTTCCTTCAGACATACGGTACTCAACCATTCAAATTATGGTTTGAAGTTGGCTTATTCGTATTTGGTCATAGTTAAAGCTAATTCTGTTTGTCTGGGTTTGGGTGTCTCCACAAAAGGCACTGAAGGAAAAATGCATAAATCGAAGGGAGGTTTTCTGAACTCTGGCTGGAAAAATGAGCAGGGAGCCTGCAAGCACATGCCTGTTATACTAAGCCATTATTTTAATAGATTAACCAAACCAGCCCAAACAGCCTACTGTAATTTAACAAGAACTTTATTTGTTCGTGCCTTCTATCTGCTCTACTTTTTAGGCCACCCTTTGACCTGCCATATGATGGATTCTTTGGTGTACACAAGGCATTTGTATGGTTTTACACATACCTTAGAAATAAAGGCATCCATATTTCAAAAATTCCTTTCTAATGACTGTGATGACATTCTCAAAATATTTTCTGGGCATACAAATATTTGCTAACTATATGGCAATGACTCAACATTCAGCATTCATTTTTGGTACTCTAAGATTTTGCAGAAGCAATAATAGTGTCCAAACTATTATCTTGTAGTAGCATTCACTAAGTATCTTTAGCAGCTAGTATTTGATAATATTGAAAAATTATGTGAGGTTTGGAATGAATATTCTGATGAATATATGAGCTGATATTCAGATGTAGTAGTATTTGATAGTAAAAATATTGTAATGTGGATATTAAAAAGATCTGACAGCTGACATGCAGTCAGACATACAGTCTTGAACAAGTGTGCAGGGGCACAAAATATTCATATGTAGAAATGTAGCCATATTTGATATTTTGGCGTATATTTATTCTCATGTGAATGTGTAATGGAAATCCCTCTGTTCTCTCTTCTTGTATGCTTTCTGTGCCCTAGGTCTATTGAGGTGGTTCTCCCATCCTTCCATAACCATTTTGTAAGATACAATTGGGTACAGGGAATTGACCAATTTGTGGATACCATTCCATCAATGGATGGACAAAGTTGGATACAACACTTACTCTTGTTCTGTACAAGACCACTGATTAAGGAAAGAAAAAAGATGAGAAAGAAAGAAGACAGGGAAAGGGGACATAATCCATTTGAAATACTTTGAAATAAAAAAAAACATAGCAGCAGATGACCAAGCTTTTTCTGGGTATGAAAGCCACGAAGAGTTGGGCCTGATTAATATTTGGATGAAAATACTCTAAGGAATTATGAGGACTATGGAATAGGCTGGGAAAAGTAGGGGTGATGGAATTGAACCACAGAAGAAGGCAGTGAGAAATTCTTGCTATCTTGTTGGGAAGAAAACTACATACGTAGATACATCTCTGGAGTCACCAAGATTTGAGTTGGACTTAAAGAAAACTTTAGTCTATATCTCTTATTCCAGTTCCTAGAATGGGATCATAATAGTAATAGGAACAGTAGCTTCATATATCCTGTAACTGGGCACTGAACAGGCATAGAATGAAAGAACTACATTACTCTTGTAGAATAAATACGATAGCAAACTAAAATCAATTATGACAACATACCATATTAAGTGTATGTATGTGTGCATGCACATGCAGTCATGTCAATTTCGACCACTGGCAACTGTCTGCATTAGTCCCTGCCCAGCAAGATTTTCAGAAGTGGATTGCCACTGTTTTCTTGAGAATTTCATTGTCTCCTTTGCAAAGACGCCTGATAATTTTATTGTAAATTCGAACTACATTTGTGAAATAAAATTAAAATTTTCATGAATTTAGATCTACATTTTTGGAATATAATTCTCACATTTTTAAGTGAAATAATTCTGTGTTCAAATGGTATTGTATTAAATTCAGACCTTCTCGCCTTTCTTACTTTCCTACCAATATATATATATATATATATATATATATATATATATATATATATATATATGCTTAAATTGTTATTCAACCTAATTTAAAGTTATGTATATATTTTTATCTTCTTTATTCATACATTATATATTCCTTTGGAGTGATTAATGTTAGAAATAGTTTATTTTTGTCTTCTTCATATTACTCTGCCATTCAGCATGATCAGTCATTCCCTTTATTATTTATAAAACGTAAGATTTTTCTCTTTCCATTCCCATTCTCTTCCCATTCTTTTTGTGTGCTGCTAATGATTATCACTAAGCCCCTTTTTCTTCCTCTGTATATTTTCCCAGTTGGACAGCAGATTCGCTTCTTGGTTTCAATTACTATATTTATTCTGGTGTTATTCTTTTTTATTTTTTTGCCTAGTGTTATCTTACATTTTTATTAATGTTCCTGGCTGCCATACCATTTTGAAAAATTCCCCATAATTTTAAGTGAACTTGAACAAAGAAATAAATGACATTTCCTGCAAAGATTTGTAGCACAGCACTTCTGCATATAGTTGACAATACGTTGCTTCCTTTATTGATTACTATTTTGAAGCAGAATTTATTGAAACATTTCCAATCAGCAGAACTGTTTTTCGCTGAGGAAATAAGAGAGACAGTTCTCTTCTATCCTCCATGAAGGAGAAGAAAAGTAACATATTGTGACGAGACTTCAGGTTTCATGACACTGAATTCTACCTTTGGTTTTTAGTTTCATGTTTATTTGCTGTGTTCTGTTACAAATTTTGAATCAATAGATTTTTTTTTCTTTGTGTTATTAAGGCTCCTGTTTAGTTACTATTTCTTTTCTGGACTCATGTGCATTTTACTGGTCTTCAAATTACTCATAACTGCACCATTTCTGATTTTGGTGGGAGGGGGGCGGAATAGGGACACTATGGCATAAAGTTGTTTTGATGTTGTATTGTGGTTCTTTTTCCCCCATATACCTTTCTATATCCATATTCATTATAAATTCTACTCTCATTACAATCTTGCTAAATACACTGTTTCCTCTATTACTATAATAATATAAGAAACAAAATATAATTTTAAAATGATTTTTCAAAAAGATAACAAAATATAATTTTAAAATGATTTTTCAAAAATATAACCTTTTATTGGTTGCTTTGTCTAATACTTCTAATATAATCAGCTCTCTCTTATGAGACGCAATTCTTTAAAGTTTCTTTTGTCATTCAAAAGGATCCATAGGTTTCACTCCTTTTGATAGGCAAGTGCTACATGTGGTAGCCATATTCTATTTTATAGGTATCTGTTGGGATATGAGTGGGGCAGGTTATGATATATGCATAATTATATCATTATACATATTGTAATGTGTGACTTACATACTATCAGATATCCCAACATACTGTAAATAGGTAAGTGCAGCATTCACATGATTACATCATTGCTTACTTCTCAACCTTTGGGCCTCATTGCAGTTCTTTATGGGCATCATTATCTTGATCCAGCTCAAAACCTGGCCTATACTTTCAAAGAACTTGGACTCGATTAGAAATGTCGGAATGACTCACCTTCCTCTTCAATCTTAGCAGAATGATTTCTGCAAGCATTTACCAATGGAGGAGAAAGGTCGTCAAGCATTCTAGACTTCTACCTTTCCTCATAAAGATTTCTTTCTTGCTGCTTTATGTGACACCTGCTGTTCTTCTATCTGCAGAGAACTAATGAGATAGCATGACTGATGGAACTGTTAGTCAAAGCACCTTATTTCAGTCATTGAGCCACTTTAAAGCACATGTGTGTTGTGTCATATTTCAGCATTTTGTACATGTGTTCAATGAACACTATAAGTAGTATGATTGTAATAGATTTTGCAGTCTCCGGTCAACATAATGAAAATTTACAGGTAGTCCTCAACTTACAACAGTTTATTTAGTGACTATTCAAAGTTAGAACAGCACTGAAGAAGTGACTTATAACCATTTTTCACACTTACGACCGCTGCAGCATCCCCATGTTTACATGATCAAAACCCAGATGTTTGACAACTGGTCCATATTTATAATGATTGCACTGTTCCAAGGTCATGTGATCACCATAAGAGCTGTGATGGTGCAGTGGTTAGAATGCAGTACTACAGGCTAACTCATGCTCACTCCAGGAGTTTGATTTTCACTGGCTCAGCCTTCCATCCTTCTGAGGCTGGTAAAATGAGGACCAGATTGCTGGGGGTGGCAATATGCTGACTCTGTAAATCATTTAGAGGGCTGTAAAGCACTGTGGAGTGGTATATAAGTCTAAGTGCTATTGCTATTTTGCGACCTTCTGACAAGCAAAGTCAATGGAGAAGCCAGATTCACTTAACAATCATATTACTAACTTAACAACTGCAGTGATTCACTTAACAACTGTGGCAAGAAATGTGGCAAAGTTCACTTAACAAATGTTTTGCTTAGCAACAGATATGTTGGGCTCAGTTGTGGTCATAAGTTGAGGACTATCTGTATTATGAACCTGAATTCATATATTTGTATGAATTCAGGTTCATAATTCCTGGGAACTTAGCAATAGTTCAAAATCTTGATTTAATCTATGGTAATTTGCATTGTAAAGATTCAGAGCAGATGCCCTATAATATCTAGAATAAGATGTACTGTACTGCTGCATTATAGCTAGAAGTGGGTCTGTTTCCAACTTTGATGTTTGATGCTGTATATTCTGCCCCATTTTCTAGTGAAATCAATTACTCTTCATTCTATAGAAACAGGGAAATATTGTTTCTACTCATTCCGCCCACTTCTTTTTTCTGAAGATTAAAAAAAAGTCCTTGTTCTTAACATGTGATCAAACTCACTAAGTAAAGGGAAAGAAGATTCACCTTGAAATTAAACCTTTTTCAGTAAAGACATCCAATAGAGAAGACATTTTCATAAGATCTACATTTTACATTCATTCATTGAGGAAGTACACCAGCAGCACACTTGGGGGAAAAATAGTTCATTTCTATTAATTTTCTTTTGCTGCTATTATTTTTTGTTGCTTTTATGAGTTGAAATGCTCCTTTGTGCTGCCAACAATTTTATTTCTTTATCTCATCTGTGCTTTTTATTTTGCTATTACTTTGGGAATTGTGATATAAACCTAGACTGAACTGGGATTGACTATAATCTGCAGAAGCCCTTGCTGGACTGCGTTCTTTACTACTCTGAGTCTTAGTATACTATGTGCCTGGCTGATTGTGGGTGAAGGAGTATCAGTGGCTGCTAACAACATGAACATTATCTTTTGAATAATGAGGCTTGTTTTCTGTGCATCACCTTATTATTTAAAGAGGAATAGGTTGCCATCCTGGAATGGGAGATAACAGGATTATGTCTGCCTCGCCCTTAACTTCAAACCACTTGCATTTTTAATAACACCAAGTCTAAATTTTAACAGTGCAACATAATGTCTGATTGCCTGTAGGAGTAACTGCATTGTTTCAGCACTTTCATTGTTATATTATATGATTGCTAATAATGGTTTGGCTTTTACTTTCCAGGCTGGAAAAAGCTTTTTACCCTTCTTTTCTAGGACTCCTTATACAGTATAGTATCCAAAGTATAAAATGTTTTCAGGAGAAAAAAAGTTACTGCTGAAGGGTAGTAGAGGCTATAAAAATGTCAGATGACATTTGCAGACTGAACACTCTCTCTGTGTTAGTGCATGTGTAGAAAGTAGCATTAAAGTTAAGCTTAAGATGCTAGATAGTATTAGGTATAAAACAGGAATGGCCTATTTTTATTCCCAATTCATCTTAGGCCTTTTACATCCACAAACAATAACAATTGTATTATATCTACTATTGAACTAAGAAATTGTTATCTTAAGAATAGTTGGCTATAAATCAAAATTCAAATGAAAATAACTGTATACTTCATCTTTATTTACTATAGATACAAAAATGGTCTCACAGAAGAATTCTCAAGGTAAATTCTCCATTTAGAGTAACAGTTGCCTGTTGGCCATCTGGTTCTTCATACTGGTCTTCTTTCCAAGAAGCACTTATTTTAATTCATCTAGATGTGTCCGCTTACTTTGGGAAATTGTATTAAAAAGTGGTGCTAGTGATGATTAAAATCAGATCCAGTATTGCTATTGAAGCTCCTTTGTGGATGTCAGTAAAGAAACAATAGTTTAGGAGAGTATTGTATTAGGAGAAGTAGCGAATTCCACATTATCTTTCTTGCACATTGGCCTAGTTCATGCATATTGCTTAGATGTGATTTTTATCATGGTTTACTCAATAATTCATTAAGTTTCTACATGATGTTAAAGTTCAGTCAGAATCTATACATCACTCTAGCTGACTTTGTAATAATGCCGCTTAGGGGGTGTGTGAAAGCCCTAATAAAGCAGGCATATACATAGAATGAAGGCTACTGCTAAGTTTGTAAAGCCGCCCTGAGTCTTCGGAGAAGGGCGGGATATAAATGGAATTTTAAAAAAAATTGCAAAACAAGCCATCGTATAGTTTAGCATTTATATCGGGCATAATATTTAATTGTTTTTTAACTTTTGTACTTCGTTTTTATATTTATTGCCCTGAGTCCTTCGGGAGAAGGGCGGTATAAAAATTTAATAAATAAATAAATGTTCTCCAAGTTGCTACCTTAACAGAATAACAGAACCGAATAACAGAGTTGGAAGGTACCTTGAGGTCTTCTGGTCTAACTCCCCACTCAAGTAGGAGACCCTATACCATTTCAGGCAAACGGTTGTCCATTCTCTTCTTAAAAACCTCTAGTGATGGGGCACCCACAACTTCTAAAGGCAAGCCATTTCACTGATTAACTATTCTGTCAGGAAATTTCTCCTAGGTTCTAGGTTGGTTCTCTCCTTGATTAGTTTCCACCCATTGTTTCTTGTCCTGCCTTCAGGTGCTTTGGAGAATAGCTTGACTCCCCTCTTCTTTGTGGCACTGGAACACTGCTATCATGTCACTCCTAGTCCTTCTTTTCATTAAACTAGACATACCAAGTTCCTGCAACTGTTCTTCGTTTAACAATGTCTCCCAAACTGATTTTTTTTAACCCAAATCAGCTAGGGTTTGCAATCAGACTTGGAGACGAAGGGCAGGACATGTTTATCTTACCCTCTCCCCAGCCTTCTTATAATAATCATCTCCTCTGAGCTTTTTTCCCTTAGCAAGCAAAAAGATAAGTCTCATCCTTTTCTTACAAAACCTATCATTTGAGATTGGTTTGGCTTAAAAATACAGAGGCAAATATATGGGAGGAGATTTTGGGGTGGAACCTAATGTCTCCTGATTAAAGTAGGCTACGGCCCCGAGTTCAGTCTTAGCCATCACAGCGCAGTACAACATCTTTAGTATTTTCCCAATCTCTGGTTTATAATTGCCATAAATACAATGAAAGAATAGAAGGGACCTAAAAGAATCCCATATGAATATTGTTTTTATAAGCTTCATATGGCCATCTATCAATCATTTTATGTGAAAATCGGAAAATGATTTTTACTGACCACACATGTTGAATAGAGAGGTCCATCCTACCTCCCAACCTACACACGTGTATTTTGCACGTAGGCCTTCTTTGGCATTGTTCAGGGAGGAAAAGCTAATTAAAACATTTCAGGCAACTTTGCTGACATTAATGGCTCTTCCTGATTTACAACGAGAATATATTGATATTAGTGCTGCTATTTTTAGGACAGAAAGGCAGACAGATGTATTAATTTCTGGCTCCAGTATTTTGATAGCCACAACTCATTTGTATCTAGGTGTGTGTGTGAGAGAGAGAGGGGGGGGAGGGGAGAGAGAGAGAAGCAGAGACAGAAGGGAATTAATGAAATTGAAAAAAAAGATTGAGACTGGGTTTTCACCTTCCCCCACTCCCCTTTGGCTAATCTGAGGCACACTACCACATCTGAAGCCACTTGGCTCATTATGGATTTCATGGAAACGGATTCGCTGAAAGTGTTTCCATATGTGTGTTCCCAGTATATCCCGGCGTCTTCTAAATGGGAGTACAAACTTGCACACAGGCTGGAAATGGCTTCAGGATGTGACAGAGGAGTCATATGACCACAGTGACTCGGTGGGTGGCCTTGTCCAAAAGACACAGGCCCCTGTTCGTTGGCTTCTGTCCTAGTCCAGATTCAGTTTCAAAGAGGGTCTTCCCTTTTTTTTTTCTTGAAAGTTTTTAATCAAGTTCTTAAAGGCAAGGAAATGTCTTTCTTTTCCAAAAAAGGAAGTGGGTGGAGGGAGAGCAATGTAGTATTTGAATGAGATTCTAATGGCATAGCTTGTTCCTCTGTTCCTAAGAATTAGGTAGTATCTGATTTCGCTGGCAAATAACACAGAGCAATTTATAACATTGGAAGCCAGTGCAGAAATTGGCAGAGTGGGTATTCTTCTGAAAAAAACAACATGAAGTAACCTATTTTTCCTTACTTTTGGGTCTGGCACTATTTATCCACTCTGTATCTTCATATTAAATGTTCATAGCAGGCTCATTATGTTCCATCCATGTGTCTTTTAAATCATAATGAAATTCTGGTGAAGTTATTATTCAAGAAAATTGCTTAGGAGATGGGGGGAAGGGCTCAGAGGAAGCTGAACTGAAACTTTTCTACTATTTAAATACATTTAATTTTGGCAAGAGGGTGAGCCTCTTTTTTGCCCAAGAAGAGTGCATAGAGCAGGGGTCCCCAACCCCCAGTCCGTGGACCAGTACCGGTCCGCGACATACCAGCAACCGGTCCGCACAAAAAAGCAACGCCCCATCCGGTCCACACGCCCTCTGGTCCGCAGAAAAGCCTCTCCCCATGGAACCAGTCCCTGGTGCCCAAAAGGTTGGGGACCTCTGACATAGAGTACCAAGTGATGGGTTGAGGGCCATATTCATATTTACATGTCTGATGCATAAGAGACAAATACAAACATTTGATTTCAAAAATATAGAGCCAGGGAATAAGTGTGTTTCTCTTAATCCAGCAATCCAGGCAAAAGTTCCCATGTTTTGGGGGTTTTCAAGAGGCACTTTTGACTCCATAATCTTTAGAGAAGGATTAACCAGCTAAGAAAGGGCCTGATCTGAGAGGTTTCTGGCCTGGAATAATTCTTGTGAGTCATTCCAGTGGAAAGAGCTTCCTAAAAAGCTGTTGTTGCTCCGTTTATTGTTCAGCCCCCGGCAACAGCAGTTTAAGTCAATTGGAGGCTGGAAAATGATCTCCATTCTCCTATCTAATTTCCAGTCATTGAAGATTATCCCATTTTTCCACTTGTCTGAAGTATCCTTTTTTACATGTTTATTTATTATTTTATTAATCAAATTTATATAGCCACCCATCTCATCAGGCGGTAAATAAGAATTAATAAGATTTAAAAACAAAAAATGTACAATGTTGAAATTCTTATTAATAAATGTCATATGCAGAATCTTACCTGTCAGAGTCTCTGGATTAGCCTTCGCTGTGGAGAATAAAACGAAAGCAGCGACTTAATTTCCTCTAAGTTAGCAATAGCCATGGCCATTCCTTGATCTAGTTCTGAAATATGTCATTGATGGACATTAAAAGCAAAATCTGTTAGTAAATGAAATTATAGTTTTAAATCGGTTTTTTTTCTTCAGTCCCAAAATATGTTTAACCCTAGATGGCAATCACTACAATATATACTGCAGGCAGTTCTGAGTTAAGCAATGCAACAAAACGTGGTGAATCATCACTTTGAATGGGAATGTTTCTTTTTGAGAGTTCTAGTCTATCAGACTAGAATCCAGACCTTGGGTCCATTATATTATTCTCCTTCCTCCTGCACTATTTTTCTAATATTCCGCTTTACATGGCTACTAAGTTGACTTTGCTCCATAGGGCTGTTATGTGAGCTTTATTCTGGGGACGTGGTAGGTGTTTTAAAAATTATTTTAGTTTTGAAATGTCAAAGTTCCCCTGCATATCTTGCTACCTCTCCACAATGGACTGTTTTGGCCATGTTTGTATTGGCATTAACTACAGGAAATAGCAAGAGGAATTGGACATATTAAGCAATTTCCATTGGCATATCTATAACAATATATGTTTACATAGTACAATGACTAGTGCTACCATTAATTTCTTACAGCTCCTGTAATATGCTTTCACCAATTTTAGTCTCCAGGAAAAACATTAAAGCAATAAAATACTTTGAAGGCAAAAAAAATGTTACCTTGGTATACAAATTAGATCATGTGGAGTTTATACCCTGGAATAACATTGCAAATGAAGAGAGCCTAACTACCTACCTATCCATAGATTCCTGTTTTAAGTATATGTAGAACATTCTTGGTCTGCTAGTGCAATTAGAATCATGGGTTATATATTGAGTAAATATTTCTCAGCTCAGGATCTTCATTGTAAAGTAGACTCTCTAAATAATCTGTTGATTTCAAATGTTTCTTGCTGCGCTGTATAGTTATACTTTGCATAATTAGAGGTGGCTGGTCTTCATTTCAAGGATAGAGTGTGAATTTTCAAGATATCTATGTATGATAGGATTTATGAAAATCTTGAGCTCCAAAATCGTTTTAACAGACTCTTTGGAAACTGATGTGCAAGGAATGATGTGCATGCAAGGAAAGTTTCAAAAATCAGCATCGTCTCATTTGGTGAGAATGCATATTTTCACTCATGGTTCTCCCAAATATGGGTAAACATGGGTAAAATCTGGAATTTTGGGATCTGGTACTCATAGTGGGTTAATAATATCCAGCTTATCATGGTTCTCAGCCACAGTTTACTCAGGTGGATGACGCTAAGAAGACTGAAACAAGATATATGCAATGCTGGTACGTTATCTTGGCGTGCTGGAGGGGAGAGCCCTTATGTGACAGATAATGTGGTAATTCCCCAGGCTGAACAGGTTCAGGAAAGCAGTAGCAACTCTGGCTGTGATTCTGAAGAAGAAGGGCATTTATAAATTTCAGGCAAACATACTCCAAGCTTCAGGGGATTTCCATAAATTCTGACCAAAGACACCTCAATCTTTTGAAGGCACTGAAACCCACGATCTCTGCCTTTGCTTTCCCTTGCTTGAAAATGAATAAACTGATTCTGGGCAGGCAACCTGGAGGCAGTGGCACAGTGGCTGCTGCAAATTTTTCAGAATCATCTTCTTTTGAAGACTGGCATAAAAGCTTCAGCATCTCTGAAGAGAAAATGACTGTACATGGTGCTCCAATTAAGAGGAATACCCAAGCACTTCCCCAGTAATAAACTCACTGATGTATATATTTAGAAATGTTGTGGGACCATTAGAACCAAAAGATATTTTAGTAACAGTTTCGTTCCCTGTTCTGCTTCAGATGGCGCTCAGATTTTGCTGAAAGCAAAAGAGATTATTTAGAACAATTTGAGTCAAACTTCACTAGGATCCTTGTGTGGTATTTTTGGCAGCAATGGGAGGAGTTTGCCACTGCCTTCTTTTAATTTTTTTTTAAACTTTCCAGCTCTAGGGTTTCTTGGTGGTCTTCTATCCAAGTATTAATCAGATTCAGTCCTGCTTAGTTTTCTGAGAACAGCCAAGTGAACTAGGAACACCTACTTATTCAGGCAAGGAAAGTGGGAAATACAGAAATCTGTGTGGAATATTTGCTGAGAATAACAGTAGATGAACTGGAGTCTTAGAGTTCACCGGAGGAAGAAGAATACTTACCGTCATCATTGGAGATGCTACTCTAATTTATGGAGCAAAGGAGAATTATTAAGCCAGTTAGCCACCTCTATGGATGTTTAACTGTTTTATGTATTGTGTAGGTGGGTAAGCTTCACTGGATGGATGAGCTTAGGTGGATGAGCTTTGCATCCATTGCTCCTGTGTCTAGGGAGATAAAAAAATATCTTGATTTTGCAATTCCAGTATATTTATATTTGGAAACTTAATTCATTATTCATATATAGATATAAACAGACATGTCAACCTATGTGGGCTTCCTCCCTCTCCCTCTTTCTTTTAACAAAGCTGCTGCAAATTTATTTTGTATGGATAATCTGAAATGATTTTTTGTTATTAATCAATCTACTGAAGTCTATGTTTGCATGTTTAGATTGAAGCAGTTGGAATACTGTAATAATATGAGGCTTGTTGAACCATTTATACCGGACTGGAAGAAAAAAAAGGTGATTTGAAACACAGATTTCCATTTTTTCCTCTATAGTATATAGACTAGCAGGAATGGGAAACTTGATGTGTGCTGTGAAACTTCTTGGAAATGATACTATCAAAACACTGTGAATGATACCCAGATTAATCTGTTTCAGTGCATTTGATAAATATAAGCACATAAGATTAGTCATAAGGCAAGGACGATTAGGTACAAAACACATGTTTGGGGTGAGTAATATAGTCACTATTAACATGAAGATCAACTCTATAAATGTATATAAAAGGACTGTTTGCAGTGAAAACACCAAGGGTTGAGCGTAACCTAACCACAATCTCTGACATGTAAGCAGGAAGGAAATGGGGAAGGGAGGAGAGGTTGTTGTTTTTAAAAAAACAAAAAAACATGAGAGGCTCATAGACTTTGTGGTAGAAGGGATAAAAAGGAGATAAGAATAATGAAACATAAAGGGAGATGTGTGTTAAAATGTGACAGTAGATGTTGCTCCATTTAGCCTCCTACCTTACTATCGTACTTGAAAGTTCAAGACACTGGCACCCAGCAAACTGCATCTTTTGCCCATGTTTACTCTTTAGCAGTTTGTTTTGGGGAGTACTTAATGTCCCTTTAAAGCCCTCACCTTTTTTCTCTTATTTGGATCACCTAAAAATGCTGATGCTTACCTGATATTTTCAGTGGTATTTGGGTTATATTCTTTTTGGTGTGCAACTGTCTGAGACTTGCTGCTAGAGGAAGAAATGAGCATTTAACTTGAAAACTAAAGTTTGTTTAGGTGTATGGATTGTCTGTTCTGTATTTTTTTAAGAAAAAAAAGTTATGTGCCTGCAGTATAGTGAGTTTTCCCATCACAATGACCAACAGATTAAACACTCCAGTTCTACACACTTATTTGTGTATATAGAGGTAGGGGGAATTCCATCTTTGTCAATAGGTATAGGATTCCGTGGATGGTCATGGAATAACAGCAAATACAGGTCTTCTGATTTCCAGTACTTGCTCCAAATATGTTAATCTTCACTAAATGACAAAATTATTTTAATAGTTGTATAAAATATTATATTTTCTCAAGTATTTGATTGTTTAATTTGACAAAAAAATATGGATTGCTCTAGAAGTGTGGATTCCCAAAGTTATCAAATAAGGTTTAAGATAAATCCTCTGAAATATTTTATCTTTGTTTCTAATATTTCCATGAAAGTTTTCTTGATAAATAATTTCAGGCAGAACCTCTGATTCTGTCCATGGACATTAATATGAATGTTATGTTGCCAAATATTTGATATTGCACACCAGTACATATCTATTGAGATGTACGCTCCAGTGAGCTGAATAGGGTTTATTGTCTGATATTTGTATTATAATCTAGCCCTAGAGAGAGAGTCACTCACAATTTGTACAGCCAGCAATGAATTATGTGCATCTCCCAGAGGCATTTGTTTGGCTGCTGTGTCTCAGTCTGAATTGACTTAAGCAATTTTTACATTAGTTTATTAGAAGTTACTTCTTTATTAAGTCTGGAACCCAGATCCTAAACATAAAGCAATTAGCTCCAGTGATTTCATCTAAATGAAGTACAGTTGCTATTCTGTCAACCCCTACCTGGCACTAAATTCCACTGAATTCAGTAGGACTTACTTCTGAGTAGATATAGCTATGGTGAGTGTGTTTCTGTCCTCAGAATCCTACCTAATAGATTTTGTTCCCTTGAAACACTGTCTCATTAAATGTCCTGAAGTTTATTTAGGCAAATGGCAAATACATCTTAGTGTTTTTAATACCACACTAAATGTGTGATTATTCACATTATGGCTAGTTGTAAGGTTTTATTGTTTGCCATAGTAGCAGGTTCAGGGATTCTGCTGCTCTGAAGGTTATTCTGCCACATTTTCAATCAATGGTGCCTGAAGTTTCTGCACATAAATTGGTTTTGAAAGAAGTGCAGGGAGGACAATTTAGATAGAATGATCTTTGCTTCAACTTGCAAAATAGATTAGTTATTTCTCTGGGAACCTAGATTAGCCTTAGACCTAATTTATAATGAGCAGCTTTGCAATGAGGATGTATACTATTCTCTTTGGGTCAATTGGCGATGGTAATCTGTTAATACAATGCAAATAGCTGCATAAGTGTGTAAACCATACGGAGCCAGAGTATTATTAGCACAAACTACACTACAAAACAATAATAAACTACCCTTCTTGGTCCTGGAGTTTTCTAAATGGCAATATTATGAAGTAAGAACTACTACTGCATTAGCATTTTTTTTAAAGTTTCACACTAAAAACTAAATCAAAATGCTGTGATTTGATTAGACAAGGGGTACATATTCTGGCTACACTAAAAATCCTTGGTTTTCTCTTTTGTTTTCCAGGCCATGCAGTTAGTTCTCTGTGTGTGAGTTCCTTCTTCCATTTTGGAACCATTTTTCTCTTGGCTGGTTCTATATAGTTTCTAACATAGTTTTATCTCTCTTCATTACGATTAAGAGAGGAACAAATTTGGATAGGATCCCAATGGAGACAAAATTTTCATTGAAAATTGCCATTTTAGTTGGAAGGAAGCTTTGACTCTTCCCCCCATTAATACCTTTGTATTATTTTTCCTTCTGTGAAGTCTTGTAATTGTTCTTTGAACATGGAATTGTAGATTGTGCCATCATGGCTATAAAAAAGTTGGCACTCACTCTGAAACTTCAACACTGGAGGAAAGATTGCAAAATGTAAGGTCACATGAATATAAAAAGCTGCTTTATAGAAGGTAATATATTTGTCCACTTAGCTAGTCATGCATACTCTGATCAGCCATGGCTTTCTGGTTAGCAAAAGCTTCCGGAGACACCATGTATGACTTTCTGCATGTAAAATTTGTTCTTCCATTGAGTTTTAGATACTATATACCATATATTTCCACACATACAAAAAAGAGGAATTCTTTTCCATGCTTACATTAGTAATTTCACCATTTTTCTAACGTAGGCAAAAAAGGATCACAATTAATCTTTTCTGCATCTGTGGAAATTATATAGCAACGTTAAATTTCTCAATAAATATTAGTCCCTTTTCCCAGTATGAATAGGGACGCAACATGGTATGATTCTAAAATAACAACTTTGTTTCTGGGTGGTATTGCCTCTGGCTGTTGTTCAGTAGGCAGGAATGAAGGAAAAAGAAATGTGTGCCTGCTCAGAAGAGCCTTTGCTGTAAAAGCTACAAGTCACGGATTAGTAACAGACACAAGGAAAAGGAAACTGGAAATGTATATCAAGGGATTTTCTAAAAATATTAGAATGTACTTGTTAGATTAATAACATGGCATGCAGTTCCTTTTCTACTTATTCTTTACTCCAAAGTTAACAAACATGGCCCAGATCCAGGTCTGAACCCCCATTTGTGCAAAGAAGAGTCTTAGTTGTTTCTTTTCCAACTGCTTCCCCTATGAAATATGGCACTACAGTGGAGCAGTAGTTTAAAAGAGAGAAAGAAAGCCTCTATTGTGCCACTGACATTTTTTAAAAAAAACTTTTAAAACTTTTTTTAAAAACTTCCAATGACACAAGTTTTAAAAAAAACTTGCAAATTTCAGGAAAGACATGATCAGAAAGGAAAGGATTAGACCTGCATGCTAAATGGAGAACAATAAGAGATTATCTAGTCTGACTATAAATTTTGCACCCAGGCTAGATAATTCATATGCTGAAAACACTAAGAACGTGCTTCAACAAATGTCACAATAGGACTTTTGGAATGGTGCCCACTGGTGTACTTATTTGCCTCCTTGCTTTGCTAGAAAATGTTTAAAATTGTTCCGAGTCAAATGAGAATGGGCTGAATATCTAGAAAGTAGTTGCAGACATATAAATGGGAAATGAGTGGGGCACTTTTAGGGCCATATAATCAACTTTTGAGGTTTTCCTTTTCTGTTGTGGGTGAGAGTATGAGGAAAATCATTCTGGGGCTGCTCAGGCTTTCTATTTCCAGCAGAATCTGTCTTAAAATACCTAAGCACTGTTTCGCTGAGACTGGGTGTGTCTCAAGTTATAGCATCATGGTTTTCTATCATCTGACATTTTTCCAGTAAGTTTTTTCTTCACCATATATGAAAATATATTTGACTGCTGTTCTCATGTGGTATCTTCTTCTACTTTTCTGTCACCATCGCAGTCTTTTGGAGGATGAGTAACAAAACTGTAATATAGTGAACTGGCTATTTGGAAAGTAAGGTTATACGCTCACTTGAAAGAATATGATCAGTGAGCTGAAATGTCTCCATGCAGCAAGGGTAGCTCGTGTATGTACAAATTGGAGGGCAATGTGTACCCCCAACTCTATTAAACCCCTCTCCTTAATATTTCTCTTGGCTCCAGTCCCTAAAGCTCTTTCAACATTGCCAAGGAGCACTTGTTCAGTCAGGCATGGTGAATGATGGACAATTGCTATGCTTTTCAATACTGCCCACATGTGTTGTTGCTGCTGGAGTACAGCTATTAAGCTGCTAAAAAGTATTCGGATGGCCAGTTTAGAAGCAGAATGCTGGAAGGAAGCAGTGGGCTTGGCTAAGGTTATAAACTGTAAGCAGGAAATAAAGTGAGCCACATTCAGGATCCTTAGTTTGTTAGTGACCATGATTAAATCAACCAAACATTAATGCAGCTGAGATACAAATCTATCCCTCCCCTCCTTAAAAAGTATTCATCTTCTCCCAAAGGAGACAGAATGAGATGCAAGGCTATATTTTCACATAAGATGGTGGTTCAGCAGCTGATATCCTCTGCATAAAAAGACACAGTCACTGCTGGGTGAAAAGGCTAATAGTGAGGACACAGGCCATGGGGTAAGAGACTTGTCTAGATGACCATTTCTTAACTGACAACTATCAAATGTAGATTTAAGTGAAAAGTGTATCTATATACTTATGTTCAATATACTACAATTGTCTTTGTCAATGATTCTGAGAAATATTATTTGATCAACACTTGAGTAGGTCATTGGCAAAATATTTTTCACCTAATTCCAACCGCAACTCTGCTATCTGTGAAGTCTGTCTTCTTGAGTTGATGCCTTCAGCCTGGCAATTTGTAAAATGCCGTGTGTTCTTTATTGGGGGTAGAGTGACACAATAGGTAAACTGAAGCAAGTTATTCTAAAAATCTTCTAATATTACCATTTGACTTGGATAATTTAATTCAGTTAGTACGTCTTTTAATTCCATTCTAAGCTTTTGCTGTAGGTACTGTTCGCTATGTTTATATGAATTGCACCTGTATTTAATGTGTCCACCTATCCTGTCCTTTTGTTCCTCACCCACCCGGCCACCTCAAATATCAGGCCAGAACAGAAATAGTATTGCCACTCTTTAAAGTTAGTAAGGTAAAAAGGAGAGGTAAATTGTTCCCTTCCCTTAGTCTCCTCTTGCTTATGAATGCTTCAGCCTTCAGCCTCTTAACATCTTTAAGTTTACTAGGTGCTTTCACTTTTATAAAGTGCTTCCAATTATATATACATATTCAAATCCTGATTTTAAAATCTTTAATCTATTTTAAATTAAACTGTGTAACCATTAGAGACAGTTATATAAAGACAGATTATAAATAAGCATGGAAAGGGAAGGTGTGAGTGAATGAAAGTGGAAGTACACAGTGTTATAACTCATGGCCATTTATCCCCAGTCAAGACATAGGCAACATTCCAGCTACACATTATTTTAGTACATTGTACTAAAATAGTGTTGCTATTTTTCATGACTCTTCATCGCCATATTTTCTGAATATAATCTATATCCTCTAAATTTGACTTTTAGCCACTGACTTCAAGTGAAGGGAAATGTTGCCAGCCATCCTTGCTTCACTTCCAGTACATAAATCAGTTTGGATAAACTTCATATTCTTCATGGCAAGCATAAAAATGCCATATGAAGTCCTCTGCCTAAGTGTGTGCCCATGAAAATCACTGCATGTAAAGCAAAGCAGACGGAGTTCTTGGGCTCCTCTAGTGGTGTTAAATTATAGCTCTCACGAGCTCCAGTCAGCAAGTTCAGTGGTAAGGAATGTGTAAGTTGTATTTCAGCAGCTTTTGAGGGCCAGTGGTTCA
Source organism: Vipera berus (assembly GCF_964194415.1). Lineage (NCBI taxonomy): Eukaryota > Metazoa > Chordata > Lepidosauria > Squamata > Viperidae > Vipera > Vipera berus. The sequence goes on along the minus strand of NC_138202.1, from coordinate 192,535,987 downwards.
CCACCACCAATAAAAGCATGTTAAAACACAACAACTGTGAGGCAGCTGAGAAAAAGGCTAGTTGCTACTAGTGAATGTATCAAATCGACAGCTTTCATTGATAAGTCTCCAGTCAAATCCTGTAAGAATGAGACATGTAAATTACAAGCAGAGGCTGGAGTGCAGGAGATACAGACAGGTGATTACATGATCTTATCAGAGTAGCAGCCTTTGAATGCAGAGAGCTCTGAGCTGTGTACGACCACTGCTGATGTCAGGCACTATTCCTTGCAGGTTTTTATGTAGAATGATTTGCTGTTCTTGTGGGGGGTTGGGGGGGGACAAAAAATGGGTTTGTTTTTTCTCCTCCTTATTTACATTCTATCATCACGCTTAAGAAAGAACTGGATATTTACAGATTTTTTCCCCCATCTTTTGTTGCAATTTTTAGGTGCTTCAGAGCTGAGCCCATTTTCAGATCCCAGGCAGTTTACAAGCATTTCATCCCTCACTGAGAGCCGCTTCTCCAACCCACGAATGCACTATCCAGCCACCTTCACTTATACACCGCCAGTCACTTCAGGCATGTCATTGGGTATGTCAGCCACCACTCATTACCACACCTACTTACCGCCACCTTATCCGGGCTCTTCCCAAAACCAAAGTGGACCATTCCAGACCAGCAGTACTCCATATCTCTACTATGGCACATCATCAGGATCATACCAGTTCCCCATGGTGCCGGGGGGAGACCGTTCCCCCTCCAGAATGCTTCCTCCCTGTACCACCACATCCAACGGCAGCACATTATTAAACCCTAACTTGCCTACCCAGAATGATGGTGTGGAGGCTGATGGAAGCCACAGCAGCTCCCCAACAGTCTTGAATTCTAGTGGCAGAATGGATGAGTCTGTTTGGAGGCCTTACTGAAATTTTCTCTGCAGGGCGTAAAATCTGTCAGAGAGAAAGCAAACCAATAAACAAATGATTGTCAGCTGATTATAAAGTGCCTGGGGTTGTTTTTTTTGTTTTTGAAATAGATTCTGTTGATAAGTGCAGTAGCTGGGATGCTAACAGCTAATTACATGCATACGACATGAGACTGACTTTCCACATCATAGTTCCAGTCAATGTGGATCAAAGCACAGTTTGTTTTCCTCCTGGGAATGTTGTCTCGATTTTATATTTTAAAATATAATGATCCAACCCTAAAAGATGCCCATTCTGTCTAGACTCCTTTTTAAAAAAAAAGTGAGTTTTTTTTGCCAAGAGAGGAGACATGGACTCCTGCCAATTGTCAAGACAACGCCTGTGCTTTATTTGTTGTTCAAATAAACAGAAGCATCTTAAACTTCAGGTACGGTTGCAGTCATACAATCTCTAGGACCCTCACGCATGCATAGTGTAATTCACTCCGTGTGTTTGTGCACAGGAAAAAAATGTTTCCATTTATACCAGAATATCTTCAGCTTACAGTAACTCCCTCAGCCATCTTGTCAAAGCCTTGCCTCTGATGAAAGACAAAACTTCCGAAGGACTTGGCTTTCTTCTTCTTCTTTTGCTGAAATAGCACCCTATAAGGTACCAAGACAAACTTGTTTGTTTTGTGTTATACATTTTTGTGATTACCTTTGCCTTAGTCAAGTTAACCAAAAAAATTCTTGGGGGAAAAAGGTCCCCCCAAGTGAAATAAACAAACAAACAAAAAACCCACAAATTTCTTACACAAGAAAAAAAAGAGAATGGCAATATATCATACTGAAACCAAAACAGTATCAGTAGTATGTGTGCGTGGCTATCTTGTTTTATTTTGTTAAGTTATAATGTGTACAAAATTGAGGTTATATGCAAAAAATGAATTGTCATATAATTTTAAAGAAATATTTATAATTATTTAATAATGTTTGGTCCCTTTAAGGTTTTTTTATAATGTAATGATATGTTGACTTCGGTCTCTAAAAATGTCTGTTGTTTTTAAATTGTGGCAGCCTTTGACTGGTACAGAATATCAGACCATGCATGAACTCTGAAAAGCAGTTCCAGTATAAACTATCTGCAATATGTATTTTTTTAAAATAATAATAATAATAATAATAATTAAATGCTTCCATCTCTAAAGAATTCAGGTATAATCGTACATTGGCTTAATTTATGAAGGAGGTACTGCTTTAATTGTAACTGAATATTGGGTTGTCTTTTTTTTAAAAAACCCAGTAAAAATTAACTGGAAACAGATTGAGCAGGCATTATTTTGAATACATTACTCTACAATCCCTCCAGGAGATGGGATCTAAAAGCCCACATGGACACGTCTGCTCTTAACATGCAGCCTTTCATCTCTGCCCTTCACTAGGCTGTCCTCTGCACTGCAAAGTTCTGTCCCTCAATATTGGGGCCTTAGTAGGAGGGTTTCTTGTCCAGCAGAAGAGACATCCCCTCTCTCCCACACATACATTTCAAACATACATATAGATAATCCCAGCCAGCTTCATCTGGTGAAATTAAAAAGTTTTCCATGTTTTTCAATCACCATTTGGGAAACAGTAAAATAGCCCTGCATTGGCACAAGAAAAAGGTTCTCCAAGATGTGACATTTCAGAATTCATCCACTTACCTGAAATCAGCAGCTTTCAGGTGCTGGAGTAATTGCTTTCTGTAATTATTTTTTTCATGACCTATACATTATGTTACAAGGCATTGTATTGAAATGGAATAAGCACACATGAACCACTGCAGAGGCCCTCTGCAGTTCAATGCTGCTCCAGCATCTGGCAACATATAGTAGCTGAAGGTTGATTATAGACTTCAGTAAAGTCAGGCACTGCTTTCCTAACTGAAAGACATGAATATTCCTGAAGCTCTTAAAATCAACCATCCAACATTTACCATTTAACTTTTTTTTGCTGGTAAGCAAGCCAAATTAGTTCCTTGGCAAGTAAGTGTCTGTGTCCCCAATTATTCTGGAATCTTTGAGAATTCTTATTTAGACTCTGGTAGATAGAAAAGCTTATATGGCACTTTGCACGAAATCCAGCAACTTGTGGCTTTGTGCATAGGCCCAAATGAAACAGGATGTGAGGATGTGATTGAAAGGTAGGGAATAGCAGGAGCCCTTTAAAAGGAGGTGTCACCTTCTTGAAATCCATTTCTTTCTAGCCTCTATTTTGATCTCCTTTGCACTGTCTTTAGCTTGAGCTGTGTGCAACAGTCTTTTCCATGGATTGCAATGCTGCTGAAACTAATGATAGTTAGATGCAGTCAATAAGAAAATGGTGAAACACTTTACACAATACAGTTGGACAATTTCGGTAATAGCTTAGATAGCTAAAACAGCCAACAGAATGATTCTACATTCCCATGAATTATTCTTGGCAATTTAATATAATTCATTTGCTCCTTAGGAAAAATTATTGGCCTTCTAAAGGTTATCGATCAAATCCCCTTTTTATAAATAGGAGAGAATTTCCTGATGTGTAATTTTCTTCCAAAGATGGAAGTTGCTATTGATCCTATTTATTGTTTGCGGTAGCTTGAAGCATACCCTTGTCCATTGATTTTTATCTGTAAGATAAGTATGTTCATTTCAGCAGCACTTAAAAAAGCTAGTGTCTGGTTACACATTTCAAGTTGTTTGGAATATTGTTGATTAAACAAACCAAAATAAGGACGTGAATTGCCAGTGCAAACGCTGTTGTGTATTTAATAAAAGGTACTATATTTGTACATTATTTTTATTGCTGAGAAGGCCTTTTAAAAGATATACTATATGCATCTTAAATAATTTTGTAGGGATATTTTTTGTTGCTACAGGGGCTGCAGGCAGCAACCCAAATGCATTTTAAAAAGAAAGGAAGAAAGAAAGACATTCTTGTACAATTTCAATACTGCTTTATATTCTTGGATTTAATCCAGCATAGGTCATTTTTATATTCTGTTCTGTAGCTTCAGTAATATTTCTATATCATATTTTGGGATCATTTCGGATTAAAACTCCAGGTTGCTCAGGTGTGCAGTTTTGCTTGCCCCAAAACATGCCCAGTTCATGCCCTTATACTGTTGACCGCACCATTGAAATGGTTTGCTTTACAGTTCAGAGTAACCAATAATAATAAAAGAAGGGAGTCTTAAGCACCTTTGATATAAGCACAAGGCCCTTGTTTACTGTCTCCCATGATTTAAGTGTGCCTTTAAAAAAATAGACTCCAAGCTCTCAGTTGGAAACATCTTTATCCATCTAGGGCAGTGGTAGGCAACCTTGGCTCTTTTATGACTCGTGGACTTCAATCCCAGAATTCCTGAGCCAACATGGCTGACTCAGGAATTCTGGGAGTTGAAGTCCACGAGTCATAAAAGAGCCGAGGTTGCCTAGCCCTGATCTAGGGAGATACCTAATGTCTTGCTGGCATCAAGAGAAAAATAAGCTAAAGGTTCAAGCTTTTTACGGTTACCATAATGTTTCTCCTGTATGTCACCCATCTCTCCTTCCGAATTCATTGGGGTTTTTTTAAAGAAAATTTTTGATACAGGAAGGGAATGTGGGATGACATTAGCATTATGGGCTGTAGTTAGAATCTCAAGTCCAGAGGAAAGGCTGGTCCAGTTTATAGTGTTAAAGATGCTTGTGCAGACGCATTTACAGAGAGAAGTTTCAAGTCCTGGCCCTTGGATGACACTCAGAATTCTCTTGTAAGCTTGGGCAAGACAAATACAAAGTTTATTGGTACAAAAGAGGCACTAGCCCATGAAAAACCCCTTGTCACAGCATCTAGGAAGGTGCCCATTGAGCAGGACTCTTAAGGTAGCAGTCCCTGGGCATGGATTCGCTAGCCAGTATCTCCTCCCTTCTCACCAGGCTTCATCAAGGAGAGATTTTTGCACTGTCAAGTTTGCCAGATAGGTTTACCCTCCTTTCTTGCTGGAGTCTCCATTTCACTCCTGGTGAGGCCATGCCTCAGAACTCTGAGAAAAGCCATGAACAAAAGCAATAATTTAAACGTAAATGAAATATAAACCAAAGGAAATACTGTTTTCTAAGAGCTTTATTTCTGTGATAACATTTCATTTCAGTATGTTTGACCTATCATTTAACCATTTATGTTTGTTGCAATATTTTTAAATAGATCAGCCAGAAATCATATTTTACAGTACTATTTGTTTCCTAGGTACACTAAGCAATATTCCACAGTATTTTTTGCTTAAATATGTTTTTACCAGTCTTGAATTTCTTCTGGAGCAAAATATTTGTAGCATTTCCTGTAAATACAAGCTTTAATTTCTTTCATTTTCCCCCAATTGCTGTTGTCCAAAAATTGCTTTCCAAGCACAGATTGTACAAACACATTCTTTTTTTTTGTGCCGCAGACAGCGATTGTGGAAGGGAAGGGTTTACTTTATCTTCAAAGGGACTGTGTGTATTGTATGTTGCAACTGTAAATTGAATTTGTTTGGCATTCTCTCATGATTGTAATATTAATTTTGAGGTTTGAATCTCATTTTCAATAAAGTGGCTTTTTTGTTATTGTTGTTCCTTGCTTCTTTGTTTTCTGCTGCATCTCCATAATTATGTCTTTCATATTTGTAAATAGACTAGAGCTGACTGGAGCCAGTGTATACTGAAACACCATACTGCACATTGACAGCTCCTTTAACTTCTGCAGGATAGAAACTGCTATTTTAAAATAGTACATTCCTAATCTTAAGCATAGTTATATGAAACTCCAAGGATCCCTGATTAATGGTGCACATCTAATGTTGCACCATGGCCTGTATCAAAATAAGAGCTTACTTTAATTAATGAAAAAAACAGAGGGGTGAGGTATTCAACATTGTTGCTGTGGAGCAAAAAGTAGAAAGAAAGAAAAGGCACTAGAAGGTGACCATTCTCTCAAATAATGTCTATGGTATGTTTTATGTTGGAGTCATTAGCACAGTCAGAAATTGTTCCTTTTTTTCTTTCTGTTTTTTTTAAAGCAATTTGATCATTTCTGTGATCAAATGATGGAGAAATGAAGGTTTGACAGTGTTCTGAGGGCTTACATCTATCCCACGTATGTGCTACTACCAAAAGAAGAAGGGGGAGGGGGAGGAGAGAGAGAGAGAGAGGAGCCCCATTTTTATAAGGACTGTTCCATGACAGCCTCCTGTTTACATCAGAATTCATGTAACAGTTCAGTCTTCTAGGAAACTGGTACATAAGCTGTTGACCACAGACCAAGTACTGTTTATGCTGTTTGCAGGGAAACAGTGATGGATATTATATATTATATGTCACCTTTGGGTTGCTATCTAAATTCATTACACTGTTTAAGTATGTCGGGGTTGAGAAACATAGGCCCCCCAACCCTCAGCAGTCCTATCCACTTGGCCAGTAGACAGAAATGCTGGGAGTTGCAGTTTAGCAATACATAGAGCCACAGGGCCTCCATCCATGCTAAGACTTGAAATTGCAGGGTTAATTTCTTTCAATAAAGAATTTTTTCCCCAATGATGAGAAGTCAAGACATGCTTTTAATAAATTAATAAATATTGACATTGAAAAGGTTGATGTCAATATGATGGTACATAAAATAAATAAATGTCATGAACTCAATAATAGCAACTAAAGATTCATAGTTTATTTCTGGGTGAGAAATAAAGGCAGATAGCTGTTAATGTATTTCAAATTTATTTTTAAAAATCTCAGAACTTACTAAAGGAATGGATTTGGCTGATTAAGTATCTGGGTAATGGATGGAACGGTTCTCAGTGATGTAACTCGAAGCAACAATCTTTATAACAAGAATAGGAAACTGGAAGCTCACAACCCCAGAAAGAAATCAGGACAGCAAATAGGAATAGGAGTATTGCAAGGAAACAAGGCAATTTCTAATCATGAAGAAATAATGGATATTGAGGGTGACTTGCTTTGTGTATAATATAATCTGTTGCAAATAGATGCTTATCTCCTTGCAGTAGGAGCTGCAGGACCCTAGAGTTTATCCAGGAGTAGAGGGGGCAATAGGAGGACTCTAAGAAGGAAAAAGACATCACAGTACAAATAATAAATATTTGGAGGCATAAAATATGAGTGGACAAACCAGGGGAGGTCTAAACCACTGGGCCTGATTAAGTGATTCTGTTTCTAGACATAGAAGGCATACTTCACCCACCTGATATAGTGTTACTATCTCAACAAGGGAAAGGACATAGGTTCACAGGGGTCAACAATGGAAAACTTTCCACAGAGGAAGCAAACAGGTTGGCGGAAATGGGGGATAAAAGAAACAAAAGCTGCAATGGGTTGATCAAACACACTATTGGAAGAAGCATATTGTCTTCTGCTAGACATCCAGGATTACAAAGTCAATTAAACTAAATGATTCCTATTATTTCTGTTTGTCATATGGATATAAAGCTCACTTTAGAGGATTGTAAAAGACTTCAGTCCTGGATAGGAAGACAAAGGACAAGCGCAATTAGGGAAAGCATGATCCTGGAAGTGAGCAACTGGCTAAGAAGGGAGTGGAGTCAGGAAACGTTTTAGGCTGTCACCAGTATGGGTTGCATCTCAGAAGACCAGAGAAAAATAGGTTTTTGGCAAGAGCCTTTTGGACCTTAGTAGAAGAGAAAGGGAGAAAGGGCCAAGATTTAGGCAGAGAAATTTAACACAGGACATTCGCCCTAGTAGAGGATATGGAGAGTATCTTCCATAACCAAATCATCTTGTTCTGAAGAGGGCCCTCTCCAGGGGTAATGGGAAACTTTAGCTACCCTAATATCTGTGGGAAAACTAATTCAGCTATGATGAAGTGGCAAGTCCTGCAGATTTCTGATCTCTGTTGCTGAAAATTTTCATTTCAAGTATTCTAGATCTAATGTTTATCAAGGCAGGAATTGGTTAGTAGAGACAATTTTGTGTTGAAGTCTACACTAAGCAGAAGAGGAAAAGCTGAGTCAGTCATGTGCCTTGGTATACAGGGAAACAGATTTTGTTGAATTCAAAGGGTGGGCAGCAGCTGAGATCTGATAACTGAGATAATGAAAATTCAGGCAATTCAATGATCCCTTTGAGAAGGACAGATTTAAGAGTCCTTTAAGAATTAAAAAGAATTTCATTGACAAATTGAGGAGATAAAAGAGGGATGGGAAATGGAGGAGGGAGTTGATAATTAAGAAAAGTATAAACTAGTAGCCTATGTCTGAAGAAATAGGGTTAGAAAGACTAAAGCTCAAAATGAGACAAACCTGGTGAGTAGTTTAAAATATAGTAAGGTTTTGGGAGAAAGAATATATCTGAAGTAAAAGAACAGCCAAGGAGGCTGTGCAAAAAAGTGGGAAGTAGCAACAAATCCTTTTGTGCCTTTCTTCTCTCAAAAGAGAAGAAACATGATTAAGAAGGGAAGGAATGCAGCTTAGAATTTATAAAATGTATGATAAAAGTCCATCTTGCTTCTTTAAACATTTTCTAATCTCCAGGGCCAAGCAAACTAGATGGTTAAAGAAGTTATCTCAGAACCACTGAATATAAACTTTGAAAGCAAATAGAGAATCATGAGGTGCTACAAACACAGAGAAGAGGAAAGTATCATTACATATTCAAAAAGAAGAGATATTATGGGTATTAATGTTCTAGAACAGATTGTAAGGTAGCATATATCTGAGCATTTAGAACAGAGGTCTCCAACCTTTCGGGCACCAGGGACCGGTTCTGCAGAGTAAGGTTTTTCCACGGATCGAAGGGTGTGTGGTTTTGTGTGCTAACTGCATCCTGTGGATGGGGCTTTGCTTGTTTGGCGGAGCAGTTGCTGGTATGCTGCGGCCCAGTGCTGGTCCATGGACCGGGGTTTGGGGAACCCTGATTTAGAAGATTGCTACATTATTAGGAACTAGAATGAGTTTCTCAAGAACAATCTATCAGAGTAGGCTTATTTCATTTGCTAACAAAGCAGTTTGGTAGACTCAGGGAATGCTTTTGATTTACTATACCTTAATCAAAATAAAGTGTTTGATAAAGTCTTGTGTAATGATTGTGGATAACAAAAATGAACATGGATTAGATGGTATTGTGGCCCTACGGATTTGCTAATAGCTGAACAACTGCAATGCAAAAACTGCTTGTAAATAGTTTTGCATTTCATTGGCAGAAAGTATTAAGTGGGGTCTTCCAGTTCATTCCTATTCAATATCTGAATACAAAACCTAGAGGGTATTATGGATGCTTATCAAATTTGTAAAAGACGTGAAGCAGGGAAGATTGTTTAATACCTAAGAAGACAAATTCAGAATTCAGAATTAGCTAGTTTCAACACTGGGCCAAATCTGTAATGATGATCTTCAGTGATGCCAAGTTCCTGCATCTAGGGATAAAACAAAAATGCAACACCTATTTGTCAAGATCTGGTTTGGTGGCATGGTGGGTGAGAAAGATATATGATACTAATGGGTCACACATGAACACGAGCAAGCAGGTAATGAAGCAGCTGAAAAGTCTAATGCAATTTTAGAGTGAATTAGCAGAAACATTGTGTACATTTCACAAGAATTTATGGTGTCATCCTACCCTGTAGTGATTAGTCCATTGTTGGAGTATTGTGCCCACTTCTGGATACCTTATTTTAAATGGGGCAGTTAAAACAAGAAGTTAGAACAAGTTTAGAAGAGAACTACCAGGAGGATAAGAGGTTTGGAAACTAAATCCTTTGAGGAATATCTATGGAGATTCTCTGTTATGTTCTTCAGAACTGAAGAAGCATCCTGGTTGAGAAGTGAAGCTTCTTCAAGGAAAAACAAAGAAAGTCCAGTTGCCTTTTGAAAAAGCACCTTTGGGACATCCCTTGAGGACTATTTAAAGGAGCTGGGCATCTTTCTCCTACAAAAGTCAAGGCTAAGAAAAGACATGATAGCAAGAGGAGGTAGACCCTTTTCTGTTGAAATAAACCAAGAACCAATGGTTGAGGAAGATTCAAGATTGAATATTAGAAAATAAGAATGGTTAAACCATAGAAAAATCTGGCTAGAACAATGGTGGACTGCATCTCTGGAGGCTTTCAAGCAGGAATTGGGAAAGGTTTCCCCAGGTGTTTTATGTCAGAAGGATGGGGAGCTCTGCTCCTGATATAATTTTTATGAGTTGGATGTATGATTTCTTCAGGCATCATGGTCATTACATGTAGCTCTTGTTTTAGCTCATACTCCCAGAGTTACTGTTGTGAGATGGGAAGCCATGTTAAATAAATAAATACTTTTATGATTCTGATGCTACAGCGGTACAAATAAAAACAACAATACATGTTGTTTTGGTTTCATTTTGCCAATAATGAAGGATCTTCAAAAGGAAAACTCAGTTGTAATGATTTTACTGCAAGCACCAGAATCTTATGTTTTGAGAAGTCTTTAGCATTTTGACAATTAGCAATTAACAGCATTTTGTCTCTTTCGCTTTCAATCTGCTGATTTTCATCTTTAAGCTTGGCTATGGTTGTTTTTAAAACAACAGCCTGAATGCTCAAGCAGTTTTTGTTTACTTTTCCATTTCCGGAATTGTCAGAACTTCTGTTGTCTGCTGACCTTGGTTGCTTGGTCTCAACACAATGCATCAAACAGTTTTTCCCACAAAGAAGATCCAAACCCGGATCTTAATGAAGGGCATAATGCAAAAAATACCAGTCAGGTAAGCAGAACAGCAATGCATTTTGTGAGTGAGCTGAGAGAAACCTTGCGTTAGATGCAGATAAAGGCAGATGTGGGAATCTTGGCAGCTTTCAGAGGTCTGTATCCTTTTACTGCCAGGGATGGCTTTCTCCAAGCAGAGCAGGATGTTCTTTTTTATAATAGCCAGGCCAGATGTTAAACACTTCACTGCTAAACCCTGCATAAGTGAGAAGGGGGAGCAGCTGACTTCTGTTAAGATGAACACCAAGAGAATAAGCCAGAAAGTATGTGAAATCTCCAGGGCCTCTTCTTCATAAGCCCCTGTTTGGCGACAAGATCACAGCATTGGGACTGGAAGTTCCTGGCCACATGGCATTTCTGCTCCTATCCCTATTTGAACTGGGTTGTAGAATATAGCTTCCTTGACTACCTGGGTGTTTCTTCCCTCTCCTCTCCCTCATACACAATTGCTGACTTTATTGTGCTGTTTGCAACTGTTTTGCCCTTGTTTCTTGAATCCATGGAACTGTGTTTAAAGCATGATTTAGCAATTTGCTTGCCTAACCACAGAAAACAATGTAATTTTGAATAGTGACCAGTAGCTCAGATCAAAGAGTGTGCAGCTTGCAATCCCAGAGCCACATATTCCCTCAGATGTTTTACGCCCTCTGTTGTGCCCTTTCAGATGGAACAGTTTTGGCGGTGTGATTGCCAAAAAATAGTAGAAAACCTTTCAACCATTTTGAGGCAGGAAGCATACGAAACAGTTAGCTTAATGTAGTTTCAAAGTATCAAATCTGCCACCTCTCAAACCATGAAGCATCCCTGCTTCACCAATGTGTGTGTTGCAGCCCCTTGTCGACAGCATCCCTTTCCCAATTCTAAACCTACCATTCATGGCCTCAAAACCTTTGCACATCTCTGACTTAAATCTAAAGAACTATAAGCAAAATCAAGTTAACCATTGCATAATTTGTGAAACCAAGTAAAAGAAGCACGAGGTGTATTCAGTAGCTCCTGCAGTACTACCCATATTTCTGGGTACATAAATGTTGGTCAAGGTCTTATGTGAGTAGAATATTTTATCCAAAGATACATGAGAGATTTTCATAGAAAAGTAACGTAGGGTTTACAATTCTTCATGTGCTTTCATTCTTGTTTTTCTTTTTGTTTGAAGTGAAACTTCTAAATAATAGCATTGTGATTTTGGATTCTTGCTCATTCCTTCAGTCTTTGAGTCACCAGAAAACTATGCCAAAATACAGGGCACTGCCCTGACAGGGACTCTATTCAGCCTCAATGGAAAAGCAGTGACTGGTGCTGTCCTTACAGTTTTAATGTGAGACAAAGGCATTGATTGAAGGATTCCTGCTTCATCCCACACCCCTCTTCTGTTCTAGAGGCCTGTTGGCTGGGCTATTTTTAGATGGGGATTTAGCACTGATTAACTATCAGATTCTCAGACTTCACCCTGTGCCACTCTACAGTGTACCTTTTATGAAAGGTTAGCAAGGCATCTTTGCACTGTGCTTAGGTAGGAGATCATGAAAATTGGGATCAGGGTTGGATTTTAGAAATAATTACTCCTTCTTGGTTGTACTGCAGCACAGCAAGGTTACTATAAAAATAGGATGTCCCTACTCTATAGTATAAATTATCTGGTAGTGGAGGTTCAGATTTAACCTCAGCCACGGAAGTTCTGAGTCACCCACACTTTCAGCCCAACTTACCTACCTTGGTAAGTATATTGTAATTGAGAAAAAAAGGGAGGAAATTGCTCTCTGTATACTGCTTTGAGCTTCAGAAGGAAAGGTGAAATATACAGCTAATGAACGTTTTTTCACTTTATACACAATAGAGCTCATTTTTTTATAAGAGAGTGCACACATCTATACACACACACATACATATACATACACACACACACACACACACACACACACACACACATATATATATATATATATATATATATATATATATATATATATATATATATATATATATATATATATATATATATATATATATATATATATATATATATATATATATATATATATATATATATATATATATATATATATATATATATATATATATATATATATATATATATATACATATACATATACATACATACATACATACATACATACATACATACATATCTTCCCAGTATTGGTAGTTTTTATTTACCTCTCCATTACTAACAACAGTAAAAGAGAAAATACAAATGTCATATGTATACTCCAGCTAGAAAGTACTAAGAACAGGAAAAAAATGTAGCACTGTACACAGTGGTGGGATTCAAATATGTGAACAACTGGTTCTCTATGTGGATGCCGCTTCTGGAAGTCCATTCTGAGCCTGGGCAACAAAAACATTAGCTACTGGTTCTGCCAAACTGGTGCAAACTGGCTGAATCCCACCACTGACAATACATGACATTGGTCTGGAATTTTATGTAGCCAGTTTGAGATAGGCAATTTTCAACACATGGATTATTTTATTTATTTTTATTTATTTTAATCCCATTTATATCCCGCCCTTCTCTGAAGACTCAGGGCGGCTTGCAATCTAAAGCACAAATCAATGTGCTTAGCAATAAGGATTAAGGATATATTTAGTTTAGGAGGAATTATTTTCTTTCGCAACTCCTTATATCTTAATTTGTTGTGTTTATCTTCCTTGTTCAAAGGTTTAAGCTGTTTCGGTTCTCATTTCTAATAACTAATAAAGGCTACAATGACATAGGGGCCTACTATCTGTCACAAATCATTCAATGGGTGATAGTAATAGTACGTGAGGTTTCCTGAAAGACAGACTGTGCTTTTCTGTTGTGATGTGCAAGTGGCATTCTCTGTTTCTATGATACACCCTTATAGTATGTCACTTGGAATGACTGAGAACTCTGAATTATCTGGTGTGTCAGAAATCCTGAATCTTCTGAACTATAGAGGCATAATGCAGGTCCATATGCCTTCATCAGAACCAGTGTTGTAGAAATGGCTTTGTACTTTTGTGAGATTGACCATTCATAGCCTTACAATTTGGGCCTTTTTCTAGTTCCAATAACCACTTCGCCAGTACAGACTAAAGTGACTTCTAATGGTACAAGGGGCATTTATTTGTAAGCAGGGACTTTTCCTAGACAGAATTAATTGCCTGTTGAGCTCCACAGTTGTGAATAGATATAATCCTTATTTCACATTAAGTCATTGTTTGCTAGAGAAACTGTAAGGTAGAAAAAAAACATTCTTTGCTCCTGTTAAGTATTTTGTTGCAAAGCCCTCATTCCCAGAATGTCAGAATGGGATAGATTCAGATGTGATGTAGTTAGCTTTTTACGTACGCTTCTCTCCTTCCTTCCTTCACTTCTCTTCTCTTTGTTTCTTTCCTGATTCACTATCTGCTTCTGTAATAATACTGGTATTTCAATGTCCTACATTAAACAAGCTCTTATTTGCAACCATTTTCATGATCCTGTGCCAAGACTTTTAAGCTTTCAGCAACATCTCAAAACATATATCTTCATCCTAACTTTCGGTTAAAGGAGACTGCAGTGTCTATCTAGTTTGAGATTGTTATGCTATATAATACGCTTTCTATGTTGTTAAAGAAATAGAGCTTAAGGCCTTTTTAGGGTTTTGTACTATAGTATTCTGTAAGTTTTACTTGTTTAAATTGTTGGTAAGTTGCTTTTGTACACTTTAGTGAATGTTATTCTTATTTTGGACTCGGTTAAAGAGTGAGTGAAGACAGAATAACATAAAACAGTTCCCAGTCACCTCTGGTTTGCATGTTATCTTTTAAAAAGCAAGGAGAATGCTTCTTTTCAACCCTCAGCATTAGTGTGTCTTACCTATAGGCATCTTTTTTAAAAAATAAAAGTGTTTAGGTAACTTACCTTAAAATAAATTTATTTTATTTTGAATGGGAAAGGGATGAGGCCAGAATCAAATTCAAACATTGCAATAGGGTGATCGTCTGAAATTCCAGTGTTCTGTTATTCTTGCTGCTGCTGCTGCTGCTGCTGCTCTTTAAGAAAAAGGCCACGTGGAAGGGTAAAGTCGTGCTCACAGGACTGAGTTCAGGAGAGTTAATAGGAGTCGAGGAAAAAGAGGAATGAACATGACAGTTGTTGAACTGGACTTCTTCCATCATCTGTGAAAATGATGTGTTGTAGAACCTTCCACATCTTTGTAAATTTGCATTTTTTTAGTCTTTTCAAGAAGGAAAAGGGACAAAAAAGACATAACAGATGGGCTGATGGTCAAAGCATGAGAACATAATCTAGATGCTGTAATGAATGGTTACAAGGCACATTGAAACCTATATTCAGAACTAGTCTTGGGTGAGGCTATTTTTTTATTTTTTTATTGTGTGATGCTGCATTGGAAGATAAGTAGTTAAAAAAGCAGCCAATGCATAAATAGTAAACAGGGATGCTCTTTAGATACTCAACATTTTGAGGTCTATGGATTTTAATATGAAAAGAAAAAAAACCCACATGATTTATACGTTTATCTTCTTTTAGGGATCTCCTTACATTTGCAGGGTAGATACTCAGACAAGGCAACTGATGGTAAAAATATCAATACCTAAAGATATCAATACATTTTATTCAAAGAAGAATTTTTATACATACATCTTCAAAAGTTGTCTATCAATTATTTGTGGTAGAATACTTTAATTCCATGTTTTTATTTATTTAACATAGTATTCAGAAATTAAAGAGACACTGAATTAACCAGGAATACCTAGAGGACATTGAGTAAAACATTGTGCAGTGGTATTCCCAGTGCTTTTTTTGTAAAAGAAAAAGGTGCCGGAACTCACACATGTCATACAACCCGCCTTGCCTACCCTACAAGTTTCCATCCAAAAAAAGGTGCCAGAACTCCGTTCTGAGCGTTCTATGACAAAAAAAGCCCTGGGTATTCCACTTTTCCACCAATGACTAGATGCTGGATATTGGATATTGAGGACCTCCACATAGTTTTGCCTTTAAGGATGACTTGTTAGGCTGGGTAGGAGATAGATTACAAAAATGGTGTTGAATAGAAAAGACCCCCTTACCCAGACTAGGGGGATTTGCAGCTCTCCCAATATATCATCTTTTTTACCCTTAATTTATTTAAACTAGATAATCCCAATTAGGAAGGCTCTCTAAGATAGGAGGCAAGAATAGATGTACAGCTAATGTAAAAAAAAAATCTTAAATATACAAATGCCTGTAACTTTTCATACAACAATCTTTCTGCCTTTTTGCCTAAAGAATTCTAAAAGTGCCTTCCAATCAAAATTTGAACATTTACATATGTTTCCAATTATTAGCACATTTTACAAGATTAGTTAACAGGGTACATTCAGTTTTTCAGGCAATATATTTCTCCTTGAAAGATATTTTTACAAGATATCCAAACTAACCATGGCACTTTGTAGATTGTGGGCTCCCCGCCAGGAACAGATCTTTGAGTTTTCATGCAACATAAAATATCAGCTTGTAATCTACTGATGGGTGCAAGAATCTGTTTCAATAGCAGAACCTTGTGCAAAAGAGCAAAGCAGTTTGCTCTTCCTGAGGTTGAATATCCTTCAATGAAAGGGCTTTATCTTTCATTCTGAAAGTTCTCTTTCATATCTGAAAGGGCAGTGGACCTTATTCTTGAGCTAAATCTGGAAGTGTTGCTTGATACCTGTGACTGTGAAACTCCACGCACACATGTACTGTTATCCTACAAAGGTGATTCTTTCACTCCATGAGAAGACCTCTGGACCTTGATTATTCACAATGGTTGTTTATGGTTCCTTAAGGCGGATTTTTCTTTTTTAAATTTCTGCCAAAAACCTGGCATGCAGGTTATAGCTACCCACAAAGGTAAGATCTGTGACCAAAGAGTGGAAGGCGGGAGTACTTTGCATTTTGCCATAGAAGGAAGTGTTAAAATTAACATGTAACTGGCTTACACACAGCCACGAAGAGCACATGATTTTCAGTTACTGTTATCTGAAAAATATAAAAAGTGAGCAGACCAAGTAATACATTTTTTATATGTTATATGTTTTGTAAGAAGATTGTTAATTTGTTTGCTGGGCATTAATAGGCTGTGGCACATAAGAGAGTGCCCAAGCAACTTGAGTGATTCTGTAAAATTAAGAGAGAGGTTCTCCACCATCCCATGCTTCTTTTACTCCAAAAGTGGATGTTTTTCTATGGATTAAACAAAGGATTTATTCCAACTTTAACTTCATAATATGTCCCAAACTGATCTAGGCTGATCTTCAGAAAATTAGGGATGGACATAATTCGCACTTGCATGGGAGACCATAAAGAAACCCATCCTGTAGGGTAGACTGTGAGGTAAAAAGAAGAAGAAGGCATATCATCACCTAGAAATCTGCATAGATTTGTCCATGAAATTAACTAAGGATCAAGGTCAGTTTGGACAAATTATACCCAGCAGAGAGCCCAGAGTACTGAAGCAGGGCAGGCAGGATCTCTTGACTGAGCTTCAAGAGATTTGCAGTAGAAAAGTTGTTGCTGCCAATGGTTGAATGCAGCAATAGCCAAAACCCATTCACTTCCAAACCCCCAAGTTTGTTAAAATACTTTAGTGGTGCTAAACCATGCAGGGTGTCCCACATCAGCATCTTAGGATTCTGTAGGCAATTGGTTCTGCCTCTGCCTGATATTTCTTGTTCTTTTGTCCTATGGACGTTTTGCACCCAGCCCCAGACTGACACTGCAATCCTGCTAAACAATATAGATCCCTTTGCTTATGTATGTTGCTGAGTTGTGTTCAGAGTGATTTGTGAGTAAATATGCTCACAAAGTATCAAATTCAGTCTCTAGCCAGCTGTGTTAGTAGAGTATAGCTTGAAAGGTTTTCCCTTAAAATCTTGTGGAGTGTTTGTTAGTCTGACACAGCATATCCAACGCATGTCCAATCTAGCTCCCAGAAATTGCGGAGCTATTGTGGAGTCCTGCTTGCTTGTTACATAGCAATAGTTGATGGCTGAGTTATATCCAATAACAAAGCAGGCTTGCTTTCTGAAATATATGACTTTTGGCTACTTCAAAGATAAGAACAACATGGAGGAGTCAGGGAAATGTCTGTGATATTTCTGAAAAATACAATAGCAACTGCCTTGAGGTGGAAAAAAAAGGAGGTCAGCAATAATGGTGCCAAAATGAGAAAGTCAACCAAACTGTCAGTAAATTAAAACCTGGTGCAGATGAAACAACAATTTAGTAAAGCATAGCCTTTTGGGGGTAATAGAATCTTTCTTAATGGTTGTTTATATCATATCCACAGCCATTTATACTGGCAAACTATCACATTAAGAAAGGCAGACAGTAACTCTAGCGCAAATATGCTTTTTCAATTTCTAAAAAAAAAAAGTCTTAAACTCAGTAAACCAAACCCTTTAACCATAAGAGGGAAATGAATTACCATTTCAAATCCAGTCCGGATTTTAATTTTTATGTTTTTGCCTAAATCCTGAAGATGCATTTCCTTTTTGCAGGCAGGGACAGTGTAAATTAAACTAAATAGATTTTTACAAATGAAGACAAATATATGTGTCACAGGATAATGTTGCAGAATCCAATGTAAGTCAGTCACCTGGATCAGAAGTTTAGTCTTCCAACCTTTTGGACTCTGCTGGATTAAGTGCACACTGCATTGTTCTATGCATAGTACTGTATACTGTAGTATTTATGGAGTGCTGATTTATCCTGAGCTTACTAGGAACTTAGGAGCTGAGGGTGCAGTAGCACAAGGAAACAGCCAATAACTTAATAGCCAGCCATCAACTCTCCATTTAAGAACTAAGCCACACACTATCAGGTACTACATAAATACTACATAGTACATAGAACAGCCCAATGCACACATTCAGGAGAGAGAGAAGTTCCCTGAGGATGGGCTCCAGCACAAGCCTGAAAGCTTGGAAGACTAAACCTCTGGTCCCGGCACAGACTCAGATTGGATCCTAAATACATTTTGTTTTCTCAATTTACAAATAGATATACCTTGATACTCGTAACAAGAATTCAATCAGATCATTATGGACACTATATCTCCAGGGAATGAGAAATGTCAAGGTAGATTTCAGAATCAGGTGCCTCCTGAACTGTGGAATTTTCAACAATGTGTTGTTGTGTGTGTATGTGCATGCAAGCCAGAAACAAATGAAGCCAAAGCTGCAAAAGGAATTGCTCCTGGTCAGGATCTGTATGTGTGTGCGTGTGTTGGGGGGTATTCTTTATCTTCTGCTTTAGCGCCCCCCCTATTAATTATAACCTTTTCTGATTAATCACAAATGCAAAAAGCACCCTGGTTCCCATTCTGGTTATGAGCTGTTGTTTGCTGTCACATTTAAATTGTAAAGTTGCTATTTTCAGCTGAGCATTTCATTCTAAGTATTGTAAAGTGATTTCAAGCTTTCTGAGAAAATTTATTTATTATTAACTCCCACAGATTAATTATTCTCTGATAATCTTGAGGTTTTAGCAAACCATCATCTTAAGCAGGGGTCTTCAGTGCCTGGCTGAGGAGTTCTGGGAGTTGAAGTCCACAAGTCATAAAAGAGCCAAGTTTGAAGACCGCTGATCTTAAGGAATCATGACCTCACAGCATGAATGAATGAATGAATGAATGAATGAATGAATGAATGAATGAATGAATGAACCTTTATTATCAAAGTACAACATGTGTACAGTGAGATTGGCTGAGCTAATTAATTAATTGTCTGAATGCTTAATGCTAATTTTGTTCCTGAAATTATAGAGAGAGGCATACAAAATTGGGAAGGGAGAAATTAGTAGGTAAAACAAGATGTTTTACTCTAAAAATTCTGGTCATTTCTGCTATGAGAAGCTAGGCAGGCGAATGGAAAGCCTTGTCATGGATACCTGTGAACTGTCTTCATTCCCATTAAGGTAAATATCTCCTGAGGAGCAATTTAGATGAAGCAGCAGCAGCAGCAACATATAGGGACCTAAAAATTAGAGATCTAAGAAAAGGTGCTTATAATAATCCCCCATCTCCAGTGGTACTTTTCTTGCAAATTCACTGGGAGAAGCTTGTTTCGCCCTTTCCAATGAGAAAGGTATCCTTACAAAGAAATAAAAAATTACTAGCCAAAGGGAAGAGCAACAGAGAAGCAGGATGAGCAGAGGAGGATTCTGCATTCTTTGATCCCTGGTTCCTTCTCCTGTTTTCCTGGGACTGGAGCAAAGTTAGGCCTATCTGTACTGGGCCAAAGTAGTTAAATATGTTTTATCATTGGAAAAGATAAAAGTGATAATAGTTCCTGAGCGACATTTTTGGAAGACATAATCTAAAGCTCTGAAAAAGGGTTGCATCCATCAGAGTGGGTGACTTTTTGCTGATGAAAAATGAGAGGCTGGACCTCATCTCGCGGGGGCAAAGATTGCAGTGGGTGAGGCAATCATACAAAGTGATGTAGCTAGGCTCTTTGGAGGAGAGTATTTCCTTTGTTGTTTAACTTGTATTAAGTTGTTTGGAGTTTTTACTACACTTTGTGTTTCCCACTTCAAAATGGCAGGAAACTGCATTGGTGATTTTGGCCATCCCTGTCAAAAGGTGGCTCTGGGGCTGCAAAAGGCAAGTTCAGGGCCACATGCAGTCCTGGATGTTTAAGACTGAATTGTTAGAATAATCTAATAAAATTAACTAACAAGACTTTAAAACCCACATTGGCACAAGCCAAATAGAACTGCTGGGGAGTCTGTTTGAAGCAGCAGTTCATCAAACCAGTAGAAATTCCTTATTAAATTATCCCATTAACTTTTGTGAAGAACTGTTAATAGCTAATACTCAAGCTCTTCCAGGGATCCCTATTTTCTCGGTCATCTCTGCTTTTCTTTTACCAAGTGGGATATGCAGTACTATAAGGAGATCTAGCATGGTTTTTCTCAGAGGTTCTAGCAAGAATACTGTAGGAGAACAGGGGTTTTCAGAAGTATCATGCCAATAGTAAAGATCTTGTTGAATGTATATAAACGTGGAATGTGGTTTTTCCTCCTAAAATAGAAGAACACAAAAAAGTCGCTCAATTTTACTCTGAAAGAAAGGATAGCCTATCTACATGTAATGTATAATGATGTCTAGAGGGCAACAGAAATGTGTTGTGTCCCAACACATGTTCTTAATAAATGAGATAAGAAATGGAAGCCTGCTGCATGGGTGTGGTTCAGTTTCATGGTGTGTTAACACATCAGTAAGAAGCCAAACCATATGGACCCAGAAGCCTTGACACACTCAGCCCTCATATAAACACAAAAGACAGAAATGAGATGAACTTAAAATTCTTATGCCATGGAATTATTCTCTTGCAAAGGAATGGCACACCCTTCTAAGATCCAGACAATTTGCCATTTAAGTCATGGATAAAAAGCACTCTTTGGTGCTTTCTATACCTGCCCCTGCTTTAGATCCTTTAAAGCATTATATAGTATGTACACCAGTGTGTACAAGATAAAAATGTTGTTCTTTCTTCATACAAATGTAGGCATTAAGCTGTACAAAGGCTTCATTCAAGGCACACCATAACACTTCTTTTTCAGATTTCCTTCTTGACATGAAAGCATATTAAACAGCACTTGCCATCAGTAAGATCCAATTTAATCCATGTAAGAAGCATTATAGTCACAGCATGGCTATTGAGTGATGATACCTGCATGACTGAGGCACAGGAAGAAAAATATGTACAAAGCAATGCATCATAAATTATGCATTAAAAAAGCTCTTCAGCTACAGAGATAGATTTATTGAAAGTAGTGCCGGTTTTAATGTGGGGAATAGAGACAAATCTAACCTACAGTTAAAATGAAAAGGAAGGGATATGAACAAACACTTAATATGTATACATTATACAACATGTTTCAAATGTTTTAAATTCTTCCCATACATGATTCCTTATACCAATTTTCTTCAACTTAGTTCCCTATAGGTATGTTGAAAAAAAGTTCCAATAATCTAGAAGATACTAGGCTAAGGGAGGTTATCATAGAGGTAGACCTTGCTTAGTAACTGCCTCAGACAGCAAACATTTGAAGTTATGATGATGAAAAAGTAACTTCATGACCAATGGCCAGGTTTACTAACTTCACAGTTTGTAAATGTTCACATGTCTTTACCACACAGTCAGTATATGTTGTCTTGTACATAATCTATTTCCCTTCCCCCTCACTGAGGGAAGATGGGTGCTTTTCCCCACAGTACAGTGCTAAAGCAGGTTAACAAGCTCTCTCTATGGTCTTAATTGGTACGTTTTCAGCTGCTGCCTGTAATTGACAAGACTTTTAATCATTTTCACATCTTGCATTTTTGTTTGTCTCCTAAGCAGCTCTAAACTCAGTGCTAGTAACAGGCTAGGCAAACAGCCAACTTTAGTGCATTCTTCTCAATGTGTATTTCCCCACTGTGTGTCTGCATATTCTCTTATAATCCCTTCTTCTGCAATACGAACATTAATTCTCTTCTTGCTAATTATCCCAGTGCTAGGATGAGCATTCCAAAGATGGAGAAGTGGGGAAAAGGAAAGCTAAAATAAAATTGTAAGTATAGCTGTGGTCACATGATTTTTCACTTAGAGACTGTGTCACATATTGACTGAGTTGTGGTCACAATTGTGTTCATTAAACACTACCTTTTTATTTGTCCCTTTGAGTCAGTACTGACTCCTGATGTCTGGACAAGGCCCTGCAGTTTTCTTGGCAAGATTTTGGAAGTTGTTTGCCTTTGTTGCCTTCCTAGGATTGAGATAAAGTGACTGGCCCAAGATCACCCAGCTGGCTTCATGCCTAAGGCAGGACTAGAATTCACACTCAAAGTTTCCAGCCTGATGCCTTAATTACAACATAAAACTGGCTCTCTTTTCCTTAAATGTTCCCTGAATATTATCTTCAACTACCACATTCTTGGCTGTATTACAGCTATCCTAAGAGATACATCAGTCTACTACACTGAATATGCCTTCCATAATCATGACACTAACAGAATAAGGAAGGTGCTGAAGATACTGTATATCTGTAGAATGAAGAGCAATAGCACTTAGATACACTGTTATATATACATTGTCATAGTGCTTTACAGCACTCTCTAAGTGATTTACAGAGTCATCATATTGCCCTCAACAATCTGAGTCCTCATTTTACCAATTTTGGAAGAATGGAAGGCTGAGTCAACCTTGAGCTGGTCATGATCAAACTCCTGGCAGTGGGCAGTTAGCCTGCAATACTGGATTCTAACCACTAAATGCTTTCATTGCAGAATTGATAAATTAACATTCTTTATAATTCAAATGTTTGTAAAAAGTACTGTAGAGCAAAGTTCCAGCCATATATTATTATAAGCTGTTTCCCCAAATTCTGTGGGAAATGAAGATAGAATTAGAACCTAAATTACCATTTTGGGAATGCTCAAGTACAGTTCATCGATCTTGAATTTTGAACATCTGTTCTCTGTCTCTTTTTACTTGCTGATGGTCTTACTGATCCTGGAACCTTTTATAAATAAAAAAAATGTAAACACTTCTGTTAGTGAATAATAAGCAAAAACAAATAACCTCCATCATTCACTTACAGAAGGAAAGATTTAATCAAATGCTTGTGCTGTAAGATTGATAATTAATGTCTGTGTGGATGGATAGTACCCAGATCTTGCAGAACTGAAAACAGGAGATTCTGGGTAAAGATTCTGAGGCAGAAGACACAAAATAAAGTTGGAAGGCTGTAGAGTAAAGCAAAAACAATATGTGAGCTGCAAGCAATAGCAAAAGAGAGACACATTAAGTTTACTGAGTTCTTTTGGACTTTGCACCAATAGGAGATTCAGCAAGCTTACTGAATTTATGACTGGCTGGCAGCCGTATTGGGAAGAAAAAATATTTGCATTCTAGACATCAAAAATTAAGAACCAGATCTATGTACACTGATTTCCTTTCAAATTTATGGTGCTGAAATTTCTTTTTCCTTTGCCATTTTCTCTGTTACCGTCTTTTCTTAAATTCTTACATACGTATACTGACTTTTAGATGTTGCCTCTGGGTTTATCCTATCATTAATCTGGGTGGCAATATCCTACGTCAGGACAGTATCTTTGTTTTATCTCAAACGTAAGAACATGCTGGTGCATGAATTTCCAATGAGATTTGAATAGCATGGATGGGAAAGTGATTTTTTCAGTGGATAATATGGCCAACGTGTGTGCATATTTTGGGAAGCTTCCAGCATTTAAACATGAGCTAGAATGCAAATTTGGATTATGTTTACCTTTTCGAAAATCCCCAGAATTCACTATTCCTCCCATCTCTTCAGTACAGTTTTATTTGTGCTATTATTTAAAGTGATGTCTTGAACGAACGCTTAAGGTACACCACAGTAATAAAACAATATAATAATTACAGCATAAAAATGCATTGATATTACAAATTAATCAAAACACTTTCAAAGGCTAAATTACAAGATACAACTCTACACCTTTCCTGAAATCAAAAACAGAAAATCAATTCCAGTTTTAAAGAAAGAGAGTTCCACAATTTGAGAGTGACATTGACAGCAGCCCTCTGTAAGGGGCAGCATCTTCAAAGGCAGATTCATAACAAGATAGGCAATGCCTCAGAAAGTCAGATCCAAAACCATTTCAAGCTGTAAAGATTAAAGCCAGTACTTTGAACTGAGCCCAGAAAATAACTAGCAGCAGTGTAGATCTTCCAACATGGGCATGATATGATCTTGGTACCATGATTCAAGAATAGGCACCCATGGATCATGTTGCAATAATATGATTTACTTTATTTACAGTCAGAAAACCAGAAGCCCTGCATTTAAATTGTGCATCTTTGTCTATATCTATACAGACACACACAGAGAGAAAGACAGAGAGAGAGGGAGGAACACAAGAAATATACAAAGACCTCAAACCTTGCACTACATTAAATGATATAATTCCATAGGATATATTATATTTCTGTACTAAAAATCAGATTGCAAAACTATTTCAAGAGTCTCCAACTATCAATGGCAATGAAACAGAACTATGGTGCAATCATGTATAACTATTACCTGATCAGATCAGTTTAAGAATGAATGCAACCAGCATATTAAACCCTTCTCTGGCAATCCAGAAACAGTCCAGGAGCCAGGAAGGTCAAGGAATTTGACTGAATTCAGAAAAAAATTGTATCTTAGTTCTCAGCCCTGACTTTTTCCAAGCCAGCAGGACCTCCAGCTGGCCTAGTTTTAATCCCAGGGGTTCATTTTCATATAGCTAATTATTATTAAATCAAATTTAATGCTCAAAGGTATAAATTCCTGACTTACAAATAGGTATAAAAAGGGGGATATGGTTGTTGGCATATGGTTGGCATATAACTCCTGATCTCACTGAATGAACTCTCCCAGCAGTTCCATGCCTATATTAAATAGCATCAGGGAGAATATACAATGTCGTGAGTAACCTGAAGTCCTTGATTCTACCTTCTTGGTATGGCTTGCAAGATGAACCAGAACCCACTGAAGTATAGTATGTTGAGGGCCTGTGTTGTGATTCAGAGTCAGCCTGTGGGTTCGGCAGTTGGGTCGGACGATTCAGAGGAGGAGGAGGAGGGGGGTGTTGGAGAGGTTGCTGAGGGGGTTGGAGAGCTTGCTGATGAGAGCCCTCAGCCAGGCCCCTCCCACCTGGTTACGACACAGACCCAGCTGTGTGAGCCTGACAGCGTGGATGAAGATGACCCACAGCTGGCCCTGTTCAAGGATGCCCAACGCAGGAGGCAGTCAGTCAGGAGTAAATAGAGGAAGGCAATGGGGCACCTCGGAAGGAGGCAGAGAGAAGCCACGCCCTGAACTGTTTAAAAGGGGAATGTGTGGGAGGGCTGGTTTGCTGAAGGCAACCGTTTGAATAGCTCCTGTTTCATGGTTCATGTTTGCTCTCTTTGCTCTGTTTGCTCTGTTTTATGTTAATAAATTTGGCAGGCTTAGTTCCAGCCTCTTGCCTTCTTGTAAAAGGGGTTGTCCCTGCCTTTTCTGCAGGGCCGGTAGCAGGCTGGTACAGAACAGCCTGATCCCGAATGCATTTCCCTACTCAAGCCCTAGTGCAGATTACTGATCAAATCAAGAACAGAGCTGGTAGCCTTAATTTCTCCAAACATTCTGCCCACTTCTTTGATATCTGTATAGACAGCAATATGACTGAACAAGAGTATGCCAACACTGCATCAATGTGATCTGTCCCAACTTGAGAACCCAAGTGAAAGTGAATGTGACTAACATGCAAATAATGTCCCAAATTGTTCCTAAGAAGCTTCTGACCATATCCATCATGTCTCTGAATAAAGCCTTAATATTTTTGGGAGAAAACACCCCTGTCAGCTCTGCAGGGTATGGTAGATCAGCACTTTAATCTTGAATCACATTTGAGCTATGCAGAGTCTTCCTCTCTGGTCTGTCACTGGAAAGCAGGATCTTTAGGCTGGAAAGTCACTGCAATTCAGAAAGGGGGGAGGTTGCCCCACCCCGGAATATCCAGAATGGAATGACTTTCTTTCCACATTTCTTTATACCCAAAAAGGCATTCCAACAAATGCGACTAACACAGCTCAGTGGTGATTCAAAGTTAAGCTACTGTGATATTATGGCAGACACTTATGTCCATAAAGAAGCAGCATAGGCCAGTATAAACCTTTTCTGGTCTCTATAAACAGTTTAATTATTTGCAATGCATCTGAACTTGTTAATTAGAGCTAGCAGTGCTTTGCTGTCTAAACAGCTTTTATTACTGTAGTTGTTGCCTATGAAAGAAAAATGATGGAGGATGCAAATTGCTTCATAGTGGCCCAAAGATGTGCCAAACAGTTTTTTCTTACATTTCCTACCTGTCCAAAATTTTTATAAGGAGAACAGAACTGATTTAGTGACAGAGATCTGTCAAAGCATCATTTTACAGGAGGTTAAAAATAATACTGTTTGCCATAGATGGACCAGATTAAAATTAAGCATTTCTAAACTACCTTCTTGCATTGGATAAAATGAGTATATCACTGGTTCGATGATAAGAGAGAAGCACCATGCTTTTTTATTGGACCAGTCTGATTTATTATAATATGAAGGATCCTTTTTTCTTCTGGTTGAGATCAGCACAGTGCTAGTTCACAAAATGATTTATTATTTTATGGAAATTAATACTGCTTTCCATTCCATTGTAAAACAACTATGACAAAACTCATTTTTTATAGTTACAACTTCTTCAAACCTCTGCTGTCCAGTTGCATTCTGAAAGTTGCCAATTCTTAAACTCTCACTTTACAGTTTGAAGGGGGAAAAGCACCCTCATTTACCACTGGATCCAAATGGAAAGGAAAAGCATAATGCCCTGCTAGGACTGGATATTTGTGAGTGGGGGGGGGGGGCTCTAAGTGTGATTTATAATAGCATCCAGCAAACCAGCATGATGAAATATTTGCTGCCATTTGGAAAAATGAAGTGTAAAGTTTTGAAGAGAGCAGGCCACAGTTCTCCAGTCACTAACACTTCCAACAAGTTGGCAGCAGAACAGAGCTGAGGTCTGAAAGATGAACCTCACAAGGATTAAGGGGGTGGGTTGTCTTGTGCCCAGTGTCAAAATACCACTGAAGTTTAAGGTTTTCCATGCATTCATGACTGGGAGAAAAAGATTATTTTTGTTGGTTATCTTGTTTGCTTGTTCATTCATTCATGTGCTTCTTTCTGCCTCTTGCTTTCTCTCCTTTTCACTCCCTCAAGTGCTCTTGTTTTCATTGAAGATAAGCAAAAGGAATCAAAGTAAGAACAGGAGCATGGGAAGTCAGTTAATCCCATCATTTACAAAAACCCTGACTGATGGAATAGGATACATGAGGAAAAAGGAAGCATTGAATTGCCAGAGGCCATGGCTTTCTCTGGGCCGCTCTCCACAGCACCAGGATATTGGAACGCTGTGCACAGAGAAGAAAGGATTTTCAATTCCAAAGGAAATTTCCTAGAGGTGAAAAAGGGAGGCAAGGACTTGTCAGAATATTTTTGGAAGATGCATGAATCACCAGTAAGTTTGCCAGCTCAAACAAAATGTCTCTCTTCATTTTCTTTACTCAAGGGAAATTCACATAAGGTAGAATCATTTTTCTACTTCCAAACTGAATATTGCTTCCTACACTAATTCACATGTTTGAAATATACCTGAGCAATGTATAGTTTGTCAAGGATCCCATCTGGTCAATATTAAACACATGTTGAAGATTATTATGGCTTCTATACACATACAATTCATTTGATTTTATATTTTTGCTCTCTGTTCCACATGGCACATAAATAGAACGTTCTCTCCTGTATCTCACATACAGTATGTACAGGAGAGAGGGGACTGATTTATCTTTCTAGTCAGTAAGTCAGGCTGGTGAATATTTGCTATTGCTAACAAGATTCTATTCAATTGTCCCGAAAGGGGAAAAAAAGAAGGAAAATGACATGCTCATTCTGTTCTGACCAGGTTTGCAGCACATTTTCAAAGAAATAAACAAAACTTTATTAAGACAAAACTTTATTATTTACCTGAGGTTTTTGGAGGGGAAGACAACAGGGTCTCTACCTGGATTGTAATTCTCTTATTTCTTTCTCTTTTTCAGTACTAATTATATGTGGTTGCTAATTTCTGCCTCCACTGCTTCATTTTTGCAGTACTTCCAGATAGTACTCCCTTCCATATCTTTTAGGTAGTACTTGGTAAATGACTGCCCTGTTTAGTGGCCATTCAAACTTATGTCAGTGCTGAAAAAGTAGGTTTACAACCAGACCTCCAACTTACAATGGTTGTGGCATCCCTCTGGTCATGATTGCAATTCACGTGCTTGGCACCTGGTGCACATTTGCCACCTTTACAGCCAGCTTCCAAGAGGCAAAAGTCACAAGTTGCAATCATGACTGTGGGTGATTTGCTTAACTACTACAGTGGAATTGACATCGTAAGTCGGGTGTAGTCAAGTAATATTTCACTTTACAACTGCCCTGCTTAGCTGGTCCTGATTGCATTAGTAATTATGGTGTCTGATTTGTTCTCAATAGGTATGTACCTTAATTTTTGTAATACTATAATTGCATTTATTCTATTTTTAATTTTGTTCACCACCCAAAGTCACTTGTTGATATGGGCAGTTATATAAATTGAATAAATGACTACACGTAGTCCTCATTTTTCCAATGTGTTGGGACTGGCAACTCTGTCACTAAGCAACATAGTCATAAAATGAAATATCACAGGACCATACCTGACTTACGCCATCAGTTCTAGCTTTCTTAGTGAAGCAAATAGCCTGCAGTCACTAAGTACAATGTTACATCATTATGAGGATGACTTGTGACTTCCTACTGACTTCCCCATTGACTTTGCTTGTCAGAATACAGCTGTGAAGATATCAAATGGTGATTACTTGACCACAGAATGCTGAGACCATCATAAATGTGCACCAATTACCAAGCACCCAAATCACAATCATGTGGCTGCAGGAATACTGTGATGGCCACAAGTTCAAGTACCAGTCATAAACCTACTTTTTCAATGCTGTCATAACTTACAACAGTCACTAAACAAGCAGTCAGCAAGCAAGGAGTAACTATAAATGTGAAATGTTTCCTGCACTTATTTCACATAACTGAATATATATTAGCATGTTCAAAATGTTAGAATATGACAGTGACTTGGAAACTGAAGACTGTGTTGAGTTTCTCCATTAACAAGTTAATTTGTGGACTTTACAGTTTACAGTTTACTGAAACATTGCGGTTGAGTCACAAAGTTCTTCTTGCTAAAGTTATCACTGTGCCTCTTGTTTCATTAGGTACAATGGTTTGTAGAAGTGCATCAATGGTGAATATGGGCCTGACAGCTCTTCAGTGACAGTGTGTCTAAGACTACTTTCTACCCAACTGTAATGCTTTTTGTATTTGTTAGGGTTGGTGTGGGGACAGCACATGTCCACAGGTTGCATGCAACCCTAGACCTAATTTGTGACTCTTGGATTCTCTCAGGGCTGTGCTGCTTCATTAGTTATGTATTTATTACCATTTAAGTTGTAATATAACATGATTATATTTTGCAACACCCCAATCCTCCTAGTTTGTTTTTTAAAGCCAGAAATATACGTATATACATATACATATACATATACATATACATATACATATACATATACATATACATATACATATTCTCTTGCATAGAAGAAACATGGTATATGTATTAAACACAAATCAATTACTATATATAAATGAATCCTTTTTCAAACTACGGCTCAGTGCAATGGGTAGGTTAAAACAAACACCTCTGTTTTCTTCATATAGCTTTGCTTCTTTCCACAAACATTTTTAGTTCACTGTTGCTGGTATGTTTTGCTATACTCTACTATACATACTACAATACAGAGTCTTGAACCCCTGGGCTGCTGCCCACTACCAGGCCACAGCCTGTTCGGAACAGGGCCATGCGAGCAAAGCTCCCCTCACGCAGGCAGCGGAACTACTCCTCCCTCCAGGCCGCCAAACTAGAAACGTAGGGGACTGCTGCTATAGTATATGACTATTTTTCTGGCAATGGTCTTGATTGAAGCTCTGAGCCTGGATACTTTCACTTATGATCTGATAGGTAGTAAATATCATAGACTCTTTCCACTAACTCCCCAGACCAGACACCCCAACATTTGTCCCTATCATCATGCCCCTATTTCTACTGCTTTTCTCTGCATTGTATTGCATATATCACATTGCTCAGGTTGTGTCTGGGTGTTTTATCCTTGGGGTGGACAAGCTTCTGCCTTAGTGTATTCTTGGGTTTAAAAGTGTACATGTATGTTGTGTTGACTGAAAATTCTCCTGAGCTTTTCAGATATTCCTGCAACATATAGAATGACAACGTTGCTACTTTTGTTGTTCTCTTCTTTCTCTGTAATGGAGTTGCTCCGGCTGGAACTTTTCCTAGATTTGATGAAGCCCCACATAGGATAACCACAAGTTCTTGCTGTGTTTTAGTTCTGTTTGTTTTCCCTCTTTACTGCTAGGCATACTTTCAGCCTGGTGGTGTAGTGTTCTGATCACTCCCATTTTGTGCTCCAGTGGGTGATGAGAATCAAATGTAGATATTAATCAGTCTGTGTGGGTTTTCTGTAAATTTCATTGTTAAGGCTTCTGTCTTCCCTAATGTGCATTGCACAGTCCAGCAAAGTCAGACTGAATCAGAAAAGCTCAGGCCCATCAGGACAAGATCCAGCAGTCCATCTGCATTTGAAAGACAAAGGTCGCTTTTTGTGCAAGGCCACATTTTGGATAGAGAGGATCATTAGTTTGAAAGAGGGCTAAAAGAGGCCAATTGGGAGGGTGAAGTTTCATCCTCCGAGCTTGTGGGTTGGTTTCTGACTGTTTCGTCACCGGGCTAGGTAACATCTCCAGCAGAATTTAGGGGATGTCAGTGTTCTTCTGAAGAGCTACATATATTCACCACTATTGCAGAGGCCATTTGTGTTAACATTGAGCAGCCCTCTCTCAACAGAGGGGGAGGGATAAGACACCAGCTATCTCCAGTCTACAATGCAGCCCATGCAGCAGTTTCAAGAAGAAACTATCACAGGCTATTGCGTAGGCATGCATGAAAGGTTTCTCCAGGTGCTTCCTGTGGCCAGAATCTCATTGAAAAGGCTTGGGGAGAATTGGAGAGCAGATCAATTCAGGGGACTCTGAGGGCAAGAGAGCGCTAACAACCAGATAACTGCAAAGAAATACAATCCTTCCCTCTCCCCACCATCCAGTCTCAACTGTCAGTATCTTCATCTCACTCCTGCCATCACAACTGATGAAGTTTCTTGGTTAAGAAACGTTTTGTTCTTCTTCCTCAAGGAAAAAACAGTCCAGTTGTCTTTTGGAAAAAAAAACACCTCTTAAAAATTGCAGCAATTCATTTAACAACTGTAAAGTGAGGCAAAACTGACATAACTGTCTTGCTTAGCAATGAAAATTTGGGGCCCAATTGTGGTCATAAATCGAGGACTACCTGTACAGTGCAGATAATGGCAGACAAAAGGTCTTCCCAGCTGGACATAGATGAAAGATGACTACCGTCCCGTTGCACTTACTCCCATCATCATGAAGTGCTTCGAGAGGCTCGTCATGAGGCACATAAAGACCCTGCTGCCCGTAACATTGGATCCACTGCAGTTTGCATACCGCTCAAATCGTTCCACCAATGACGCCATCTCTACTACACTCCATCTAGCTCTCACTCATTTAGAAAACAAGGACTCATACGTACGTATGCTGTTCATAGACTTTAGTTCAGCATTCAACACTATTATTCCCCAACATCTGATGGGGAAGCTGGCCCTGTTGGGCCTGAACACCTCCCTCTGTAATTGGAACCTGGACTTTTTGACTGGAAGACCTCAGTCAGTCTGGATCACGAATAACATTTCTAACATCATCATACTGAACACTGGGGCCCCTCAGGGCTGTGTGCTCAGTCCCCTGTTGTTCACCCTGCTAACCCACGACTGTGTAGCAATGCACAGCTCGAACCACATCATTAAGTTCACTGATGGACCGTGGTGGGTCTCATCAGCAAGAACGATGAGTTAGCATATAGAGAGGAGGTGGAGAAGCTAATAGACTGGTGCAAAGCCAACAAACTGTCTCTGTAGATAAAACAAAAGAGATGGTTGTTGACTTCAGGACGACAAAATATGACCACTCTCGGCTGAACATTGATGGCTCCTTCATGGAGATCGTAAGGAGCACCAAATTTCTTGGTGTTCATTTGGCGGAGAATCTCACTTGGTCCCTCAACACCTGTTCCATAACAAGGAAGGCCCACCAGCATCTTTACTTTCTGAGGAAACTGAGGAAGTCACAGCTTCCACCACACATCCTCACAATCTTCTATAGAGGGACTATTGAGAGCACCCTGAGCAGTTGCATTACTGCCTGGTTTGGAAACTGCACCGTTTCGGATCGCAAAACCCTACAGCGAATAGTGAGGATGGCAGAGAAGATCATTGGGGTTGCTCTTCCCTCTGTCATGGATATTTACATCACACATTGCATCCATAAAGCCAGAAACATTGTGGCTGATTACACACACCCCACATAGACACTCTTCACTCTTTTGCCATCTGGACAGAGGTACAGGAGCATTCGGGCTCGGACATCCAGATTGTGTAACAGTTTCTTCCTACAAGCCATTAGAATTCTCAACACGAAGAAACTGGAACTATAAATACTTGTATTTGTAGTTTTTAAGTTTAGTTTAGAGTTATATGTAGTTTGCTGTTCTGGTTTTTTTTTTAATTCCTGTCGTCTGATATAGCACCTTAGTCCTGGGGAAACGTTGTTTCGTTTCACTGTGTACTGTACTGTATATTGTTGAAATGACAATAAAGTCTACTACGACTACTTCTACTACTAAGAGGGAGGAGCTATATGTGGCAGGAGGTTACTCAGCACTGTATTCCCAGGTCATGTGATCACATAAGTCCACAGCATGAATATATCTATTGTACAAGAGTCCCTCCTCCCCAAGCCTTCTCAGTGAGTTTCTGGCCTGCAGAAAGCAACTGGAGAAACCTTTCCTGTGTGCCTATGCAATAGCCTGTGATAGTTTCTGAGAAGTCTGGATGCCATTGCATTGCTATAGTGGCCCAAGAGGCCTAGAAGCAATGGAACACTGGAGACAGAGGAAGCAGTACTAGGATCGTCCCCAAGGAGCTCGTAGGTGCCCGCATGCATGGCAGGGCAGCTCTCAAGTCTGTAGCAGATGATCGGGAGGGCTGCCTGATCCAGCAAGCCTGATCCAGCTCACGCCTCATCCCCTAAGACAGGCTGAGGGAGAGAGAAAGCCCCATTATGCATCCTTGGATAACTCTGAGGCTGGGAGGGGAGAAGCAAAGGGAAGTTTCCCAGCTGAGAAAATGTCCTTTCTTCATGAATATTTCTTTTTATATAAAAAGGAACATCTGCTGATCATAGGACTATGCCACAGCTGATAAGAGCCCTCAAAAGAAAATGAAAAAAATTGTATTTCTTTGCTTTCTTTAATTCACCAGTCAAAGACAATAAAAGAATAAAGCCTGATTTAAGTCCCTAATTGGAGGAGGAGAGATGTTGCCGCTTAAAGCATACAACACCAAGATTATTTACCTGGGTTCTCCTTTTTGTATTGGGGCTTCTCTGGGAAGGCATGGTGATTTAATCAGGACCACCCAGCTGCCACCCACAGCAGTGGCTAGGACAGGTAGATAGTAGTCTCATTCAGTGCAAGGCAATGGCATTTTAATGCTACTTAATAACTGACATTAGATTTATGGGCTGTTTTGCACCTGTGCAATTGTTTGCATTGCTTGTCATCCTCAACTGCCTTTCTAGCCCCCAAGAGCCCATAGTGAATGAATATGCCCAGATCTAGACAATATCTTGGAAAGCACATGATGTTATATTCCATTTATGTTATCTTTACTTGGGTAAACTCAGCCCATTCTTATTTCCACTTGTTATTTTGATATTCTCTTTTATCTATGAATGTAACAAGTGAACAACTATCAATTTATGAGGGAAAAATTGCTCAGTGTCAGCTTTGTTGTGAGTATTTGTTTCTTCAGTTTATACAATAAACTTGCCTGTTTTGAAAGACTCTGGAGAGAGAGAAAGAGAAATACCTCAGGGTGAACAATTTGAGTTTCAAGTTTATTCCTGACTTTCCTTTACATGAAAATAATGGATTAAATGAGAACGTAATCAGTTGGCTTTTGATAACAGTTGAGTCAGCAAGTTCCTCTCCTAGCTCAAGAGGAACCTTTCTTTATGCTGAACATGTACATTTATATATAAAAGAAAACAAGCAAAATATTTCTCTGAATAAAAATATCCACAGTATCAAATAGTCAGACCACTGAATGGATAGCTCCATTATTGTAAAGTGATCGCTTCCATGTACAAACTGTACATTCTTTAAACCTTTCCAAATATTATGTGCCTAATTTTAAGAAAGCAATTTTCTGCAACTTCTAGGGAAATTATGTACTTCTGTATCTTCTTTTTTTGGAATAGTTGCATTTGTTTTTGGCTGATAAAAATATACATTGGTACCTATTTTTAATTAAAGTCAATATTATATTGTTTCCATGCCTGAAATACTTTCACAGCTCAATATCATCTATCTCCTTTATTTTATTTCTTTTATTAGTTAGTATATTTAGGTACTACAGACCTATTGGTCATTAAGTGCAGTAGGGAAAAAATGCTAGCTAGAAACATAATCTGATAAACCCCCATAGAGGAGACATAAGCCACAACTCCACATATCAGCTCCTTCTAATTTAGTAACTAACATTTATTTAAGCATATATTTCCTTCCATTCCATTCAGTACAAGGAAACTGAAAAAGCTTTAAAATAAAATTATTTAAAATCTATTGCAGGGAGGGCAGGGTACCATTTATTTTACCAAAGGAGCCCACAGATCTGAGCACCATGTGACCTCATTATCCTAAACAGAATTTTGTAAATAATTTATAGAACACCCATGATGACTGCTATAGAAATTCATTTATCTGTATGTCAGTCCTCATTTTCCAGATCATGTTAGATTTTCTGTAGCCAATGAATAGCCAAAATACAGTGATCTCATGGAAGGAAAACATTTCATTACTGTTTAGTGGAGCCAAGTGATTATGCATAGAATTGCTGCCAAATCTCATATTACTTGCTTATTTATTTTGGATAACTCTACATTGAATTTTTAGCCAGACCGTTAGGTATTTTAGATTATAAATACTACAAATTTTTATATCCCCGAGATAATATTAAAATGTACTACAACAGTAGCCTTCCTCAACCTGGGCACTATCTAGATTATTTATTTATTTGATTTTTGATGCCACCTGACTTCAACCGACTCTGAAATTTAAAGTAAAAAAGTAAACTTAAAAAGACCCATTGACACAAAGTTAGAAAATGACAACACAAAAACAGGTAAATAAGAATACTGTCATGGTTCCAACAGATGAAACTCTACAAAGAACTTCGAAGCATTGTTTACCTTAAAGAATCTTTATTTGAGTAGCATAGCATCAGCACTAAAATAATCGAAGCCAAAAACTGAATAGATATAGGCCTGAGAGAGGTAGTCGTCTAATCCCTCTTAAGTGATGGACTAGGGATTGCTCAGGCCACCTCTCTATCTGACCATCTATCTTACGAAACTCTTGTACGTATTCCAGTGCAGGCCTGCCAGCTTGCTTTATCTTATGGATTTGTTCTTCTGGTTTGAGGGCAATGGATGGGTCCTCAAACCTTGCTCTCAGCCCTAGGAGGAAGAAATAGGGGTCCTCCAATTTGGGGGCTTGCTCATTATATAAATTGTTCAGCCATTTGGATGCCTCTCCATCTAAGCTGGACACAATCACGTCGATCATAGCAGCTGGGTACGGATAGAGATAGGCACACCGGTTCAAATGAGAGCGCACTTGGCTGAGGAAAAAGTCAGCTTCTCTGGGTCCCCATCAAAGGTTGCTCTGAAAGGTGGTGAAATCGATGGTTGTTGGCCTCCCCACCGTGGCTGTTGCACCCTTAGCTGCTGAAGCACACACCCCCGGCAGCTGCCACATCCCCAGTGGCTGCACATTTGGGGGCTGTTGCCACCCCCTCGGCTGTTGCTGCATTGCCAGTGGCTGTGGCATCCCGAGTTGCCATATGTCTCCCAATGGTTGCTGCCTGGGTGGGGGCTTTTGCCATCCCCCCTGCTGTTGGCCTGCAGGGAGCTATGGCATCCTTAGTTGCTGTAGCCCCCCCCCCCGCAGACCAGGAGGGGGTTGTTGCTGGATCCCCATTGTTTGTGGGCCCCTCAATGGTTGCTGTATGTTCAGGGGTGGTGACCACCCCCACTGCTACTGCTGTCCTCCCACTGGTTGCTGGTCTCCTGGCATCTGTATCACCCCAAGTTGTTGCAAGGCCTCCATCAGCTGCTGCATACTCAGGGGCTGCGACCATCCTCCCTGCTGTTGCACCGGCAGACTGCTGGCCTCCCATCTGTGGGGCTACAGTTTCCCCCATTGCTGTATGGGGCCCAGGCTGTGTGGTAGATAGGCACGTTAGTCTGGGGATTGGCTGTCCCAGCGATGGCCCGGGCTCTTATCTTGTCGACGGCGATCTGGGCTTTGGGAGGGACGATGGTTGGAGCTGTCCCTCTCTGCAGGGAGAGGCCTCTAGAGGTCCTGGTAGGGGGCTTCGAGGACAGGAAGGCTGCCTGATCTGCAAAGAAGGGGCCGGGGGTTCCCCTTGTCAGGAGTTGGTGGCTGCCTCGTCAATCATCCTGATCGCTGGTGTATGGGAAACAGGAAGGTTGCTCTCTGCTACTCATCTCTAGCTCCTCGAATCTTTCCACCAACTTCTCCACTGACTGACTACAAGCTCCAGACAAGTATTTCCACTGACCCAAGTCCTCAGCGACAGACAATTTTGTAGTTCTCTACCAATCTGGGGAACACAACATGCGGGAATCCCTTTGTAATAGCTCAACCTCGTCTGCCTTTGAAACACTTGAGGGTGGCAGGGCTGTCTCGAGGTGGAGTCTCCACGGGGCTGGGCCTATTCTGATGACCAGATCAGCTGTCCTCATGGCTTGGGCTTTGGCCCCAGCTGGGAGGCCTGAAAAAGCTCCTTCTCCACCAGTGCATTGGCTGTCGCTCCCCCCACTGGGGTAGCAGCTGCTGCCAGGGTGCTGGTTTCAGGCATTCTCTCTTACTCCATGCTGAGATCTTCCCTGAATCTTTGTCGACTTATCCCTTGATTCTAGGGACACTGACTGGGGCTTGGGGCCCCTAGATAGTTAGGAAAAAGTTGGTGCTTTTGGCTTAATGTCATGGTTCCGACAGGTGAAACTGTTCAAAGAACTTCAAGGCATTGTTTACCTTGCAGAATCTTTATTTGAGTAGCATAGCATCGGCACTAACACAATCAAAGCCAAAAACTGGATTCCCCTCCCCTGAGCACATAGTATCATAGCACAATTCCCTCCTCCAATTAACAGTCATAAATCATATTCTCCAATTAGTTTGAAATGCAGGCTCTTCCTCCAGTTCTCCAGCCCGCCAATTCTTATCATCTCTTATTTCTTTAACCTTAGTTCACACACTAGGTCCAGTATTATTATGTCCATCTAAACTCTCATGCACATCATAAGAAGAAAATAGTTGCATCTCTAACTGTTGTCAAAGCAAAAATATCCAATGTTAGCAGCATTGACATATACATTAAAAAAAAATAACACACATACTTCAATTTCAAGATAATTACAAGATAATTGCAAAATGGCAACCCAAAGAACACATACCGAAATGTCCATATTATCAGAATTCAGGCTAGTCATTTTGGGAGCTAAAGTCCATGTCTTTGGGGAAAAAGCCAGATTAAGGAAGGTAGCACAAGCATATGGATGCTACAGCAAAAGAAGGGAAGAATTGTTAATCACAATACTTTGCTAGAAGATTGGAATATGCTTCTGCATTTAAGGATGGACTTGTCACTTGAGAGGCAGATATATGTCTCATTATTATGAGGTCTATCATCAGGCTTTTAGCAAATACTTACAAGGGTTAGGGCAGAAGTATGCATGCAGTTTTCTACTCTGTGTACCAAAATACGTTGCGCAGAGACCTTCCTTGTAAGAATGGAAGGTTTGCTGTGGTGTTTCAGGCAGCAGCCTGCCTTGGGCTGACCTAGTGAAAGCTGTATGTCTCCAAGCAGCAAGTGTCACTTTGTTCTATACAGAGCTTTGGTTGAGCTTCAGGGTCTGTCAATATTAGCATAAAAAGGTCTGCAGTCTGATTATTTTTAGCTGTTCATAAAACCTCACCTAGTTTTTCAAGTACCTGAAAGCTATTTTTCCCCACCCAAGATATGCTGGGGAAGGTTCAGTCATTCTTATTTCAAGCCCTTTGATTCCAGGGCCTCTAGTTCTGTAAACCCAAAGATTTTACTGTAGATGTGCAAAGGGATGCTTTGTAAAGGTTGTCATTGTGAGGGAGGTATATTCAAAATGTCTCAAAATATATGGATTCTTTGGAAACCTGACCTGAAAGCTGTTGCAGGCTGCCTATGTATAAAGGTAACTGCTTTATTTTATTGGGGGTTTCAATAGAAGTGTTGCAAGCCTTTCAAAGGATGCAGCTGCTTTCATATTTATTTATTTCATCATTGAATCACAAGAGCCTTCTGGAGTGGGTGACCATTAATTATTATTTTTATTATTTGTATTCCTCCTTGGTACACAAAACTCAGGAAGGTTTATAACAATACAGGGAGGAAGCTTCATTCACATGCAGTGTGCTTTCCAAAAACCCCTTTCAAATATTTTTCATAGTCATAAATATTTTTACCTAAATATGTGAATGAATGTGCAGTGAATAAATCTGAATAAAACAATGTGCACTTAAGAAGCAGAATTCTTTGATATACTGTATGCTTAAGAAGTGGCATCAGTATTATCAAATTAAATTTCCTAATCGACATCAATTGACACAAACGTAAAATAGTTTTCTACCATTTCTGTTGAAAAACTTACAGTAGGAGACATCTTTGAGAGCCTGTCAGATTTGACAGGCTCTCAAAAAAGTCTCCTACCATACGTTTTTAAACAGAAATGATAGAAAACTATTTTATGTTAAATTGACTATTGTAAACCCACACAGTATAATAGTTTAAATAAGTTGGGAATGAGGATATGTCTTGAATTCCTAGGAAAATATACAATATAATAATGAATTAAGTAAAACAGAATGATATAAAATAACCAAATAAGGAATATTAAACAAAGTCAAAAGTACACTTTTAATTTTGATACCAGAACAAGAGAGAGAAGGGAAGAAGCACATATTTGCTGCTGGCAATGTATATAAACAGTAATTTGTTTTATATTGCCTAATAAAAAATAAATATAGCAATATTTATAAATATAGAGACGAGACAGTTGGGGAGGTTGTTGAAAGAATGAAAACCCATCACAGTAAAAGATGGTAGGAAAGAGACAATGTCACTTCTGTGACACTTTATAACTGAAACCATTTAAAATAAATGTATAGATATATTTTAAACTGAACTGATTGCTTATTTTGCTTTTAAAATGAGCTGAAATAAGACCAAAGATAAAATGAACATAGCCGTGTTTGTAATGGAGCCTTTTCCCTCACTTCCAAGGGTTGAAGTGTTGATGGATAATCAAGATCCCTCAGATAACTCACTAGTTGTGCAAGGACAACTCCAATTTCTTGGAGACCAGAAAACTCCCTACGGGTTCTGATCCTAGCTGATACCTGTTCAATATACCTGGGTAATAGAAAACTATTTTTTAATTTAATAGGCTGCCTTATTTGTAGCGCTGTTGGATGCATGTATATACGGACCTTTCTTCATCTTTTCCTCATAAAGTTTTCAAAGAGAGATTAAGTCAAGCTATTAAGCTTATCCCAACAATCAACTGGGACATAAATCTGGATCTTTCAGCCCAACGTCTTAATCACTGTACCCCCATGGGATCCTAACGGCAACTTTATTGGTATATATTTAAACTGAATATGAATTAAAAGGTAAAGGTAAAGGTTCCCCCGCACATGCGTGCTAGTCGTTTCCAACTCTAGGAGCCGGTGCTCATCTCCGTTTCAAAGCCGAAGAGCCAGCGCTTGTCCAAGGACATCTCCGTGGTCATGTGACCGGCATGACTAGATGACAAAGGCACACGGAATGCTGTTACCTTCCCACCAGAGTGGTCCCTATTTTTCTACTTGCATTTTTACGTGCTTTCGAACTGCTAGGTTGGCAGAAGCTGGGACGAGTAACAGGCGCTCACTCTGTTACGCGGCACTCGGGATTTGACCCACCAAACTGCCGACCTTCTGATCGACAAGCTCAGCGTCCTAACCCACTGAGCCACCGCGTCCCTTTAATATGAATTATGAAGCTGCAAATCATAATATGCATACTATTGAATTTCTTGACATACCTACATTGAAAGATAATGTTATCTGCTTTTAAAAATATATGCACCCATAATATACAATTTTACAAATTAAGTTGGCCTATCTTCTCTTTTTGGA
The DNA here is from genome assembly GCF_964194415.1 of Vipera berus. Taxonomy (NCBI): domain Eukaryota; kingdom Metazoa; phylum Chordata; class Lepidosauria; order Squamata; family Viperidae; genus Vipera; species Vipera berus. The sequence goes on along the minus strand of NC_138202.1, from coordinate 192,495,212 downwards.
TAAAACATTCCCAAATTAATACCCATCTTGAGAAGAATTGGTGTTTTTGTGGAGAACTGGAGTTGAGTACGCTGTAATGAATCTAAGGAATTGTTTTCATTTCGGCTGTCTAGGGCACTGCAAAATCCATTTTGGCAAGTAACCCTGAAATCTGTGATGTATCTGTGATACTTTCAGCATGATCAGTTTGTATACACATAGCACACAAGGATGCCTCAAGTGTCATGAAGCCAATGATGTGTAAATGAATCGAACCAGTGAGAAACTGTAAAACAATGGTTAAGAATGCATTTCCTCAACGTTTTAACAAATATTATTTTGATGTATAACCATTACGGCCATCTTGAATGCAGTTGTGATTCATAGTTGATGTGCTCCTCCTGTTTTTTATATTCAGATTCACATCTGAGGGAAAAGCCCTCATCTTTAAAGTACTACTAAGAGATGGAAAAAGGTGAAAGTACAGTGCAGATGACTTCCTACTGTCCTGACATACATTGCTGTTGTATATGTTGGTAAGTCTTTGCAGAATATAGCTCACATATTAGGTCACCTTTCATAGAGCTATGAGCCAGGCACTTTCAGAATAGAAACAGGAAATAAGAATTGAGATAATAAGTACTTTGCTCTTAAATGTTTGACATGCGTCAAGCTTCTCTGAAGACCATCTCTGAAGCTATGGAAAATCTGATGACAGGAAGAAATATGACATAGGCATGTATAATCAAAACAGAAACATTTAAAAAAACCATTGAAAGCATTGCAGGATTCCACTGAAAAGTATGAAACAAATATTTACTGTGAAAAAGTGAAATAGGCTAGTTCGGTGTAAATATGCTCTGTCCCTAAGATTGCTTAGAGATTGGCTAATTCACTTTTGAATTCACCCCTATCAACATCATCATCATGGACAACAGCTTAACTGGACTTTTAATCATTGGAAATAAGAGCTGTTGCTCCAGTTTGGGGGGTGGGAGGTGAGAAATGTTAAAACTATCTTATCTTTTTGCACATCTGCCCATTACAGAGGTGGTTTAGAATATATGATGGCTGTCCTTTTAGTCCAAATGATTTAAATCTGGGGCTGAAACCATGCAAAGATTTGTTTGAATAAGAAATTCATGTTTTCTTTGGATTGGATGGAAGAAGGCATAATTATAGTGTTGCAAATGTGATGCTCTGCTTAACAAACTGTCAGCATTTCCAGAATAAACCTCTATTTTCAGGGGGTTAAAAACATTGCCAGAACAGAAAAAAAGGGGAGGAGGGGGGGGAGGAGGAAGGAAGGGCTTCTGGTCTAAACTTTGGCAGCTATATTTAAACTGGTAGGAAGATTTTATTTTCAGTCAGATATTTATATATAATAGATGACACATTCGACATATTAATTTGCAAAGAAATCCTTCTCATGCTCACAGATATTTATTTATTTTGTAAAGAAGGGGAGAATCACACTTCATTTCAAAAAGGGATCTTATTCTGATGAAAAGGTTCCAGTCCTCTGTATTTTTAGGAGTGGCAGAAGCATGGTTATATCCAGGAGCCAGGAATCTATGGGTTCCTGTTCTACCCACCAACTTCTTGTGTGGCCTTGGGCAATATGCTTAACTCTGTAACATCTCGACCTACACAGTAGTTGGCTTCATTCCCTTCTGTGCTCAGCAGCACATCAACAGGACTGCTTGTCCATCATGGCTGCATTCGTTCTGTGGTTCTGAGATGGAAAGCCCCCTTGCTAAAACTGCAGACCTTTTCATCATGTATGGAGGTGAAATTTAATGGGAACAGGAAAGAACATCAGCGAGCACAATATGCGTTAGGCTGTTTTATTTCCTCAGGGCAATTGGTGGAAGAGGAAGGGGCAAAAACTAGTATCATCAAAATAGGCTAGTGAGTTTAGGTTTTCCTTAGGATTCTCCTAATTCCTACTATTCGTTAAGCTGCATTTCTTTAACCAAAGGCCAATAAACAACTGTCAGCATAGCTGACTGAAAAATTCAGTTAATTAACAAGTAGATTTCATAATTGTACTAGTTAGTAAGCTTAGTAAATTACAAAGCTGTTTTAAAATCTCTTGCATACTTTGTCAAATTAGGGGAGTCTCCATTTCTAGTGAATTTTGCTTGAAGTGAAATGCAGTGGCAAGGGAGAAATTTATGGCCAGTCCCTCTCTTTTCACAAATTTATTTTGAAGCAGGAATCTCTGAGGTCAAACTAATATAATTTCAGGCACAATATGTTATCAGCTTGTACTTGCATATTTTTACATAATTATTCTTCTCTGGACCATAAAAATGGGCAATAAAAAGTGGTTTTTTCGGGCCTAGGATTGTTATTGTTAGCTGGGTATATTGCTTGTTGATTGTCTCTTCCTCAGCAGCAAATGTTGCACCAGTGGCTTCTTTCTCAGGGTAGTTTTACGAGCCCAAATTCTGATGAAGTCAAAGTCTTGCATTTTACACAATATTTAGTGATGTTCTGCTTTCCTGGCAGGAAGCTGCAAGCTGCAAACATCTTAGTAAAGTGATTGCAGACACGTAATTATAGGCCTAGTACAGCAAACACTGTGGTAATCTGGATGGATTTCACTCCATTATTTTCATCATATTGTAATGCTTATTTCTAGAGCTATATGTTGTGCAGCAACTCTCCCTTGTCTCCTCTATTTAGCAATTGCAGCCAAAATGACTTCTCTAATATTCACAGTTTAGATCATTATTAAACTAGTTAATTCTCCTTTCCATCATGAGATTTGGAACTTAGTCGATTATTACCAAAATTCATGAATTATTGAAACCACTGTAAACCACAGATAGTTAGCATGGCAACATAGTCAGTGCTGGGATTCAAATATGTGAACAACCAGTTCTCTGTGTGGATGCTACTTCCTTAAGTCCATTCTGGGCCTGGGCAATGAAAAATTAGCTACCGGTTCTGCTGAACTGGTGCAAACTGGCTGAATCCCACCACTGAACATAGTAGTATTTTAAAAGGCAAAGCTAATGTCTATCATGTTCAACAACTAGCTAGACCAGGGGTCAGCAACCTGAAACAGTGAAAGAGCCACTCGGAACCGGTTCCCTCACAAAAGGAAAAACTGGGAGCCGCAAAAAAATGTGTGTGCATGAGCATACATGCACGCATGCGCAGAACAGGGTTTGACTGAAGAGTGGAGCCAAGGCAAGATATGCACCTACCCTGCATATTTGAATTGATTGGTTGAACTTTTTTAGTCCCACTTTTTTTGGGGGGGGGCTACACATAGCAGAGGATTGGGAGCCGCAGGAGACGGCTGAAAGAGCCGCATGCGGCTCTGGAGCCACGGGTTGCAGACCTGTGAGCTAGACTCACTGGCCAAGATATGACTTTAGCAGAATATAGGATAAGGCCAAGGAACACACACTCCATAGGCGGCATTGATGAATTTGGGGATACTCAGCTAAGTTCTAAATCTTATGATGGATTTAGGATTTTCTACAACTTTAGATTTAAGACTCATTTAGTAGCTGCAGTGGGGGATTAAGAAAAGTTACTCTAGTTTCTTACATTCATAAAAATCAGATAGTAAAAGAGAGAAACAATATTTACCATAATTTCTAAAAAGGCAAAGAGTTTGTAATACCAAACTATCCCTCAGAGGGATGGTTTCTATTAATCTGACATCTGCAGTCTTGATGAAAGATGACGTGTCAACTCTGTCAATGTCATGCAGCTCTGTAAGACACATTTGCACGAATGATCCAGATATCACTGTACAACAACGAAAGGAGATGACCAAATCTTGTTGGTGATGTCTAGGAGACTGACATCAATAATTTATGCCCATGATATCAGAAGCTTCTAGGCAGAAAATAACTGCATGATTATGTAGTCCTACTTCTTCCCCCTCCCCCCACTCCAGCCTCTTGGCACTTACCAATTAAGATCAGATTTTAAAGGAGAATATTTGTAGCTCAGGGTTGAAATGATGGGTCCTTGGTGTTTTTCTGAGCTTTACTGTTTTTTTACCGAGGTTTCATTACCCAAATATCAGTGCTAATCAGCACCATCACTGATGATGTTACCTAGTTTGAATAATGAAATGTGTATAAGAAAACAACTAAGCTCAGAGAGCACCAAGGAACCCTCAGATCAGATTTTCTTCGCCAAATTTCTTACTCAACAGTAGCAGCAGTTCTGGCTGCTTGGATAAACTATTTCCCCTCACCTCATTTTATGTTTCTGTTGATGTCCTCAGTGTCACCCTGAGCTCACCTACAGGTAGGGTAAGGAAATATCTGCCTATATTTAATATTGTGTAATTAAAGATACGTGGTGGCTCAGTGGATTAGGATGCTGAGCTTGTCGATCAGATGGTCGGCAGTTTGGCGGGTCGAATCCCGAGTGCCACGTAACAGAGTGAGCGCCTGTTATTCGTCCCAGCTTCTGCCAACCTAGCAGTTCGAAAGCACATAAAAATGCAAGTAGAAAAATAGGGACCACTACGGTGGGAAGGTAACAGCGTTCCGTGCGCCTTTGGCGTCTAATCATGCCGGCCACATGACCACGGAGACGTCCTCGGACTAGCGCTGGCTCTTCGGCTTTGAAACGGAGATGAGCACCGGCCCCTAGAGTCGGAAACGACTAGCATGCATGTGCGGGGGAACCTTTACCTTTACCTTTACCTAATTAAACAAGGCAGTCTTGAAATTATGATAACAGTGGAAATAAAGTTTTGACTGCTTGAATATTTGTAAACGGGATATGACTTGCAAACTTTTCCAGTCCTTGATGAGATGGTAGTAGGAAAACATAGGTGCAAAAGGGACAGCATAGGTATGAATTGATTTTTTAACCCCTCCTCTACAGACACCACTGCTTTTTTTTGTAAAAAAAACCACACAGCTGTGTTTGGTTAATTTTGTGAATCCAAGAGTTCCTGCCTCAATCTCAGCTTCACTGGATTCACAGAAAACTCCGTGGCCTGCTCTGATGGAACAAAAAGTCAGCTCCGAATATCGAAAGCAATGTTAGGAGAGCATGCTTGCCATAGTTTGAGCTGGCTTGAGAAAAAAGTCACCAGTGGAGGAGAAGCATTTCTGCCACACTTCTTGTGGCTTTTAATGCTGGAAAAGAGTTGCACTATAATTGAGCTTAAAAGCAGATCCTTTAATTAAGCAGCAGCCCACTGAAACTAGTGGAAGAGTTTTGTTTAATTTTAGTGAGTGCTAGATCTGGCCTGGGATGAATTCTCCTGGGATAAGATTTCCTCCCAAACTTGCCAGTTTAGTTTTATATTTGGGGAGTTTATCACATTTAATATTACATTTAGTTTATAGAATGCACTTCAGATACATCAGCCAACCCTTTTTAAAGTATTTAGTTCCATCCAGTATAGGCTTGCCAGTGCACTCCTCTGTCAGCTTGTCTAACCCTTGACCAAAAAAACTAGATAAGATTTTAGTGACATATGTTGAGAATTGTTTTGGCTCCAAGATGATAAATTTCGCACGACCTGCTTTACAAATCCCACAACAAACTAACTTATGGATTTCATGTCTATATTCAGATCTGCACAACTGAACCCAGAGGTTTATTACCCACATACACAAACTAGAGATTTGTGGATGCCCTAATGTTTGGGGCATTGTTTCTGTGATTTGCCATATATGTTAACCACCCTTAGGCTTATGACTCTGGGCAGTGTGCAGTATAACGAAATGAAACAAACCCAGAAATAATACTAAAGTAAAATAATAATCCATGAAAAATACAATAGAAATCTACAAGTACAGGTAGTCCTCAATTTGTGACCACAACTGAGCCGAAAATTTCTGTTGCTAAGTGAACTGCTTTCTATGAAAATTGATGTGAGCTAATAGGTAGTAGGAGCAGTGTGGATGGATGCAAGGATGGATTTAGTATAAGATGCCTTCGCATGAACATCTGGGTGGCTATGAAATCATACACTCTCACCAAGTAACAGAGGGTGGCAGTGAAATATGGAAAATGGTATCTGTTTTCTTTTGATATTGGAATATGGTGAGTACCAGTTATTTTGGGAAGAAGCCCAAAGTACACTTGGGAGGGATGCTATAGCTGCATATGAATCCATGGGTTTATTTTATAGGATGATTTGAGTTCTGCCAAATATTTGTAGTGTAAAGAAATCATAAAAATTGGTTGGTGGTCTTAGCCTAGTGGGTGCTCCTTACGCATTTGAGAACGTTGAATGAACTGTGTGAAGAATGTTTGAGCTATTAGTTTAAAGAGAAAAAAAATACAGTCTTCAAGGAAACCTGTGAAATATAGATGACAGAAATACATTTTTCCTTATCTAAAGTAGACAAGAAATTTTTGCTCTAGGCTTGAATTTTCCTTTGTGAGATATCTGAAGATTTTGTTTCTTCTTTTTATGCTCTGTCTTGAGAAAACATTGCTACCTGTAATTTGATCATCATTATTTTATATATACTCTGATCACCTCCGTATTATATACACAATCATTAATTTGATAATTCTCAAAGTGTAACTTGCATCTATGCCTATTGTGATTTCATCTGAACTTTTAAAGAAAATATTGATGGGTTACAAAAAAAATTGTGTGCTTTTTTGATCAACAATTTATACTCACCAAAGCACTTATCTACATATGCAATGACAAGTATAAAAGCTTCAGAAAAAGCATGCAGCATATACAGTATTAAGAAAGTTATTTTGTTGTAATCGGGTTTTTCATATCCCACTTCAATATTGGCTTCTAGTAGTTATAAGTATCGTATTTCTTGTAAGGCTGCCTTACCTTTTTTGTAAGAGTCTTGGGTCTTAAAACCTTTGAAAGCACTCTACAAATATATAATATTTGCAATTCCAGATATGCAAGTTGATTAATTAATCTTCAGCTTGGAATTCCCCTGATAAGGTAGAATTGTATCTTTCTAGTTAGGTACAAGGACCTCCAACGGTGGATGTTGATAATTTTACATACAACTAAAAGCAGGAGATCAAGAGCAAGTTACCCAGAGCTAGTTAGGAATTTGATAGTGCCAAAATTAAATAAATAAAACAAGTTGCTGGATTCCTTTGTTTTTATATGCCTATAAAACTGGGTATAATCAAGATTTTCAGAATCTATAGGAATCATTTGGAAAGGCTAGTCCAGAATTAACTGTGAATAAGTCCAGTTCCAAAACCTATCAAAAAACCAGAAATCTGTAGTAATATTATGCCATTTTTTGCTAATTAGAATGATACGAATTGGCTTATTTTTCAGTTTCTGGCCTCTGATGTCTCTTCTTGCACTTTGTTTTCTGAAAAAAGAAACATATTATTTGGGAAAAAGTCTCTTTACTTTTAACTTTGTGCTGCTAAGACGGTTGCAGTGACCGATATAGTAGTTCTTCTAAAATGTAAAGGAATCTTTTACAAATATACCTTTCTGCTTCCTTAATGTCAACCTATCAGGGATATTTGAGGGTTTAAAAGGCTGTTATCACTTCCAGTCAAAGGTTACAGTTAAGCCTTCTCAAGACTGTTTTTTGAAGAAAAAAAATATCATTTTTTTCCTTTAAAAAAACCAGTTTTAAGGAAGATATAACTTCTTAGGAACAAAGAAGCAGAGGATGTGTGATCATTTATGAGAATGATAGTAAGATTCCATAAAAACAGAGTGATTGCACAAATAAAGCCTTTTGGGGGGGGGAGTATCAGAAGCATGTGTCAATGGTAATGATGATGGTGATGGACCAAAGAAGGCATCTCCACTACTACCACCACTATATCATCACCACTCATACAGGTCAAATTCAAGGACCCATCTTGGTCTACCCAGTAGGATTGTTTTGGATTAAAAATTCTGAAGTTAAAAACAGCTAAACTTACTATGGTACAAATAATTACTGCTTTTCAAATAAGTGAAGAAGACATGTGGGTGAGTCAACAGAGGCTTTGTACGCTGTGGTGGGAACATGACATTACTGCTCATACCTGCTGTTGGGTTATAAATCAGATCTAGTATATAGCTCTGCAATATCCATATTTCTTCTTTGCTGCATCAAATCACCTGGATTCCAACATTTTAAATTAGTATACTGCCAAAATAGGCTAACAGAGACTAGAATCTGTTAAATTTCACTTACATAAATTGTCAGAAGTTACCTGGCTTCACCCTGTCTAGCTAAATGATTTTAAGGGACCAGGAAAGATCTTATACATACCCTAAAGCTGTGTAACATTTAGCTTGTCCATATAAGAAATGAAGAGTGGGGAAATTACAATTTTTTTTCATTGGGAACAGAAGTATGTTCAGAAAGGAACATTTTAACCATGAATTCTTTATGTGGTCTTCAATTAAAACAGGAATTCTTTTTTCTGAACCTGTGGGCAGTAGCCTTAATGAATGATGGCTTTTACATAAACTCTTTTCATCTTAGGATATAAAAGCACTTTGCAAACATTGATCAGACTGATTGATGTAAATCCACTGAACTTCAGCCATCTCTAAGACAGCAGTTGCCATTTTGGCTGATACAAACCCAAGAAAAATGTTTTTGCCCATCTGGGACAAGCAGGGAAAGGCAGAGAAGCACAAGTAAGATATGTACAGTACTGTGAAAATAGCTTCCACTGACTTTGAAAGGTAACTATGCTATCAGACTTGGTTTTTATCTGTATGAACATAGAATGGCATAATAGAAAGAATAGAAAGACCATAGATTTGTTCAACCTACCCAATAACAATCTCCGATTTTTTTTCTTTTGTTCAATTGTGTCTGATTCTTAGAAACTGCCTGGAGTCCGTGCAGTTTTCTTGACAAGCTCTTTCAGAAGTGATTTGCCATTGCCTCCTTCCTAGAGCTGACTGAGCTAGTTGGGAAAAAGAAATATAATACGTTCATTCAGGCTACACATCAGTGGTCGACATTTAATGCAGATCAATGCTATTTAGGAAAAAATATTATTTTATATCAGCACTCAGAGCTCTGAATGAAACATTTTGGAAATCACAGTCACAAGAGGGTTGTCCTTCAGAAAACTGTCTTGCATGTTTGAATAATGGAAACCAAAAGAATCAAGGTGTCATTGCAGTCTAGTGGTTGTTACATGAGACTCAAGATAACATATAGCTAACATGTAATATAATATTTTTTTTCAATGTGACTCATCATCTCACTGTGGAAATGTGAATATCAGTGAAGAAGAATCTGAAATAATGCCTGGTGGTCTTGGTACTTTGTAGCATAGTTACTTCTGGTGTGCCATGGAGATTTTTTTTCATTCAGTGCCCAAAGGAAAGCAGTAAGAGAAAATACTGGTTTGTAAGAACAATCAGACCTGGAACTTTATCCCTTACTTGTAGAGAAAGCCAAAACTATTTCCTGGAGTTAGGGCCTCCAATTCACTCTAATTACCTGATAAAATATATGAAACTTATTTTCAGGCTACTATGTTGACAGGCAACTCTAATCCAAGATACGGCTTTGAGGAAGATCATAAGTTGGGGGAAGAGTACAGGTCATGATGACCAAGGTTAATTTCATTTTAGTAAACTGTGTTCCTTTATCTTTGATGTTTTTATTTATTTTTATGGCTCTTTTTGAGCCATCGCCATCAACAATAGTAATCAGGATATTTAAGGCAATGTGTTTTTGAAACTTAGAATTCTATTTAAATGTAAAACTTTTTCTTTTGAACTATTGCTGAGCAAAGATGTCAGTCCAAGCTATTTGGGGGCATGGGTGAAGGAAGGTGAGGTTATGCTTGATATAATTCTTTTGTCAAGATTAATGGCTTATTTTGAACAAACCTATTTTATATGCAAGAAATCAGGGATCTCCAGTTTTCAGTAATAATTAGATACTAGTCTCACAGTGCATAAGAAGTATTGGTTTCCAACTGGATTATGCTGTTTATTAAATTATTCAAAAGTCAAGGCAGAAATCTCATCAAAACAGGTTAATGGGTGTATTCGTTGATAGCTAAGGCCTCTAAAGATGCAGGCTGGAAATTAGCAGGATCTACTTCTAGTGGGTACAAATAGGAAGAAACCCAATGAATTTGGGGGAAAGTAGCAGCTCTTAAACAGATGGGTTCAAAAAGCAGGAAGATGTTTGTAAAGCTGCTTATTTAGTTCAATTGTAGTAGCATTTTTCTTTCTGGGTTCCTGAGATTGTCTCTTTGACTCTTTGGTTGTTGTTTTTTTTAAAATTATCAAAGACTGGCAAAACTTTCTTCTTTTAATACTCTGGTAAGTTGGTAATTTTACCCAGCAAATGTTTATAAGAACTTTACTTGCCAAACTTGCAGAAGTAGAGGTTGTGTCAAACCTGCTTGCAATTTGCCAATCAGCAAGGTGTCTGTGTGTGTGTGTGTGTGTGTGTGTGTGTGTGTGTGTGAATTCCCAAGGAGGGAGGGAAGCTTCAGAAAGCAAGAGTGCCTTCTGTTGCTAGTGAGACGTTAGACAGCAAGGTCAAATTATGAAATGTTTGAGCGGCACAGAGAGTCTTTTCCCAAAACTGAACCAAATTGGTAAACTATGAATTATGTGTGGCTCAGAGGGGAAAAGGGGTTTTACCTTTGGGGCTTTCGTGAGGAAAATCCCAGAACTGACTTTGCTTCTGCTGTACCTAGATGGATCTTTCTTTTTTTTAAATAGTATTTTATTAATTTTCCAATTTTACATTTGAGTATTTAAAAAGCAACATGCTGACTGGGTTAACAAAATCTTTAGTGCAAATCTCAGGTTACAACATCAGATATTTCTTCTCTTTTTCCCTTAACATTTACTGTCTCATATTCAAATTAGCACATATCAACTCAATAAAAACATCATTATTATATTTATCAATAAATTTTTAGCTTATACATATCTTAATCACATTCAGTCTTCATAAACAATTCATATCCTGTTATTAATTTTTACTCAATTTTTAGTTTCTCATCAATATTCCAATTTAACTTTTGATATTTATAATTTTCAGACTTTAGGTAACCACGATTTCCCTTATCTCACTTCATAACAAACTATAATATCCAAAATACACATTTTATCTATTTGAAGGTAATCTTATTCTATTTCCTAAGAGTTATCTATTTTCCACCATATTAAATCATCTATCTAATAATACAATATCCTGTTTAATAAATCAAAACCATTATATACATTGCCTGGGTTAATCAATAAATCAAACATGTTCATAATAATTAATTCTCTTTTCTCTTTTAGGTCTAATTTTTAAATATTAAACAGATAGAATCCTTATTTTTGACTGATTTCCACATATTTTAAATCTAATAACCAAAATTCCCCTTATCTCAACATCTCCCTTTAACCCTCTAATTGACAATATAAAATCCCCTCTAATGAGTCAAAACCCCAATTTTTTCAACCTTATTCTAGCTTTCTTCTTTTGCCAACTAGGCTTCTATATGAGCGCTTTTAGATCGTCAAATAGATCTCCCTCTATTTTTATATATGTTATATGAATTAAAGGAGACCATTTGATTACCAGTTTTCTGGAAGGACTAGCCCATTTATATTCGTTAAATTGTCTCCCTGTTATTCAAGTCACCCACGTTTGCTCTGATATATTTGTCTTCAATTCAATCTGTTCTGCTTCTTTCTCAAATTTCTTCTGATTTATATAGAAAGTCATTTCCATTTTCAATGTTGTCACTTCCTTTTCTGGATTTTCCATCAGCTGTATTTGTTGGTCAGTTGAGTCCTCTGTCTTAACATTTGATTGTCCCACTTCTTCTGTTATCTTTTGCATTGTTGGTTCTTTGGTTCTAGTCAAAATTTGGCTTTGTGCATCTAAGCTGGCATCTTGATCTTTTATTTTAGGTCTTATTTTATCACAAGCTAAAAGAATCGTTTCATGTATTGCTTTCAACATGGAAAGAATCTTTTCCTGGTCTTCATCCATCTCTTTCCTGTATTTGTAAATAGCCTTTCTAGTAAAAGTTGTTTGTTAAACAAAAGTCAGTAAAGGTTTACATTCATAGTTCAAATAGGCCAATTTTGCTGCCCAGCTGTTCTCTTATTGCTAAGTCTCTCACAGATGGTGTCAAGGTCAGGAAGGTCTTATCTAAGCCTTAGATTCTGAGGTCTGGGCTTCAAGCCAAGTCTCTTTTTAGGAAATAACAAATTGCAATACCAAGTTTCACCACACGATGTCACCGATGCTATTTAAGGTTTTTTAAGTCCCAAATTTTTCTATTTTTTTTCCTGATTTTATTTCTTTTTTGTAGATAAAAAGAAAAGTTTCCAGTAAAAATAGGAAAAAATTTTGTCCCCAGGTTTCAGGAACATATAAATCCAATTGGATTAAAATTGTTCTTTTTAATGCTTTGATTCCCCTGGGTAGTCAGACACCGCTGTTCTTAGAGGGTGGGATACAAATCCCCCTCCCTCTCTCCTCACAGGGGGAAGAAACTTCAGACAGCTTTTACAGGAAGAGAAGGTACTTAGGGTAAAGAGAAGATCAGATCTCACCCAGTTTCATCCAGGTTGCTTTCAAAGTGCTTGATAGTAGATTTTTTTTTTTACAAAATGTTATTGAATATACAGTTAAAAACACAGAAAACATAGTGGACATGATACAACTTCCCTGGCTTAAACAATACTATTAGTATTACCTTGTGAAAAGATAAAGGAAACGGTCTCTTTACAATATAACAAAATATAGGTATAGAATCTGTGAACACTCTAATAAATATTCTTTCGATCATGTACATTATAGTTAAATAACTTTCAGTTGTATCTTATAGAGAATACTAGTGTAAAGATTTCTAAGCTATCGATTTATCAGTCAACATTTGTCCCAGCCTTCCTCCTTAACTCTAGCCATTTATACACTTCATTCCAAATTTCATAATAGTCTGCTTTAGTTTTATTCTTAACCTCTAATGTTAACCTAACCATTTTGGCGCAGGATAGGATTTTATTTATTGCTTCTTCTTCGGTGGGGGTTTCTTTTCCCTTCCATTTCTGAGCATAGGCTAGTCTTGCTGCAGTTAGAATGTGCAGTACTAAATATAAAGATCCTTTACTGAATTTATCCTTAGTAATCCCTAATAAAAAAAGTTTCTGGTTTTAATTCGATTTTTTGTGATAATATCTCTTCCAGCCAATTTTTTATCTGAAGCCAAAATTCTTGAGCTTTTGGGCACTCCGACCACATGTGATAGTAGGTCCCTGGCAGTTTTCTACATTTCCAACATATCAAAGAAGTTTTATTATCCATTTTTGCTAGTCTTGTGGGGGGGGGAGAGATGCCATCTGTAAAACATCTTATATAGATTTTCTTTATAGGTGGGGGCTAACGTTAGCCTCCTGTTCCTATCCCATAATAATTGCCAATTATCTACATTGATACTATAGCCAAAGTTTTTGCTCCAAATTAGCATTGTGTCTTTTACTTGTTCTTCTAGCATGTCTTGCTCTAATAAATATTGATGTACCTTTTTATCATTTTATCTTCTGTTCCTAATAGAATTTTATCTAATTCTGTGCATTCTAATTTTATCCCGGGTTCTTTTTTATCTTTTCTGTATCGTGATTGCATTTGCAGATATGCCCACCATTCCAGCTTTATGCCATCTTCTAATAATTTTTCCCTTGTTTTCAACTCTCCACTTTCATCTAAAATGTCTTTATATGTAATTACCTTTCCTAAATTCATAAATTTTGGGTGCATAAGTATCTGCAATGTCGATATCCAATTGGGAATTTTTATGTAATTATTTTTTTTTAATTTTAGTCCAGACATCTAATAGTGCCTGTCTTATATAATGCTTCTGAAAATACTGGTGTGCCTTATGTTTCCCGTCCCACAGTATCACATGCCACCCTATCTGCATGTCGTGGCCTTGTAATGCTAACAGTCTCCTATTCCTTAGGTGTATCCATTCCTTTATCCAAGCAGATGTTGCTGCTTGATCTTTCCTAATTTGGGAGGCCGAATCCTCCTCTTTCCTTTGCATCCTTTGCATCTTGTGATAATTTGAATTTAATTCTCGGTTTCCTCCCTTGCCAAATAAATTTGGTTGTAATTTTATTTAAATTTTCAAAGAAGTCTTTGCCTAATTTAATCAATATGCATTGAAATTGAAAAAGTAATTTAGAGAGTACATTCATCTTAATTGTCACTATTCTCCCCATAAAAGAAAGGTGTAGGTTTTTCCATCTATCTAAATCCACTGTAATTTGGTCTATTAGTCTATCATAGTTTTCTCTTTTAAGTGTGATGCATCTTGCTGTCAGTTGAATCCCCAGGTACCTTACTTTTTTAGTTATTTGGATAGTAATTTTTTTCTGCAAGCTCGTTTTCTTGTGATTTGGTCATGTTCTTAACTAGCATTTTAGTTTTTTCTTTCTTACTCTTCAACCCCGCTACAATTCCATCGTTTTCCAAAACCTGTAATAGTCTTGTTCCGGACTCTAGGGGCTCCTCCAAAATAAAAACTAAGTCATCTGCATAGGCCTGTAATTTAAATATCTCTTTTTTTAGTAGGCAGCCTTGTCTTGTACCTTTTTGTATTTGGAAACGTTTTGTTAACTCTCCATTTATAATCACTTTTGCTTCTTGTTTAGAATAAATTGCTTTGAACATGTTTATGAATCTTTCCCCAAATTCCATATGTTTGAGTTGGATCAGCATGAAATCCCATTTGATTTGACAGACTTTGGCTGTCTACAGCCTAATGATGGGCCATATTGCTATGGCCAGTCTTTTCTCCACCAGTTTGGAGGGCTGCCCTGGATTGAGTGGAAGGGCTGCCGCCCTCCCGTGATCAATCAGGGGTTCCCTCCTTGCTCGTTGCCCCTACAGGGTGACTTTCAACCCTTTCCAGGGTCCCCCAGTAAAGGAAAATTGGACGTGGAAGACAGAGCTCGCCTTCGAAGTGGCTGCAGCGGCCATGTCGGCAAACCGGAAGTTGGGCCTAGATGGATCTCTCAATAAAGCTACACTCTTGGTGATTTAAAAGAGCCTAGAGTTTCTTTGGTTGAATGTGCCATATGGGATGGTTGATGTAGTGTATGCCACTCAGCATACACAATGAACAGCTCAGCAGAAGGCTGAATGTGCAGATCAGCAGGGGGTTGGACAGCTCCGGGCTATAACCGCTCATGCGGGAAAAGCCTGAATGGCTCAAGCTGTTGACAACCCCAGGCATGGTCAGCCCTGGCGGGAAGCCAGGATTTAAACCCATTGGCCACCTGCACTGGCGGGAAGCCCAGGTTTGAACTGATTGGATGTCATCCACCTGGGCAGGTACAAATAGATGCCAGGTATCCCCTTTTCCCCAGTTCGTTCTGTTCCTGAATAAACGCATCTTTACCCAGCTCTGTGTCTGTCTCTCTGTGAAGCACGCGACATTACACTGGCGACGAAGGTGGGATCCTGCCCCAGACAACGCTAGCCGCGGACGAATTCCCATCAGCAGCTCGGAAACCGACGCAGGACGACCCAGACCACGGTAATGGCACAACTGGGGCAATACCCCATCTTCCACAGCAACCGCCCTGAGGAGTGGGAGGCGTTCGTAGGTCAGCTCAAGTGCTACCTACGGGCGAACGGGGTCAAGGATGACCGACAGAGAGCGGCGGCATTACTCTGCAGCTGTGGCACGGAGACGTACCAGCTGGTGGTCGGTCTTTGCGCGCCCGACGACATTCACATCGTCGGGTACAGTGAACTAATAACCAAACTAACAGAGCATTTTAAGCCCGAAACCTCAGAAATAGCATGGCGGTACCGGTTCGAGAAACGGGACCAGTGACCAGGCGAGACCGCTAAGCAGTACATGGCCGCCCTGCGGCAAGCGGCGACACTCTGCAACTTCGACAATCTAGAGGTCCGACTGTGAGATCGGATCGTCTGCGGACTAAGGGACCGAAAACTGCGGCAGAAGATGTTTGCCAAGCAGAAGCTGACCTTACGGGACGTCCAGGAGGAGCTATTAGCCTGGGATGTAGCGGAGGAGTCCGAAGCGAGGGAGAACGGGGCCATCCATCAGTTGTCCGGCCACAGCAACGCAGAAGGGGCAGAATTCGAGGTGGACGCCATTCACTGTCAACAGCTTGAGCCATTCAGGCTTTTCCCGCGTGAGCGGTTATAGCCCGGAGCTGTCCAACCCCCTGCTGATCTGCACATTCAGCCTCCTGCTGAGCTGTTCATTGTGTATGCTGAGTGGCATACACTGCACCGATGACAGCGGGTTACAAAGAGCCAACACAGAAACACATACCCCCACACAAAACAGACCACTGCAGTCAGACCAAGAAACAAGAAGCAGAACCGCACCTACTGCAGAGCCGATCCTGAGAAGATCCAACAGAGCACACAGAGCCCCTAGCTACCTTAACGATTATGTTCGCTCTTAAGCCTGGGGGAGGAGGAATCAAAGGGTTAAATGTAAATTTGTAAATAAGCTGTATATAGTGAAGAAGGAATGACGGAGGGTGTCTCCTCCCATGGGGGAAGGGGTAAGATGGAACTGGACACAGGCTCCGCCGTTTCCATTATTTCCCTTGAAACGTTTAATTTCGTATGTAGTCACAGTAAGAGATGGGCTAAGCTGAGGCCCTCTGACATCATTCTAACTGATTTTCAGAACGCCAGAGTCGCAGTCAAGGGTGAAGCCATCTTGACTGTTAAATTTAAGGGATTTTCAGGGCACCTGGATGTTGTAGTAGGGGGCCAGAAAACGAGCCTAATTGGACTCGATTGGTTTGATGCGCTAGGCATCCAAGTAACTGGAATCAACGGGACACAAGTCGCAGAACTAGCAACAGTATGTGAGGAATTCACAGATGTGTTTGATTCAGCCCTGGGAACATACACAGGCCTGCTAATAACATTCATACTAGACCCGAAGGTAGTGCCAGTCAGGATTAAGCCACGTAGGGTCCCATTTGCCCTCAAACACAAAATAGACAATGAATTAGATAAACTTGTGGAACAGGGCGTTTTGCAACCAGTAGATGGTGGGGCATGGGAAACTTCTATTGTAACACCACTCAAAGCCAATGGGGAAGTCAGAATCTGTGCAGACTATAAATGCACAATTAATCGGGCCCTCAAACAACATGCATACCCACTCCCAGTAGTAAGCCACATCCTGGCATCCTTGCAGGGTGGCACCATTTTTGCAAAATTAGATTTGGCTCAGGCCTACCAGCAACTGCCTGTTGATGAGGCCACGGCCATGGCACAAACCATTGTAAACCACAGGGGGCCATTTAAAGCAATTCAGGGTCAGTGTAGCCCTGGAATTTTTTCAGGGTGTCATGGAATGCACACTCAAGGGCATCCCAGGGGTTTGCCCCTATTTTGATGACATGCTTATTGCCAGAGAATCCACTGAGGTGTTAGCCAGGAGGCTCAGAGCCTTCAAAGGCTGCGTGAAGCAGGCCTCAAACTCAAAAAGAACAAGTGCAGTATTGGGGTCTCCTCAACTGAATTTTTGGGGTTTTGCATTGATGCTGATGGCATCCACCCTGCTGAGTCTAAAGTAAAAGCCATTCAGATGGCACCTAGCCCTAAAACAAAGGGAGAGCTATTGGGCCTCCTCAACTTCTACCACGCGTTCCTTCCTAACAAGGCCGCAGTGGCAGAGCCACTTCACAGGTTCCTAGATAAAAATGCTTCTTGGAAGTGGACTAGCATTCAGAAAAAAAGTTTTCAGGACCTGAAGGCACTTCTGTCGGTCAGTTTCACTATCACTCATTTCAAGGAGTCTAAACCAGTTTGCTTAGCGTGTGACGCGTCCCCATACAGGGTGGGTGCAGTCTTGAGTCACTTAGAGAAAGATGGAACTCAAGTTCCAATTGCTTTTTATTCGAGGACACTGCAGAGCGTAATTACGCTCAAATTGACAAAGAAGCATTGGCCATTGTAGCTGGAGTTAAAAAATTCCATGACTACTTATACGACAGGGACTTCACGGTCTTCACAGACCACAAACCGCTGTTGGGGTTATTCACTACAGACAGACAGACACCCCACATATTATCCCCTAGAATGCTGAGATGGTCTATTTTTTTATCAGCTTATACGTTTAAGCTGATTCACAAACCCAGCAAAGAGATGGGCCATGCAGACAGCCTGAGCAGGCTTCCACTGCCACAAATCGAACCAGATCCGGCCCCAGTGGCCCGCGTTTTGTCCATTCAGGACTTGCCAGAGTTTCCCTTCCACGCAGGGGACATAGCTGCAGAAATGGCGGCTGGCAAGACACTAAGTAGAGTGCTTTCTTGGGTACACACAGGGTGGCTGGATAAAAGTCTTGGACCTGAATTTCAGAGTTATTTTACAAGAAGACATGAACTATCAGCTCACAAGGGTTGTATCCTCTGGGGGAACAGGGTCATAGTTCCTACCTCACTAAGAGACAGGGTTTTACAATCACTGCATGAAGGCCATCCGGGTATTGTTCATATGAAAGCTTTAGCTAGAAGCTACTTATGGTGGCCAGGATTAGATAAGGCCATTGAGGCCCAGTTGCATGGCTGTTATACATGCCATCAATCAAGGCCTAAAATGCCACATGCTCCAGTTCACAGGTGGGAGGAGACTCACACTCCCTGGTCTAGAATTCACATAGACTTCACTGGGCCCTTTCAGGGACAGCTCTTTCTTATAGTGGTCGACAACCACTCTAAATGGCTTGAAGTAATACCAGTTGCAAACATGACTACTGCTAGGACCATCCAGGTGCTTAGGAAACTCTTTGCCATGCACAGGCTGCCAGACATTGTAGTATCCGACAACAGAGCCCAATTTACTGCGGCAGAATTTCAGGCGTTTCTGAGAGCGAACCTAATTAGGCATGCAACGTCAGCCCCATTTCACCCTTCTACCAATGGTCAAGCTGAACGCATGGTTTGCACCACAAAAGAGTAACTGAAGCGTATTGTGACTGGGGACTGGCACCACAGACTGGCAGATTTTCTGCTTTGCCAATATTCCACGCCATGCACGGCTACAGGAAAAAGCCCAGCAGAGCTGCGCTGGGGGAGGCGATTGATCACGAAACTAGACAGGTTGCATCCAGACCAGGTGGCAGCAGAAGCCTCTTGCCCAAAATCCCCGAGGGGGCTGCAAGTGGGCGACAGGGTGTGGGCCAGGAACTATGGGCATGGGAATTTGTGGGTGCCAGGAAAAATCACTAAAACGTCAGGCCCTGTCTCTTATGAAGTGGGCCTAGAGGGCGGGCAAGTCGTCTGGTGCCACATCGATCAGCTTAGGAAGCATTTCCCAGAACAGCCACAAAGCGAGGACTTCGTCATAAGTCCTTACCATGGGCCACAAACTGGCAGCCAGGCCGATCCATGCATAGACTTTGAAGGCTTAAACAGCTAAAGCAATGGGGAGTTGGTTGTAAAGGAGGGAAGCCCAGAAGTGCTGGAGAAAGTCAACCTGAGTTATACAGCTGCTGTGCTAACTCTGCTGAACAAACTGACTCTGGGATGGGCCAACCTGGAAAGGCCAGCCAGAGAGCACCGAGCCATCCTGAACCGCTTGAACTGAGAGACACTGGTCTACCCAGCCCGGTGGGCAAGCTGGTAGGTCAGGAAGTGCCTGGGTCCCCCAGGCGTTCCACAAGGGCTCGCAAACCTCCTGCTTATCTGCAAGATTATGTCCTGAAATAATAAAGGTATAATGTTGTATGTACCTCTTGCACTGCCTGCTGACCTACAAGATTGTCTAAACAATGAAGCTATGATATTGTAAGTGCCTTATTGAGCTGCTAAGAGGAAACCTATTTTCACACCATTGTTAACCCTTTGTAAATTGTATTGCTGTAATTACTTCTGTTGTTGTTAATGTTGTTCGTTCTAGAGGGGAGGGATGTAATGTATTGGGCTTGTTTTGTTAAGAGAACGCCACGTGGTAATTGCTGGAAGGCTGTTGGAGCAGGGAAGCTAGCTAACAGCTCCCAGCCCCTCAGACAACCCGTCTCCAGCGCTGCTGTTGGTTGCCTAGGGGCCTTTTTTCTGCCGCCTAGGGGCCAGGGTATAAATTGCTGCATCTGCAGCCCTGTTCTCTAGTTCAGATCCTGCAAGCAATAAACCATGATCTTTGCTGAACTCACTTGCCTCGTCTTCATTCCTGTGCAATGAACCCAGTACACAACACTATGCTTATGACTCTGGGCGGTACAGTACAACAAAATGAAACAAACCCAGAAATAATACCTAAAATAATACCTAAAATAACAATCCATGAAAAATACAATAGAAATCTACTGGTACAGGTAGTCCTCGGCTTAGGACCACAATTGAGCCCCAAAAGTGAGATATTTGTTAAGTGACTTTTATCTCATTTTATGATCCTTCTTGCCACAGTTGTTAAGTGAATCATTGCAGTTGTTAAGTTAATGACTTGGTTGTTAAGTGAATCTGACTTTGCAACTGACTTTGCTTGTCAGAAGGACGCAAAAGGGGATCACATGACACTGCAACTGGTTCGCCTGGTGCGCCAGTTGCGACCCTACCTGGACCGAGATGCCCTGCGCATAGTCACTCATGCACTCGTGACCTCCCGATTGGACTACTGCAACGCTCTCTACATGGGGCTGCCCTTGAGGACCACCCGGAGGCTTCAGCTGGTGCAGAATGCAGCCACGCGGGTTGTGATGGGGGTTTCCCGATACTCCCACGTAACACCTCTGCTCCGCGAGCTGCATTGGCTTCCGGTTGCCCTCCGGGTGAGACTCAAGGTGCTGGTGATGACCTATAAATCCCTAAATGGCTTGGGTCTGGGATATCTGAGGGAGCACCTGCTGCCGGCATCAAGCTCCCTTCGTCCTGTGCGCTGCCACAGGGAGGGTCTTCTCAGGGTACCGCCGGTAAAAGATTGCCGGCAGACAATACCCAGGGGGAGGGCCTTCTCTGTGGGTGCGCCTGCCCTTTGGAACCAGCTGCCTGTAGAGCTTAGGACTGCCCCTGACCTTCGCTCCTTCTGCTGGGACCTGAAGACCTGGCTCTTTGAGCTTTCTGGCCTGGACTGAGAGTATTAATTGGGGTTTTAATTGGATTCTAATTGGGATTTTTATTTATGCAAGGTTAATGTAATCATTTTAATTGTTTTTAATTTTTGTAATTGTTGTATTGGTTTTTTTTTAAAAAAACCTTGTGAACCGCCCTGAGTCCTACGGAAGAAGGGCGGTATATAAGTTTAATAAATAATAAAATAATAATAAATGTGAGTCAGTGAAGAAGCATTTTAATTTTGATCACTTGACCATGGGGATGCTGCAATGGTCGTTAAGTGTGAAAAACAGTCATAATTCACTTTTTTTCCAATGCTCTTGTAATTTTGAATGGTCACTAAATGAACTTTGAGGATTACCTCGAAGTAGGGGGTTATTTTCTTGCAACAGCTTAAAAATTGTTTACCACTACTTTCTTCCAAGAAGCTTTTTCAGCTTCTTCATCAAATTTATGGCCTTGGTATATTCTGGAAGTGTCCCATCATAAATGTTTACATTTACAACTTTCCATATATTGTATTTCCACTTACTAGTTCTTTATATGCATCATAAAAGTTCATTCTTCCTCTTGTAGCCACTGGAGGAGGGTTTATTAACACATAGCTAGAGACTTAAGGGAGAGAAAGAGGGATTTATTTTGTTATGTGATATTACTACAACCCAGCACTACCATATTTGCAAAACTGGGGTATAATTAGAGGACATCAAAGAGAATAACTCATGCTGTCATCTAGTGCTTGTCCAGAGTTTCAAATCCCAAATTTGATAGTCTTACTACAGTCCTTAATCCTCAAACTGTTTCAGTAGCAGATTGAAATTTTTCTTTTATTTTTGTCATTTAAGTATATTTTTCTTTTGGTGGTTTTGTGGGAGCCTTCAATGGGCCTTTTTATGACTAAATATAATAATCACGTAGGGATGGTAATTTCCTTCCCCCCCCTCTTGTCTTAATCTAAATTAGGCCTGTCAACCAACAACTTTACTAAGAAGGTTGAGGTGACCCTAACTTGTTCCTCTCTCTGTACTTTCTCTGCTCATGGGATCCTGCCTCTTTCTCTTTCTCCCTTCCTGCCCTAAGATCTGCTTTGCCAGTTCTCCAATCCACTTGCCCAAACAGCATTTCTTTCTTTCTTTCTTTTCCCCCCAAATGAAATATTTACTGGCCAGTTGGACGTAGGACATATTTTATAACTGTAGTACAGGATTTCACATAGGCTTAATTTGATTTTTAGATCAAACTTATCCCCATTCACATAGGTCAAGGGAATCACAAGATAGACTCACCTATGAGCAGGAATCAGGCTCCCCCATGGCCTCCTCACTCCAACTATCTGTTAACCATCCAATCTGGACTTTGGTCACAAGGTTTAGTATGTGTTGATTCAGCATTTCTTCCTCTTCAATTCATTTCTCTGTAGAACTAGGAGTGACTGCTTCACTTTGTGCAGAGTCAGTTTGGTTTTCTACCTCCATCTCATCACACCTGAGGAAATGGGCTCCCTTGGCTAGAAATAGGAATGCATGGCAAAAGTTATTTCACTGTGATATGTTATCAAAATTGATCAAGAAGTTACATAACTCTTTTTAAAAACAGTATTATACTAAAATAGCATCATGAGTGGAGGAAGGAATACTGTATGTAGCATTCAGTCCCAGCTATATACAAGCAGAACAGGTTCATGTAGGAACTGCACTTAAGAAAAAAAAAGGTCTCATCAACACTACTTTGTTTCTCATTTTAATTTCTCCATAATTAATTCCCAAGTTGTGGGCAACAGTCTGGAACCTGTTATTCTCCAGGATCTCAAAGTACAACATCCCCCACTTGATTTTGTCTCTCTCGCCACCCCCTACGTGGGCTATTAGGTACTGATATCAACAATATGTCTCTCTTTATTTTCTGTTTTTAAATTCAGAGAAAAGAACTTTTTGGACAATAGCATCTTGATTTCTCCCAATGCTTGTAATCCAGTTTGCAAAACTCTGGATAACCACTATATGGAGTAAAGTCAGAAAACTCTAGTTCTTTGTTGCCATCTAGTTGTCATCTAGATGTCTGCAGTGTAGCTCTGGTTGTTCTTCCAATGCTTTTTAACACTGGGAAATCAAGATGATGGGTTTGATAAAGCATTGCCTTTTATTCTACTTTTGGCAGTAAATAATGTAGTTACTTGGGGCTTCAGATGCCTTGTGAGGTCTTAGAATTGTAAGTTCTTCATCCTATTTTACAGGCTAATCTGATTCCAGTAAGAAGAGCAAACTGACTCTTCGACAAAAATAAAATGCATTCTAGTAATGAACCTATTTTCCCAGCTTGGAAAATTTAGTGGATATTGGAAATTGAAATAGACTCACAGGACAACACTAAAACTGCAGTCTGTATTCAGCAAAAATTCCTATATTCAATGTAATGCTATCACACAATCAGAAACTTTCCAGAATTCAATAGATGTTGTTTTAGATCTTTGGGGCACTTCCCATCAGAGATTACAGCATTGTTAGTGGAAAAATACATCTTTAAAAACTGAGCTGTATTGCAGTGGCTCAGAGCAGCACATGTAAAGGTAAAATGCTTTATATGGAAAGAAGATAAAGATAAAGATATGTCAGCTGAGATAATTGCAACTAATCATGAAAGAAATGACACTGTTTAAACATGACTGTTGGCCAACCATTATTTTAGTACTGAGGTGATTTATGGATTAGCTTATTACTGTAAATTTGTAGAAAGTAATATTATCATTTTTCTCTCAAGATTTCTACTAACACAAAAAGAGATCACATTCACCAGCTGGACACCAGTTCCTACTATTGGAATTATTTAGGCAATGGTTTAAAATGCTCCATTTCTAAGCAACTAAGTCCCAGCAATAATGTTTTTGTTGTTGTTGTTGCTGCTGCTGCTGTAATATATACAACAGTGTGAAATCATAGCTGCCAGTTCTTTAACTGGTGTTGGCATTCATTTGCACCAAGAACCTAGGATGTCATAATGTATCAGCATAGTATGTGTGCAAATCCATGTAGATGGACATTTTGTCAATGCACAGAATTTTCTATTACCTTATCTATTTTGGAGTCCCACAGTTCTTGTTTGCAGGCAAGTGGTATTTCTTGCAGATGATCTTCCAATGTGCCACTGTTGCTACTTTGTTCTGCCGTTACTTGTAGTCAGTTTGTGTGATTTTCTTACAGCAGCCCACTAGATCCACTGTTTCTTCAGCTTCTTTGTAAAGAAGGCATTTGATGTCTGTTGTTGTTTTCTCAGTTCTGGCATTGTATGCATTTGTTCTTAAGGCTTGGTTTTGTGTAGCCAAAATGAGCCCCTCTGTCTCTTTCTTCAGTTGTCCTCTTAGCCATTGCTTGAGTCTAGTCCTCTATTCCAGCTGTGTATCTAATGACTGGAACTGCCCCAATGTTGATTGCCCTGATGGTATTTCCTCCATTGAGTTTGGATTATAAGATCTTCTTCACCCTCTTGATGTATTCACCTGAAATCTTTTTCTTGACTTCAATGTGCTTGATGTTATCAGGTTGAAGGATACCCAGGTATTTGTAGTAATCTTCCTCATCCAGACTCTTAATGTTATTTTCGTGGGGCATCTTGATTTCTTCAGTTTTCACTATTTTTCCTTGTTTGATAGTGAGTGTGGCACATTTGTCCAATCCAAACTCCATTGCAGTATCAATGAAGGAGAATATTTGTAGCTCTGGGTTGAAATCAGGGGTCCTTGGTGCTCTCTGAACTTGCATGTTTTCTTGCAGACATTTCATTACTCTAACTAGGAAATATCATCAGTGCTAGGGATGATTGCAGTACTCCATTGCAATATCTTGTCTATATATATGGACAGTGTTGAGCAGTGATTCTATTTCAGATGCTGTTTTTCTATACAGCTTTAGATCGTCCAGGTAAAGGAGGTAGGATAGTCTGGCAGATGTTTTTGATGTTTGATAGCCATGGCTTGAGTTATTTAGTATTGTTGATTGATGATGAAGTTTTTGTTATTTTTTCTAGTTGTTTCTCTTCAGTTCATGCATCACCTGGTATTTCAATATCAGTGAACCAGACTTTTTTCTTTTCCGCAATAGTCATGTCAGGCATGTTGTGGACCAGATATCTGTTATCATCATCATCATTTTATAACATTGGTCTTACATTATTATTGCCAGCCATTTGAAAACATACATACTGTAGGTGAGGTGGTAGATTCTGGTTTTCATCATTTCAATCATCAATACAGATCCAGTTTAGGATGGAGGGGGTCAGCAAAATGCCTTTGAATATAAATTGGTACCTTGGGATTTCTTTCTATTTGTGAGAACAAAAGAAAGTTTTTGTGTCCCTTTTTATTTTATTCATAGAAGCAATAATAAAATCCATTAGCATCCTTCCCTCTCTACTTACGAATTTGTACACACAAATATTTGTTTGTGAGAGACAGATTTGAAAAATGCCCACTTGGTCCCACTTCTCCTCTCTGTTGTGGGTGGGATGGGAAAAGTGCATCCATTCTGGTCCTATTTGACCTTTTGGTGGCTTTTGATACCATCAACGACTGTATTCTTCTAGATTAGGTTGAAGGATTGGAGTTAGGTGACATGGTGTTGTGCTGGCTTGCCTCCTTTCTTTGGGGTCAATTCCACTCAGAGATAACTGGGGAGGAGAAATTTTGCCCTCAGCCCTTGCTATGCGGGGTGCCCTCTGCTCTCTCCTATTTTAACATCTATTTCAGGCTGCTGGTTGATCTCATCCAATACTGATATACTGATATACCCAGCTATACATCTCAGCCCCTGGCAAAAAAGCAATGTCTTATCTATCTGAAGGCTAGGGAACAACAGAATTCAGCTAAACCCTGGCAAGACTGACAGGCTCTGATTTGGGGAGCCTACTTGTTCTAGGACTATGTATGCCATCTTTAGTGCTGATGGAGTTGCATTGCTCCAGATAGATTCAGTGTACAATCTGGGGAGGAGATAGGGGTTGGGTGTTCCTCCTAGATTCACAGTTCCTGTTTAAGAAACAGGTGGCAGTCATAGCTAAGAGTGCCTTTGCACAGCTTTGAGGCATGCACCAGTTGCACCTGTTGGATCAGGAGGCTCTGGTGATAGTCACTCAGGCCCTAGTCACCTTCAGACTGGCCTATTGTAATGTAGTCTACACAGGGCTGCCCTTGAATAGCTTCAGCTGGTGCAGAATACAGTGCTCCATATTACACTTCTGCTTATGAACTACATCAGTTGTTTCTGGGTCCAATTCATGATGCTGGTTTTAACTTTTAAAACTCTTCATAGCTTGGGACAGGTTATCGGCCTGAGTACATCAGCCCAGCCCATTAAATCCAGCAAAGAGGGCATGCTACAGATGCCATCTGCCAGAGGCTTACATTTGGTGGGTCCCAGGTGGTGTGCCTTCTCTGCTGTGGCACTTGCCTTCTGGAACAACCTCCCCTCCAGACATTAGGTTTGTTAGCTCAATCCCTTTTGATGCCTTGAGACTGCACTGTCAGAGCCTTCAAAAGCAGAATGGTGGAGAGCTACCAGACCATCTGCCACTGAGAATTTGGGACGAGTGGAAAACAGCCTTCAACTGCCCCTTGGGAAGCTACCAATTAAAAGTCATGCCATTTGGACTGCAGGGGCCCCCAGCCGTATTTATGAAGTTGATTAATGAGGTCCTACATGATCATTTATACAGAGGGGTTCTGGTGTATCTTGATGACATTCTGATATACAGTACAAATATGACTGACCACATACGACTGGTCAGAGAAGTGTTAAAGAAACTATTGAATGCCAAACTTTATGTCAAATTGTTGAAATGTGAATTTCACCAAACCTGATTAGATTATCTTGTCTATAGAATTTCCAACGAGGGCATCGAAATGGACACAGCCAAAGTGAAAGCTATAATTGAATGGCAGCCCCCAAAGACTCGCAAACAGCTCCAGAGCTTCCTAGGGTTTGCCAACTTCTACCGTAAATTCATTCCCTCTTTTGCCGAGATTGCTCTACCCCTTACAGAACTACTCAAAATGGGCAAGGGAGGGGGAAAACCGCAACCTGGCCAACCACTAGCATGGACTATGAGTTGTCAGAAAGCTTTTGAGAATTTAAAAAGACTGTTTGTAGCTGAACCAGTTCTAAAGCACCCCTGCTCAGGGGAGCCCTTCGTAATTCAAGCAGATGCCAGTGACGTGGCAGTCGGAGATGTGTTACTGCAAAAGAATAAAAGTGGGGTCCTGCAACCTTGTGCCTACACCTCTAAGAAATTCACTGAAGGTGAGAGGAGATGGACAGACTGGGAGAAGGAGGCCTTTGCAATTAGGTGGGGGGTATTAAACTGGCAACACTATTTAGAAGGGAGCAAGGTGCCTTTTGAAGTATGGACAGATCACAAAACTTTAGAGGCACTAAAAACTCCTGGAAAATTGTCCCTAAAGCAAGTGCGATGGGCACAGTACTTTAACTGTTTTAATTTTACTCTAAAGTACATACCAGGAAGAAAAAACTTCCTAGCTGATGCGCTATCCCAATTGCTACAGTACAAAAGTGAACATGAAGAGGTCTATGAGGCAATTATCCCCAGTTCACAACCTGCGGCACAACTCACACCTTGCAGAACCCCTAATCCTGATGACCCTGGAGCGAAGAAGATAAAACGAGAGCTCCCCACTGATCAATGGTTCAAAGATAATCAAACCTCCCTAACATGCAGGGATGGTTTGGCATACAAGGGGAGGGGGAAATTGTATCTACCTGAAGCCCTCCATCTCAATGCTCTCAAACACAGCCATGATGTAAAACAGGCTGGACACTTCAGATATTTAAAAACTCTACACTTCATCTGCCAGCAATTTTGGTGGCCAGGGCTAAAACAACATGTAGAAAACTATGTCAGGAGTTGTACCATATGTGCCACCATGAAAAGAATTCCAGGGAAAACCCCTGGGTTACTGCAGTTGGTGGCAGACCCTTCTTAGCCATGGGAAGAAATAGCCATGGACTTTATTGTAGACCTACCCAAAAGTTGAGGAAATACTGTCATCTGGACTGTGATAGATCTGTTTTCAAAGCAGGCTCATTTTATTGCCTGTAAAAGACTCCCATCTGCACAATGACTGACCAAATTGTTCCTGAAACATATCTACCGACTGCATGGTGCCCCTAAGTGAATAATTTCAGATAGAGGAGTGCAGTTCACAACAAAATTTTGGAGGAATTTCCTTAAATTAATTGGATCATCTCAAGGCTTATCATCTGGTTTTCATCCAGCTACCAATGGGGCTGCAGAATCCGTTAACAAAATGGTGGAGCAATATCTCAGATGCTATGTTTCCTACCAACAGACAAACTGGAGTGACCTCCCTTTCGCCGAGGTGGCCTACAATAATTCTGCTTACAGCAGCACTGGCTACATGCCTTTCAGAGTAGTGACAGGAAAAGAGTTCAGCCCAATGCCTGACTACCCTCAGATGCCCTCTGCTTCCCAGACACTTGATCAATGGGTGAGGGGTGGGAAGAGGTTTGGAGAAACATGAAAACGGCATTAAAAAAGACTTCTGAGACTTATAAAAAACAGGCTGATAAAAAGAGGGCTCCCCAAAGAACATTCCAAGTTGAGGAAACGGTTTATCTGTCAACTAAATATTTACACCTCAAATTACACAGCAAGAAATTAGGACCAAAATTCTTGGGGCCTTTCCCCATTGTGAGAATCATCAACCTGGTCACAGTAAAATTGAAACTCCCCAGACTTTTGGGAAAAAAGCCTTTTGCTTTAACTGTTTGGCTTTGAATCACTAAAGCATGGGAGGAATTCAACCCAGATGTTTTGAGAAGATAAGAGCGCACTTCAGAAGGAAAGTGAAACTTCGTGTGTTAAACTAATTGGTGAATGTGATTCATGTTGTGTAATTAAGGGAGGGAGATTCTGTAGGATATGATGGGTTAAGGAAAGAAGCATTCAGATTCTGGCATCCATCCATGAGTGCCGATGCTCCATTCTCATTATTATAGATTTTTTTGGAATAAACAATCATGCAGTGTTCTTTGATCTGTCTCATTAATCAGAATCATGACATCTAGGTTGCTTCTCTCTCTCTCTTTTTTAATCCTATTTATATCCCGCCCTTCTCCGAAGACTCAGGGCGGCTTACAATCTAAAGCACAAATCAATGTGCTTAGCAATAGCCTTCATTCTATGTATATGCCTGCTTATTAGGGCTTTTGGGGGGCCCCCAAGCGGCATTATTACAAAGTCAGCTTATTGCCCCCAACAATCTGGGTCCTTTTTGATCAGTTTCCAACCATTGTTTCCTGTTTTGCCCTCTGGTGCTTTGGACAATAGTTTGTCCCCTCTTCTTTGTGGCAGCCCCTCAAATATTGGAATACTGCTATCATGTTACCCCTTTTCTTCTTTTCTTTACTCTAAAGTACATACCAGGAAGAAAAAAACTTCCTAGCTGATGCACTCTCCCAATTGCCACAATACAAAAGCAAACACGAAGAAGTTAACGAGGCAATTATCCCCAGTCCACAAACTGCGGCCCAACTCACACCTCGCAGGACCCCTAATCCTGATGACCCCGGGGTAAAGAAAATAAAACGAGAACTCCTCACTGATCAATGGTTTAAAGACAATCAGACATCCCTAACATGCAGGGATGGTCTGGCTTACAAGGGGGGAAAATTGTACTTGCCTGAAGCTCTTCATCTTAACGCCCTCAAACACAGCCATAATGTCAAACAGGCTGGACATTTCGGATATCTAAAAACTCAACATCTCACTTGCCAGCAATTTGGTGGCTGGGACTAAAATGAGATGTAGAAAACTATGTCAAGAGCTGTACTGTATGTGCCACCATGAAAAGAATCCCAGGAAAGACCGCTGGGTTACTGTAACCGGTGGCTGAACCTTCTCAGCCATGGGAAGAAATAGCTATGGACTTTATAGTAGACCTACCCGACAGTAGGGGAAATACTGTCATTTGGACTGTGATAGACCTATTTTCAAAACAGGCTCATTTTATCGCCTGCAAAGGACTTCCATTGGCTCAACGACTGACTAAGTTGTTCCTAAAACATGTACCGACTACATGGTGCCCCTAAGCGAATAATTTCGGACAGAGGGGTGCAGTTCACAGCGAAATTTTGGAGAAACTTTCTTAAATTAATTGGATCATCTCTTTTTTTTCTTTGACTTTCCGCTTGTTGCCCTCTTCCCCCCCGCCGTTTATATGCATTTTTATTTTTCCATTTCTTCCACAAACAAGTCAACAAATATACCGCAGTACATAGATACATACACATAAGTTTGGGTCCTGCTCGTCCATTTCCCCTTTCACTGTATCCACCCTCTTTCTCTCTCTTTCCTCTTCCCTACTTTCTTTCTCCTTTCTTTCCTACTTCCCTCTTCTTCCTCTCCTCTCCTCTTTCTCTCACCAGTCCCCTCCCGTTTCTCCCCACTTCTCCTCCTCTTTTCCCCTAACCTTCCTACTTCCTTCCCCCTCCTCTACTCTCTTTCCTCTCTCCTCTCCTTTCTTCCCTCCGATTCCTCTTCCGATACAATTCAGGGGTAATGTCCAAGCAGCTCCTCTCCTTAGATTTTCAATATCTATATTAGGTATGATAACATTAATTTTCTATTACATCAATATTTCTATAAATCTGACCTTCTTGGTATATACTTCTATAAATTTTTATACTACCTCCAGTTATGCAATACTGTGTCGCCTGGGTCTCCCTCCTTATCTTCTCATTTTTCTTCCATCTAAATTAGTGTTAGCCATCTTTTAAGTATATTCTCTTTTTCACCCACTTGTAAAATTTTCCCCAAATTTCATAATACTCTGACTCTGTCTTATCTTTAATTATCATTTTTAATCTATTCATTTCTGCACATTCCATTATTTTCCTGATCACCTCTTCTTCTGGAGGAGCTTTCAGTGCCTTCCAGTTTTGTGCAAACACAATCCTAGCTGCAGTGGTTATATGAATAATCAAATATGTTTTCTCTTTACTATATTTCTCTGGTAAAATACCCAACAGGAATATTTCTGGTCTTAGTTCTATATGTTGTTCTATCATCTTTTCTATCCATAATCTGATTATGTTCCAATAGGTTTTAGCTTCTGCACACGTCCACCGCATATGATAGAAAGAGCCTGGTATTTGATGGCATTTCCAACATTTCATAGATCTGTCCTTAAACATTTTAGCTAGTCTTTCTGGAGACATATGCCATCTGTAGAACATCTTGTACATATTTTCTTTATACGCTGTCACCATTGTCAGTTTATAGTTTCTTTCCCATAATTGCTGCCATCTATCTAATTCAATCATATATCCAAAATTTCTTGACCATTTTATCATTGACTCCTTAACTTGCTCCTCCTCTAATTCCCTATATATTAAGTAGCTATACATTTTTAATCCATTTTTCTTCAGTTCCTGTAAGTATTTCATCTAACTCTGTTCTCCCCAAATTAAAACCATCTATTTTAGCATCTTTTTCATATCTAGATTGTATTTCCGTTCTCATGTACCAATCCATCTTTATTCCTTGTTCCTCTAATTGTTTGGTTTTCAGCTTCCCCGTGTCTGTTAGTAGGTCTTTATATCTTATAATGTTTCCCATGTTAAACATATTGGGGTGTATTAACACTTCCATAGTTGAGAGCCAATCTGAAATCCTCAAGTAATGCTTCCTCTTTATTTTCTCCCATACCATCAATAAAAATTCCTGGAAATAGCCGAGTATTCTATTTTTCCCATACCATATGAAAGCATGCCATCCCAACTGTAAATCATGTCCCTCTAATGTCAATAATCTAGTATTCCTCAGTAAAATCCATTCTCTCATCCATGACATTGCTGCAGCCTGGTAATATAATTCCCAATTAGGTAAACCAAACCCACCTCTGAGTCTTGCATCCTGTAACATTTTTAAATTAATCCTTGCCTTTTTCCCCTGCCAAATATATTTCAAAATTATTTTATTTAGCCCCTCAAAATATTTCTTTTCCAATCTTATTGGTATTGTTGAAAACAAAAACAACAATCGTGGTAATATATTCATTTTGATTATTGCAATCCTACCCATTAATGATAGTTGTACCTTTTTCCATTTATCCAAATCTACTTTGATTTGTCTTTTCAATTTATAATAGTTATCTTCTTCAATTGTTATACATCTTGCTGTCAGGTGAATCCCCAAATATTTTACCTTCTTTACAATCTGTATCTCTAACTTTCCCATCAATTCTTTTTTTTTTGTTTTTCAGTAATATTTTTCACTAACATTTTTGTTTTATCTTTATTAATCTTCAAACCTGCTACCTCACCATATTTTTCTATTTGTTCTATTAATACAGGTCCTGTCTCTAGTGGCTCCTCCAAGATAAATACTAGATCATATGCGAAAGCTTGTAGTTTATATTCTTCCCTCTTAATTTTCATACCTTTTATACCCTTATTCTGTCTTATACTTCTATTTAGTATCTCTAGTGTCAAGACAAACAATAATGGGGATAAAGGGCATCCCAGCCTTGTTCCCTTCATAATATTAATCTTTTCAGTCATATCTCCATTAATCATTACTTTGGCTATTTGCTTATTGTAGATTGCTTTAATTACATTTATAAATTTCTCCCCAAAATCCATAATCTGTAGTTGTCTTATCATGAATTGTCAATTCACATTATCCAAAAACATCAATGCCATCTGTTTTTCAGGATGTGTTTCATAGTATTCTAATGTGTTTAATATAATTCGCATATTGTCTCTAATCTGTCTTTTGGGCAGGAACCCATTTTGATCCAAATGTATAAATTTGTTTAGGAACTTTTTAAGTCTATCGGCCATGATTGATGCGAATATTTTATAGTCCACATTCAGTAAGGAAATCGGTCTATAGTTCTTTATTTTCTGTATTTCTGTTTCTTCCTTTGGTATCAGGGTAATAAGTGCTTCCGACCATGAATCTGGTATCTTAGCTTCAGAGAGGAGTTCATTATAGAGTTCCAGCATTACATTGCCTAACAGTTCCTGCAATGTTCTATATAGTTCCGCTGGTAGCCCATCTGGTCCTGGTGTTCTGCCATTCTTGCTTCTGTTAATTCCATCATTGTTATTTTCTCTTCTAGTAGCTTTTTAAATTTCTCTGGTACTTTAGGTATGTCTGTTTTTTCCAAGAATTGTTTTATTCTATCATCTGAAACTGCTTGTTGCTTATATAAATTCTCATAATATTCCCAAGCTATTTTTTTTTCTTTTCTTCATTCCGGTGTTGTAAAGTCCCCTCGGCATCTTCCAGTTGTTTAATCCACCTCTTCTCTTTCTCCTTTTTAATTTTATATGTCAACCATCTCCCTGGTTTGTTTGCATGTTCAAAAAAGGTTTGTTTAGCTGCCTTTATTTTCCTTGCCACCTCTTCATTTTCTATTAAGTTCATTTTATGCTTGTTCAACTCCATTAAATTTTTTATCTTTTTCTTTTGTGTATCTTTCTGTAATTCTTTCTCAAGAGTCTTATATTCTTCCTCCAGTTTTTCCCTAATTTGACTTTTCTGTTTATCCTTTTTCCCCATATAAGATATAGCAAGTCCTCTCATGTACGCTTTTGCCGTATCCCAGACATTTTGAAGTGAGGTATCTTCTGTTTTGTTTTCCTTAAAGAAGAAAGTCATTTCTTTTTCCATATATTGCTGGAAGTCTTTTTCATTCAATACAGTTTGATTTAATGTCCATCTTGTTCTTTTTTTTTGTACTTTCCATATAATTTTGACTGGGTTGTGGTCCTCCCATGTGTTTGTTTCTATGTTTATATTTTGTGTAGTTGTAAATAAGTCTATTGATGTCCATATCCTATCTATTCTCGACCAGGACAGGTGTCTGTTAGAATAGAATGTATATTGCTTCTTTTCCGGATATTTTTCTCTTCAAACATCTAATATATTTAATTCATCCACCATATTATGAAAAGATTTTGAAAGTGTTCTCCTTAGGGTCTTGTTTTTTTTTGTCATATTATAATCCAGCCCGGCCTTTACGATAGCATTGAAATCTCCAATCATACACATGGTTTCAAATTCCAATTCTATTATTTTCTGATGTAATTTTGAATAGAAATTTTCTTGGTTTTCATTTGGGGCGTAAATCGATACCAATAAAGTTTTTTTACAATTCATAATTACTTCCACCATTAAAATTTTCCCTTCTTCATCTGAATATATCAATGTATTTTGTATTGCTTTTTGAATATATAATACCACACCTCTTTTACTCTGATCTGCAAGTGAGGTATATAATTCTCCCAATTTTGAATATTCTAGTAGATTTTTATGTTGTTTCTTAATATGAACTTCTTGTAAGCAAATTATGTCCATTTTTAATTTCCCCAATTTATTTAGTGTTCTTTTTCTTTTTATAGCCGAATTTAGCCCATTTACGTTTATCGAAATTGCTTTTATCTCTTCTTCCATGATTATTTATTTGAAGTTTTAGTTTCTCTCATTATTCTCATCTCTCTTTGCTCTTTTGCCTCTTTTACTCTTGTCCCTTCTCTCAACACCCTTTCCTCCTGTTTTATGCTATACTTACCCCATTGCTTCTCTGTCTCGTCTCCCTGCTGTCTGATTACTCTTTCCCCTCTCAGCCTTTCTTCTTCTTGCTGCCCAAAGTATTGATCATAGAAAGGTTCTGCTTTCTCTAATGTGTCCAGTCTATGTCTCTGTTCTTGCCAATTTATCATTACTCCTTCTGGTATTAACCATCTAAAATGTATCCCTTTTTTAATTAAGCATTTCATCAGAAATTGATACTCATTTCCATGTTAGATCTATCTTGCTGCGTTGTATTGTCCAGTGATTTCTGTGCCACCGGACTCTGTGATTTTAGGGCAGCTGTTGCTGGGTGTGTTGTAGTCTTCTTCATTTTCTCCAGTAGTTTGTAATCCAAATGTCGATGGGGTATTATAATCCAAATGTGCTCCAAAAAAAAAAGAGTACGAAAAATTTCAGCAACAAGAGAAGGTGAGAAGAAAGGGAAAAGGAAAGAAAAAGAGAAGGAAAAAGCCAAATATCCTTATATCTTAAAAAAAAGGAGGAAAAAAGAAATTAATCCATACAGGTTACGCTCTTTGTTCATTTCAGAATCTCCGTGCCTTAGTCCAAAAGTAGAGAAAATCAAAAATATGGTCTCCAAAGTAAAAAACAATCCACCATTCCGCAAGCTAAAAAACAGACTCTGTAAACTTCTTATCAGTGAGTCCAGCAGCTGTCATTCAATAAGGGAGAATTGGATCATCTCAAGGCCTATCAACTGCTTTTCACCCGGCTACTAATGGAGCCACAGAATCCGCCAACAAAATGGTGGAACAATACCTTAGATGCTACGTCTCTTACCAACAAACAAACTGGACCGACCTCCTCCCTTTCGCAGAGGTGGCTTACAATAATTCAGTACATAGCAGCACACTTCTTTCCGTGTAGCCATAGGGAAAGAATTCAACCCCATACCGGAATACCTTCAGTTACCCTACGCTTCCCAGACTCTGGATCATTGGGTGAGGGGTTGGGAAGAAGTTTGGAAAAATACAAAAATGGCCTTAAAAAAGACTTGTGAGACCTACAAAAAGCAAGCGGACAAAAAGAGAGCTCCCCAAAGAACATTCTAAGTTGGGGAAAAGGTCTATTTGTCGACCAAATACTTACACCTTAAACTACCCAATAAGAAATTGGGACCGAAATTCTTGGGGTCTTTCCCCATTGTGAAAATCATCAACCCGCTCACAGTAAAATTGAAACTCCCCAGACCTTTGGGAAAAATTCACCTGGTGTTCCATTGTAGCTTACTGAAACCTTTTCGAGCCTCCACTTTAAGACCTCCCCCTAAGAAAGCACCTGGACCCCTCGTAGTAGCAGGTCAGACCCATTATGAAGTGAAACGTATTCTTGACTCTAGAATCTTTAAGGGAAAATTGCAGTACCTAATACAATGGAAGGGATACCCAATGTCTGAAGCCATTTGGGTGAAATCTAGTGATGTGAAAGCTGACAGACTTATCAAAAGGTTTTATGAAAAAACACCCCAATAAACCAAAAGCTAGTTCCTAACTTGTGTTTTGTTTACATTACAGGATCTGTCCTTTTTGTAAGGGGGGGCAGATGTCAATGCTGCTAACATAGAATGTTCTTGCTTGACAAGAGATGAAGAAGCAGCTATTTCATATGTTAAACTTATGTATTGCTTTAAGAGATAGGGTTAAGGCTGGGAGGCTGGGAGGAGGAAGATTGTGCCTCAAGGCCATATGACATTAAAGAAGATAAGAACTTGGCAGGTTGTCTAACGGAAGGGAACTGATTCTTTAAATTAATTGGAGAATATGATTAATGACAAAATTAGAAAGGTGGAAAATTGTGTTTAATATATTGTGCAAGGGGGCGGAGATTTCAGATTCCAGCTTCCTTCTAGCAAGCATTTGTCGGTGTTTTAGGTTAAATAAAGGACTTTTAAGGTAAACAATGCCTCAGAGTCACTTGAAAAGCCCATACGTTGGAAACTTGACACTTTGTCAAATGCCTTACTGAAGTCCAAGTATACTATGTCCATAGCATTTCGCTGGTCTACTAATTTAGTCACTTTATCAAAGAATGAAATAGGATTGGTTTGGCATGATCTGTTTTTGACAAACCTGTGCTGGTTACTGGTTATAACTTTATTTGCTTCTAGTTGTTCGCAGATCTTTTTTATTATCTTTTCCAAGATCTTCCCAGGTATTGATATTAGACTAATTGGTCTGTAGTTTCCTGGGTCTGTTTTTCCCCCCTTTCTTGAAGATGGGAACCTCATCAGCCCTTTCCCAATCATCAGGTGTTTCCCTGGTGCTCCAGGATTTTTGAAAGACATGGTACAATGTCTGAGATAACATCTGACAGCTCCTTCACAACTCTGGGATGTAATCTGTCGGGTCCCGGTGATTTATATTCGTCAAGGTCAGATGGGTGTTCTATTACCATTTTCTTGCTTATTTTAATTTTCGTTTCTAGTTTGTCTTTTGCAGTAGTTTTTTTGGTATGTTGTGCTATAATTTCTTTTTGTTTGAAGACTGATGCAAAGAATGAGTTAAGCAGTTCTGCTTTCTTCCTACTGCCCATTACTTCCTTGCCATCTTCTCTCTTTAGTGAACCTACAGCTTTCTTGTCTTTTTTGTTGTTATTAATATGTTGAAATAAACTTTTTTATTATCCTTGATATTTGTTGCAACTCTTTGTTCATTGTGAGCCATTGCTTTCCTGAGTTTGTCTTTGCATGTTTTGGATGCTGATAAACAGCCTTAGTTATGTGTCCCTCTTTCCATTTTTTGTACTTGTCCTTTTTGTCTTTCAGTTTGTCAGAGAGAGCTTTGTGAAGCCATGCTGGTTTCCTCTTGAATTTCATGTTTCTCTTTTTCAGTGGTATTGTGCTGGACTGGGCCCCTATGATCATACTCCTCAGTGTTTTCAATGCTTCTTGAGTTGTTTTCCCCTTTAAGATTTTTGTCCATGGAATCTTTCCTAGGTTCTCTCAGAGTTTGTTGAATGGGGATTGAATACAAAAGTGAGTGACTATATGATGAAGTATGTTGAGGTGGTATAGTCATTTAGAGAATATGTATGAAAATTGAATCACAAAACAAATCTAGACAGAAAGAATAGGTTGAGGGAAAGAGGAAGATAAAGTCTTGGATAGATGAAAAAAGGAGAAAAGTGAAAAACGTAAAACCAAAAAATAGAGGGCAATGCATGAAAAAATCCGTGGAAGTGGTGGAAACAAGGAAGATTAGCCAAGATCCAAAAATACAGGCAAATATAGTAAATGGTATTGGTGTAAGCTAGATTTAGCTAATTTCATTTTCTTTTCTTACCTCATGCCTTTAGTTCCTTTGGCTTACTAGCGCTTATTCTCTTTCTGCACTTTCTTTTGAAATATTGTGATAGGTACAAACACGTGTATCTTCAAACAAATGTTTCTTTTCTTTCTCCGTTTAATTTATCTTATTTCATTCATCAATAGGTGCATGGAAAAATCATTCCATTTGCTTCAGGAGGCATTTTTTTCTTTCTTTTTAACCAGATGATGAGCTCATTCATCTGTTGACTCATTTATGAACTTCAGAAAGCTTCACCTCAGTTCTTCCCCATCGTCAGACTGTCTCTCCTCACATTCCCAGTGGCATCCCCACTCTTCCTGATCTTGAGTTCTAACACTTTTGGGCTTGCACTGACTACCCAGCTGGCTGAGTTCCTGATTCTCAAGACTTGTTAAAGGCAAATGATGCCTTATTCCCGCTCAGCCTCATTTCTTACAGCAAACTGGACAGTTTTTCTTTTCTGTAAAAGAGGTAACCCTTTGGTCTTCTTTTTGGCACACTGGATACTCTTGAGGGTGCCAGAATCCCTCTCTCCAGCCACACATCAGACACATCAATAAAGCAATAAAAAAGAAGGAACTACTTGTCTTATTTTAGAGTCAGACTTAGTAGGGTGCCTCATAAAACATCTTGAATTGTAATCTCCCCACACAGAGACATGCATAAACACATTACACATTTAATTTTACTTACCTCTTTTCAATAACTACAAAGTAACTTTTAAATATGTATCAGCAACCAGTCTGAATGGTATACACAAACTCTGGGTACATTTCTGTCTGCTGTTTTTAATTTTGATCTCAGCTCATAACTCCATAGCGTAATGTGAATAGCATTAACCACTAATCAACCAGTCAGTTGACTGATATATGGCTAAAAGTCCAAGTGGCAGAAACTATAAAGACTTCCCACAAATCTAGGAGCAAAGTCAAACCTAGACTTTATGAGCAATTGTAGTCTTACCCCATAGTGTTTAAAAAAACAATTAGACTCTTAAGACTCCCCCCCCAATAATTTGACGTGGCATTCAAACCCAAGTTTTATACATTTCTCCTCCCTGTCCCCCCAACCCCCACTGCCTTCTTTTTTTAGGTTCACCTCAGCTCTGCAGGGTCTTTCTTATGCCTCACTTTATAGGCAATTTTAAACTGATTAATTAACAAAAAACATTCTTCAGACATTCCCATGAGTCATTTTTTTTCCCTTTCAGGTCTGAATCGTGGTTTTTATTGTTGTTCCACATACACACAATTATGCTGGGAAATCAAATATCCACTGAATATGGAATAGCCTTTAATTCTCACTTCGCATGCTTAGTCAAATCAGTAGTTGTGAATTCATATCCTATCTTACTTCACCTTGATTTCTTTATTCTAGTCATCTGGAAAAAAACTGAATATGATACAGCAATGCTTTGTGACAGTCTGATATATGCTTTAAGGTAATCCACGCAGGACTGTAAAATGATATCTTGTCCTTAGTAGTACCCTTTCTATAAAATAACAGCAGGTCAACCCGTTCAAGATTGTCAGAAAAAATACTGTGTTTTTAATAAACTTGTCCAGCTTTATTTAAAAGCAACAACTGGGCTTTACTGTGGTGAAAGAAATCAATCATACGAATTCCTAGACATTCTATAGCAAATAGCATTTTGTGCCTATTGTTTAATCTGTGGGCAACTTGAGAGATAACTAAATCCATGGAGGCCAAAAACAAACTTTTTCTGGAATACATGAAATACAATCAAATGTTTATTGTTGCAGTCCAAGACCAGGGTACGTACAAAAATCAGACAAAACAAAACTGAACAAGGACAAGAACAGAATGTGCTAGAAGCATAAGCATTAAAAGTGAACAATGTAAAACTATAAAAGCAGAAAAAGTACAAAACCACTAAGAACATCAGGAAAATTTTCTTTGCACTTTAATGCAAAAGGGAGGATTTATGGGGGGAGGGATCAGTGGGCAAACTAGAATGGTCTTAACTGCCCATCTAAATACTTTGCCCCCTTTTTCCTGGAACAGGACATTGCCAGAACTCCAGATAGCATAGAATGTGGTACAAAGCCCAGGAAAATAATTCTCTCGATGTTTTCCTTTGTTTCAGAGTCTTGCTTCTCTCTCCTGATGATTCACTCTCTCATGTTGGTTTATATATTGTAAATGGTACTGTAGTTTGGTTCCTTGATTGCTATCTGGATAAACTCTACCACATCCACTTTCACAAGGGAATCCAGAATGAAAAATGTCATGCTGACATTGTGCT
Source organism: Vipera berus (assembly GCF_964194415.1). Lineage (NCBI taxonomy): Eukaryota > Metazoa > Chordata > Lepidosauria > Squamata > Viperidae > Vipera > Vipera berus. The sequence goes on along the minus strand of NC_138202.1, from coordinate 192,455,053 downwards.
GTTTCTACTGAGATTGATTGGAAAAAATGTAATGGCAGGAAGGAAAGAAGGAAGGAAGGAAGGAAGGAAGGAAGGAAGGAAGGAAGGAAGGAAGGAAGGAAGGAAGGGAGGAAGGAAGGAAGGAAAGAAAGACCCCTCCTTCCTCCAAGAAAAATGAAACAAGAAAAGCTATGCATTCAAAACTTCTTCAAATAAGTAATTCCATCTTCCTTCATTTTCCCTCTGCCTTTGTTTTTGAATGAAGAGCAGAGCCAACATTAGGCTGATGGATGGATGGCAGCATTGACCTGCCTATGGGTAGGTAACTTAGGACTACAAAGTGAAAACGTGGCTTCTGTGTTGCCACTACAAAACTTTGAATCAAATCCTCTGTACTTTTTAACAGTCAATGGGCAGCTACAATATTCTAAATTAAAAATAAAAATGTCTTTGAAAGAAATACTTTACATAAGGAAATAAAATGTTTCTTTTTAACTAGTATTAGACTGTTTGTATAGTTCTGTTGAGTTATGGATGCCGTTATATTAAGAGTCTTTCCCAGCTTCATAGATACTCAATAGTTTCCACCCCGGCCCAGAACATACTGTCTTCTTTCCCTAAATTTCCCTGCAGCCAATCACTCACAAACAGAAGCAGATGCTGCACAGAAGTCTTTTGAGGCAAAATCTCTTCCTGCTGCTTCTGCCTTTTAGGTTCATTCAGATATTTCAAAAAGACTACTTTTGTTGAAGTTGCTGTTAGATCTCTGCTTGTAGCCTTTTTGATCCTTCCCTGCTTAACGCTTGACTACTACCACCTAGCATTGCTTGCTCATAGTCACCTACTTCAATTGTCAGATTTCCTTGGAGCATGGTTTCTTACACAATTTCTCTCTTCCCTCAGTTATGAGTTTTACTGCAACCAACAAGCTTCGGTAAAAAACCCAAAGTTTATGTTCCAAAATCACTCTACTCCATATATTCAAATGTTTAAAATGTCAGTGGGAATTCCTCCTTACTTAATCATAACTCATTTAACCATAATTGAGCCAAGCCCAATCCAGAGTAGCAAATCCAGGCTTAACTTATGACTCCACACAAAGACACACATAAATACTGTAAAACAATAGACATATGAAAGTGATAGACATCCAAGAGGGGAGAAGAAGTAGACTGCTGATACTGTTCCCAGCACTTTAGTGTAATTACCTTAGATGACTGTGAACTACTATTTGCTTACTGTCAAGGCCAATCTGATGAGTAATATTCAGAAAGGAACAAACACAGAGCAAGCAAATGCTTGTTGAATGGGCTCACCTTAAGTCAATTTAAAATATCTGTCCCAACTGCTCACATTAACCACAGAAGGCAGTGAAATGCCCCTTTAATACACTACTCAATTCCAGGGCAAACTATTAAAAGATATCCTTAGGCAATCACACCACTTTTCCTAAATGGCAAATGGAGAAAGTGGATTTTTCTAGGCAGCAATCTGGTAGATGGTTTTCAGTGTGTTCAATGACACTGGGCCTTCCAGGCTGTAACAATATTAAAGAATACTGAATACCTGCATTGTTATCATTAACATGACAATGCAAAATAGATTCAACTGACAATCTTTTCTCCAAATGTTTCTATGATAGAATTAGATAAACAGTTGATGTAAGACTTTAGATGGTTTATTAGACTAGATAAAACTAATGATGCCCTAAAACAGGGGTCTTCAAACTCGGCCCTTTTATGACTCATGGACTTCAACTCCCAGAATTCCTCAGCCAGCATGCCTGGCTCCGGAATTCTGGGAGTTGAAGTCCATGAGTCATAAAAGGGCCAAGTTTGAAGACCCCTGCCCTAAAAGCAGCTAGATCAAGAGTTCTGCTGCCAACAGATCAACAGTCAGAATCCAGGAAAACTTAGTGTCTCTGTGGTTATAGAACAGATTTCAGAATAAGGATCCAAAAACTCTGCACACGATCACTGTATCCACGTATGCTTTCAGCAGCACAGGACAACTTTGTCGCTCAAGAAGTTAAATTTAAAATAGCAGACAGTTTAAATTTTTGAGTCCAAATTGCAATTCTTGCCATTTCTCAAGAGATAGATTTCTTATTGCAAATTGCTTTTTAATTCTGCAGTATTTTGTCTTGTTTTGGTATCATTAGCCATCATCACAATTGCTGCTATTTGGAGTTTTTTATTCCCAGATTTTTGCTTCTATATTGAAACAATGCCTAAAATACTTTAGCTAAAGTACTTCTCATTCCTGTGCCTGGAATGGTTAGACAAGCCACAGGGAAGTTGCCTGATTTTAGTACCAGTAAGCTATCATACTCTGGACCAGAAATACAGTATCTATGGCAGTGCTGATCCTAGACGGAGGATCTGGAGAAGGAAAATGGTTGCGCACCACTAGTTTCAAACTATCTGTAAACATGGTTGCAGAATGCAGAATTATATAAAATGTATATTCTGCATTTTCATCATGGCTCAAAGAACTGGGAAAAGTTAGTCAAACAGATTGTTAAGGGCTTTGCCTAGAGACTAATACATGTATTTTGGAAAAAAAATGAGCTAGGAATTGCTGGAAACCCAGGGACACTAACAAAATGCTTTATTTCTTCCAGGTTCAGGCCTCATTTTATATCTTTTATTCTCTCTCTTCTTCCTGACCCATCTAAAAGCCAACAAAAAGTTTGTTTTCTTCTGTGAAGAAACACTTTTTGATTCCCTCCATTTGAGATAATAATCCTTCAGAGACGGTTGGAAATTGGAGCTGTTTTATGAGACTTGTGTCATAGTCAATTACTGTTGCATTTTAATTTTCTTTTTAGTAATCAAAGCTTTCTCACAGCTTAATAAAAGGAAAATTTAGGCATAGAAGAGAAGGGGATAAAGAGAATCTGATTTTAATCCAAGGGCAGCTGGAATTGTTCAACTTGACAGTATCACATTCTGCAGGTTTAAGATTTTTCTCAAGAGGAATATCTACTTTAGAATTCAAATATCCGTTCTAAGCATCTACCTTGGTCAACTGCAATTGTTGTTTTGTACAATGGCTTTTCCTGGGATGGTTATTCTTGTTTCTTTTGCAGACTCTGAGCCTTGCACTCCAGATACTCCCTCTGCCACTGCTTCACCATCATCTTCTGAAGATCCTGCAACACTCACAGCTCCTCCTTCACCATCTCCTCCATATGGTTGTGAGGTCTCCATATTTCCATCATCACAGCCCACATCCACTATAGCTCTGAATCTTGAATCCTCACAGGTATCAGTTTCTAGCTCACTGAACCCGCCTTCTGCTTCCATTTCCTCTCTACATTCTGCTCTTCCTTCCACCGTAACCCCAACTGCCTCTGCTTCAGCTACACAACCCCACATTTATTCACCTCCAAATATTGCTGGGTCACCTAGCCATGGCCCACACCTTATTGACTGGCTTCCATATCTTGCCTCAGTGATGACCACCACGAAGAGAGGGAAGGAAGAAGAACAAACATCCCTTGGAACGGGCCCACCTGAGCACACGAAGCAGTGTGGGAGCACCTATTTACCAGTACTCGGTGAAGGGGGGAATGTTCATGCTGGTTTCATCAAGCAGCAGCCTCCAGAGTCAGTTTGTTCACCACCCCCATTTCAGGACATTCTCCCCCATTCTGAGCAAGTACCTGCCACTCTAGAAAACATCCTGGCAGAGCTGAAGACAATGAACCACCACCTCTCCATCATAGCAAGGGCTCTTAGCCACCTTGCCTCATCTTGCACAACTCAACAGAATTCCTCAAATGCGCAAGGCTTGTAAAGGAGGAAAATTCTGCACCTTTTAAATAGGCAGCTTGGTATGAGAGACTTTGTGCAAATGTAGTTATGGACTGTGGCAAGAATGATTTCTGGGAATTTGCCTGACCCTTGATACAGGAGAGGTTGGGTGGGTTCTCAGGCTTCTTGTTCTTCTCTTGGAATGCAGGTCTCAAAAATATATCAGTGTCAATAAAGTCATTGGTACACACAATAGCTGTTTTTCTTTTTCTTTTTTTTCCTGTCTCTTAATATTATTTGAGGTGAGTAAGTCTGTATACTCATACAAACCCATTCAGTATGAATGATATATAGAAATTGCTCCCTTGAGCAGTTTCTAGTATTGGAGCAGGTCGTAGGAAGATACTCTTGGAAACTGCCGGCCTTGTCTGTTTTGAGTCTTTTCAGCTCTTATGTCTTAAGGTCGAGAACAAAGTACATGGATATGTGTGAAGGAGGGGATTGTTTGGTTGGGACTGGCTGCATGGTTACAAGAGGTGATTAATGCTCCCTAAATGAACATTGAAAACATTATTTAGAAAGTGCTTCTTGGATCTGGAACTTTGTAATTATAGGCCACTTTTCAATCTTCCATTTCAGGGTAAGATGGTCAGGAAAGCAGGACCTTACAGATCTAGAAGCATCAGAATGAAACTGATTATACGAATCTATTACATTTGGGGTTTCAGCTGGAATATGGATGACTTAGAAATAGATGAGAGGAGTGCAACTTTGCTAGTTAGAAACTCTGAAATCATCTCATCCAACCCACAGTTCAAGTAATCATCAAATTATTATGTTGATGACTCTCAGCTCTCATTTCTTTGATTAAAAAAAAGTAACCCCTGAACTTTTTTAACTCAATAACATGCTGGATGAGGGAGAACAACCTGAAATTAGCAGGAAAAGCTCTTTTGAAGACTCCTGACACCAGAATCTGACTGAAAGTTGACTGCAGAAATAGACTCTGAGAGAAGGTCTTCTCTTGTGTGGTTTCCAATCTGTAGAATGAACTGTCAAAGGGGATGCCTTTGCTCCCCACTTGAGCAGTATTTGGGAAAATGGCAAGATCCCACCACTTACCAGAGCTTTTGATTTTTGCTTGGAAAAGTTTAGGTTTTGCCTCAATTTTAATATTGTTTTTATTCTTATGTTTTATGATGTGTATTTTGCATTGCTATAAGCTACTTGAATGTTTTTATTAATGGAAAGGTGGGATACAAAATCTAAAAAGAATGAAGTATTTCTAACAGAATAAACTGTTGAGTTAATTGGCCCTGCAAATCCTCTAGCTCAGCAAAGGAAATTCATATAGAAATTAGATTTTCAGTGCAATTATAATAGAAGCTGATTTGTACTCCATGCATATGTAGCATTCAGGCTTCATCTTGAATTTGTATAGTTGCACTCAGTGTATAGCTTTCACTCAGTTGCTTCAAACAACCTTTAAGACTAAATTAGAAATTCAGGAGTAGAGTTTCTAAAAAGCTTCTGGTTAATAGTTTTAATGCAGTAACTGATCTCCCAACATGGTTAATTCATCTATAAAGGCTCCCTGACCATATCTGGTTTTGCAGAAGCCCCTTCAATCATTCACACAGCTAAGAAATCAAACACGCTGAAGGCCAAACTACAAAAATGATAGGTATGCAACACTAACTGAGGATAGTATATCTTTAAAGGAACCCAGTCAAATATATTTGGGAGCCTGAAAAAAATGAAGTAAAATCTAATAGTCAACATTATGTAGAGAGTAGGTTGAAAGTATTTTTCAGTACTTCTAACCCTAAATTATAAGACAGTCTGGTTTATCTAAATGGTTTGGCATGTGCCCAAAAAAAGTTAGAGTGCTGTTTACACAGGGTTAAATATTTTATGAAAGTTACACTGACATAAGGGCAAAAGAGGACACTAGATGTCTACTATCACCAAGGTATATTTAAAGTTCTGCCATATATGATAACAAACATGAGAAGATTCTGAACAAGCAATTTATGAATACTCTGTTTTCTTTTGTTTTCCTGATTTTTTTTAAACTTACAGTTTAGCAGCTGTTAGCTTTAAACAAGAGAGAATAGCATTGCGATCAACAGAGTAGATGCAATGCTAATATCTAAAGCAAATAAGCTAGATATATTGGATTAAGTGGTAGGCAGTTATTTCTGTTTAAATATTTACAAAATTACTCATAGATTTAAAATGGGGAAAGCTACCAAACATTACTTGATGAACAACATTTTACAAAACCTATTTCAAAGAATAAATTCTGAATATGAAAGTGATGTTTATAATATTTTATCCCTATCAACTGCCTTTGAAATTAACTCTAAAGAAGAAAACAGTTTTGATTTTTTTGCTTAATTATACTAAGTGAAATGTTTGCCGCTTTGTCTCCATTTTCTTGATTGGTGATAAGTTGCAGGACTGTGTGACATTTTCCTTATATAAGTGACTGATGGAGATTTATGGATTAGGTTCAACAAACCAAGGCTCATTGAATCCAAGTTTTCATGTATGCCCATATATTTCCCATGGCTCCTTTTGCATACATGGTTAAAATAAGGCTTCTTGGTTTGTAAAGCAAGAGTTTAAAACAGCTGTGAAATAGAATTTTGAGTTAACCTGATATATTGTAATTTGATCTGGGCTTACAGAAAAGATTCCAATCAACTTCCCACAAGAAAGATTGCGCCAGGCATACCTTATTGGGAAGAGAATATAAGGTGGGCAGGGGAAGAATAATCTCTGAAAAGGGCTATTTCATTGGAGCTACCTGCCATGGTTCAACCTGTACCTGGAAGAAGTCCTGAAGATGACCTTAGGGAATCAGTAATGATGTTCCTTCAGATACCATCTCTCCTTTTTAACTGAATCCAAATATGACAATGAACTCATTGAAACAGTGCCTGCTTGTAGTGGTGAATTCTTATGAGGGCCAGCAAACTGAATCTCCATCCAAATAAGACAGATGCTGTTAGTGTATGGCTTCTGTGCCCAGAATGATTGGCTTCAATATGTTTTAAATGGGATTGTATTTCCCCTCTCCAAGGATTAATGTCTTGGGTGTGCTTATGAATTCATCCATAATGCAGGAACTACAAATGGCCTCTGTGACATGAAGAACCTTTCACTATGTTAGGCTGGTGTGCCAGTGACAGACTATTGAAAGAAGTAATCTTGCAATGGTCCGCTATGCCCTAGTAATTTCTTGAGATTATTGCAATACCCTTGAAGATGATTTGGAAACTTCAGTCAGTGAAGTTGTGGCAAGAGACAAATTGAGACGGAATTATGTACAGTAAAATGTATCTCCAGGTCTTCTTTATGATCTTTATTAGTTCCTACTTTGTCTCCAATTCCAACTCATTGGAGATCATTCGTGGTTTTGGGGTGGGGTATCATCAGTACGCCGATGATACCCAACTTTTTCTTTCCACCCCAAACCAACTCAGTGATGCCCTCGACGTGATGTCCCGTTGCCTGGAGGCGGTTCGGGTTTGGATGGGGAGAAACAGGCTCAGACTCAATCCTGCCAAGACTGAGTGGCTGTGCGTACAGGCATCTCGAGTGAACCAATCTATTCCATCTTTAATGATGGGGGGGTGAGGTGTTACCCCCCGTCGATAGGGCTTGCAACTTGGGTGTCCTCCTGGACTTGCGGCTCAGCCTTGAAGATCATATAGGAGCTGTGACCAGGGGGGCTTTTGCCCAGGTTCACCTGGTGCGCCAGTTGCGGCCCTATCTGGACCGAGATGCCTTGCGCACAGTCACTCATGCGCTCGTGACCACCCGGTTAGACTACTTCAATGCTCTCTACATGGGGCTGCCCTTGAGGACCACTCGGAGGCTTCAACTGGTGCAGAATACAGCCGCGCGAGTTGTGATGGGGGCTTCCCGATACTCCCATATAACAGCTCTGCTCCGCGAGCTGCATTGGCTTCCGGTTGCCCTCCGGGTGAGATTCAAGGTGCTGGTGATGACCTATAAAGCCCTAAATGGCTTGGGTCCGGGATATCTGAGGGAACACCTACTGCCGGCATCAAGTTCCCTTCGTCCTATGCGCTCCCACAGGGATGGCCTTCTCAGGGTGCCGCCGGCAAAGGATTGCTGGCGGGCAACACCCAGGGGGAGGGCCTTCTCTGTGGGCACCCCTGCCCTCTGGAACCAGTTACCCGTAGAGCTTAGGACTGCCCCTGATTTTCGTTTGTTCCGCTGGGACCTGAAGACCTGGCTCTTTGAGCTTTCCGGCCAGGACTGAGGATTTTTTAATTTTTTAACTTATTGTAATTGGGTTTTTAATCAGAGTTATAGGGGTTTTAGATTTTAATTAAGGAAAATTTAATCTATTTTAATTGTTATTAATTTTTGTATTGTAATGTTGTTTTAATTGCCTTGTGAACCGCCCTGGGTCCTACGGGAGAAGGGCGGTATATAAGTTTAATAAATAAATAAATAAACTCATGGTGCTGGCTTGCCCTTCACAGCTATCTGCACGAGTCATTTTTCTCTAGGTTGATGTTGGAGTCTTGGGGGTGGGGGGGTGGGGTGGTATCTGGGAAAGTTCAATTTCATGACCTCATTAGGAACCACAGACTTATCCCAATTAATTTTGCGTATGATACACCAAGATAGTTACACATTAGAGTTCATCTTGCAACACTTGTATGATGATATAAATATGAAGGGCATTACATCTACCTCATTCCGATGGTCAGACAAATTCCTGGTGCAACTAAGGTTAACTGGTACTCTGTGCAACTGCAGAATGGGATCCATTAGAACATCTGTCCAGGCACCTGATAGTCCTGGAAGGTACGTGGGGAAATTTCCAACTATCTGTGTGGGAATTCCACCGATTCTCTACAAAGCCTCTAGCGATATATAATAAACAAAGCACCATTACTTCTCTGTTATTGCATTTGTGGGCTGTCAGCCAGCTGCCTTGTTGTTACATTCTCTAATAGGAAAAGATGTTCAGGAAGACCTGCCTGGCTGTTTGCTCACTGTGATTCGTTGGCTCACCAGTTTACCAATACAGTTGCTTAAAAGTCCAGGTAGACTCCAGGTAGAGTCTGCAGTCCTGACTGTACTGTTACATTCTCTTTGGCCTTTGATTTATCAGGAAGTGGATAGGGTGCTCTTTAGTATGATCCCTGACACGTGTGCTTGGCCTGTCTCCCTTTTATCTTAGCTGTGCTTTGTATGGCAACGTAGATTGGGAGATCATCATTGTTTTATTTTAGGAAGAGATGATGCCAGCAGCTTGGAAGGTCCATGGATCCAGGACTGTTTGATAATGATTGCTGAGTGTCTAACTTTTCCTTTTTAGGGAAGGTTGTTGAGTACTTGCTGGGGGTTTAATTCTAGAGGAAATGAGCTTTCTGTTCAGGTTCAAGCCTGGGCATGGGATTAAAAAATACTTGTTTACTCAAGTAGATTTCCTTTGTCAAGACCTTGAGGGAGGAAGTGTTCTTATTAGATTTCTTGGTGGCTTTTGATAGCATCAACCATGGTATCCTCCTGGATCATCTACAATAAATGGGGATTAAGAGCACTGTGTTTCATTTCTACCTCAGTGTTCTTCTTGTGGTCTTGAAAAACTACTCCTAAACAGAGGAGAATGGCAAAGGATATGACACGAGGAGGTGGGAACCTCTGCATTCGAAAAAAGACTATGGGGGCAGCATGAACTCATATATTTTGCATCAAGAACATATAGGCAGCCTTTGACTAATGACCACAACTGGGCTCAGAATTCCAATTGCTAAGCAAGGCAGTTGTTGGGGTCATGCTCAGTTTTATGACCTTTTTTCCACAGTTAAGGGAATCACTGCAGTTTTTAAGTGAGTCACGTGGTTAAGCAAATCCAGCTTCCTCTGTTGAATTAGCTTGTCAGAACCCAGCTGGGAAGTTTGCAAATGGTGATCACATGACACCGAGATGCTGCAGCCATCATAAGTACATGCCAGTTGCCAAGTGCCCATATTTCAATCATGTGACCACATGGAGGTTGCAACAGTTGTAAGTTAGAGGACCGCTTATAACTTTTTTCACTGCCATTGAAATTTCAAATGATCGTTAAATGAAAGATTGTAAACCGAGGACTATTTGTGTGTGGATACTAGCAATTCAGTAGGGACTTCATTTCTCAATGTCAAAATTATTCTTGAACACAGTAAGGACAGAAAACTGGAAAAGGGATGTCATGCTGTTGGATGTTGCAGTTTCAAAAAATTCACTCTCACCATTTAAGGAGATGAAAAATGCCAGCCTGAGAGGGCCTTTCGGCTCTATTGCAGTACTAAGTGGCGCAGCAGGATGCCTCAAGCACCAATATGCCCACAATTACCTCCTTTTGGTGCCCACTGGGCCACATTATTTTTTGTTTTTGTTGAATGTGTATTTCTATGAAAGGCACAGGTTTTTGCAGGAAAAATGGTATTCCATATAGAATGGAGAGCATTTTTAAAAAGACTTATCATTAGAAGAAAATATTGGTAACTCAAGGATGAACTGTGGAGTCCCTGGTGCTCTTTGAGCTTGATTGTTTTTCTGCAGACATTTTGTAACCCAGTCAGGTAACATATTTAGTACTAGACAAGTAATAACAAAATTTTAACAAAGATTGTTGCACCAAGGGTATAAAAGAACAATAAAGAATTTTAACCAATCCTTTAAATGGCAAAAGGAGGAAGCAGGAATGTCTGATCCAATGGATGGGAATAATAACAGTAATTAAAAAAAAACAAAGTTGCTGTTTTCTTTGAAGGCTCTGCTTTGCAGAACAAAAGTGGGGAGAATTTGCCACTGATGTCTTTCTGGCAGGAATTAAAGGTGTGAAACCAGTTGCTGTGGTGGCCAGAAAAAACAATCTGGACTGCTTTTATCAGCAGTAATCCAGCTGCAAAACCACTGTTCTTGTTCACTCCTTTAAAGGAAACGCCTGAGAGTGATAGTGATGTTAGATGAGGCTGTGGAGCAAGGTGCCTCAAGCAGCTTAATTTCTTCCAGCTGTGGTACATCACAAGGTTGTACCAGTTTGAGGTTCATGGCACCATCTGTCTGTGTTGCTGCTGCTTCACCAGAACAAGTATTTCAACACCTACAGACTTTAGGTTGTATTATGAGCTGAAAGAGTAGCAAGGTATGCTTTCATTTTAGGAAGGCTCCCAGAAATGCTGCACTTAATGGACTCAAAACTTCCTTCCTGTGCATTACAGGTTTGGAGCCACTTTCTCTGCTGGCAAACATGATATTTGGGGCCTACTGCAAAGTTATTGGGCTTGTATATAGGATGGCTCATCCACATTCACCTCAATTGATCAGTTCCTTCTAGTGGCCTCTTGCTACTTGTGTTCACCCTTTTTTAAAAAAAAAAATCTGCAGACCTCTCAAGGATAGGGTAGCCTGATGTCCTGCAAAAGGAGGACATGTCGTCCTTGTTTTCATGTCCTCTGTCTCATAGACATTGTCTTAAAATCAAACATCATCTAGCTTTCTGAGTATCTTCGGTTTTAGTATTTTGAACTGTTTTCACAATAGTAATCATTGAAGCATTTGTGGTAACCTTGTAAATTGACTGCTTCTTTCTTTCCCTTGTCCATCAACAGACTCAGTCGCCCAGATTTATAATATTTGATTTGTTTTCTGATTCCAGCAATCAGCTTCAATCCAGGTCTTTCAAATCTATGTGATCTATAATCAGTGCAGCCTGTAAATCGCATGACTCGTCATATGTTTCTGTAGTAAAATCTGAAAAGTACATCATCATCAGTTCTATGTTATTGGTAGCATGTGTTCTTGAAAGAAAGATTTGTTGGAAAAAATATCGCAGCTGAAAATCAGCCTTTCTGATGCTGGAAAAAGTAAACTCATATACAAATAGACCTTCCTTCCTTCCTTCCTTCCTTCCTTCCTTCCTTCCTTCCTTCCTTCCTTCCTTCCTTCCTTCCTTCCTTCCTTTCTTTCCCTTTCTTTCTTTCTTTCTTTCTTTCTTTCTTTCTTTCTTTCTTTCTTTCTTTCTTTCTTTCTTTCTTTCTTTCTTTCTTTCTTTCTTTCTCTCTTTCCCAGAGTATTATGCAGCATAGTCAATGATGGGCAGCAAATAAATTTAATAATGAATAAAAAATAGGACAGCATTTTTTTTGTCAGCTATCCTTGGTGTGGATCTCTCTCTCTCTCTCTCTCTCTCTCTCTCTCTCTCTCTCTCTCTCTCTCTCTCTCTCTCTCTCTCTCTCTGTCCCTCCCTCCCTCCCTCCCTCCCTCCCTCCCTCCCATAAGCATAGCACATTCTGTACCAAAAGCTCCTTAGACACAGAGAAGGATACCAGTATGCTCTGATAACAAACTTTTTTGAAGCCTAGGTGCCTTGCTCTGTTGTACTTTCAGAGTAAGTGAAGTGGACAACAATGGATTCATAAAAAGCCTCTTTTCAGCCAGGTGGGAATCCAGTGCTGGAGGACTAAATCCAATGGGCATTGACTCCTTGGCACCTCATAATTTAAAAAGGGGAAAAGTTGAGAATATGTATATTCTCCATGCTCTCAGTTTACACTGTGTTCTCTGTAAATAAATCAGTTATAAAATTGCTTTAATAATGTTCTTTAGGTTAGATTCCTGCTCCCAAGAAAGCTGGCACTCATACAGAGAAGAATTCACTTTCACTTGAAATTATTGGCTCAAGTGACAGTAATAAAGATGTAAAGAGCTTCCACAAGAAGAGGGAAAGGAAGTGTTGAATTGTTGAAGGAAGAAAAGCAGAACATTTTCAGAAATAGATTCAGGAACATTCCAACTCATGAAGGAATGAAAAGTTTAGAACTCTCCCTCAAGTCATTTAGGGTGAAAATTCGCTTGAAATCTCAAGAAGTCACTTTTGTGTTGGCCAAAGAGAGACCCATCAAAACAGGTAGGAGCAAAGAACCTGGAGTGCTGCAATTTACAAAGCAACTAAAATCATCTGCCTAGTGATGAATTATTCCATCTTTAAGAGATTAAAATCAAGCCATCATCTCATATTTATATCAGAAAAGTTCCACAATTTTGATTTTTCATATGCCTTTGCCTTCATTCTAAATTCACTGTCTAGAAATGATTAAGCTATGATACATGCAATAGAAATAAAAGAGGAAGTGGACCAGTGGTGGGATTCAAATATGTGAACAACCGCTTCTCGCTTCTGGATGTCCATTATGGGCCTGGGCAACAAAAAAATAGCTACTGGTTCTGCCTAAGTGGTGCGAACTGGCTGAATCCCACCACTGAAGCAAACACTAATTTCATGATAAATCATTTGCAAGACTATAGATTTCAGGCCTCTTAAAAGCAACTTGCAATTTGATCAAGAATCTGAGAAAAGAAGGAAAATGCTTCATTTGCAATGGCTTCAGTCATTTGCTACATAATTCTCTGAGGAAAGGGAGACAAGACAAATTTGTCAAACTATATTCCAAAAATATGAATTGAGTATAATGTAAGAAAGAGCTAGAAAAGATATAAAACAATGAATCTCACAACAAATTGGCCCTCAAATGGCGGCTGTTTTGATTCTGTCTGAATTTCTAATTTTATGGGGGAGGGAGATTAACTGAATTGAAAGAATGTAAGTCAACCACTTACTTATCAAACAGATAAACTATCAACTAAAATATCAACTCAGATTCTGTAAGATTTCATTGAGCATTAGGCAAAAGAAAAAATACTCAATTTAACAGTTGAGATGCTTTATATACATTTTCCAGATCTGGAGTTAAGTCTTCTGTCAGCAAACTATATTATAGAAAAAGGATGTGATGTAAGATTTAAAGGCAATCATAGTTATGTTACTGAGAATTATGAAAAGTACCTGCCAGGAAAATGGACCATTTGGTTTAAAATTGTGGAAGATAAATTATGTAGTGTGTCTGAAATCTACAGTGGCCCATAGAGAATGGAGTGGCCAAGAAAAGTTGTTCCCTGACTGAAATGATGTGCAAGATGACTGACAGAATAAATAAAAAGTAGTTAACACAACTAATTCCTCTCAGAACAGTGTCCCAAAAAAAGCCACGGATGCTATGCTTTATGAAAGAAAGACTTGTTAACTAACAGAGACTAGAAAGCTACGAAAATTCTGCAAACACATTTCCAAAACAAGGAGGGCCTTCCCCTGAACCCCACCACCTGCAAGAATATGTGGCATGTTGTTGTTGTTAGCTGCGAAGTCGTGTCCGACACATCGCGACCCTACAGACAACGTTCCTCCAGGCCTTCCTGTCCTCTACCAATATGTGGCATAGATAAATAAATAAAAAATAAAAAAATTGAGAAGAGGAGCATAAACAAAGCTCTAGCTGCAACATTTAGTATTTTCTGTTCTGAAGAATGCCACGTTGATGCCCAGCACATTCTTGTAAGTGGAGAGGATTGTGAGGAGGAACTTTTTCTTGCCTGAAAACAAGGGAGTGGGACTTCCACTGGAGTAAGAGGTTGTCAGCTAGATGGAGAAAGCAGGCGGGCCACATTTAATCCATAGACTGACATTTCTCTATATGCATCTTAGGCATTATAAACTGATGGATAGAAAGAGAAGCCTAATAAAAAAATTCTCACAGTACAGAAGCACAAAATATTAAGTATTTATTGTAGTGTAAAAGCAAGATAGACACATACGAAAGCAAGTGGCCTATAACCAGATCTGAAGATTTTTCACAAGAGCTTCCAGAAATGAAAAATCATTTTTGAATTTGTATTCTACTTTTTCATGGATTTTTCCCTCTCCAAAATCAGAACATATTTTCATATGTAGTAAACATATCCTACTAGTTGACAGACATATCTGGACACAATCCTCTCTTAATGGATTTCTAAAATGAAGTCTCTCCCCCCCCCCAGGTTTCTGAGAAAATAGCAGGTATGATACGCACTGAGAGAGTGAAACCCTTCGTGTATTCAAAAGATATATAATATGTACTCTGTATGGAGAATTATTTAACCATTTTGTTAAATAGTTTCATGTTTTAAATGCTTCAGAGGCTAAAAACTGCTAAAGGGGGATAGATTTGTGCATGGCAATTTTAAAATCTGTCCTTCACCCTTACTTTTTTCTTTGAGAAAGGACCAAGCTATCAGGAAATGATCTTCACTCTGAATTTTGTTTTCTTAACTCTCATGTTTTATATTTATAAAAGGTTCTAAATCCTTCTACGCCAACCATTGAGTAGGCAGCATTGCTTATTTTGATGAACGGGAAAAGTAAACACGATGCTTCAAATTTTGTTCCTCATTTCCAAGCAAATAGTAAGCAGAGACAACTAGATTCAAAGGAGGTCCTCACGGTATGCCAAGAAGTTGACTGTGTGGCAGATCCAGAAGGGGAAAGCAGGGCAGCACAGACCAGATGCTCCAAGAGATCCAAGCAAAGGTCCACCATGAAGGCTGACCTACGTTGCCAAGAGGGAATGTGTGGAAAGATTCAGCCACTGAAGGAGACAAATGGAGAAAAGCTGCAGAAAAGGAGATTGATGCACTCCATGAGGATATTAGAAATGTATAAGGCTAGCAGTACAATGGAAATCTGTGCTGCTCCTTTCCATACATACAGAAATGCCCTACTGACCCACAAGGAAGTAGGGTGTAGATCATAAAATATTCACTCCTTTCTCCCTATTTCTCTCTCATTTGTTTGCACTTTGCCCATGAGGATGCTACTTTGAGATCACTTCCTTTAGCTTTCCTTTGCAGGCACCCACAGGCGCAGAGCACATGCTCTTTGAATCTCCTGATAAGTTCTAAATCCCAGGCTCCGCCTCTCCCTGTATGTCCTGTAAATATATCTCCTTCCATTATAGTTATGAAACCAGCTTCAGTAATTCCCAATTTCAGGAACCCTTGAGGGTACAGGAAATATTCTACCTCCAGCAGACGGCATAAAAAAGAAGTGTGCCAGCTGGGATGGGTCCTGAGTGAATGAGCTGCCTTTTTTCACAAGGGCAAATCACTGTTCCATCTTTTCCTTGCAATTTGAAAGGGGTGCACTGCCAGTTTATCAATTTCCCTTCTTAGCCCAGAGCACTTGGCAGGAGCCAAACTTTCCATTTGGAAAAGGACATCATGGTATCCCTGACCTGCTTCCATAGGACAAATCCCCAAAGTTCCCTACTCAAAGAATGGCTTCAAGCCTACAAATGGCCTACTGGCTGTCATAGTCAATGGTAGGAGGGCCCTAAAATGTCTGCAACAAACATATGGCAGAACCAACCTACATATTTCACTTGCTTATGATGAATTATTCTCAGAACCAGTTGTTCCTTAATCTATATAATACCCTTGCCTAAGGCTTTGGTATATCTTAGGGTGGATGGGCATTACAACTACATCCAAACACTGAAGTCAGCAGCTTGGTGTGTTTGAACTTTGCAGTCATGACATACTGTGGGAAGTCAGCCCCCCGCTCCAAGAAGGAAATATTAAAAGGGCAAAATATTATATTTCCTCAAAGGATCTTAAAGCGGCAGAAAGCATGCCCAGTTTTTCTTATTAGCCCCAAGTCTTCCTCCCCCAAGCAGAAACCAGCTCTGTAGAAATGCAGATGTGATAATCCATTCAGGAATGTTGGAGCCCTCCAGCTAGAAGCTTAGTAAGACAGAGACCTAAAATCTACATACCCCACCCAAACTCTAAGACAGGACATAATAGGATAATAGGATTAACCCACAGATGCCAAAGGGGCACACTCAGACTCAGGTCAAAGTACATGACACAGGAAATACAAAGCCTCAAACAGGAACACGAAGCAACCTCAAGAGCCCCAAAGGGTATAAAAACCCACACCCTACATGTGCTCTCTCTCTTTTCTTCCAGAGCCATCTTTCTGTCTGGCTCTCCTCTTCAATAAACTGCAACGTTCTTTCTAAAACAGTCACCATGTTGTATATTCCCGGCTTGGACTGGACCCTGATGAAGACTTTTCCTTCAACAATACCATAATGAAAAGAAATGTACAGTAGAATAGTAGAATACTGAAGATTAAGAGGGAGGGGGTCAAATGGCGTTTCTTTCTACTTCTGGTTCTTCATTCAACAGGTTTGCTTTATGTATTTCTCAGCTCCTCAATTCAACTTAAGTGACAAGAAGCCTAGGTTTGCAGTGAACAGAGTCTGACAAAAGCTTGGAGATACATTCCTCTTACATTATCATTATCATTACGAACATTAGCAGTACATGAAGCCAAGAGGCAGCTTCATTACTCGCAGAAGATGTCTCTTTTCTCTGTGTAATATAGTGCAGGCACAGTTTGCAGAGGTTTCTCTCAGGTTCTCTCCCATTTCCCAAACCACACAGCTTCAGACCACAATCAGAATCCCCATCTCAAAGTATCTTTGATTTAGCTGTGGTTCTTTGTTTATTTCAAGATTCTCAGGGATTCAGGAGACCACTGATTTGCCATTGGACGTTTCCACAGGGTCAAGTACTGCTATCATTTGTGCTTATAGAATAGGCATAAGCTTTCTGATCTCTGGGGCAGAGAGGAGGGTGGGAGGCATGGGGGAATGTTGCACTTTTCTCTCTCTTTCCTGATTGCCTTGGAAGAAATCTGTGCTGCACTTTCACTTGAGTTGTCCACGAGGCTATTTTAAGATGTTGAATTTAACATTTTCAGGGTGCATAATATAATTTCCTAAAGCGGTTGGAAGGTAGCTCATGCTGTGCACATTGCACATGTGTTTGTTTAAATGGACACCGAGTCTGCTGACCATGTGAGGTTTAATGGCAACTTTGAAAAATGTCTGATTTGTGGGGGGTTGATTTCTTGGGAACATGATTGCAAGCAATGAATCCTGATTTTCCTTAGTGCAAACTCCTTATGTGTGTGAACAAGATTTTGTGATAATTTTGGGCTGCACTTATGTTCCTTTTTCTAAGGAAGAACAGGGGAAAAGCTGATGCCAAATTTCTCTGCTTCTGTACACATTTTTGTTAACTCATAGCACAGAAACATTTATTTTTTAAGAAAATTTATATGGCCACCCAACTCACTCAGGTGACTCTGGATGGCTTGCTGAAGTAAAACCCCAAATAAAAAAAACAATAAACCCTTACCACCTGGTGGCAACAATCAAACAATCTGATCTGTTTATTTATTAAAACTGTATTTCATAGCAAACAGTAAATTATGCTGCCATAATTTTATTATTAATTTCATTCAATTTTATTTATTGATTGATGATAATAATTTATTTAGTTGATTAGTTATTAGTTAATTAGTTATTAGGGTATATAAAATAACCAAGTAGAAACTATAGAAAAATAATAGGACTATGCATTACAAAATAAAGGCAGATTTTATTTATTTCATTAAATTTAGATGCTGTCTAATTTTCCAAACAGACTCCTTTCCTTGATACTGAATCAGATCTTTGATCCATCAAGGTCAAGAACATGGTCAGTGGTGGCTTTCCAAAATGTCAGAGAGAAGTTTTCCTGGCCTACCTGGAGATCCTTGCAGTTATAGTCAGCTCTAACACTGACTCCTACCCTTAACTAAGCCATCATTCATTTTTCACCCAACCTCAGTCATTCTTTTACAAATGTATATTTGTGTTTTTTTTGTTTTCTATACTGATTATTCAAGAAATCCATCGATGTTCTTCTTATCCTGTATAAATAGCCAAGTTCCATAAGCAATTCAGCAGTATAGGTATATATATATTTTAATCATATTGATCAGCTCTCACTTTGAAGCTCTTCTTTCCCAGATAGAGCAGAATCAAAAGGGAATGGTTTGGGATAGCTTTTCTTGGCATCTCCCATCAAAGTACAGAAGAGGTATGGTGTAGATCAGCCTTTCCTGACAAGATACTCTCCAGATGGATATTGGCATCTGGTATTACAAATGATCATTCTAGACAGGGATGATGGAAGATGTGATCCCCACAGCTTATATAGAGTAGCATATATGTTGAGTTTTTTCCATTTAGCAAATTCTACTGAAAGAAAAGAAAATTAATTGTATTTTTTTTAACCAGATTTGGATATGGATCAGAGATTAAAGGGTTTGTGTACACACACACACACACACACACACACACACACACACACACACACACTATATTACCATAATAAATAAGTAGAATACAGAATATGAGAGTTGGATGGGAGCTTGGAGGTCTTCTAGTCCAATCCCTTGCTCAGATAGGAGACCCTCTGCCATTCTGGACAAATGGCTGTCCAATCTCTTCTTAAAAACCTCCTGTGATTAGCATTAGCAAAAGGTTTATCTACAACATCATCAACAGCAACTACACTACAATAAGGATATGGACAACATATAAAAACATAACCATAAAAATATAATTTCTGAAAGCATTTTCAAATTGTTGATGCTTCAGATAACAGTGAAATGTTCTGGAGCACATTCTACAACAGAACTTCAGAAAGGGAAAGTTTCAAGGTTGAATCTGGGATCTTCCAATCTTTCAGACTCATGCTGGAGCCGCTCTTCAGGGAACTTGTCTCTACTGGAACACGTGCTTTGGGCTATTCTGTGAGTCATGTTTATGCTGATTAGCATTGATAGGAACACACTAGGAAGGAACAAATTGATAAGAACAAATAGGAAGGCACCACATAAACATGACTCACAGAATGGCCCAAAGCACTTATTGCAGTAGAGAGAAGTTCCATGAAGATGAGCTCCAGCATGAGTCCAAAAGCTGAGAAGAGTAAATCTCTGACAACCGACCCAAATTCAAGCTTCTATCATTATCCCAGGATATATAAAACCAGTGCCTGGAAGGGAACCCTTTAAGGACTAGGCTCTGAATTTGGTTGCACAGATTGGGCGTGTATGCTTTTTTTTCTGCACATCTAAGCAGTCTGTACTTTCAAACATGTCAGACCCTGGCAAGTGTCTCAAAAGATTACCTTTATTGGAGAGACATATCCGAAGTAGGCCTAGATGTAAAAAAGAAACTGTATCCAATTTTGTTGCAAACACTGTCCATTCTTTTAATCAAGAGCTACTTACTGGAAAATCACTGTACCAATCTCCCAGCAATCAGGTCAGAAGAAAATTTTGAAAATAACCTTCTCCGGAGGATACAGTGATATTTGAATAGTGCTATGAAATCTCATCCACAAAATATTGAGCATCCATCAGTCTCTCAAACAAATAAGAGAGAAGGGAGCCACAAATCTTTTTTAAAGTCATGGAGTTGAAGCAGTAAACTTTTGGATATTCTGTAGAATATTCCTCTAAAAGCCTATGAGAAATTGGAGTAATAGAAGCATGAGGTATTATGTTGCCTCCATGTATATATGCAATTGAAACCCTATTTTAATGGCTCAGCTGACCACTTACTGAAGGTGATCTTTCCTGGCCAAGAAACATAACAATTTGATTTTATACTCTGTTGCTTCTAGTTCTGTTTCTAAGATCTTGTCTAAATCTAACAGAATCCATCAAAGTTCCCTGGCAGGGAATGTCATAGAGAGTACACCCACAGTAGCTTGACAGAAGTTTCACTAACAAAATGATGCTTGCCATCAGGAGGTTCTGCATAATGTTTCCAGTGGAATTAACTTGCCCACTAAATCAGCAAAGTCTCAGTTCCATTTCTTCTGTGTAAAATATTTAAAGCTTGCCATTATTTCACCCTTTTTTTCCTAAGCTAAACATACCCACTGTAGTTTCAACTGCTGCTCATTTAATGTAAGCACACACCCCAAATACCAGGATGGATGGATGGATTTGTTGTTTGTTTGTTTATTGTGTTTCTAGACTCTCCATCTCCCTCAAAAGGGAACCCTTTAACTCAGTGGTTCTCAACCTTTTCTTCACCATGGACTCTGTTTAAATACCTTTTCTGACCTTGGCCACTGACCCCCAAGATGTAACTCAAGTTTTAAATCATAACATTTCTTCAATCCTTTATAGACCCCCTGTGACCCCCAGGGGTCTGCAGACCACATGTTGAGCACCACTATCAGCTGATAGCTGATATCAAACATCAGATTAAGTTGGCCCACGTGCCACAATTCTATCACTTGTTAATGGAAAGTACTAGTGGTACCCTGGCTAATTATTTATGAAATATTTTTTTAACTAACAAAATGGGCCTTTTCAGGGGAAAAGCATTAATGCTTTCTCCTCTTCAGAACTGGAAGGCAGGTATAAGAAGATTCCCTGTCTAGAAAGACTCTTCCAAGTGGAAAAGCTGAAATAGAATTAACAGCTCACATTCTTATAAGCTGCCACTTCGACAAGCAAAACTAGGCACTGATGGGTAACTCCATTTAATAAAAGGTTTAAAGGGAAGTTCACAAAATTTTACCTTCACCTGTTGCTAAAGGTAACAGCCCCTAATATTTCAGCACCAGCTACAGAATTTTGCTTTGAAGTCATAACTACTTTATAGATAAAAAAAAACATCAGCAAACTTATCAGGGTAAAATCCTATATTCCACACTCGTTTAATATATCATAAATTATTTTCATCATTTAATTTTTTCTTTCCTATTTTTATGAGTATCCAACCAAGGATTGTAAAGTAGCAAATAAAATAGACAGGTTTTATAGATATAGCTAACTAGTTTTTATAGCTTTTATGTCTATAATTTGTTATGCTATCTTAAATTTACCTATTTATTTATTTTTGTATAAACACACGAGTGTTTTACTATATTCTTTCTCTTCCCCCCACCCCTTATTTTTTTTCCACTGACCATTAATAAAGTTCTGGTTCTTCATTATCATCTGGTGTTGTCTGGATTTTTGCTGCAGATCTGTATACCTCTCACAGAGAACTATTGCATATAGTACAGTCAACCAGAATACAATTTTTCAGCACACACACACTACAAAAATGGTACTTTCAGTGTCCTTAATCACTTCATTAGATGCAAGCAAAGAGGTGCTTACCATTTCAACCTTATTAGCTAAAAATGTCAACAGAATATTTAATATTGGTGGAGCAGTGGGCTAATGCCTCCTTAAGTAACCCCAGCTGCCTGCAATTAGTGCAGGTTCGCATCCCACCAGGCTCAAGGTTGACTCAGCCTTCCATCCTTCCGAGGTAGGTAAAATGAGGACCCAGATTGTTGGGGGCAATTAAGCTGACTTTGTAATAATGCCGCTTGGGGGTGTGTGTGAAAGCCCTAATAAGCAGGCATATACATAGAATGAAGGCTACTGCTAAGCTTGTAAGCCGCCCTGAGTCTTCGGAGAAGGGCGGGATATAAATGGAATAAAAAAAAATATTTAATATTTAACTGAAAACTGCTTTGGCCTTTGTCATCTGGTGCTTTCAAAATAGGTTGGGATTTCATCTGCCAGACCTCTGGAAAGCGTCTGTTGGTGAAAAGTTCTCTAAGTCATCTCCATCCCAAAGTTACTTTTGTAGCATCTCTGTTTCTCTGCCCCTCTCCCTACCACATTCTCAGAGAGTTACTTGCCAAAAAGACAGTTTAAGGGTCCTCTTATTAAGATCTAGTAAGTGATTGATCACAGGCACTTAAAACTCTAATTAATACAAATTAATACATTTGGGGTACCTTCTTTTAAGCGGGTAGCATTTGACCTTTGGCCAAGTAACAAGGAGGAGGTTTCTGTTTAACAGGTAGCCAGCCATAGTGTTTTGACACTGCATTCATTTGGAAACATTTCCCTTTTAGAAAGTTCAGGATATTTAATTTCTAAACAAAAGTTTTCTTTGGCAGAATTTTGATGGGTTTGAGTGGTGTGCATGTGCATGTGTGTGACTTTAGACTTTGTTTAGACTGGGGGTAACTATCTTCTAAAAAGGTTTTGCATATATTTTAATCTCCAGCCTACTGTTCTACAGCTCAGTTTGTGGAGGTTCCAAGCCAAATACATTTGGGGATGGGGGGAGATTGTAGCCTTCATATTACATTACTATTTAAATGACAACAATATCCCTCAGAGTGGTAATTAGAACCATAGGGAAACTTGAGTTCTCTGTATAACATACAAAATGCCAAGATTCAGCTAAAGAAGTTATGGAGGCATGCAAGGCAAGAGGAAATACAGCAAATAAAGCAATGAGCCAGAAGAGATAGAAGAGAAGAGATAGGAGAATGCTATACCCTTTACTGAGTATGATGCCATATACTGGTCAAGGTATAGGGAAGAAAGAAAGGGAAGCAAATCATACTATTTGATACATCAAAATTGGGTGCTAGCAATTCTCTGATGTACACTGAGTTTCCTTAATGTACATCAGACTCAAAGTGTGCCTTTTAAGTTCACAATAACCTATTTTCTACCACTAATTTTTGACCAGGTTCAGAGGCAGACCATGATGTTTGCTCTATTTTTAATCTGAAATAAATTTTAAGGATGATTAAGGTGATGGGTAGTGACTCATGGTCCTCCTAAACCAGTGGTCCCCAACATTTCTGGCTTTGTGGACTGGCAGTGGTGGTGGTGGCAGCAGAGAGGGAGGGGATGGTTTCTCATGGACCTGCTGCTTGCACAAATGGAGATTCGTGCACTCGCCCACCGCTTGCATGGCCAATTTCCAATGGGCCACAGACCAGTACTGGTCCATGGACTGAGGGTTGGGGGCCCCTGTCCTAAATCAATAGGATACAAGCTAAATAGAGGGGAGATAAAATATGTTGTGTTATCAGCTAAATCAGTCGTTTTATTTCACTTAAGCTATAGTTCAGGACCCATCAAAGCCATGTGGTAGGATATGTGGACCAAAACTGGTCGTGATGCAAAGTTGCATTCTTGCTCATTCATGGTCATATATGCTTGTACTCTGGCATAAGCAATGAACAATTAAATTATAGTTTCATTAGTGAAGACCATCAATTTAATCCTATCAAGGAATATTATATTATATGCTTACAATAAGTTGAGAAATATGGAAGAAGTCATGCTTTTGTGTCAGATTTAGGCATTCTACCTCCCAGTGGAACATAGCATTGAATTAGATGTTGTTTCTTCTGTTGTCAGTGTATAATGAACTGTCTTGATAACTAAAATAGAATAATGTGAAGCCAACATAAGGGGGATATGTTTGCTAAACATTCCCAAGAAACTTTCCTGGAAAAGTCTGTTTCTCATATTTTTTTCCTAGAATAAACATTAGCCTTCCTGTATAGATGCATTTAGCAATAAAAGACTGGGTGTTTTGTTTTTTTAAATAGCTAGTTTTCTTTTTAAGAAATCTTATTCCCTGAGCCAGATGCTAAAATAGTAAAACACATATTTGTTTATGGATTCAACTCAGATTATTGACTATAAACAACTAAAGACAAGACTGTCTTTGACAGACATGGCTATGTAATGCTTCCCTCTACTGGATTTCCCTACTTTATTTTTTTTTTTAAAGAGGTAGACCACCCAGATTCCTATTAATACAAAATTATTTGTAGATAAGGAGATCACATATTGTCTAGATCAGTGGTGGTGAACATATGGCATGTGTGCCAGAGGCGGCACTCAAAGCCCTCTCTGTTGGCATGCACACCGCTGCCGCCAGCAGCAGGTCCATCAGGCCACCACCACCACCCAGAGCAGGAGCCCCGCCCAGCACAAGGGCGACTAGCCGACTAGCAAGCTTGAGTAGAGGTGGTAGAGCAGAGGTCACCAACCATTGTCGATTGGTGGACTGGAAGAAAGGGGAGGGGGAAGCATTTTGTATGCGTGCATGCGTGCACGGGGCTGTGATCATGCACATGCTGCAAATGGGGCGGGGCTAGTGCCTGCGTGATAC